>NW_028227260.1:33079432-33679432 GCF_978045245.1 Mus caroli | reverse complement strand
CTGCTCAGATGGGAAGGTGTCCTGGGACTCAGAAGGTTAGGTACCACACAGCTCTGATAGGAGAAATTATCCCAACGGAAGAATTATCCCTATCTCTTCTCTAGGTACCAGAGAAGAGAGATACCAGAGCCCAGGATCCATACAGCTTTGAGGTGGGACAATGTCCATATGGAAGTGCATCCAGAGCAAGGCAGCCCGGGAACCACAGCTCTCATTTGACACCTCCTCAGCAGAGGCTTTGCACCTCCCAGGGCACACTATCCCCAGCCAGCATAAACAGCTTGTTCTGGACTCCAAAACTTTCACAAAGTCTATCTCCAGCCCCTCAATAGGACCTTCTCCCGATAATGCTAATGTTAGGTGAAAAGCCTGAACAAATCCACCAATCCCTGAGCATGACAAAATTCAGGGAAGACCAGCCTAGGAGCTTCAGCACAGCTCTCTTTCTTTCCTCCCTTCTTTTTTTTCCCTTGGCTGCTTAGGAGAGAGATTCATACAAGGGAGCCAAGAGTATTATCTCTTGACAGGGTCCAGGATGCTGAAGGAGCAATCCCAGAGTGACTGCCTCCGCACTCAGGAGGAAGCGACAATCAAGAACTGAGCAGAAACAGTCTTTGTATAGGGTTTCTTAGGGGTAGAGATTCCTAGGGAGATTTCCAGGGTGCAGATTTCAAGTGCTAAGGTGAGGGCACTCAGGGAGAGTTACGTTTTCTTGTTTATGGATTGGTGGGTTTTCATGGTCAGGGATTGGTGGGTTTGTTCTGACTTTTCACCTAAAATTAGCACAACCAGGAGATAGAAAGGTTGAGGGCCTGTAGATGAACTTTGTGAAAGTTTCAGTGTGCTCTGAGATTGGAGGCTTTTGTTCTGACTTTGCACCTAAAAATAGGATAACCTGCAGTTGGTCCAGTTTAGGGGCAGCAGAGAAACTTTGTGAAAGTTTCAGAGAGCTCAGGTATTGGTGGCTTTTCTTCTGACTTTTCACCCAAAATTGCCAAACCAGGAGATGGTCCGGTTCATGGGGCTATAGATAAACTTTTTATCAGGCACAGATCTGCAGACAGGGCACAGGGGCATGGTCTGTTCCCAAGCTGCCCTCCCTAGCCCGGCATGAGTGGGAGAGGTTGCACCTTACAACAGCTACCTGGGCAGGATGATACACATGGTGTGTTTTGGGGTGCTTGCTCTTTTTCTATGAGGAAAAAGGGAAGTGGTTCAGGAGGCAGAGGGATCTGAGGGTGTAACTGAGAGGAGACGAAGTATGGGGGGCTGTAGGCAATTTGCACCACTGCTCCTGAGGAGTCTTGCCTTTCTATACTTTGTATAGGTTTAAACTCCCAAAGCAGGAACACAGCCAGAGATAGGAAAGCTGACAGGCACACCCCTGGGAGCTCCAGCAGCCAGGCCCCTCCCCTTTGCCTCACTCACTGTCATAAACAGTCTGTTCCAGCCTCCGAAAAGTTCACAAAATCTATCTACAGTCTCTCAACAGAACCATCCGTAGGTTATCCTGATTTTAGGTGAAAAGTCTGAACAAAGGCCACCACTCCCTAAGCACTCAGATACTTTGACAAAGTTTATCTGCAGCCCTGCAACAGGACCAATTGCAAGTTATGCTCATTTTATGTGAAAAATCTCACCAAAAGCTTCCAATCCCTGAGCACTCTGAAACTTTCAAAAAGTTTAGCCACAGCCCCTCTACAAGACAAATCTCAGGTTATCCTAATTTTAGGTGAATAAGTCTCACCAAAAGTTTCTATTCCCTGAGTCCTCTATAACATTCACAGAGCTTCTTTCTCTGCAGTCCTTCAACAGGACTATAGTCAGGTTAGGCTAGTGTTAGGTGAAAAGTCTGAACAAAACCCACCAATCCCTGAGCACTCTGATACTTTTGCAAAGTTTATCTACAGCCCTCAACAGCACAATCCTCAGGTTATCCTAATTCTAAGTGAAAATTCTGACCAAACGCCTCCAATCCCTGAGCACTCTGAAACTTTCACAAAAAGTTTATCTGAAGCCTTTCGACAGGACCATCTGCGGGTTATGCTAATTTTAGGGAAAATGTCTGTCCAAAGCCACCAATTGTTGTAACCCTCGAATTACTGATACTAGAGAGACTTCAGTGTTGTATACAGTTTGCCTCTGAGTCCCCCCACTCCACCCTCCACCCCCACCCCCCACCCCACCTCCACCCCCACCCCACCCCCTGCCAGAAGTTCCCATCCTCCCTGAAGCCAGTGGCAAGATATGCAGACAGCTCCTTTCTGTGCTGTGTCCTCCTGCAGCACCCAGGGGCTCATTGCCCCTCTCCTAGCTTTAGAATGGCACTACCCATAAAACCCCCTTAATGGAGACATTCTAAAGAGACATCCTCCCCACATCTGTGTCTCCAAAACCCAACACTTCTGCTGATAAGCAGCAGAACTCCAGATGCCTGTCCTTGAGATCTTAGAGAAATAACAAGCTCAGAGACCATGGATTAAAAGGTAAACAGAGGTCAGGTTACTCAGACAGTTATGACTAGCCATAAAATTAGTCCCTGAACAGACACCCATTAACTCTACTCCTGCTTCAGTACTATCCCACCAATTGATTACAGCCCTCTACTCCCCTTTCACACTATTACTAACTAGACTGTATATAAACCCAATGTTTTCTGGACTCAGGGTCTCTTGCCAGCATTCACACAGTGAGTGCTAGGTGAGTAATCTGAGTTTAAATAATAAAAAACTCTTTTGCGAGTTGCAGCAGACTTCATAATTCTTGAGCTCTTCTGTGTTCCCTGTGGACTAAGGGCACAACACAATCTTAGAGTACTCTGAAATTTTCAAAGGTTATCTGTAGCCCCTCAACAAAACCAACTGCAGGTTATCCTAATTTTAAGTGAAAAAATCAAAACAAAAGTCTCCAATGTTAGAGCACTCTGAAACTTGCACAAAGTTCATCTACAACCCCTCAAGACCCCATCTCCAGGTTATGCTAATTTTAGGTGAAAAGTCACAACCAAAGCCTCCAATCTCTGAACACTGAAAAATTTACAAAGTTTATCTACATCCCCCAGCAGGACCGTCTGGAAGTTATGATAATTTTAGGTGAAATGTCTGGCCAAAAGCCTCCAATCTTACTCTGAAACGTTCACAAAGTTTATCTCAGCCTCTCAACTTGACTATCTCCAGATTCTAGAAACTTTAGGTGAAAAGTCAGAAGAGAAACCACCAATCCCTGAACACTCTGAAACATTTACAAAGTTTATCTGAAGCCCCTTGGCAGGACAATCTCCAGGTCCTGCTAATTTTAAGTGAAAATTCTGAACAAAAGCCACCAATCCCTGTGCACTCTGAAACTTGCACAAAGTTTATCTGCAGCCCCTCATCAGGATCATTCTCTGGTCATGCTCAATTTAGCTGAAAGTCTGAACAAAAGCCACTAATCCCTGAGTACTGGGAAACTTTTACAAAGTTTATCTACAGCCTCTCAATATGGCAAACCCCCGATTATGCTAATTTTACAAGTAAAGTCTGAACAAACCTATATTGCCTCTCAATAGGACCCGCCCGGATTTTGCTAATTTTAGATGAAACATTTGAACAAAGGTTCAAATCCTTTGATCCCTGAGCCTGAAAACCCATTAATCCATGAATAGGAAAATCTTCAAGCTGGACTTGAAATCTCACCAATCCTTATCCTGGAAATCTATCTGGAACGTTCTGCTGGCAAAGAAACCCTTTATAATGAATATGTCTGCTCAGTTTTGGTCTGGCAGCCCCATCCTGGGAGCAGTGTCCACCGTTGACTGTCTTGGTCTTCCCTTCAGCATCTTGGACCCTTCCAGTGGATTTTGATTATATGTGCTGCTTTATGTGACTTAAGAAATCAAGAAGCGGTGATGAGAAGAGAGGATGGGATGAGAGGAGTTTGGCTAAGGCTCTTGAGCGCCTCAGCTCAGCTGAGGTACCCTCCCTGCTGAGGAAGCTTCTGCCCAGACACCTTTCCTTATAAGCAGAAAGGCCAACAGGGGCTTAATTTCCTTTCTGAGGTATCCTTCGTTTTGTCATTGTTTGCTATCCAACAAGTTAGCTTTTATGCCTTCAAAAATAACTCTGCACCCTGGATTTCAGTAATTCATAATGCCGAATATCTGATCCAAATACACAGCCTGTGAATCCAGTAGTGAAGGAAAAAAGGCTTCTCGAGAGATCCTGTAAGCTAAGGGGGAAGGAAGGACACAAGCGTTTCCTCCAGGGACAAGATCAAGGCACTTGACTTGTATGCTTCTCAGCTTGACACTGTTTAATTTTCAAGGTTCAGCCTTCCTCAGTACTTTACTAACTCCATATTTTTGCTGAAGAATAAGTTAAAACTGTATCTGAGCAGCCATTGGGGCCTCAGTCTCAGCTCGCGGTAGCTACCGCCAAAGGGAGGCAACAAGCCTGATGGCAGCCCCATCTTCCCAACCCCTGCCTCACCATGGCCTGATCTTAACTAACCCTGCAGAAACACATTATAATTAATTTGACATGATACTCTCAATTTACTAGAGGTCTGCTATGTTTTGCAGAGTACAAAACTTCTTATTAATATTTTTTCATTGAAAATAGATTCTCTCATAAAAGAAATAACATAAAAATCCCATAAAAATCCTAAACTGGAAGTCATAAATCATCCACAAAGATGTTTTGCAAATCCTTTCAGGCTGTATGAATGCAGCTTCAGACATTGTGGATTCATATAGGCTGAGATCAAGAGCTCTATCGGAGTGGGGATGTGGCTCAGTGGTAGAGCACATGCTTTGCATGTATGGGGTCCCGGGTTCGATTCCCGGCATCTCCAATGTGGCCTATGTTTTCTAGTTTTGCTTCTTCACAAGATGTCCCAGGCGTTAGCTTTCTGTTATGAGGGTATATATGCATAAGTAAATATTGAATACAGTGCTCATCTATGGCCATGGCAACAATGTTTATCTATAATTGTGACAACATTCCCATGGGATCTCCATAGTTTGGTGAGTACAGCGTGGTCATTCCTCCAGGAATATTTTCACAGTTTAAGGGAAGCTCTGCTTTCAGGCTGCTGGTAGTTTCCTTGTGGGGTATGCTTTCTCAGGTGATAGATAACAAGCGTGAATATTCTGCTTTGAGAGAATGGAAGGGAGGGCCGGCCAGAACATTCCTAGTTACTGAGAAGAAAGGGGAGGAGCGTTGTGGTTGTCATGGAAACCTGGGTTTTTTGTGGACACTCTTTTCAATGGCTACCTAATGGATGTAGTGCAAGCTGCATTGAATCTCCCTGAGGGTGGGAAGACAGATGCAGGGATCCCGGACCCACGTAGGCTCACTCCTAACTTCGGGATTTGTGGCTAGTATGTTGCTAGCAGAAGGAGAGAGATTAGTGACCATTCTGCCTCCTCAAAGGGTTCTGCACTAGGGTACACTGGAGCCAGTGCCAGGGCATTCTGGGGAGTGGAGGGTGGGGAGATAGGATCCTGGTCCCAACTTTCCACGTTGTAAATCAGGGATGAGAAGTAGAGCATTACTAGTAAAGCCTAAACAGTAGTCAATAATCGCCCAGTATAGATGTTTAAGATGATTATTTACATACACAGTTGGTTAGAGGACCTTCTTTTCTTTTTCTTTTCTTTCCTTTTATTTTTTTCCCCAATTTTCGGTTTTCTTTTGTTTTGAAACTGCATTTCATGATCCTCCTACCTCAGCTTCCTGGTGACGAGATTACAATTGTGGGACACTGTGTGCTTTGGATTAATCGGAAATTTTAAGTTGCCATCTTTTGTGGTACCCACGCAGCAGCGTGACCCTGATTCTCCACAGAAGCCCCTGCCATGCTGCTCTCTGCACAGCTACTGTCTTAATATCACTAACAAATCTCTTATGAAATGAATAGTTTTATTCAGTGCCCCAGTGCACAATGGCACTGAAGTCTTTTGCATTTTTCTATTTCTGTTTTCTGTATAACTTTTGGAAGCTTTTTTGCACGTTTCATAGAATTGGCTTTGGATTTGAACATTTCAAACCTTTCCCCTAGCCATGGACTTAAATCATCTCATTTTTTTAACCTGTGGAAATTTTTAGATTTCTAAGAATTTCACCTTCTCCATTTCTCCAATTTTGGTTTTTATTTGGTGTCTTGTGTGTGAAATCTTCACATAGAACCTAGTGACAAGGATTTTCTTCTGTGTATTCTGTTAGATATTATATAGGCTTATTTTTTATAAAAATGTTTTTGGATATGATACATATGTAAATCCTAATTTATATTTGTTTTTGTAATATTTATTAATTTGTTTTACGTGACTACTCTACCTTCATGTACACCACCATGCCAGAAGAGGGCACCAGATCCCCATATAGATGGTTGTGAGCCACCATGTGGTTGCTAGGAATTAAATTCTGGACCTCTGTAAGAACAGGCAGTGCTCTTAACCACTGAACGAATTCCCAATACCCAGAATTTGGATTTCTGGATACGGCTATGCACTTACCTCAGCACTGTTCTCTGAAAGACCATCCTTTCTGAACTTAATTGACTTTACATATGTCTCAAATATCAGTTGTATAAGAATACAGGCATGGAATATATGCCAATAATCCCAGTGCCTGGGGGAGAGGGCATGTAGCAAAAGTATGTTCAGTTCTCAGCACAGCCTACAGATAAGCTTGATGGGATAAAGCATTGAAACTATTTAAATGTTCAATTACAAGCCAACTGAATTTTATGATGTACTATGATAGAGCCATTTTAAAATGGTATAAGAACATATTCAAGGCAGTTGTAAAGTGTTTGCACTACCTTTTTATAGGAAAGGCAGTATACAAATTATTTTAAACAGTTTGAGACTTAATGGGTAGGAAATAAAAACCTCTATACTTAGAACTTGTGTGATAGGATGTGCACTGAGCTGTCAAACTGTCATCAAAGGTTCTCTGTAGGTAGTTGGATGATGAAAAGTTTCTCTCTTTTTTTTTTCATTTTGCTTATGTACATTTTCTATTCTCTCAGCGCTAAATGTGTGCTGTGTCTAGAAAAGCAGTAAAATAAAGTTTAAGGTTTTAAAAGCAGTGTCCTTCCTGTGTCACTGCTGCCATACTGCAGTTACAGCAGTTCTGATGCTACTATGACAGCTGGCATAGAACTAGGTGGCCAAAGCCAGTACAACGAAGCATGTCAGTATGAGAGACTCCAGTCTGGTCAAACAGACTAGGGAAGGGTTGTATCAGAGAAGCCAGAGACCAGTGTGGGATTTCATATTAACAACCCCTTGCAGCTTGCACAGATGATGCTGAGAACTGCATCAAAGGTTACATTCCTTCATCAGCGTATGTGTATGTTTGTATGTATGTACGTATGTATGTATGTATGTATGAATGTATATAAAAGTCAGGAAAGAGTTCCTAAAGGAAGTAGGGATTGGATTAAATATAGAAGCAAACTCAGAATTGCTGAGTCCTGGAGGGAAGTTACATTCCTGCAGCAGGAGTAAATGCTGTTAAGTCCGTTTTGCTGGTTTGTCAATCACCAAAGTAATTTTGTAAATGAATGATGTCATGGGTCCAGAATAGGACACATCTCGTTTTTGTCACCTGCTGAATATTTGCTAATCTAAGCTACTTCACTCTTCCAAACCTTAACTTTCTTGTTCACAAAATAAGAATCATAGTAACACCTACTCCATTTTCACAGTGCTGTGAAAATTAGCTAAAATATTAGAAATCCTACATAGTCCAGCACCTGATTGTCTCATGATAAATTTCTAATGCTAATAGAACAAACTATATCACAGCTTTAAAGACATAGTTTAATAATTATTATTAAAACAGCATGTGTGTGGAATTCAAAATGCTCGGAGGCAGACACAGTTTATTTAGAGGTCTTTGGTATGAGGTGTCAAAAATGCTTATAGTTTATAGAACTCAGAAAGGTATCTATTCTGATAAATGAGAAAATGGATGAAGGTACAGAATATTAAATATTGGCCACGGACTCGAGATGATAAGATGTTAAGCCCCTGACTTTGACATACACACTTTGCGATGTTCATTAAATACTTCTTTAATATTAGGTATCGTTTTCTCAGTCTGAAAAAATGTGGTAATGATGCAAAGTATTTCAAAAAATTGTTAGCATAAAAATAAAATGAAAAACTTAGATTAATTGCTTAGAGTTTGACATTGGGTTAGTGCTCAAGTCATTCCTAAAAAAACTGTCTGAATATCTACAATGTGTTAGATTTTGTGTTTAGATAATGCAAATTCATTTATAATGAGACAATGTCCTTGTTCTTAAGTAACTTAATTTTTCACCCAATGAAAAGCAGTACTATCACTGTTTAAATGGTACACTTTCTTGGCTGCCACCGCAGAACCAAAGCTTCAGGAGCTCCACATCACAGGGCAACAACAAAATATCTGAGAGGAGTCCCAGTGAGGTTCCAGTATTGACAGAGTAGCAAAAGCCAGAGGCCTCAAAACAGACCAAAGACTCAATGAAATGAACATTTGCGAGTAAAGATGACAAAAGTGTATACTGAGTGACACACTGTGACACACCACAGCTTCCAAAGCAGGATGTTGTGTTGTTGTTGTTGTTCACCTTTTTATTTGTTTTTAATGTTATTTTTTTCTTTTTGGTTATTTTTTTAAATTTTGTTTCCTTTTGGTGGGGGGATGGAGATGCAAGGGCACAGGGTGGAAATGGAGGGACAGAAAGATGGGGTGCATGATGTGAATTCATAATCAATAAAAAGGTTAAAAATGTATCCTTTCTTATCTAAATTATCACTTTTATATATTCATTAAAATAATGAAATTATTATCTTAAATTAAAATGCATCATTGAAATGAAAGGCCATCAGGTGAAAACATTTGAGTTGCATCTGAGTCCCATCTGAAAGATAGAGAATGACTCCTCTCCCTATGGAATGGATTACTTCCAAAAGCATTATTATTCATCATTGTTAGTATCTCCCACACCCTTTTTCTATGCTGTCATCTTTTCACATGTCCCAGTGTTTGTGTTAAGCTTGTATTAGGACACTATCAACCAACTTAGGATCTTCTAGACCATGACCTTACAGTCTCATAAATGGTTTTATATGTAATGTTAGTATATATTCACTGCAATTTACAAAGAAGATATGATTTCTTGAAATTATAATTATTCTATACCAAATGTAGTCTATTAACAAGCTCCTTTTGTGCTAAACAATTATGTATTCAAATTTCAAATGCCCTCTACTTTTCATAAATCCTCCACAGTTTCAGTTGTATTTGCTTAAGAATGTTTGGATAATGTATGGGGAAAATGGCTTAGAGTTTTGAACAGACATGAAGTTTTATTTTTCCGTTTAGATCTCTCTTCAGGCAATGTTCTTCTCTGATTTTGTTCTGTTTCCTGGGGTTTTTTTCTCTATACATTTATCTGTGAAGTTTGGAATTAGACACCCAGTTAAAGTAAATAGTATAATCTTTATTCTTGCTGCATTGAATATGTAGAATAGTTTTGAAACAAGAGACATCTTACCAATAATGAATCGTCAGAACCACGAACATAATATACTCTGAATTTATGTAGGTTGTAATTTAGCAATGTTTTCAGCTGTTGTAATATATACAGGTAACATATGCACCCAGATTGCTCACAAATAGTTGACACTTTTTCATTCAAGTATTCCTGGTATTATTTTTAAACTACAAGTACTATTTGTGGCCTTCTCTGTGATGCGAATATTCAATTTTCTGTGAACTGTCAGAAACCAAATGTCAATGATACTCATGAATGATCTGCATGGATTACTCGATGATGGAGACTTTACTTGATTGATGTTCATTGCAGTTTGCCCCTACTTCCTTAAGAGCATGTAGAGGCTACTGAATCTACTGAAGGAAGTGAGAGACATGTCCCAAAGACGAGTCCACAGGCCATTTCACTAGACTCACCCTAAAAGAATATGACTGAGTAGCTTTCAGCATCCTGTGTATAACAGTCATTGGTGAATTTGTTACAGGATGTGGTTTGACTTCTTGGCCCCTAAATCCAACACCTTATTGGATACCAGGGAGCTAGAGTAGAGAGAGGGAGAGCCATTGTGTATGTTGGAATAGGGATTCCTAGAAAGAAGGTGGGTTTGAAAGGATTGATTGACTGATTGGAGGCCATCAAATTAGAAGAACTCGCCCAGTGTCCTGAGGTCTGTGCACGGTCATGACAACTAGAACTCAAGCCTGGTCTCTCACCTTGTCTGCTTCATTATTACTCCTTACTCCATTGTGATATTTCTTGTAACTGAGGATCAGTGAGGAGCAATCTCTTCACCCATACCATACAGCGAGAAAATGAGAGAGCAGAAATCACAGGGGATCAAAAGCATTAGACCTGAAGCCCCCACAGCCCGGGTGTGGTCCTCACCTTTCACCTTATTGGGACTGTCTCCTGTTAGCTATGGCACATGCTAAGCTACCAGTCTCCTGAGCTCCTGGGAAATGTTTTGTTACCACAGCTTGTGTGGTTGGAGGAGTTCTGGGATTACAGACATGTACTGTCTCATACAACTGTACATGAATTTCTGGAGATCTGACCTCAGGTTTTCATGCTTTTCTGGCAAGCACTTTACCCAGGGACCCATTTATTCTCCCCACTTCCATTTCCTTCTCACTGCTGTATCCTGGGGTCTCAGATTCAAATCTTGTCACTAAGAGATAGAGGATTCTTAATGTCTGATCCAGCTACCCTTCTTCTAAGTTTCTCTCCCCAAAGCACAATGCACAGATCTCAAAAGGCATAAACAATTATAAGATCTTTCCTTGTAAAATAAATCATAACAGAACAAGACTAAAAATAATATAGATTTTCATCAGTGTGGGAGTCACTGAACAATCCAAGTTAGGTCTACATCCTCTACTAGAACGCAGGTATAATAAAGCAGGAGGTCTCCCTTTATCTATTACTATAAATGAGCTTTGATGTATTACTAAGTGAAGAGATTAAGATATTAAAAAATGTCTAGACCTGATGCTATGTAGTATACATTGGATGTGTGTAGCATTGGATAGCTACATGAAGCCATTCAAATATAAGATTAAATTCATATGAAATTCATATCTCATTTTCCTATAATACTCATCCTTTTCCAAGTGTTCATATATTCAATTTCCAAACTTCAAAGAAACTTACATATAAAGAAAAAAAAGTAAGATTTTTGCTCAACCTCTTGGGGTACTAGAATAACAAACGTATTTTGAGAAGTGGAACTGTTGGCTCTTCACTCTACTTAAGGAGCAGGAAAGGCTTCCCCTAACCTGGACTCGAATTGTTAACTTTGTTAACTTTGGAAAACATCAGGACAGGAAAGCCGCCAGGTCCGGTCTTAAGGAGCTCCAGCAGCCAGGGCACACCCCCAGACCTTCCTAGCTGTCATAACAGAGATTCCAGCCTCTGTAAAGGTCACAGAGTTTATGTCCAGCCTCTCAACTGGACCTGCTCCATATTATGCTAAATTTAGGTGAAAAGTCTGAGCAAAGCCCACCAATCCCTACACACTCTGAAAATTATACAAAGTTTACCTCCAGCCTTTCAACAGGACCCACTCCAGATTATGCTAATTTTAGGTGAAAAGTCTCAGCAAAAGCTATCAATTGCTGAGCAGAAGAACTCACCAATCCATGAACAGGAACACCCTTTAATTGCTAAGCTCCTTCAAGCTCATGAATTAAACTCCACATTCTACACCCTGTAAATCTCCTCCCTGGAAAACTCCTGCCACTTGTCTTTTATGAGATTTGCTGCCTGTTGTGACTCTCAAGAAGTTAGCAAACAATGAAAAGAAGAGAGGAAGTGAAACAAAAGAGCTGGGCTAAGCAGAAAGGCCAGAAAGAGCTGGGATCAGGCTGTAATGGAAATAATAAAAAATAAATACATAAATACATACATAAGTAAATATGGTCAGGATTGTAAACAAAGAAAGAAAGAAATGGGCCTTGGAGAGCTGATCTGTGCCACAGAGCTCCATACCCTAATATTTCCGGGAGAGAGCTGGTCTCCAAGGAGTGCTGGCACACTTGTGAGCACAGGTGAGACCACCACTTCTGCTCAAATTCCTGGCCCAAGAAGGACCAGCCTGGAGTCATCAGGACACTGGAACCAAGAGAAAGCTGGAGACAGGCTCCTTCGGTTTTCCATGTGCACCCTGGAGCTGACCCTGTGACAAAGCTCTCCATACCCAAATTCATCTTGGAGAGAACTGGACTCCTAGGAGTGTTGACACAAAGGCTTACAGGAGGGATGAGCCATAGTCAGAGACAGCAAGACCAGCTAACACCAAAGATATCCAGATGGCAAGAGGCAGAAGCAAGAACATAAGCAACAGAAACCAAGGCAACTTGGCATCATCAGGACCCATTTCTCCCACCACAGCAAGCCCTGGATACCCCAAAACACCAGAAAAGCAAGACTCTGATCTAAAGTCACATCTCAAGATGATGATAGAGTACTTTAAGAAGAACAAAATAACTCTCTTAAACAAATATAGGAGAACACAGGTAAACAGGTAGAAGCCCTTAAAGCAGAAACACAAAAATCCCTTAAAGAATTACAGGAAAGCACAACCAAACAGGTGAAGGAATTGAACAAAACCATCCAGGATCTATAAATGGAAATAGAAAAAATAAAGAAACCACAAAGGGAGACAACCCTGGAGATAGAAAACCTAGAAAAGAGATCAGGAGTCATAGACTCAAGCATCACCAACAGAATACAAGAGATAGAAGAGAGAATCTCAGGTGCAGAAGATACCATAGAAAACATTGACACAAGAGTCAAAGAAAATGCAAAATGCAAAAAGTTCTTAACCCAAAACATCCAGGAAGTCCAGGACACAACAAGAAGACCAAACCTAAGGATAATAGGTATAGACGAGAGCAAAGATTCCCAACTTAAAGGGCCAATAAATATCTTCAACAAAATTATAGAAGAAAACTTCCCCAACCTAAAAAAAGAGATTCCCATAAACATACAAGAAGCCTACAGAAGTCCAAATAGACTGGACCAGAAATGAAATTCCTCCCTACACATAATAATCAGAACAACAAATGCAATAAATAAAGATAGAATATTAAAAGCAGTAAAGGAAAAAGGCTAAGTAGCATATAAAGGCAGACCTATCAGAATTACACCAGACTTCTCCCAAAGATTATGAAAGCCAGAAGATCCTGGGCAGATGTCATACAGACCCTAAGAGAACACAAATGCCAGCCCAGGCTACTATACCTGTTGTGCCCAGTTCTCTGGAACACCAGAAGAGCACCAGAGAGTGCAAGTCTATTCTAATGACAAAGAGAGCCTTTGTTCACAAGTCAGACCCGGATCACAAGCCTTCCCCACTGCACAGGTTAGGAATGTGTTGCCCACATCCAGGGACTTAGAGTATTTATACATGCACATGCATAAGCAAAGATCCTCAGGCTTTGGGGTTACTGTGACTGGGGAGGTGACAAGGGGAAGCCATCCTTCAAATCTAATGTTTGTTCAGACAGCAGGGTGGAACTGTGCATCTGGGAGGGGGACCCTTCTGACCTGGGAAGTAACCTTATGGTGTTATCATGAGCTACTGTATTTTTACAAACTAGTCACAGCTGTCTAGGAATACTTAATTGCCCTTCCCTCATGGTCCAAGTGCGGGTCACTTATCATTTCAAGGATATTTGGTCCTTGTTTCCTTCAAGGACAGGAGCCATCTGCACCAGAGAAATGTTGGTTATCTATCAAGGAGAGTGTCAGCCTTGGTGACACAGCTAGTGTATGCTGCCTTTTGTCTGTTCCCAAACCTGGCATCTGCCAGCTCCCTTGGGGTCTGTAAGGGGGAAGGGAGTGCCACCATGAAAAGGGGAATTGCAATATCCCAGTGCCAGGCTAGGCCCTCTCTGTTTGCCCTCTCCAAAAAGCCGGAGGCATCTATGCTGGGAAAGGGGGGGAAAGGGAGCTCTAACTGCATAAACAGTGGGAAAGTGCAGTCAGGCTTCCTGAGTCTCTTCATGACCAGCAAAACTCTCAGTTACCATAGATGTAGAAACCAAAATATTCCATGACAAAACCAAATTTACACAATATCTTTCTACAAATCCAGTCCTACAAAGGAAATAATAGATGGAAAACTCCAACACAAGCAGGGAAGCTACACCCTCGAAAAAGCAAGAAAGTAATTTTTCAACAAACCAAAAAGAAGATAGCCACATAAACATAATTCCACCTGTAACAACAAAAGTAACAGAAAGCAACAATCACTATTCCTTAATATCTCTTATCATCAATGGACTCAATTTCCCAGTAAAAAGACATAGACTAACAGAGTGGATATATAAATAGGACCCATCATTTTGCTGTATACAGAAAATGCACTTCAGTGTCAAAAACAGATACTACCTCAGAGTAAAGGGCTGGAAAACAATTTTCCAAGCTAATGGTAACAAGAAACAAGCTGGAGTAGCCATTCTAAAAAATTTGAATAAAATCAACTTCAACCAAAAGTTATCAAATAAGATAATGAAGGACACTTCATACTCATCAAAGGAAAAATCTATCAAGATGAACTCTCAATTCTGAACATCTATGCTTCAAATGAAAGGGCATCCACATTCATAAAAGAAACTTTACTAAAGCTCAAAGCACACATTGTACCACACACAATAATAGTAGGAGACTTCAACACCCCATTCTCATCAATGGACAGATCCTGGAAACAGAAACTAAACAGAGACACAGTGAAACTATTCTCAGCACCTCAGGGTACCGTCTCCAAAATTGACCATATAATCAGTCACAAAACAGGCCTCAACAGATACAAGAAGATTTAAATAGTCCCATGCATCCTATCAGGTCCATATGGACTAAGGCTGGTCTTCAATAACAACAGAACAACAGAAAGCTTAGATACGCTCAGAAGCTGAACAATGCCCTACTCAATGATAACTTGGTCAAGGAAGAAATAAGAGAGAAATTAAAGACTTTTTATAATTTAATGAAAATGAAGCCATGACATACCCAAACTTATGGGATGCAATGAAAGCAGTGCTAAGAGGAAACTCATAGCTCTGAGTGTCTACAAAAGAACCTGGAGAGAGCATACACTAACAGCTTAATGGCACACCTGAAAGCTCTAGAACAAAAAGAAGTAAATACACCCAAGAGGAGTAGACAGCAGGAAATAATCAAACTCAGGACTGAAATCAACCAAACAGAAACAAAAGAACTATACAAAGAATCAACAAAACCAGGAGCTGGTTCATTGAGAAAATCAATCTTTCTTTCTTTCTTTCTTTCTTTCTTTCTTTCTTTCTTTCTTTCTTTCTTCCTTTCTTTCTTTTTCTCTCTCCCTTCCTTTCTTTCTTTTCTTTCTTTCTTTCTTTCTTTTTCTCTCTCTCCATTCCTTTCTTTCTTTTCTTTCTTTCTTTCTTTCCTTCTTTCTTTCTTTCTCTCTCTTTCTTTCTTTCTTCCTTTCTTTCTTTTTCTCTCTCTCCCTTCCTTTCTTTCTTTTCTTTCTTTCTTTCCTTCTTTCTTTCTTTCTCTCTCTCTTTCTTTCTTCCTTTCTTTTTCTCTCTCTCCCTTCCTTTCTTTCTTTTCTTTCTTTCTTTCTTTCTCTTTCTTTTCTTTCTTTCTTTCTTTCTTTTATCGTTCTTTTGTTCTTCTTCTTTTTTTAATCAAATATATTCTAACAGGAGTCAAACTGAGAAAGGAAACTTCAGTTGAGAAAATGTCTCCATCAGATTGTCTGATAGGCAAAAGATCATTGAGTATTTTTTTGACTGATGATTTTCTATTACAAGTGCCATCTCTGAACAGCTGGAATAAGTAATCAGTCTGCACAAGATAGTAATTCTATTCCTTCATGACCACTTCTTCAGTGCCTGACTCCAAGTTCATATTTGATGTCCTGTCCTGACTACCATTCATAATGTACTGTAAGATATAAGATGAAATAAACTCCTCCCCAGAGAGGGGGCATGTGTCTTCTCACTTGAATGCCTGGGACCAGGATGTAAAAGAAGTAATTAATTAATTAATTAATGTGGTTGGGAATATAAATAAATAAATAAATAGGCCTTCTCACTCAAAGCCCTGGCAAATGGAATTTATGTCTGACTTCCTCACCTTAACAAGCTCTAAACAAGGAGCCCTTATTTGTGCTTGAGTGGGTATCTTCTCTCAGTCTGTATGCTTCAATCTGTAGATGGCTATCCATTCACTAATTACATAATTATTGCCTTCAGAACATCTCATCCAATACTCATGTGTACAGATACCTAGAGAAGGCAGAAGGAGGTAGCCAGACACCTTATAGCTAGAGTGAAAGGTGGTTGTAAGCCATGTAAACTTTGGTCCTCTAGAAAAGGAAGATGAATTGGTCAGCATCAAGCCATCTACTTATCCCCTTATCAATCATTTTGAGGTAGATTGGATGAGAATGTCCCCCATATGCTCAGGTATTTGAACACCTGTTTTTATGTCGATGGCTTTGTTTTAGGAGGTTATGAAAAGGTACAACCTTGCTGGAGGAAGTTTGTCACTTAGAGCTGCTTAGAGAGCCTTGTTCCACTTCCAACTTATTGTCTGCTTCATGGATTTTGTTGAAGATATGAAATCTTAACTTACTCCTCCTGTTTCCGTGCGTGTCACTTGCTGCCTTGACTCCCCAGGCCATCCACTCTGCAGGCCAAATTAAACTCCTTCTTCTCTAAGTTGCACAAGATCAGGGTAATTGGAAAGTAACTAATAATGACATCAGTATCACTGAGTATACTCTTACACTGAACACCATGATCTTCTGGCGAACAACATGATCTTCTGGCTTATTACAGGAATTTAAGAGACTGGAACTATAGACGAGAAAAATGGGAAACACTATAAACAGAATTGCTTGGACCATGACAGAGGACAGCTTGAAGATTCTAGTGCTCAGATTAATGCTGAGTATAGAGCCCCAACTCAAGAAGTTTCAGACAAAAGCATGGACTTTAACAGCAAGCTGGCCAGAGGCTTATCCTGTGAAATTTTGTAAAAGAATGTGGCTATCTCCTGGAATTTTCCTACAAACTTTTCTATGAGTTTTAGCTTGATTATTATTTATTTAACTGATATTGTCCACATAAAAGCAAATACATCCCATGTTTCTCTTTCTGGATCTGGGTTTTTCCCACTGAGGAAGATTTTTTTCATTCCATCCAGTTGTGCAGTTTTCATGATTAATTAATTGATGTTTAACATCTAAGTAATTCTGTAGCCTATAAATGAATCACAATTACTTTATCCATTCTTCTATTGAGGAACATCTAACTTGTTTACAACTTATGATTATGAATGAATAGAGTGGCAGTGACCATGGTTGAGCAGGTGTCCTATGGGACCTCTGAGTGTGTGGATAGGTGGGTCTCTGATTCTTGTGCCTACACTTGGGGTCTTCTCTTCTGTTGTCTTGTCCATTTTCTATGTGATATTTGTGTTTTATCTTATTCTAAGTTACTTTTGGTATGTTTTGATGTGATCACCTAGAAGCCTGTGCTATTGTAATGAGAGACAGGAAGGCAGTGGATCCAAATGAGAGGGACTATGGAGTAGATCTGGGAGGAGTACAAGGAGTGGAAGCCTAAATTAGGATATTTCAGGGGAGGAAAAGTGAATTTATTTCGAATAAAAGGGGAAAATTTAAGGAAATCCAACATAGTGAAATATAATGCAAAAGAATCATGACTCACAGAGATATATTAACACATATTTTTAGCACTGTTTCCTTTGAGTATCAGCAATTATCCATCACTGCCTAAGCACTTGGTTCCCGTTGGCAATGGCCTGCTACTCCTTAACCCTTCCCCACACTTGACCTTTGGTCCCCTCTCTCCTTCCCTCTCCTTTTGCTTCTGTCTTCACTTTTTTGGTCGCTCTCACTCTCCCTTACTACCTAAACGTCTCTGCCAGTACTTGTTGTCTTTCTTCCAAGTCACTGAATCATATTTGGATTGCATTCTTTGTAGCATTTCTAAAATGGGTGAAGTTGAGCAGTGTCCTTAGACTGCCCACTCTCTCCCTACCTATTCAACATTGTACTTGAAGTCCTAGCCAGAGCAATTCGACAACAAAAGGAGATCAAAGGAATACAAATTGGAAATCAAGAAATTAAAATATCACTATTTGCAGATGATATGATAGTATATATAAGTGACCCCAAAAACTCAACCAGAAAACCCCTAAACCTGATAAACAACTTCAGTGAAGTAGCTGAATACAAAAATAACTCAAACAAATCATTGGTCTTTCTCTACACAAAGGATAAAAAGGCTGAGAAAGAAATAAGGGAAACAACACCTTTCACAATAGTCACAAATATCTTGGGGTGACTCTAACTAAGCAAGTGAAAGATCTGTATGATAAGAACTTCAAGTCTCTGAAGAAAAAAATCAAAAAAGATCTCAGAAGATGGAAAGATCTCCCATGCTCATGGATAGGCAGGATTAATATAGTAAAAATGGCTATCTTACCAAAAGCAATCTACAGATTCAATGCAATCCCCATCAAATTTCCAACTCAATTCTTCACTGAGTTAGAAAAAGCAATCTGCAAATTCATCTGGAATAACAAAAAACATAGGATAGAAAAAGTATTCTCAATAATAAAAGAACCTCTGAGGGCCACAGGCCTCATCTGGCCGGATCAGCATCGGGGTAGCTAGAGCACAGGGTCAGCTGACACCCGCCAGCTACCCACGATCCCCGCCACAGGATTTTGAGACTGCTGGTGAGTGGAACACAGCTTCTGCTCCAGTCCAATCACGCGGGACCTGAGACTGCTTTGGTTGGGGAGGCAGAAATCCGGCCTACATAGGGCCACAAACCTCTTCTGGTCAGAAAAGCACCGGAGTAGCTAGGGCGCAGGGTCGGCTGACACTCGCCAGCTACCCACAACACCTGCCACAGGATCTTAAGACTTCTGGAGAGTGGAACACAGCTTCTGCTCCAATCCAATTGCGCGCAGGACCTGAGACTGCATTAGTTAGGGAAGCAGAAAACCAGCCTGAGTAGGACCACAGGCCTCTTCCGGCTGGACCAGCACTGGGGTACTGCCAGCTACCCACGACCCCCGCCACAGGATTTTGAGACTGCTGGTGAGTGGAACACAGCTTCTGCTCCAATCTTTAAACAGTGACAACAACAACAACTAACCCCACAGATTACCAGATGGCGAAAGGTAAACGTAATAATCTTACTAACAGAAATCAAGACCACTCACCATCATCAGAACCCAGCACTCCCACTTCGCCCAGTCCAGGGCACCCCAACACACCGGAAAAGCTAGACACGGATCTAAAAGCATATCTCCTGATGATGGTAGAGAACTTCAAGAAGGACTTTAATAACACACTTAAAGAAATACAAAGGAACACTGGTAAACAGGTAGAAGACACTAAAGAGGAAGCACAAAAATCCCTTAAAGAATTGCAGGAGAACACTGCTAAAGAGTTACAAATCCTTAAAGAAAAACAGGATAACCTAATCAAACAGGTAGAAGTCCTTAATGAAAAACAGGAAAACACATCCAAACAGATGATGGAAATGAACAAAAACATACTAGACCTAAAAAGGGAAGTAGACACAATAAAGAAAACCCAAAATGAGGCAACACTGGAGATAGAAACCCTAGGAAAGAAATCTGGAAACATAGATACCAGCATCAGCAACAGAATACAAGAGATGGAAGAGAGAATCTCAGGTGCAGAAGATTCCATAGAGAACATCGGCACAACAATCAAGGAAAATGTAAAATGCAAAAAGATCCTAACTCAAAACATCCAAGAAATACAGGACACAATGAGAAGACCAAACCTACGGATAA
The DNA here is from genome assembly GCF_978045245.1 of Mus caroli. Classification (NCBI taxonomy): domain Eukaryota; kingdom Metazoa; phylum Chordata; class Mammalia; order Rodentia; family Muridae; genus Mus; species Mus caroli. The sequence goes on along the minus strand of NW_028227260.1, from coordinate 33,659,548 downwards.
TAGGAGTGGATGAGAATGAAGATTTTCAACTCAAAGGACCAGCAAACATCTTCAACAAAATTATAGAAGAAAACTTCCCAAATCTAAAGAATGAGATGCCCATGAACATACAAGAAGCCTACAGAACTCCAAATAGACTAAACCAGAAAAGAAATACCTCCCAACACATAATAATCAGAACAACAAAAGCTCTAAATAAAGATAGAATACTAAAAGCAGTAAGAGAAAAAGGCCAAGTAACATATAAAGGCAAGCCTATCAGAATTATACCAGATTTTTGACCAGAGACTATGAAAGCCAGAAGATCCTGGACGGATGTTATACAGACACTAAAAGAACACAAATTCCAGCCCAGGCTACTATACCCAGCCAAACTCTCAATTAACATAGATGGAGAAAGCAAAGTATTCCACGACAAAACCAAATTCACACATTATCTCTCCACGAATCCAGCCCTTCAAAGGATAATAACAGAAAAAAACCAATACAAGGACAGGAACCACGCCCCAGAAACAACAAGAAGGTAATCCCTCAACAAACCTAAAAGAAGACAGCCACAAGAACAGAATGTCAACTTTAACAACAAAAATAACAGGAAACAACAATTACTTTTCCTTAATATCTCTTAGTATCAATGGACTCAACTCCCCGATAAAAAGACATAGACTAACATACTGGCTACACAAACAAGACCCAACATTTTGCTGCTTACAGGAAACTCATCTCAGAGAAAAAGATAGACACTACCTCAGAATGAAAGGCTGGAAAACAATTTTCCAAGCAAATAGTAGGAAGAAACAAGCTGGAGTAGCCATTCTAATATCTGATAACATTGACTTCCAACCCAAAGTCATTAAAAAAGACAGGGAGGGACACTTCATACTCATCAAAGGTAAAATCCTCCAAGAGGAACTATCAATCCTGAATATCTATGCTCCAAATACAAAGGCAGCCACATTCATTAAAGAAACTTTAATAAATCTCAAAGAACACATTGCACCTCATACAATAATAGTGGGAGACTTCAACACACCACTTTCACCAATGGACAGATCATGGAAACAGAAACTAAACAGGGACACAGAGAAACTAAGAGAAATTATGAATCACATGGATCTGGCAGATATCTACAAAACATTCTATCCTAAAACAAAAGGATATACCTTCTTCTCAGCACCTCATGGTACCTTCTCCAAAATTGACCACATAATTGGTCACAAAACAGGCCTCAACAGATACAAAAATATTGAAATTGTCCCATGCATCCTATCAGATCACCATGGACTAAGGCTGATCATCAATAACAAAATAAATAATAGAAAGCCAACCTTCACGTGGAAACTGAACAACACTCTTCTCAATGATACCTTGGTCAAGGAAGGAATAAAGAAAGAAATTAAGGACTTTTTAGAGTTCAATGAAAATGAAGCCACAACATACCCAAACTTATGGGACGCAATGAAAGCATTTCTAAGAGGAAAACTCATAGCTCTGAGTGCCTCCAAAAGGAAACTAGAGAGAGCACACATTAGCAGCTTGACAACACACCTAAAAGCACTAGAACAAAAGGAAGCAAATTCACCCAAGAGGAGTAGACGGCAGGAAATAATCAAACTCAGGGGCGAAATCAACCAAGTGGAAACAAGAAAAACTATTCAAAGAATCAACCAATCAAGGAGCTGGTTCTTTGAGAAAATCAACAAGATAGATAAACCCTTAGCCAGAATCACTAGAGGGCACAGGGAGAGCATCCTAATTAACAAAATCAGAAATGAAAAAGGAGACATAACAACAGATCCTGAAGACATCCAAAACACCATCAGATCCTTCTACCAAAGGCTATACTCAACAAAACTGGAGAACCTGGATGAAATGGAGAAGTTCCTAGACAGATACCAGGTACCAAAGTTGAATCAAGATCAGGTTAATGATCTAAACAGCCCTATATCCCCCAAAGAAATAGAAGCAGTCATTAATAGTTTCCCAACTTAAAAAAACCCAGGACCAGATGGGTTTAGTGCAGAGTTCTATCAGACCTTCAAAGAAGATCTAATCCCAGTTCTTCACAAACTATTCCACAAAATAGAAACAGAAGGTACTTTACCCAACTCCTTCTATGCAGCCACAGTTACTCTGATACCTAAACCACAAAAAGACCCAACAAAGATAGAAAACTTCAGACCAATATCCCTTATGAATATTGATGCAAAAATACTCAATAAAGTTCTTGCTAACCGAATCCAAGAACACATCAAAACAATCATCCATCCTGACCAAGTAGGTTTCATCCCAGGGATGCAGGGATGGTTCAATATACGGAAATCCATCAACGTAATCCAGTATATAAACAAACTCAAAGACAAAAACCACATGGTCATCTCGTTAGATGCGGAAAAAGCATTTGACAAGATCCAACATCCATTCATGATAAAAGTCTTGGAAAGATCAGGAATTCAAGGCCCATACCTAAACATGATAAAAGCAATATACAGCAAACCAGTAGCCAACATCAAAGTAAATGGTCAGAAGCTTGAAGCAATCCCTCTAAAATCAGGGACTAGACAAGGCTGTCCACTTTCTCCATACCTATTCAACATAGTACTTGAAGTCCTAGCCAGAGCAATTCGACAACAAAAGGAGATCAAAGGGATACAAATTGGAAAAGATGAAGTCAAAATATCACTTTTTGCAGATGATATGATAGTATATATAAGTGACCCTAAAAATTCCACCAGAGAACTCCTAAGCCTGATAAACAGCTTCGGTGAAGTAGCTGGATATAAAATTAACTCAAACAAATCAATTGCCTTTCTCTACACAAAGAATAAACAGGCTGAGAAAGAAATTAGGGAAACAACACCCTTCTCAATAGTCACAAATAATATAAAATATCTTGGCGTGACTCTAACTAAGGAAGTGAAAGATCTGTATAATAAAAACTTCAAGTCTCTGAAGAAAGAAATTATAGAAGATCTCAGAAGATGGAAAGATCTCCCATGCTCATGGATTGGCAGGATCAACATTGTAAAAATGGCTATCTTGCCAAAAGCAATCTACAGATTCAATGCAATCCCCATCAAAATTCCAAATCAATTCTTCAACGAATTAGAAAGTGCAATCTGCAAATTCATCTGGAATAACAAAAAACCTAGGATAGCAAAAACTCTTCTCAAGGATAAAAGAACCTCTGGCGGAATCACCATGCCAGACCTAAAGCTTTACTACAAAGCAATTGTGATAAAAACTGCATGGTACTGGTATAGTGACAGACAAATAGACCAATGGAATAGAATTGAAGACCCAGAAATGAACCCACACACCTATGGTCACTTGATCTTCCACAAGGGAGCTAAAAACATCCAGTGGAAGAAAGACAGCATTTTTCAACAAATGGTGCTGGCACAACTGGTTGTTATCATGTAGAAGAATGCGAATCGATCCATTCCTATCTCCTTGTACTAAGGTCAAGTCTAAGTGGATCAAGGAACTTCACATAAAACCAGAGACACTGAAACCTATAGAGGAGAAAGTGGGGAAAAGCCTTGAAGATATGGGCACAGGGGAAAAATTCTTGAATAGAACAGCAATGGCTTGTGCTGTAAGATCGAGAATTGACAAGTGGGACCTCATGAAACTGCAAAGCTTCTGCAAGGCTAAAGACACCATCAATAAGACAAAAAAACCACCAACAGATTGGGAAAGGATCTTTACCTATCCTAAATCAGATAAGGGTCTAATATCCAATATATATAAGGAACTCAAGAAGGTGGACTCCAGAAAGTCAAATAACCCCATTAAAAAATGGGGCTCAGAATTGAACAAAGAATTCTCACCTGAAGAATACCAAATGGCAGAGAAGCACCTGAAAAAATGTTCAACATCCTTAATCATCAGGGAAATGCAAATCAAAACAACCCTGAGATTCTACCTCACACCAGTCAGAATGGCTAAGATCAAAAATTCAGGTGACAGCAGATGCTGGCGGGGATGTGGAGAAAGAGGAACACTCCTCCATTGTTGGTGAGATTGCAAGCTTGTACAACCACTCTGGAAATCAGTCTGGCGGTTCCTCAGAAAATTGGACATAGTACTACCGGAGGATCCAGCAATACCTCTTCTGGGCATATATCCAGAAGATGTCCCACCCGGCAAGAAGGACACATGCTCCACTATGTTCATAGCAGCCCTATTTATAATAGCCAGAAGCTGGAAAGAACCCAGATGTCCCTCAACAGAGGAATGGATACAGAAATTATGGTACATTTACACAATGGAGTACTACTCAGCTATTAAAAAGAATGAATTTATGAAATTCCTAGCCAAATGGATGGACCTGGAGGGCATCATCTTGAGTGAGGTAACACAATCACAAAGGAACTCACACAATATGTATTCACTGATAAGTGGATATTAGCCCAAAACTTAGGATACCCAAGATATAAGATACAATTTGCTAAACGCATGAAACTCAAGAAGAATGAAGACCAAAATGTGGACACTGTGCCCCTTCTTAGAATTGGGAACAAAACACCCAGGGAAGGAGTTACAGAGACAAAGTTCGGAGCTGTGATGAAAGGATGGACCATCTAGAGACTGCCGTATCCAGGGATCCATTCCATAATCAGCTTCTAAACGCTGACACCATTGCATACACTAGCAAGATTTTGCTGAAAGGACCCAAAGATAGCTGTCTCTTGTGAGACTATGCAGGGGCCTAGCAAACACAGGAGTCGATGCTCACAGTCAGCTATTGGATGTATCACAGGGCTCCCAATGGAGAAGCTAGAGAAAGTACCCAAGGAGCTAAAGGGATCTGCAACCCTATAGATGGAACAACATGATGAACTAACCAGTACCCCGGAGCTCTTGTCTCTAGCTGCATATGTATCGAAAGATGGCCTAGTCGGCCATCACTGGAAAGAGAGGCCCATTGGACTTGCAAACTTTATATGCCCCAATATAGGGGAATGCCAGGGCCAAAAGAATGGGAATGGGAGGGTAGGGAAGTGGGGGGCGTTATGGGGGACTTTTGGGATAGCATTGGAAATGTAATTGAGGAAAATATGTAATAAAAAAAACAGTGAAAAAAAAAAGAAAATGTAGTATTTTAAAAAATGGAGTACTACTCAGCTATTAAAAACAATGAATTTATGAAATTCTTAGGCAAATTGAGAATACCATCCTGAGTGATGTAATACCATCACAAAAGGACAAACATGATATGCAATCACTGTTAAGTAGATATTAGCCCATAAACTTAGAATAACCAAGATACAATTTACAAAAAACATGAAACTCAATAAAAAGGAAGACCAAAGTGTGGATACTTCATTTCTACTTAGAAGGCTGAACAAAATACCCATGGAAGGAATTACAGAGACAAAGTCCAGAGCTGAGACTGAAGGAAGGACCATCCAGAGACTGCCTCACCTGGGGATCCATCCCATAAACAACCATCAAACCCAGACACTATTGCACATACCAACAAGATTTTGCTGACAGGACCCTGATATAGATGTCTCCTGTGAGGCCATACCAGTGCCTGGAAAATACAAAAGTGGATGTTCACAGTTATCTATTGGATGGAACACAGGGTTCCCAATGAAGGAGATAGAGAAAGTACCCAAGGAGCTGAAGGGGTCTGCAGCCCTATAGGAGGAACAACAATATGAACTAACAAGTATCTCCAGAGCTCATGTCTCTTGTAGGATATCAGTGTGAGGAGAGGCCCTTGTTCTTGTGAAGACTCTAGGCCCCAGTGTAGGGGAATGCCATGGCCAGGAAGTGGGAGTACTTGGGTTGGGGCATAGGGGGAGGGGGAGGCTATAGGGGATTTTTGGAGAGGAAAGTAGGAAAGGGAATAACATTTGAAATGTAAATTAAGAAAACATCTAAAAGGATGGACCATCTAGAGACTGCCATATCCAGGGATCCATCCCATAATTAGCCTCCAAATGATGACACCATTGCATACACTAGCAAGCATTTGCTGAAAGGACCCTGATATAGCTGTCTCTTGTGAGATTAGGCCGGGGCCTAGCAAACACATAAGTGGATGCTCACAGTCAGCTATAGGATGGACCACAGGGCCCCCAATGGAGGAGCTAGAGAAAGTATCCAAGGAACTAAAGAGATCTGCAACCCTGTAGGTGCAACAACATTATGAACTCACCAGTACCCCGGAGCTCTTGTCTCTAGCTGCATATGTATCAAAAGATGGCCTAGTCGGCCATCACTGGAAAGAGAGGCCTCTTGGTCTTGCAAACTTTATATGCCCCAGTACAGGGGAATGCCAGGGCCAAAAAATGGGAATGGGTGGGTAGGGAAGTGGGGGGGAGAGGGTATGGGGGACTTTTGGGATAGCATTGGAAATGTAATTGAGGAAAATACGTAATAAAAAATATTTTAAAAAAAAAGAAAACATCTAATTTAAAAAAATGGAGTTGGTTCTTCTATCTCAGATACTTTACCACCCATACTCTTAATTATATACCCAAAAGACACCCCACCATACCACAAGGACAGGTGATCTACCATGTTTATAGCAGCCTTATTTATAATAGCCATAATCTGGAAACAGCCCAGATGTCTCTCAACAAAGAATGGATATAGAAAATGTGGTTATTTTACACAAGAGAATACTATTCAGGATGTTTTTAAACAAAGGACATTATGAATTTGTCAGACACATGGGTGGAACTAGAAAAAAATCATTGTGAATGAGGTAACTCAGACCCCAGAGTACTTGCATGGTAAGTACTCACTGATAAGTGGATATTAGCCAAAGAGAACAGAATACCTAGGATACAGCCTATGGACATATAGGTTGTACATATCCTATAGTAACATGCAGAAAGGCCAAGTAAGGAGGCTTTAATCTCACTTATAAGGGGGAAGATAATGATCACATAGGCAGAGGGAGGGAAGAGCCTGAATGGGAGAAGAGTGGGAGAGGGGAAAGGAGGAACAGGGTCAGATATGCGATGGGACATGAGAGAAGCCCAGACAGCCAAGAGAATGAATTGAAATATGCAGTCTCTGGTAGTGGAAATTAGGGGGACCTCCATATACCCAGGAGGTATGAAACCCTCTGGACTCTTTGAAGGTGATCGTGGTAAACAGCAATCTCGGCCAGTGAATCAATTTCCAGACTTGAGCCAGTTTGCAGATCCGGAACCCCTTGAATGAAGGGGTGGCCAGGTTCCCCTGAGGAAGGATCCTGATAAGACACCCAAAGGTTTTGCTGTTACCCTTTCTCCAGTTCTTCCCCAGAGGGACCTACGGCCTTTTACAAGGGTAACTGTACACTGGGGAAAAGGAAATAATCAGACTTTTCGGGGTCTGCTGGATACTGGTTCTGAGTTGACACTGATCCCAGGAGATCCCAAGAAACATTGTGGCCCTCCAGTTAAAGTAGGGGCCTATGGAGGACAGGTGATTAATGGAGTTTTGACTGATGTCCGACTTACAGTAGGTCCAGTAGGTCCCCGGACACATCCTGTGGTGATTTCCCCAGTTCCAGAATGTATAATTGGGATAGATATACTCAGAAACTGGCAGAATTCTCATATTGGTTCCCTGAACTGTAGAGTGAGGGCTATTATGGTTGGAAAAGCAAAATGGAAGCCTTTAGAGTTGCCTCTGCCAAAGAAAATAGTGAATCAAAAACAGTATCGTATTCCTGGAGGCATTGCAGAAATTACTGCCACTATCAAGGACTTGAAAGATGCAGGGGTGGTGGTTCCCACCACATCTCCATTTAACTCTCCTATCTGGCCAGTGCAGAAAACAGATGGATCATGGAGAATGACAGTTGATTATCGAAAACTAAATCAGGTAGTAACTCCAATTGCAGCTGCTGTACCAGATGTAGTTTCGTTACTTGAGCAAATTAACACATCTCCTGGCACCTGGTATGCGGCTATTGATCTGGCAAATGCCTTCTTCTCAGTACCTGTCCATAAGGACCACCAGAAGCAATTTGCTTTCAGTTGGCAAGGCCAACAGTATACCTTCACAGTTTTGCCTCAAGGATATATTAACTCTCCTGCCCTGTGTCATAATTTAGTTAGAAGGGATCTTGATCGTTTGGATATTCCACAAAATATCACATTGGTGCACTATATTGATGACATTATGCTGATTGGACCAAGTGAGCGGGAAGTAGCAACCACTTTGAACTCATTGGTAACACATATGCGTATCAGAGGATGGGAAATAAATCCAACCAAAATTCAAGGACCATCTACCTCAGTGAAATTCTTAGGAGTCCAGTGGTGTGGGGCATGCAGAGATATTCCTTCTAAGGTGAAAGATAAGTTATTGCACCTGGCCCCTCCTACAACCAAGAAAGAAGCACAATGTTTAGTGGGTCTATTTGGATTCTGGAGACAACACATCCCTCACTTGGGTGTGTTACTTAGGCCTATTTACCAAGTGACTCGGAAAGCTGCTAGCTTTGTGTGGGGCTTGGAACAGGAGAAGGCCCTTCAACAGGTCCAGGCTGCTGTGCAGGCTGCTCTACCACTTGGACCATATGACCCAGCGGACCCGATGGTACTTGAGGTGTCTGTGGCTGATAGAGATGCTGTTTGGAGCCTCTGGCAGGCCCCTGTAGGTGAATCACAGAAAAGACCTTTGGGATTTTGGAGCAAAGCTCTACCATCATCTGCAGACAACTATTCTCCCTTTGAAAAACAGCTCTTGGCCTGCTATTGGGCCTTAGTGGAAACTGAACGTTTGACAATAGGACACCAAGTTACTATGCGACCTGAATTACCCATTATGAGCTGGGTACTATCAGACCCTGCAAGTCATAAAGTGGGACGCGCACAGCAGCAGTCTATTATCAAATGGAAGTGGTATATACGTGATCGGGCCAGAGCAGGTCCTGAAGGCACAAGCAAGTTACATGAAGAAGTTGCTCAAATGCCTATGGTTTCTACTCCTGTTACAATGCCATCTGCTGCCAAGCATGCGCCTATAGCCTCATGGGGTGTTCCCTATGATCAACTGACCGAAGAGGAAAAGACTAGGGCCTGGTTTACTGATGGCTCTGCACGTTATGCAGGCACCACCCAGAAGTGGACAGCTGCAGCATTACAACCCCTTTCTGGGACAACTCTGAAAGACACAGGTGAAGGGAAATCTTCACAGTGGGCAGAACTTCGGGCAGTACACATGGTATTACAGTTTGTTTGCAAGAAGAAATGGCCAGATGTACGATTATTCACTGACTCATGGGCTGTAGCCAATGGATTGGCTGGATGGTCAGGGACTTGGAAAGATCACAATTGGAAAATTGGTGAAAAAGACATCTGGGGAAGAAGTATGTGGATAGATCTCTCCAAATGGGCAAAGGATGTGAAGATATTTGTGTCCCATGTAAATGCTCACCAAAAGGTGACTTCAGCCGAGGAGGAGTTCAATAATCAAGTGGATAAGATGACCCGTTCTGTGGACAGTCAGCCTCTCTCCCCAGCCATCCCTGTCATTGCTCAATGGGCACATGAACAAAGTGGCCATGGTGGTCGAGATGGAGGTTATGCTTGGGCTCAGCAACACGGGCTTCCACTCACCAAGGCTGACCTGGCTACAGCTGCTGCTGATTGCCAGATCTGCCAACAGCAGAAACCAACACTGAGCCCCAGATATGGCACCATTCCTCGAGGTGACCAGCCAGCAACCTGGTGGCAGGTTGACTACATTGGACCACTTCCTTCATGGAAAGGACAGCGTTTTGTTCTTACTGGAGTAGATACTTATTCTGGTTATGGATTTGCCTTTCCTGCACGTAATGCCTCTGCTAAAACCACCATTCATGGACTGACAGAATGCCTTATCTATCGTCATGGTATTCCACACAGTATTGCTTCTGACCAAGGAACTCATTTCACAGCCAGAGAAGTACGACAGTGGGCCCACGATCATGGAATTCACTGGTCTTACCACATTCCCCATCATCCTGAAGCAGCTGGCCTGATAGAAAGATGGAATGGCCTTTTGAAGACGCAGTTACAGCGCCAATTAGGTGGTAACAGCTTGGAAGGCTGGGGTAGAGTTCTTCAGAAGGCAGTATATGCTTTGAATCAGCGCTCGATATATGGTACAGTTTCACCCATAGCCAGGATTCATGGGTCCAGGAATCAAGGGGTGGAAAAGGGAATAGTTCCACTTACTATCACTCCTAGTGACCCTCTAGGAAAATTTTTGCTTCCTGTCGCCATAACTCTAGGTTCTGCTGGCCTAGAAGTTTTGGCTCCAGAGAGGGGAGTGCTCCTACCAGGAGCTACAACAAACATTCCATTGAATTGGAAGCTCAGACTTCCCCCTGGTCATTTTGGGCTTCTAATGCCCTTAAACCAACAGGCTAAAAAAGGAATAACCGTGTTAGGAGGAGTGATAGATCCAGATTACCATGGGGAAATTGGATTACCTCTTCACAATGGAGGTAAGCAAGATTATGTCTGGAGTGTAGGAGATCCCTTAGGGCGTCTCCTAGTACTACCATGTCCTGTGATTAAAGTCAATGGGAAACTACAACAGCCTAATCCAAGCAGGATGACAAAGGACGCAGACCCATCAGGAATGAAGGTATGGGTCAATCCTCCAGGAAAAGAGCCAAGACCAGCTGAGGTGCTGGCCGAAGGTGAAGGAAATACAGAATGGGTAGTAGAGGAAGGTAGTTATAAATACCAATTAAGGCCACGTAACCAGTTACAGAAACGAGGATTATAAAGTAATATGAATGCCCCATTGTAAATTTACAAATGCGTTTGCGATTGTACGAGGGATAGCTATATCATGTTAGGCGTATTCACAACCTTGTTATTGTTTCATGTGAACATGATATATTATTTGTGTCAAGTTGACAAGGGGTGGATTGTAGTGGCTATTCTTGGTTGTCAACTTGACTATATTTGGAATGAACTACAATCCAGAATTGGAAGGCTCACCAGTGACCCTTATCTGGAGGCTTGGAGATCCTTATCTGGATCTTGGTATGGAGATCTTGAGCCATAGTGGCTATGGATTCCAGAAGATTAAATCTCTGAGTTTAAGGAGATTTAATCTGGGCTACACCTTTCATCTGGGATTAAAGGTGTGGTGGAACACACCTTTAATCTGGGCTACACCTTCTGCTGGAGACAATATAAGGACATTGGAAGAAGGGAGTCTAGCTCTTGCTCCTTCGCCTGCTTGCCGTGTGAGACTGAGTAACTGCTAGATCCTTGGACTTCCATTCACAGCTGTGACTGAACCATTGTTGGGAATTGGGCTGCCGACTGTAAGTCATCAATAAATTCTTTTACTATATAGAGACTATTCATAAGTTCTGTGACTCTAGAGAACCCTGACTAATACAGTGACCTTAGGCAAAATGTCCAGCAATGGTGAGAGGGAACTCAAAGTGTCCAACTCCCATAGAAAGACAGGGTTAAAAATACACAGTCAAAAACTCTGATCCAAAAATGTTCCTGTCTAAAAGAGCAGTGAGAAGAAAATGGAGAAGAGATTGAAGAAAAGGCGTCCAGTGACCAGCCCAACTTGGGATCCATTTCATTGGTGTTTGGAAGGAGAACCAAGGCCTGACTCTATTACTGATGCTATGGTGTGCTTACATGCAGGAGCCTGACAAGGTTGTCCTCTGAGAGGCTCTATGAACAGCAGACCGAGGCAGAGGCAGATATGTATACCCAACCATTGGGTTCAACCTATGGTTGAAATCCAGGAAGGACTGAAAAAGTTTAAAGAGAGAGCGACCCCATAGGAAGACCAGCAGACTCAACTAGCCCTGATCCTCAGGGAGCTCGCAGAGACTGAGACACCAGCCAGGAGCATACAGGGCCAATGTGAGGCCCTTGACTCATTCATATACAGCAGATGTCTGCCTGGTCTGGCCTCAGTGGGAGAAAATGTGCTTAATCCTTAATAGATTTGAGTCCTCAGGGAAGGGGGAGAAATGGAGGGGATAAACCCTCTCCTAGGCAAGAATGAAAAGGAACGGGACAAGGAACTGTGGGAGGGGAATGAGGGTGGGCCATGACTGGAATGAAAAAAATTAAATAACATAAAAATGAGAATAATTTTTAAAAGGAAAAACGACTGAGCATAGACAGCAACACTGGAGAATAAAGAACTGTTAATGCTGGTTGGGATGTAAACTATCTGGTCATTGTCCAATGCAGGGATCCCCAGTCTCCATAAGCAGAATAAGAAGATGTTTGCAGCTATGACGCTTGTCACAGTCATCACCTAGGCTAGTGTAGGACTTCTTAATCTCCTTTCTGTGATGCCTTTCCTTTTGTGGCCCTGTGCTACCCCACCAGATAGCTTTAACGTCATCAGCATAACTTGCACCCTGGATGTCAGTGACTCAACTGCCAAATAGCAGGGAATCCATATGAATAGACTATGAACGCAGTAGTGAAAGAAAAGTTCACAGAAGTTCTTATGAGCTAGGTGTAGGTTAAAAGACTGTTTCCTTCAGGGGCCGGATCAAGGCACTTCTGTATGCTTGTCCCCATGACACTGACTGATCTCAAGGGTTATTCTTCCTTGGTACCTTTATAAATGTACTTTTTTTGTTGTTAAAATAATTTTATCCTGCATTTGAGCAGCTCTGTGGTCTTGGTCTCAGAGTGCCTGGGTAGCCTTCCCCCAAGGGAGGCTCACAGGGCTAAAGGCAGTCCCAGCCTCACTGTACTAATCTTGCAATTCCATCTTCCCAACCTCTAACCCCACCTTGGCCTGACCTTCCTAACCCTGCAGAAACACATTAAAATTAATTTGACAAAATACCCTCAATTCATAGTAGGACTGTCATCTTTTGCAGAGCACGACAATTTCTGTTACTAATATCAGTTTCTTTCCACTGAAAATAGATTCCTTTCACATAGAATAAATAATGTAAGCATCCTATGAAAATACTATACTAGAAGCCATAAATTATACACAAAGATGTGATGCAGACTCTTTGAGGCCCTATGAATGCAGCTTCACTCCTTAAGTATTGATATAGGCTAGAATCAGTCTACTTGTTACGTTTGAGATGTAGTTCAGTGGTAGAGTAGGTGCTCTGAATGCATGCGGTCCTGGGGTTCGGTTCCCCGGATCTTTAACGTTTTTCTTTTCAAACCCCATGGATCTCTTTCTACACTAGAAAACATTTCCATGAAGACCACCATAGCCTCCTGACGATAAGAGACATTATCTATGACATGACAGCAAAGTTTCTCTATAACCTTCACCATATTTCCATGGAGACCTCCATAGTCTGGAGAGTCCAGCCTGGTCGTCCCTAAAGGAATGTTTTGTTCACAGCTGGAGCAAATCGCTGCTTTCAGACCAGTAGGAGTTTCCTAGTGGGCATGCTTTCTCAGGTTATAGGTAACCTGACTTCTGCTTAGAGAAAAAGGAAGGGAGGGCTGGGCAGAACATTCCTACTTACTAAGAAGAGAGAGGGGAGGAGCATTGTGGTTATCATGGAAACCTGGGGTCTTTGTGGACACTTTACTTTTTCTTTTCTTTTCTTTTTTCTTTTTTTTTGATTAGATATATTCTTCATTTACATTTCAAATGCTATCCCAAAAGTCCCCTATAGCCTCCCCCCCCCCCGCCCTGCTCCCCAACCCACCCACTCTCACTTCCTGACCCTGGTATTCACTTGTACTGGGGTATATGATCTTCGCAAGACCAAGGGCCTCTCCTCCCATTGTTGGCCGACTAGGCCATTCTCTACTATATGTGCAACTAGAGACACAGTTCTGGGGCGTACTGTTTAGTTCATATTGTTGATCCTCCTATAGGGTTGCCAACTCCTTTAGATTCTTGGGTATTTTCTTTAGCTCCTTCTTTAGGGACCCTGTGTTCCATCCAATAGGTGACTGTGAGCCTCCACTTCTGTATTTGCCAGGCATTGGCATAGCCTCACAAGAGACAGCTATATCATGGTTCTGTGAGCAAAATCTTGCTGGCATATGCAAATAGTGTCTGGGTTTGGTGGTTGCATATGGGGTGGATCCCTGGGTGGGGCAGTCTCTGGATGGTCCTTTCTTCAGCCTCAGCTCTGACCTTTGTCTTTGTAACGCCTTCCATGGGTATTTTGTTCCCCATTCTAGGAAGGAATGAAGTATCCACCCTTTGGTCTTCCTTCTTCTTGAGTTTCATGTGTTTTGCAAATTGTATCTTGGGTAGTCTAAGTTCCTGAGTTAATATCCACTTATCAGTTTTCTTTTGTGATTGGGTTACCTCACTCAGGATGATATCCTCCAGGAAATTCATAAATTCATTGTTTTTAATTGCTGAGTAGTCTCCATTGTGAAAATGTACCACATTATCTGTGATCTCTTTCGCAGCATGCTTGTTACTCATAGGTATGAAACTGGCAAATTTTGTAAGTAAATTCTGTATCATAATACATTGCTGAAAAACAGTAAAAAAAATAGTCTTAAATTGGATCCTTAACTTCCCCTTTTAACAACCTTGCCCCATATGACCCTGTATATTCCAAAACATTTTGCATTTCTTTACAGACTTTTACAAAGTTTTGATGCTTCCTCTTAAAGTGTGGAAACTTGTCATAAAAGAGTTTAATAAAAGCTTGTACAATGTCACACATTAAAAAAAGACTAGATATTCATTATCTGTCACTAGCTCTACAGGTTCCTGGAGACTTAAGAACCATAACTAAGTTGTCAATGATTTTTTTTATAAATAAACCCAGTCAATATTTTATCTCTGTCCTTGCACCTACAATTAATTGTTACTTCTGTTTTACAACCTTTCTTAATTGTTTTACTACCTTGGGAATGTGTTCAAAGCTGTAAAGAACTGCTTTCTATCTCTGGATCAATTAACTTGTGACAGGTGGAGACTGAGTTCTCATTGCAGTTTTAATATCAGAAAGGATTTTAATATCAATTCTATTATAAAGGCACAAAATCTGCACCAGGAAGTCTGTATATATATTATAGCTTTCAAGTTTGTCTTGTTATGGGACCTCTGAGTGTGTGGATAGGTGGGTCTCTGATTCTTGTGCCTACACTTGGGGTCTTCTCTTCTGTTGTCTTGTCCATTTTCTATGTGATATTTGTGTTTTATCTTATTCTAAGTTACTTTTGGTATGTTTTGATGGATATCTTAGAAGCCTGTGCTTTTGTAATGAGAGACAGGAAGGCAGTGGATCCAAATGAGAGGGACTATGGAGTAGATCTGGGAGGAGTACAAGGAGTGGAAGCCTAAATTAGGATATTTCAGGGGAGGAAAAGTGAATTTATTTCGAATAAAAGGGGAAAATTTAAGGAAATCCAACATAGTGAAATATAAGGCAAAAGAATCGTGACTCACAGAGATATACTGACACATATTTTCTTAGCACTATGTCGTTTGAGTATCAGCAATTATCCACCACTGCCTAAGCACTTGGTTCCCATTGGCTATGAGTGGCCTGCTACTCCTTAACCCTTCCCCATACTTGACCTTTGGTCCCCTCTCTCCTTCCCTCTCCTTTTGCTTCTGTCTTCATTATTTTAGTTGCTTTCCCTCTCCCTTTTACCTCTACTTCTCTGTCAGTACTTTTATTCCAAGTCATAAATATCTTATTTTTGTTACATTCTCTGTAGCATATCTATAATGGCTGAAGGAGAGAAATGTCCTTAATCTTAGAAATAGTCTTATAAATTGAAGAAGATCTTGGAAGATGGAAAGATCTCCCATGCTCATGGATTGGCAGGATTAACATAGTAAAAATGGGTATCCTGCTGAAAGCAATCTACAGATTAAATGCAATAACCATCAAAATTCCAACTCAATTTTTCACTGGGTTATAAAGTGCAATCTGCAAATTCATCTGGAATAACAAAAAACCTAGGATAGAAAATACTCTTCTCAACAATAAAAGAACCTCTGTTGGAATCACCATGCCTGACCTCAAGCTGTACTACAGAGCAATTGGGATAAAATTGCATGGTACTGGTACAGCAACAGAAAGGTAGATCAATGGAATAGATTGAAGACCCAGAAATGAACCCACACACCTATGCTTCCTTGATCTTTGACAAGGGAGCTAAAACCATCCAGTGGAAAAAAGACAGCATTTTCAACAAATGGTGCTGGCACAACTGGCAGTTGTCATGTTGAAGAATTTGAATTGATCCATTCTTATCTCCTTGTACAATGCCCAAGTCTAAGTGGATCAAAGACCTCCACATAAAACCAGAGACACTGAAATTTATAGAGGATAAAGTAGGGAAAAGTCTTAAAAATATGGGCACAGGGGAAAAATTCCCGAACAGAACAGCAATGGCCTGTAAGATCAAGAATCGACAAATGGGACCTCATAAAATTGCAAAGCTTCTGTAGGGCAAAAGATACTGTCAATAAGACAAAAATGGCACCAACAGATTGGGAAAGAATTTTTATCAATCCTAAATCTGATAGGGAACTAATGTCCAGTATATACAAATAGCTCAAGAAGCTGAACTCCAGAAATTCAAATAACCCCATTAAAAAATGGAGTACAGAGCTAAACAAAAAATTCTCAACTGGGGAATACCGAAGGGCTGAGAAGCACCTGAAAAAATGTTCAGCATCCTTAATCATCAGGGAAATGCAAATCAAAACAACCCTGAGATTCCATCTCACAACAGTCAGATTGGCTAAGAACAAAAATTCAGGTGACAGCAGATGCTGGCGAGGATGTGGAAAAAGAGGAACACTCCTCCATTGTTGGTGGGATTGCAAGCTTGTACAACCACTCTGGAAATCAGTCTGGCGTTTCCTCAGAAAATTGGACATAGTACTACGGGAAGATCCCGCAATACCTCTCCTGGGCATATATCCAGAAGATGTTCCAACTGGTAAGAAGGACACATGCTCCACTATGTTCATAGCAGCCTTATTTATAATAGCCAGAAGCTGGAAAGAACCCAGATGTCCCTCAACAGAGAAATGGATACAGAAAATGTGGTACATTTACACAATTGAGTACTACTCAGCTATTAAAAACAATGAATTTATGAAATTCTTGGGCAAATGGATGTATCTGGAGGACATCATCCTTAGTGAGGTAACACAATCACAAAAGAAGTCATTAGATATGCACTCACTGATAAGTGGATATTAGCCCAGAAACATAGAACACCCAAGATAAAATTGGTAAAACACAAGAAAATCAAGAAGGAAGACCAACGTGTGGATACTTCATTCCTCCCTAGAATAGGGAACAAAATACCCATGAAAGGAGTTACAGAGACAAAGTTTGGAGCTAAGAAGAAAGGATGGACCATCCAGAGACTGCCCCAACCAGGGGTCCATCCCATAATCAGCCACCAAACTCAGACACTATTGCATATGCCAGCAAGATTTTGCTGAAAGGAGACCCTGATATAGCTGTCTCTTGTGAGAATAGGCTGGGGCCTAGCAAACACAGAAGTGGATGCTCACAGTCATCTATTGGATGGAACACAGGGCCCCAATGGAGGAGCTAGAGAAAGTACCCAAGTGTGGAGAGCAGGTGTGGCAGCAGTCCCAAGAAGGTGACAGGGACTGCAGCTAAGTCGTATGACTTGCACCTGACTTCCTCATATAAACCACAAACATCTTGAGAGCTGCGCAGGTGTACCAGGATACTGGTAAATCCATTTTGGTGGAGATATGCCCCTGCTGCCCTGATTAGCTGAAGCTGCGTGCCTGGTGAGGTGGCGTGGCCTGCTGTGCGTGGATGAGAACTGAGAGTATTTAAGAAAGGCCCAGGGCTCGAGGGGAGATATAAACAAGAAGAAACAGGACTGAATAAACTGCTGTTAGAAGGACTCGTGGTCGTGTCGTTCTTGCTGGTCGAGAGCGGACGCGACACCCAAGGAGCTAAAGGGATCTGTAATCCTATAGGTGGAACAACAATATGAACTAATCAGTACCCTGAGAGCTCATGTCTCTAACTGCATATGTAGCAGAAGATGGCCTAGTCGGCCATCACTGGGAAGAGAGGCCTCTTGGTCTTACAAACTTTATATGCCCCAGTACAGGGGAACACCAGGGCCAAGAAGTGGGAGTCGGTGGGTAGGGGAGCAGAGTGGGAGGGAGGTTATAGGGGACTTTTGGGATAGCATTTGAAATGTAAATGAAGAAAATATCTAATAAAAAATTTAAAATAGTCTTATATAATCTGCTATCTTCTCAGGTTATATTTATTATTTTCACTTATCTTAATACACATAAAATATTCATTTAATGATTTTGTATGCTGAGACTCATATTTGATGGCATATGAAAAAGGGGACACATTGTAATAAATCATTTTCAGAAGCTTACAACCCAGTTCTTGAGACAGGTAAACATCCAGAAACTGACAGTTCTGTAGGGTTTTGTGAACAAATAGTTATTTTAATTTACTCACTGGATTATATGGAGTGATAAGTACTATGTGGAAAAGTTGTGGAAAAAGAAGACCAGCCTCCCAAAATTTTGAAAACAGTTTTTGAAGCCCTGAAAGCTAAGGCATGTTTTAAAAGAGAATAGAGGTGTGTTCATGACGTTGCAGGAAACTTTGATGCTTTGAGATATAATAGCATAATGCTAATTCAGTAACATTATTATTAATTTGACATTATACTGCCAATTGAACTAATAATCCAACGTAAAACCGAGTTAAAATTGAGAAGCCTAAATAATTCAGTGTTGTTTTAAAGAACATAAGATTTATTGCTATTAATATTATTATTTTATTTTTATTGAAATAGACTTTTTGTCACAGGAGAAATAACATAAAAATCCCCTAAAACACTATTGACAAAGACCTGAGCCAAATCCTTGCAAGACCTGTTGCTTCAGTCCCTGTAACTTCATATATGCTCTAATCAGTCTTCTGGCAGGCTTGGGGATGTAGCTCAATGGTAGAGCACATGCTTTGCATGTATGAGGCACCGGGTTCGATTCCCGGCATCTCCAAGAAATCCTTTTCAACTTTGGGGGTTTCCTTTTTAGGTTGTTTCCACACAAGGTATCCTAGACCTTAACTTTCTGTTATGAGGGCGTATATGCAAAGATAATTATTGTGCGAAACCTCTCATCAATCGCCATGATGACAATGCTCATCTGTAACCGTGACATTTCCATGGAGACCTCCATGGTCTGGTGAGTACAGCGTCGTCATGCCTCCGGGAATATGTTTTGTTCACAGCTGAAGCAAAAGCTCTGCTTTTGTGCTGGTGGCAGTTTCCCTAAGAGGGTGTGCTTTGTCGAAAGATAGATAACAAGGGTGAAAGAGTTCTGCTTTGAAAGAAAGGAAGGGAGGGCGGGGCGGAGCCATTTCTAGTTACAGAGAGCAGGAGCATTGTGGTTGTCATAGAAACCTGGGGTCTTTGTGGACACCCATTTCAATGGCGACCCAGGCGATGTTGTGAAAGGAGCATTCTCTGAAGCCAAGCTTATGGGTTCTCAGAAGGTGAGCACTCGACAGATTCAGGAATCCCAGACCCAAATAGGCTTACTCCCACTTCGGGATTTGTGGCCAGTTGTGTTGCTAGCAGCAGGAGAGGGACTTGAGACAATTCTTCCTCCTCAGAGGGAGCTGCTCTTTACTGGGGTGCACAGGAGCCATTGCATGTGGGGACAAGAGGATGGGGAAATAGGGCAGAATATAGTGTGCACTCTCTGATCCCAGTATTCCATCTGTGAAACAGGTATGAGTAGTGAGACATTAAGTGGTAAAGCCTAAACAGTAGTCAATAATTGTCCAGTATAAATGTCTAAGATGATTATTTACATATGCAGTTGGTTAGAGGAGTTTATTCTTTCTTTCTTTCTCTTTCTTTCTTTCTCTTTCTTTCTTTCTTTCTTTCTTTCTTTCTTCTTTTTTCTTTTCGTTTTTTTTTTATTTTTAATATTTTTATTACATATTTTCCTCAATTACATTTCCAATGCTATCCCAAAAGTCCCCCATAGCGCCCCCCACTTCCCTACCCACCCATTCCCATTCTTTTGGCCCTGGCATTCCCCTATATTGGGGCATATAAAGTTTGCAAGTCCAATGGGCCTCTCTTTCCATTGATGGCCGACTAGGCCATCTTTCGATACATATGCAGCTAGAGACAAGAGCTCCGGGGTTCTGGTTAGTACATCATGTTGTTCCAACAATAGGGTTGCAGATCCCTTTAGCTCCTTGGGTACTTTCTCTAGCTTCTCCATTGGGAGCCCTGTGATACATCCAATAGCTGACTGTGAACATCCACTCCTGTGTTTGCTAGGCCCCGGCATCATCTCACAGGAGACAGCTATATTTGGGTCCTTTCAGCAAAATCTTGCTAGTGTATGCAATGGTGTCAGCGTTTAGAAGCTGATTATGGGATGGATCCCTGGATACGGCAGTCTCTAAATGGTCCATCCTTTCATCACAGCTACGAACTTTGTCTCTGTAACTCCTTCCCTGGGTGTTTTGTTCCCAATTCTAAGAAGGTGCACAGTGTCCACACTTTGGTCTTCATTCTTCTTGAGTTTCATGCGTTTATCAAATTGTATCTTATATCTTGGGTATCCTAAGTTTTGGGCTAATATCCACTTATCAGTGAATACATATTGTGTGAGTTCTTTTGTGATTGTGTTACTTCACTCAAGATGATGCCCTCCAGGTCCATCCATTTGGCTAGGAATTTCATAAATTCATTCTTTTTAATAGCTGAGTAGTACTCCATTGTGTAAATGTACCATAATTTCTGTATCCATTCCTCTGTTGAGGGACATCTGGGTTCTTTCCAGCTTCTGGCTATTATAAATAGGGCTGCTATGAACATAGTGGAGCATGTGTCCTTCTTGCCGGTTGGGACATCTTCTGGATATATGCCCAGGAGAGGTATTGCTGGATCCTCCGGTAGTACTATGTCCAATTTTCTGAGGAACCGCCAGACTGATTTCCAGAGTGGTTGTACAAGCTTGCAATCCCACCAACAATGGAGGAGTGTTCCTCTTTCTCCACATCCTCGCCAGCATCTGCTGTCACCTGAATTTTTGATCTTAGCCATTCTGACTGGTGTGAGGTGGAATCTCAGGGTTGTTTTGATTTGCATTTCCCTGATGATTAAGGATGTTGAACATTTTTTCAGGTGTTTCTCTGCCATTCGGTATTCCTCAGGTGAGAATTCTTTGTTCAGTTCTGAGCCCCATTTTTTAATGGGGTTATTTGACTTTCTGGAGTCCACCTTCCTGAGTTCTTTATATATATTGGATATTAGTCCCTTATCTGATTTAGGATAGGTGAAGATCCTTTCCCAATCTGTTGGTGGTTTTTTTGTCTTATTGATGGTGTCTTTAGCCTTGCAGAAGCTTTGCAGTTTCATGAGGTCCCACTTGTCAATTCTCGATCTTACAGCACAAGCCATTACTTTTCTATTCAGGAATTTTTCCCCTGTGCCCATATCTTCAAGGCTTTTCCCCACTTTCTCCTCTATAAGTTTCAGTGTCTCTGGTTTTATGTGAAGTTCCTTGATCCACTTAGACTTGACCTTAGTACAAGGAGATAGGAATGGATCGATTCGCATTCTTCTACATGATAACAACCAGTTGTGCCAGCACCATTTGTTGAAAAATGCTGTCTTTCTTCCACTGGATGTTTTTAGCTCCCTTGTGGAAGATCAAGTGACCATAGGTGTGTGGGTTCATTTCTGGGTCTTCAATTCTATTCCATTGGTCTATTTGTCTGTCACTATACCAGTACCATGCAGTTTTTATCACAATTGCTTTGTAGTAAAGCTTTAGGTCTGGCATGGTGATTCCGCCAGAGGTTCTTTTATCCTTGAGAAGAGTTTTTGCTATCCTAGGTTTTTTGTTATTCCAGATGAATTTGCAGATTGCACTTTCTAATTCGTTGAAGAATTGATTTGGAATTTTGATGGGGATTGCATTGAATCTGTAGATTGCTTTTGGCAAGATAGCCATTTTTACAATGTTGATCCTGCCAATCCATGAGCATGGGAGATCTTTCCATCTTCTGAGATCTTCTATAATTTCTTTCTTCAGAGACTTGAAGTTTTTATTATACAGATCTTTCACTTCCTTAGTTAGAGTCACGCCAAGATATTTTATATTATTTGTGACTATTGAGAAGGGTGTTGTTTCCCTAATTTCTTTCTCAGCCTGTTTATTCTTTGTGTAGAGAAAGGCAATTGATTTGTTTGAGTTAATTTTATATCCAGCTACTTCACCGAAGCTGTTTATCAGGCTTAGGAGTTCTCTGGTGGAATTTTTAGGGTCACTTATATATACTATCATATCATCTGCAAAAAGTGATATTTTGACTTCATATTTTCCAATTTGTATCCCTTTGATCTCCTTTTGTTGTCGAATTGCTCTGGCTAGGACTTCAAGTACAATGTTGAATAGGTATGGAGAAAGTGGACAGCCTTGTCTAGTCCCTGATTTTAGAGGGATTGCTTCAAGCTTCTGACCATTTACTTTGATGTTGGCTACTGGTTTGCTGTAGATTGCTTTTATCATGTTTAGGTATGGGCCTTGAATTCCTGATCTTTCCAAGACTTTTATCATGAATGGATGTTGGATCTTGTCAAATGCTTTTTCCGCATCTAACGAGATGACCATGTGGTTTTTGTCTTTGAGTTTGTTTATATACTGGATTACGTTGATGGATTTCCGTATATTGAACCATCCCTGCATCCCTGGGATGAAGCCTACTTGGTCAGGATGGATGATTGTTTTGGTGTGTTCTTGGATTCGGTTAGCAAGAACTTTATTGAGGATTTTTGCATCAATATTCATAAGGGATATTGGTCTGAAGTTTTCTATCTTTGTTGGGTCTTTTTGTGGTTTAGGTATCAGAGTAATTGTGGCTTCATAGAATGAGTTGGGTAGAGTACCTTCTGTTTCTATTTTGTGGAATAGTTTGTGAAGAACTGGGATTAGATCTTCTTTGAAGGTCTGATAGAACTCTGCACTAAACCCATCTGGTCCTGGGCTTTTTTTAGTTGGGAGACTATTAATGACTGCTTCTATTTCTTTGGGGGATATAGGGCTGTTTAGATCATTAACCTGATCTTGATTCAACTTTGGTACCTGGTATCTGTCTAGGAACTTCTCCATTTCATCCAGGTTCTCCAGTTTTGTTGAGTATAGCCTTTGGTAGAAGGATCTGATGGTGTTTTGGATGTCTTCAGGATCTGTTGTTATGTCTCCTTTTTCATTTCTGATTTTGTTAATTAGGATGCTTTCCCTGTGCCCTCTAGTGAGTCTGGCTAAGGGTTTATCTATCTTGTTGATTTTCTCAAAGAACCAGCTCCTTGATTGGTTGATTCTTTGAATAGTTTTTCTTGTTTCCACTTGGTTGATTTCACCCCTGAGTTTGATTATTTCCTGCCGTCTACTCCTCTTGGGTGAATTTGCTTCCTTTTGTTCTAGTGCTTTTAGGTGTGTTGTCAAGCTGCTAATGTGTGCTCTCTCTAGTTTCCTTTTGGAGGCTCTCAGAGCTATGAGTTTTCCTCTTAGAAATGCTTTCATTGTGTCCCATAAGTTTGGGTATGTTGTGGCTTCATTTTCATTGAACTCTAAAAAGTCCTTAATTTCTTTCTTTATTCCTTCCTTGACCAAGGTATCATTGAGAAGAGTGTTGTTCAGTTTCCACGTGAAGGTTGGCTTTCTATTATTTATTTTGTTATTGAAGATCAGCCTTAGTCCATGGTGATCTGATAGGATGCATGGGACAATTTCAATATTTTTGTATCTGTTGAGGCCTGCTTTGTGACCAATTATGTGGTCAATTTTGGAGAAGGTACCATGAGGTGCTGAGAAGAAGGTATATCCTTTTGTTTTAGGATAGAATGTTCTGTAGATATCTGCTAGATCCATTTGATTCATAATTTCTCTTAGTTTCACTGTGTCCCTGTTTAGTTTCTGTTTCCATGATCTGTCCATTGGTGAAAGTGGTGTGTTGAAGTCTCCCACTATTATTGTATGAGGTGCAATGTGTGCTTTGAGATTTATTAAAGTTTCTTTAATGAATGTGGCTGCCTTTGTATTTGGAGCATAGATATTCAGGATTGATAGTTCCTCTTGGAGGATTTTACCTTTGATGAGTATGAAGTGTCCCTCCCTGTCTTTTTTAATGACTTTGGGTTGGAAGTCAATCTTATCAGATATTAGAATGGCTACTCCAGCTTGTTTCTTCATACCATTTGCTTGGAAAATTGTTTTCCAGCCTTTCATTCTGAGGTAGTGTCTATCTTTTTCTCTGAGATGAGTTTCCTGTAAGCAGCAAAATGTTGGGTCTTGTTTGTGTAGCCAGTTTGTTAGTCTATGTCTTTTTATCGGGGAGTTGAGTCCATTGATATTAAGAGATATTAAGGAAAAGTAATTGTTGTTTCCTGTTATTTTTGTTGTTAAAGTTGGCATTTTGTTCTTGTGGCTGTCTTCTTTTAGATTTGTTGAGGGATTACCTTCTTGTTGTTTCTAGGGCGTGGTTCCTGTCCTTGTATTGGTTTTTTTCTGTTATTATCCTTTGAAGGGCTGGATTCGTGGAGAGATAATGTGTGAATTTGGTTTTGTCGTGGAATACTTTGCTTTCTCCATCTATGTTAATTGAGAGTTTGGCTGGGTATAGTAGCCTGGGCTGGAATTTGTGTTCTTTTAGTGTCTGTATAACATCCGTCCAGGATCTTCTGGCTTTCATAGTCTCTGGTCAAAAATCTGGTGTAATTCTGATAGGCTTGCCTTTATATGTTACTTGGCCTTTTTCTCTTACTGCTTTTAGTATTCTATCTTTATTTAGAGCATTTGTTGTTCTGATTATAATGTGTCGGGAGGTATTTCTTTTCTGGTCCAGTCTATTTGGAGTTCTGTAGGCTTCTTGTATGTTCATGGGCATCTCTTTCTTTAGATTTGGGAAGTTTTCTTCTATAATTTTGTTGAAGATGTTTGCTGGTCCTTTGAGTTGAAAATCTTCATTCTCATCCACTCCTATTATCCGTAGGTTTGGTCTTCTCATTGTGTCCTGTATTTCTTGGATGTTTTGAGTTAGGATCTTTTTGCATTTTCCATTTTCCTTGATTGTTGTGCCGATGTTCTCTATGGAATCTTCTGCACCTGAGATTCTCTCTTCCATCTCTTGTATTCTGTTGCTGATGCTGGTATCTATGGTTCCAGATTTCTTTCCTAGGGTTTCTATCTCCAGTGTTTCCTCATTTTGGGTTTTCTTTATTGTGTCTACTTCCCTTTTTAGGTCTAGTATGGTTTTGTTCATTTCCATCATCTGTTTGGATGTGTTTTCCTGTTTTTCTGTAAGGACTTCTACCTGTTTGATTATGTTATCCTGTTTTTCTTTAAGGATTTGTAACTCTTTAGCAGTGTTCTCCTGCAATTCTTTAAGGGATTTTTGTGCTTCCTCTTTATTGTCTTCTGCCTGTTTAGCAGTGTTCTCCTGCATTTCTTTAAGTGTGTTATTAAAGTCCTTCTTGAAGTCCTGTATCATCATCAGGAGATATGCTTTTAAATCCGTGTCTAGCTTTTCCGGTGTGTTGGGGTGCCCTGGACTGGGCAAAGTGGGGGTGCTGGGTTCTGATGATGGTGAGTGGTCTTGGTTTCTGTTAGTAAGATTATTACGTTTACCTTTCGCCATCTGGTAATCTCTGGGGTTAGTTGTTATCGTTGTCACTGTTTAAAGATTGGAGGAGAAGCTGTGTTCCACTCACCAGCAGTCCCAAAATCCTGCGGCGGGGGTCGTGGGTAGCTGGCGGGTGTCAGGCAACCCTGCTCTCCCGCTACCCCGGCGCTGATCCGGCCGGATGAGGCCTGTGGCCCTACTCAGGCTGGTTTCTGCTTCCCTAACTAATGCAGTCTCAGGTCCCGCGCAATTGGATTGGAGCAGAAGCTGTGCTCCACTCACCAGAAGTCTTAAGATCCTGTGGCGGGTGTTGTGGGTAGCTGGCGAGTGTCAGCCGACCCTGCGCCCCAGCTGCCCAGGTGCTTTTCTGACCGGAAGAGGGTTGTGGCCCTATGTAGGCCGGATTTCTCTCTCCCCAACCAGAGCAGTGTCAGGTCCCGCGTGATTGGACTGGAGCAGAAGCTGTGTTCCACTCACCAGCAGTCCCAAAATCCTGCGGCGGGGGTCGTGGGTAGCTGGCGGGTGTCAGGCAACCCTGCGCTCCCGCTACCCTGGCGCTGATCCGGCCAGATGCGGCCTGTGGCCCTCTTCTCTTTTTTTTTTAATTCGCGGTTTTGTATTGCTTTGAGACAGCATCTTACTGTGTCCCAACCTGGCTTAGAACTCTGAACGATCCTCCTACCTCAGCTTCCTAGTGATGCGATTACAATTATGGGATACCTGTGTGCTTTGGATTAATTTGAAATTTTAAGTTGCATTCTTTTGTGGTACCCACACAACCACGTGACCCCTATGTCACCTCAGAACCCCCACCATGGTTCTGTCTGCACACTTACCTTGTTAATGTAGCTAATAAATCTCTTATAAAATGGAATGCAGGCCCAGAGACTAATTAAAATTTATTTGTGCCCTCTCTAGCCCAGAAGTGTCCATTCCCTGGCCCCTCTGTGGTGGAATCCCCTAGCATCTTGCCACTGATAGATAAAGTTTTACCTGGCATGCAAACACATTAAAAAAAAAAAAACCACTTCACATTATATTATCTTAACAAAATCAAAGTTTTCTACCAAACAAAAGACTAAAAGTGTCATCAGATAGCAGCTAATGCCAACAGCGTAGGTCTGGCCTACTTAATACTTGCATCAATGTATTTAAGAAGTGTTGGATTTGTAGCTTATTTGCTCTGTAACTATGAACATTTCATGAAACAGCTTCCATATTGTAGCATGGAGTTTGTAGTAACCTACATCTGTCTCCCTCATGTGTTCTCCCTCATATTGGACTCCAGAGTAAGCTTATTCCGTTTGAAGTGAGAGCTGTGTATTTCATCAGCATTTGTAAGTGTGTCATGGTGTACATACTCTGTGTGTGTGTGTGTGTGTGTGTGTGTGTGTGTGTGTGTGCAGATATCTCTGAGGTTTCCAGGAATATTCTCTATGTGGGACATTAAGGATTAAACAATGAGTTGATGGCATTCACAGTCAGATGCAAGCTTATATGAGGACCACATGTGGCATAGTGCTCTCTTCCCTCAGCATTACTTAGCCAATGTTGTGGGAAGCCGTTGCAGAGTGGCAGTTGCAGAGTGGCAGTTGCAGGGTGGCGTTGGCTACTGCTGGCCACCACACATACATAGGCAGTAAAGGTTCTTTTGCCAAGATGAGGTTTTGAGAATTAACCAAAGTTAACCAATCAGATGAGAGACAAGTTAACCAATCAGATGAGAGAGAACGCCTCTCCTAGGCCTATATAAGCAGCACCAGTTCTGGGCTTGGGGTCACTTCGCCTCTGCAATCAAGCTCTCCCAATAAACGTGTGCGGAAGGATCCTGTTGCAGCGTCGTTCTTCCTGGCCAGTTGGGTGTGTGCAAGACAATGTCATTACCTTGATTCCTAAATGACTCTTGTGGTCTTTGGAAGAGACTAGTAATACAATTATGAAAGTTAGTTAAATCACTTATTACTATGATGATAACCTTTTGTGTTATACTTCTATTACTGCCTCTTAAATGATAGTCTAATGCTTAGTACATTGCTTGTTTATTTTCCATAATGATTTATATCAATATGACTCATAACACCCATTTTCCCACATAGTTATCCCCTCATATTGTCATGCTATGGTTTGATGCTGACTTTGTCCAAGTACTGACCAATGGAATTCATTCCATCTTCATTAGAAACCTCTGGAGAATTTCCTGAGTCTAAATGTTGCATTCTGAGCCTGTGTATAGGACACAGACAGAGAGGGTACCTGGACAGTTTATGGTCAATGGACCAGGTCACATTTCCACTGTGTGTTTCATTCCCTGCCATTGCTGTGTGTGTCTGCAGGGTTGTGTGATGAGCTAGGAAGAGAAAGGTATCATGTATACCTTCCACTGAAGTAGTCTGCTGCGACAAGACACCATCATTCCCTCCTCTGGGTTTTAGATGCTTTCTCATCCTGGTTTCCTCTATTTCATGTGTTTATTTCCCTGTGTACTACCATCCAGGGTGACAGAGAAGGGTTTGATCTCTGCATCTCAGAAGGAGGAGCTCATTGAGAAGAATGCAGCTTGCTGTGTAGTCTCTCAGCCAAAAGTGATGAAAAGAATGTGGGGACACACTGGGTAAGTTAGTTCCCTTCCACCATCCTTATCTACTCAATAGGTTAGCCATATCCATCCTTATGTTCATCAGCAAACTTTTGAGGTTCGGTGTGCAAATCACCCTGCCTTCTCAAACAGATGGAGGGGACAAGGCACTCGGGAGCAATTCTATTACATCAGGATTCCCAGAACTCACAGGTGTTAGATTAGTGGTTCTCACATGTGGTACATGTGTGCTGCATTGCCAGCCCTTTCTGGTGTCATTTTTTACATCATTCCATCACAACCCCCCCTTTGTAATAACAGAGTCTCCAATACATTTACTCTATATCTATAGAGGACCATATCATATCACTTACATTTCTTGCTTCATCCATCACACAGAACTGATATATACATTAAGAGGAAAAGAAAAATTGCCCTTTAAACATACTTTCCTATCATTGCTGCTGCTGTGCACTGACCTGCAGTAATATAAAGCTGGTTGTCCCCTGTCTTAGTTAAGGTTTTACTGCTGTGAACAGACACTATGACCCAGGCAACTCTTATAAGGACAACATTTAATTGGGGCTGGCTTACAGATTCAGAGGTTCAGCCCATTATAATCAAAGTGGGAGCAGCGCAGCGTCCAGGCAGACATCGTATAGGAGGAACTGAGAGTTCTACATCTTCATCTAAAGGGACTTCCAGCCAGCTAGGATGAGGGTCACAGTGACACACCTACTTCAACAAGGCCACACCTACTCCAACTGGGCAACGCCGCCTAATAGTGCCACTACCTGGACCAACCATATACAAAACATCACACCCCCTCCCCTGTTCAAGTGTCCTAGGGATCAGGGAACAACAGGCTTAGATCTGCAGACCAGGCATGGGCAGGGTCTATGTGCTCGGTGCAAAGCTGTAACTTGGAACCTGCCCTGAATCCCAGATTATAGTCCTCCTCCCCTCCCTGCTCTCCAGCCATCATTTATTTTCAAGCCTTCACCTTTAAACCAAGATGATGTTTTGGGATCTGTGAGTTTTCCAGTTCTGGCCATAATTCTGGACCCCATCTAATAAGTAACATCTTTCTGGGGCAAGAATGGCCCAGTTGATTTTTCCATGTCCTATTTTCCGGAGTCCAGGACTAGGATTTTAAAGTGGTACAGAGAAGGATCAAAAAGGACTATTGGGATTCTGCCACGAGGTGAAGCAGGCAGGCAGGAGTACCAGGGTTGGGGGCAACCCTACTTTCTCTTAATGAACTTGACTTTAAATAAAGGTGAATAAACCCCCTATTCTATTATATACTATGCCCTGTCTACAGCTCCATCATCTCAAGAAATTCCCATTATGTCATGCCTGAAGTCTTGGGTGCTTTAAAAAAAAAATCTCCATCTGAATCCTGTCTCGCTTGAAATCGGCAAACACAAATGATGCTATCTGAATTCCTTGCTTTAACAAGCTATAAACAAGGAACTTCTATTTGTGTTCCAGTGGGTATCCATTCTCTGCCTACACCTAAGCCTTTGGTGTGCTTCTGTCACAGTAGCCTTGACGCCTCATTAATGGAAGGCTGCTCCCTCCTTGCCAAAAGAATGAAATCTGCCTCTGGGAGTAGACAAGCCAACCTCTTGCTCTCCATTGGAGTCAATCCAGATGGGTCAGCCAAGAGGCCAAAGGAAGGAGGATGTTTCCCATTAAGCCATAGTAAAAAAGCAAAGGGGGCAATAATTATTTTTTATAAGGTCATTTGCTTTCCCTGCCCATTATCCCTGCTCCTTGATCAGTCTTTCACAAAAATGCAAACATGCAGCCTCTGAAAGCTGCCCACACTCCTCTCTTTTCTGATTGTGGTTTCACTAACTCTCTTTGCTTCCCTAACACTGTGGACTTCACTCTTTGTCTACCATGTGGCTGCCTGTGAGCCATGTGGCTGACATCCATGCTGGCTTAATTCAAATTCAGGCTTTTCCTCTATTCGTACTCTATCATTTTCCTCCAGGAAGCTGTAAAGATTTACAGCCCTGGGGCTTTTCTTTTTTCTTTCTCTTTTTCCCCTTCTTAAATTTATTTTATTTTATACATTCACATGTTTTGTCTGCATATGTGTCTGTGTACTACATGCATGACTAGGACCCAATGAGGTCAGAAATGGCTTCATATCCCCTAGTTGATGCTGGGAACCACACGCTAGTCTTCTGTCTTCTGCAAGAACAAATGGAGTTTTTCCTTTTAAACTCTAATAAAATTGTCATCTGTAAATAGGGATACAAGACTTTCTTTCCTATCTGTATCCCTTTTCTTACCTTCTCCTCTCTTATTGATTTAGCTATGACTTCAAGTAGTATATTAAATAAGAGTAGTGAAAGTGGACAGCCTTGTCTTTTATCTGATCTCAGTGGGAATGCTTTGAGCTTTTTCTCTACTTAACATGATTGTGGCTGTCTTAGGATTTCTATTACTGTGATAAAATGCCATGATCAAAACAAGTTGGGGAGGAAAGGGTTTATTTTAGCTTACAGTTCCACACCACAGTCTGCCACTGAGGGAAGTCGGTGTAGAAACTCAAACAGGGCAGGAAACTGGAGGCAGGAGCTGATGCAGAGTTCATAGAGGGATGCTGATTACTGGCTTGATCCCCATGGTTTGCTCAGCCTGCTTTCTTATAGAATACCAGACCACCAGACCAGGGATGGCACCATCCACAATAGGTCGCGCCCTCCCCCATTAGTCACTAATTAAGAAAATCCCCTAAAAGCTTAGCTACAGGCAAATCTGGTGAGGGCATTTGCTCATTTGATGTTCTCTCTTTCCAAATCATTTTAGCTTGTGTCAAGTTGACAGAAAATTCGATGGCACAGTGGCTATTGGCTTGCCATATACAACCCTTATTATGCTGAGATTAAGTCACTGGTCTCTCCAGACTTTCATCACTAAGGGATGTTGGATTTTGTCAAAAAACATTTCTGCATCAAAATGATGGTGTGATTTTGATCCTTGATTTCATTTTGTGATGAATCACATTGATTTACATTTATTACATCATCTCTGCATCCCTGGAACAAAACCACAAAAGCAAAGTGCTCTGGTAAATGATCTATTTGATGTGTGTTTTTAAAATGTGGTTTACAAATCTTTTATTAAGAATTTGCATGTATGTAGATCGGGAGGATTGACCTAATAATTCTCCAATTCTGTGCTGACTCCATTAGACTCTAGCTAGCCATTCCCAAGCCATTTTCTAGACATTTTCACCTTTCACCTATCTACTGCTTTTTGTTTACTGATTCACTTTATATGTACTGATATATGCACTTGAGTTATTTCCAATTCTGGGCTATGGTTAACAATGCTGCTGTAAACATTGGTCTATAACTATTCAAGTTCTCGCTTTCTAGTCAGTTCTTAAGAGTTTTGCCTAAGCTAGGCAGTGGTGGTGCACGCCTTTAATCCCAGCACATGGGAGTCAGAGGCAGGTGGATTTCTGAGTTTGAGACCAGCCTGGTCTACAGAGTGAGTTCCAGGACAGCCAGGGCTACACAGAGAAACCCTGTCCCTCCCCCCCCCCCAAAAAAAAAGAAGAGTTTTTAAATGGGTGGCTCACACACAATTTGCATGTGGCCTCTCTCTCTCTCTCTCTCTCTCTCTCTCTCTCTCTCTCTCTCTGTGTGTGTGTGTGTGCGTGTGTGTGTGTGTGTGTGTGTGTGTGTGTGTGTGTGAGAGAGAGAGAGAGAGAGAGAGAGAGAGAGAGAGAGAGAGAACCTGCATTTGCATGAGTTTATTGTGCTGTGTGCATGTACCTGCCATAAAGGTCAGAGGGATGCCAGATCCCCAGGAACTGGAGTTACAGACATTGTGAACCACCATGTGAGTGCTGGGTACTGAACCCAAGTTCTCTGTAAGAGCAGCCAGTGATGTTAACCTCTGAGCCACCTCCCCAACCCCTGCTTGTTAAATGTTTAAGAAAAGAATTGCTCTGTTGTTCTGCATAACAGTAACACCATTTTATATCCTTACTATCAATGGACAAAAATTCCACTTTCTCCACATCAGTGCCAAAACTTGCAATTAGATATTTATATTCTATTCATAATTGTCATTCTAATGAGTGGGAAATCTTGTAATCGCTGTATTTTTGATTTACATTACTACCAGATTAGTGATGTTGAGCATCTTTTGTGTGTATTGGAATGAGTCCAGGAGCTTGCATATGCTCAGCACATGTTCTAGCATGGAGTAACAGTCACAGCCAGCATTGTTAGAATCTTCAGGGTTTGTTTTTCAAAGACTACCTTAGGTCATGTCACACAGTTTATGGAAAGTTTTCCTTCATTTCCAATTCAAATGCTTTTGATTTTGCTTACCCAAACGAAGCGCCTGTAACTGCCAGTACAATCCTGAATGCAGATATCTTCTTTCTAACCTCAGAGAAGAACATTTCAGGCTTTCCCCTGCTGTGCATTTTAGATGTGGATTTTTCACACTAGGTTCCTGAAAGTTTGTTTGTTTATCCTCATACTAGGAAGTAAAGTCCCAAGCAACCTCTTCCACCAGAATTCTCAAGTGGTTTCTGTAACTTATGTCAGTCCTCACTTCCTAAGGCTTCTAAACAATCTCATAGTTACCAGCCTGTCAACAATGAGCTTATATTATATTTACTGGACTCCCATAAGATAGTTACCATGCCAGTTATCCACACTAGGTTCTCCAGTGTCAACTTTAATTTGCTAACTGGTGCTCATACCTCATTAAATAAGCAATATTCTGAAATATGACAATTTGCCAAACACAATTTGCCAATCACACACTAATAAAAAATAAGGACAAATGGTTAACAGAACATTTACAAGTTATCATATATGCATGAAAATACTCAATTCAAATTTGTAAATTCAACAGAGGGTTGGAAAGCAATGGGAAAAGATATTCTTTTCAAATTTTCACTTTACAGGGACTAGGGAGATGGCTCACTGAGTAACAGTGCTTGCCCTACAAGCTCGAGAACTTGACTATGAATTCTTAGCAACCACAAAAAAAAAAGTCAGGCATGGCTGCACATTCCTATCATCCCAGCAAAGATCCTGTCATGGGGCAAACACATGTAAATCCCTGGAGCTGACTGAGCAGCCAGATTAGCTGATGAGACAAGCTTCGGGGTCAGAGATTGGACCTTACCTTAAAGGCATAATGCAGAGATCAACAGAATACAACAGCTAATGTCCTTCATTGGTATCCACAACAGGCATGTGTTACCTCCATACTCTTGGGTTATACATGTACCACATATGCACTATGAACTTCCCTCCCCAAATTTCCTAAACTGTTATGAGTTTGAGATAGTATAACTAAGACATGACTGCCATATACAGATAGTGTAGCTGTTCTGCTAAGGAAGCCTGGAGTAGAGGCTTGAGGCTGGTATTGGACAGGCTTTGGGAAAACCAAGTCGAATGGTATCAACATGTCCTCACTACAACAGCAACCAAGACCTAGAAAAATCCACATAAATAGTTTCGAGTCAATTGAACACTCGCACACATACACAGAGAGAGACAGAAAGGGGGAGGAGGAGAAAAGATAGAGATAGAACCCTAATGCATACATTTATGTCGACTTGACACAAAGTAGGCATTTTGGAAGAGGAAACATCAATTGAGAAAATGTTCCCATTTGATTGGCCTTAAATACTGAGTGATGTGGGAAGTCACTGTGAGCAGTGCTGCCTCTGCGCTAAGTGCTATAAGAAAGCAAAGCTGAAGAAGCCAGAAGGAGGAAGTCAGTAAGCTGCATTCTTCTCTTGATTCTGCTTTAGCTCCTGCCTCCAGTAACCTGGCCTGCTTGAGTTCTTGCCCTGACTTCCTTCAGTGGTGGACTCTTGCTTGAATATTTAAGATGAAATAAATTATTTCCTCTTCACTTCCCTTTAGTTATGGTAATTTATCACAGTAATAAGACATTAGGATGAACAAATTTTTAAAATAACTGCCACTTTTTAGTATTATCAGTCAAGGTTTCTATAAAAGACTGTTAATTCAAAATAGGCACACCATATTGAACCACTTTAAATAATGAAAAATATACCATTATTCACTTTGAACTTGTTTACAGTTTAAAAACAAATGCATGGTACATGTAGTCATTTGGAAAAGAGCTGCATTCCAAAACACACACACCTTTGTACACATCTATACAGGCCCTACCAGCATGAAGCTCTGCTCATCTACACGTTGGGAGAATGCCTCTTGGTTCTCCCAGACTATGACGGCATGGGAATATTCTGTGCAGCTGTGAGCAGACCACAGCCACTTCCTGCTCCTAAGATGTTATCACTGCCTCCTAGGTCCTGATGACGTCTGTGCTTTTGCCTCACTCCTTTGGGGCAAAGCTGTAGGCTAGAAACCTGTTTTGCTGCACAACAGCCTTAGCCCAAGAGGAACCAAACAACTGACCTTCTGTTTTCCCACGTAGAAGAGCAGAGGGAACCCTTGCATCTGCCTACTCACCCCTTAAATGCCTTAGCCTATCTTAAACTGTCTGGATATAAGGCTCTGGTTTTTTTTTTCTTTTTTGACATAGCCCACCTCCACACCATTCTGCCGTCATCCACTTCCACAGGATTCTCAGTCTTCTTTCCTTTTCTGCTGTCATCCATCTCCATAGGACCCTCAGTGTTCCTTCCTTAGAGACACACATTCTGGCCCTTGGACAATCGTGCCAACATCAGCCAAAGATGAGAGCAAAGCAACAACTGCTTGTAGAGGAGAGAGGTTTAAAATGGCTGTGGTTAATTTGGCAATGGGAATTTCCTAAAGCAAAATTAGAGAGAGGCCTCTGTAACCAAAAGAGTACAGCTGATGAGATTTTTCTTAGATTTTATGGCAATGAGGGTAACAAAGTCAGGCCCTAGAATTTTAGAATAAACATGCATAGAGCTACTTGTCATGTCTTCACTTATAACAGTAAATGTTACATCTGGTTCACAAACACTGATGAATCTAATCCCTGTACAGAAAACATCTTGAGATGGAACACATGATTTCTCCCCAGGACATACTGCTTAAAGCATCTGTAATATATACTACAAAAACAACAAATGAAGACATTTGGTATGTCTGGGATAGGCTCCAACACCTTCATTTTAACAAACCTGTATGAGAGACTTTTTAACCAGGATAGGTTCACAGGATTAACTGGCTGCTATCATGTAATTGGCAGTTTTCAGCACACATTGTGTTTCTGAATTCCATCTACACCATATTCACACTGTTCCCACATTATTCCTAGTATTGTGTGTGGCACTGTATGTCTGTACAACGAAGAGTACTGCTGCATTAAATGTGGTCCCAAAGCCTTACTCCTACAGAACTTCTTGTAGCCGTGTGTTCAATATCTTGGATATTTAGCTGAGGATCCATTGGAGATGGCTTCAGGTAGGAACAATCTGTGAAATTAAAAGAAGACTGTCTGCAATGTGGACTTATCCTGTGCCAGTCCAGTCATTTCTGTCGTAGAAGTCACATTGCTCCATGAGGGGTTTTTGGTCCACAGACCTTTGGGTCAAGCTTGGGAATATTGGGATAACAGCTTTCCTCTTATTAGAGAACTTTTCCACTACATTTAAAAATCCAGCACCTTGCTTTTGCTCTCTGTAAATGGAATCCTGATGTGAAATTGACAGTGTAGATTGTTGAATCTCAGGAAACGTACTTCTCCTTCCCTATTCCTTTCACCCTTTTACTGAAATCTGACTTAACTTCAAGATTAGCATGCAGTACGGATAAACTCTTAGGGGATATGTAACCTGGCACAGCCTCTATGGAAGACCATATAGAAGGTCAAAACAAAACAAAAACTATTAAAAATAGGGGAGATGGCTCAATGGGTTATATGATCCCCATGCGCAAGTGAAGAGCTAAGTATAAACACCCAGCCTCCCCATAAGCCAGATGTGGTTGTACATGTCTGTGGTTCCAGCACCCCAGTGGCAAGATGGGAGGGAGAGACAGGAGACTCCCTGGAGGGTTGTAGAGCAGCCAACCCAGTATATTCTGCACTCAACAATGTAGAAATTCTTTTGTAAACAGAGTGGAAGGCAAGGAGCAGGACTAGAGGCTATGCTCAAGGCTTCCCAAGTACTACATGGCAGGAGTTCCTGCATATACACTTATCATATACACATGCCTGACACACACACTATAAATAATAAGCAAGTTAAAGTACAAGCAAAATAAAACTGCAATATGGCCCAACTCTATGTTCTGAACACAGACACAAAGGACTCTGCGTAGTATGACACATAGAGCCAGGCCCAGTGATATTACACTACTCATAATGTATACAAAGTACATCCAATGTACAAGTCCATAGCTGATGAACAGCTAAGGAAGATAGGGCACACATACACAGTACAGCTTTATGGAGACATAAGGAAAAAAGAAACTGGCATTTTCAGGAAGATTGATGGAACTGGAAATCATTATATTGATTTCCCAAAACCAAATTCTGCATTTTTTCTCTCATATGGCAAAGTCAAATCAAAGAAGAGAGAGAACAAAACCAGACACAGAGAGAGGCAGAGTGTCTCACCACCATGGGAACCATAAGAAGGGCAAGGGATTATTAATAGGATGCATGCCTCAAGAAAGCTGCCACTGGGGCAACACACCATTGCCCTTTTGGTGATAAGGGCCTGCCACAGGACTTCCGGGTGGCCTGGCCTGATAGGGCTCTCATGACCCTTCTACCAAGTGAGTGTAGAGCCAGAGTTGACAAGGACAATCAACAGAGTCTCCACCTGGAATCCAGGTCACACTGTCAGGATATACTAAGATAGGACAAAGGCCACAGAGACATGTGACCTCACTTCCTTTGGATGGAGCTGAAAGACACTGAAATGGTCAGGCAATCTTTTGCTGTTTCAGACAAAGTTCCATATTCCCATCACCACATTGCCTGCAGAGGTCAGAAGAGGGCATCAGATTTTCTTCAACTGAGACTTACCTGTGGTAATAAGCCATCTGACATGGGTACTGAACTGAACCCTGGTTCTCTTCCATAGCAGCTAGGGTTCTTAGTTGCTGAGCCATCTCTCCAGACTCAGACATACTATTCTTTATGAGAACTTAAATCTTTCACTTGGTGAGTTTTAATTTGAAATCATATCTATTTAATATTCCAATACCTGTTGGACATAATTTTATTTTTTACATTTGACATCAGAGGCCATGTGTAACTAACCACATTTCCTAAATCATTTTTGATAGAACAAAAAAGTGTCTTGTAATGTACGCTGAATACCATTTTTATTTTCCCCAGGATTCTGCTGGTGATCATCATGCTATGCATGCTGCGTCCTAATGGATTGTGAGGTCAATTTTATATGCAGTTTAAAAAATGCCCTAAAACAGGGTTCCATCATTGGGGGTGTCTAACAAAAGCCCTCACTGCTAATGTGAAAATTTTTGACTGATCTTCCCGTCTTGCTCCCTAAAAGTGAAGTGTGGCTTTCCTTTAGTCTAGACTGTCATATACACATGTGTGCACACATCTATTTGACTATGCATCGGATGATTTTAAAATTTAGTTTTATGTTACCAAATTGCAATCACAAACTAAAACGGATCTTCTAGTTAATACTCTTCACCCAGATGTACATTTTCAGAAAGGTATTCCCTAAAGTCAAGTTCATTCTTTTGGGACACTGTTTCTCAGGTCTTGACAAGGCACTTGGTTCTATTTGCCTCCCCTCTTCTTTGTAGGCTATAATCACTTGACTTGAATAGGACAATTTTATCCTTCAAAGATTAAAGAAGGGGCTGTGTTATAAGTTTGACTCTAGTTTCTGTGAGCTTTTTAGAGCATCCAATTGCCTTTGTTACATAAAATTTTTCAGTATGCTCTTAGAATTTGGAGACTAGCTAAAATCCCCCTCCCCCCATAAAGGTAATAGTATCCAACAGCATATGGTTCTATTTGCATCACCACAAACAGTAAAGTTATACTACAGCCTTTTCATGATAGGCCTTCTCCTCTGTCTCTATTTTTTGTTTAGTTATAGTTTTGTTTCATTTTTGTTTTGCTTTGATTTGATTTGAGACAGGGTCCCTAACATAGCTATGGCTGTCCTAAAACTCACTATATATACAGGGCTGTTCTGGAACTCTCAGAGATCTGCCTGCCTCCAGAGTGCTGGGATAGGCATGTGCTATCATTCCTGGCTTATCTTCTGTTTCTTAAAGTCTCTCTCCCTCTCCTTCTCTCTCTTTCTTTCCTAAACCACAACCATAGTTATAACCTAGATTCTGATCCTCCCAAATTTGGTGTTCTCTTTTTTCTGTCATTGCATATATTTATATTTCTCTCAGCACATTTTCTTTAATGTGTGAGTCAGATAGTGTTTAATTTCTATGATCTTGGATACTTTATTTATAGTTATATCAAATAATCCATTTGGTTTGACTTTAGCTTCTTCATCTTCTTGTGTGTGTGTGTGTGTTTGTGTGTGTGTGTGTGTGTGTGTGTGTGTGTGTGTGTGTGTGTGTGTGAGGGGGGAGGGAGGAGAGGGAGAGAGGCGGGGAGAGTCCCAGTTCATATTTTTAAAATGAATGATCTATACCCTTTGAAGAGAGGGTACATCCTGCTGTTTTAATGTAGAATGTACTGTACATGCCCATTAGATGCACTTTGTCAGTGGCATCAGCTCATGTGGAACTCTATTACTCTTAGGTCTCTGAATTACCTAACAAGCAATGATGAAGACTCCAAGGATAACTACGGGTTATTCTGTTCCCCTGTCATTTCTCATAGCTTTTGCTCCATAGCTTCCGATGCTCAGCATTTTTCATGCATCTGCTTTTTTTCTAGAAGTTTTATATCTTCTTGTTTAGGGTTCTCAAATTTCTGTCTCCTGGGTGTCAGATTTTACAAATATGAATATATGTACATCATTCAGTTTCACTTGCGTTTCAGAGAAAGAAAATTACATTTCACATTCTTTAGCTGCTGCGACATGAAGTTCAAACTTTACTGGATTAAATTTAATCTGACAACTTTGTACCTGGAATATTCTGTGGAGTACAGCCAAAGTGACTGAGCAGTAATCCCAGGTGAGCTTCAGTAGCTGCCAGCCCCAGGGAACCAGAACCTCCAGGTGACTTCAACCACTGGTGACACAGAATGTTGGGGATGAAAAACACCCTGGTGAGCCTTTTGTCACACAATGGCATCTTATAATTCTTTTCAACACATATATTTTGTGGTGGACTCAAGAGAGTTACCCTTAGACAAGAGTGTTGCAGAGTTCCTTCTTTGGGTCTGGCTTCTATCCATGGAGATCTATTGGTCCAGGAGAAGCCACATAACCATCCCATCTCACTGTTCTCTAGTACACAGGAAGCATGTTTCTCACTGGTTAAATGGGTGAAGCGAGGGGGGTTGTAAAATAAGGGAACAAGAAAACTTAACAACCATAAACAAGTGAAGTCAGTGGTGACTTCAGCTGAATGGAAAAGTAATCCCTATTTTCCCTTCCCCTGGACAAATGACAACACTCAAACCACCACATGGTCTTATAGGAAAAAAAAAAAGAAAAACATGCCAAATTTTTTTCTCCTTCTCTTTTCTCACCTACCCTCAGATGGCATCAGTTACTGTACACTGGAGACGAGCATGGCATTAACCAAGTGAAAATGACCAGTATTACTCATGATGTCACATGGGCATCACAAACTCCCAGAAGTGATGTAATGAAAAAGATCCTTCAGGCCTGTGGTATTCTTCCAATACACCCTGAAGAAGAGTCTAATTTCAAGAAGGACAGATGATGAAATCTGTGTCCCTCGTGGATATTAAGTCCAGTAAGGCCTTGTAATAATTCCTTAAGTAGATTACCAGAGTTACTACATGCCCAGAGATTCTACTTCTAAGTCCATACCCCAAAAAAGCAAGGCCTATGTCTACATATACGTTTATACACAAAAGTGTACAGCAATGTTACTCAAAACATCTCCAAGGTTGAAATCACCTAAAGACCACCAAGAAATTAATAGGTAAATAAAATGTAAAATGTCCAAGCAGTAGAATATTATTCAGCCTTTTAAAAAAAAGAAATAAATCCTCCTACATTCAAGAATACATATGAACCCTGAAAACATCACAACATGGAAGGAAGCCTGACACAAAGCAAACATACTGAGTCCATTCATATCAAATGTCCCAGAAGAGAAAAGAAGAATCCAGAGAGAGCACATCTGTGGTTGAACAGAACAGTACTCCCTTGTAATCCCTGCTTTCAGGAGCTAGACTAAAGCGAGAGGTTTGGGGTTAACCCTGATACAGAGTGAATTCAATGTCCTGATACACAGTGAATTCAATGTCATCCTGGGATATATATATATATATATATATATATATATATATATATATATATATATATATATATATTCTGCATATATGTATATGGAATGAATACACACACACATATTCATTCCAGTTTCAACTCAGGTATGAGGGTCTAACTATAGTTTTCAAAGTGACAGAAGTATCTGAAAGTTATTCCAGTGGTGCACAATGCTATATATATTTACTGAAAAATATCCTTAAAGTGTGTGTGGGGGGATGTGTTGTTATTAAGATAAGGTCACATTCTGTAGCCCACACTGGCCTCAGCCTTGTGGTAGTCTTCCTACCTCATCTTCCCAAGTACCAGAATTAGAGGTGTGAATCATAACATCTGACTTATATGTTTGGCTTTTAATAGTCTTTAAATTATTTTGCATAAAAAGAAATAGATTTGAAAGCCTCCTCCCTAAGGACTGGCCTTCATGGTACCAGAAGGCCCCATGTAGACTTTCAAAGGAGGGAAGCAACCTACAGTCCTGCCCAGCTGTGATGCCCATGAACCACATCAGTGACCAGCGTGGCACGAAAACCCCAAGGGTCCCATAGTGGTG
The DNA here is from genome assembly GCF_978045245.1 of Mus caroli. NCBI lineage: Eukaryota > Metazoa > Chordata > Mammalia > Rodentia > Muridae > Mus > Mus caroli. Next base: position 33,618,423 of record NW_028227260.1, on the reverse strand, counting down.
CTCATACGTTGGCTCTCTAAATGGACGTAAGATCAGCTCATTAAGAGAAAGACCATGACTGGTACTGTGACCCTAGCCAACTACCCAGGGCTAGTGAAGTCATGAATCTTGGAGGAGAACCTGTAGCCACCACTTTACTAAACCATCATAATCCCCAAATATATTCTAAACATTGGTCCTTATACCCACAGATAAGTAGTCCTCACACCTCATCAAGGAAGCTTTTCTTTGCAACAGACAGAGAACACTACAGAAAATCACAGACAATCAAAGTGCAGAGTTGTGGAGTTCAGTCCAACTGGCTATATCTACAAAACAACTCTCACACCTAAAGTTCAGGGACCATTTAATAAGAGGGAACAGGGAGATTGTAAGAGTCATAGGAGCAGGGAATTTGTTGTGAGATTTGTGTCTCCTCTAAGGTACACCTATGATATTCCTATCAACATGACTGCCTAAACATGAGCTAAGCAAGAACAACAGTAACAGACACACTAAAGTAGATGGGGAAAATTTATCAGGCCCCAACCCTACCCACAGAACTACCGACAACTAAAACATGCTGAGAATGGGAGAAATAGTTTTCCCCAGAAAAAAGCATTCCAATTGGTGATCCAGCACCAAATGATTATCCCTGAAATCATAGACATACAAGGAACATTGAGCAAGTTGTGTTCATGTATTTACTAATATATATGTATGTACATATATGTATGTAACAACAATTAATGACAAAAGGAGGTCTTGAATTTGAAAAGGAGTAAGGAGGGATATGTGGGGGGGAGGGGTTGAAGGGATAAAAGGGAAGTGGAGAAAGATATATTATACTCTCAAAAAATAAAATAATAATTTTAAGTTGTTAAAACCTTGTCTCCTGTGCTAGAGGAACAGCCACTCTTTTGCATGTAAAGGCAGCCCGATGCACATGTGATATGTAAACACTAATATTTATAGGAGCTGGCTATACCCTGGTACATCTGATTCTGTCCTGAGTTCTTCCAACCATTGACCTCCTCTTCTTCTTGACATACTTCTCTAGGTTACTGAACAGATTTCGTCAGTGTATACATAATACCCGTTTCATAGTTTTTAGAGGACATTTTGAAAAAAATGTAGAAAAGTGATTTAGAATGTATTTGTTTATATATGTGCATGGGTACTGAAACTGCAGTTTAATTTTAGAAATGTAAAGAAGTTAAATTTTATCATAAAACTAAAGATAAAATAAACTTGGCATTCATTCTAAAGAAGTAACAAGTTTATATGAAATTGTAAACAAAAGCTGCATTGTATAGGTATTTAAAATGTATTTATATACAACTGGGGTCATTATAAAAGCCAAAAGAGGTTACAAAACCCACAAGTGGCCTGGATTAACTTTTGCTTTTTGTTCTCTTCCCTTCAGACCCATACATGAAAATGAAAATCAAGAATTTTGTTCCTCTGGCATGGTCTTCAACTCAGCACGTTGTTAGACAGTACCCTCTGTCTGGTGGCTTTAGTAGTCTTATACAGGGGAAAGAATTACCACCCTTTACCCATTCCGACTTCCAGAAAGCTCTATGATCAGAATTCACCTCGGCCCCTCCCTCCCACCTCGCTCAGCAGGCTTCATGCTGCAGTCTAAGTTTTGATCACCAGGTGGCAAAAGTGCGCCACCCATAGCAGCTAGGTACAAAGAAGGTTCCATAATAAGAAAAAAAAATGCCTTTTAAAATAAGCTTATCCACAATAAGAAAAAAAAAACCTTTTAAAATAAGCTTATAAACACGATTCTAATTATTTTTAAGGTAGAAACTGTATATGTAAAAGCATATCATAGAATCACATACATGAAAATCAGGAGATAATTCTGTCATGCTTATCACAGTAGCAGGCACCGGACTCTAGGGAGGTATTTAGTAGAGGAAGAGGATGCTGGCTACGGCTGTGTCTATAGTGTCCTAGAGAAAGGGTGGCAGACAAGGATTGGACGAAGGCCTAGGAAACATGTCCAAGGGTGGGATAGTGGAAGATAAACACAGTGGTATCTGGGATGGGGCGTCAACCTACAGTGAATGTCCGGTAGATCTGGAGACACCAGGAAAGAGAAAATGGAGCTAGCTGCTTTAACAATATGTACGAAGTTGTCAGACAACTGCAATTATAGGAAATGGTTCATTTCAGCACACTTGTTAGTTTTTGTAAAAATGTTTTCCTTTGCATTGAAATGAGAAAAAGAAGTCATAAATGATGGCACACATCTGTAAGCCCAGCACTTAGGAGACCGAGACAGAAAGATTGACGATTAGAGATGGGCCTGAGAAAGCACTGTAAGCTATAGACCAGCCTGAGCTGGACTCTCAAATCAAAATAAAGAACAACAATAAAATAAAATTAGATACGGGCATCAAGTGTGAAGCAGGAGAAAGTTTTCAAGTTTCATGGTGACCAGGAAGCTGAGTAAAAAGACGGGGGCTTAGAGCTTGCCTCCAAATTCCAGAGTTTTCTGGAGCTGCTGAACTAATGAAAGGAATCCTTTGCAACTATTACAGAAACATCTGGAATGGAGGTTTCTCTCCCTCCCTCCTTCCCACATGTACTGAGATAAAAGTGCACCTGGGAATGCTGAGGGTCCCCTTCGGGGGTAAAGAGCAGGATCTCAGGAGATGAGCCTGAGCCTGTTTATCTGTAATAAAGGCCAGGCCAGGCTTTTCTTACAGAGATGCCCTGTGGGTAACTTGAGGAAACGCCCTGTGTGCAGGTCACACCGTGGGGCATTGGTGGCTTTTAACTGTTGGGACACAGCAACAGGGTCTGGCTGAGCTTTAGATCTAAGGCAGGCACCATGAAAATCATTCCTGCTTTCCTTGCCTAATGGGTACACAGACAGCCACAGTAGGGAAGCACGATCTCTCTGGCACCCTTTGTGTTCCCAGCGTTAGAGTCAGGAAGTGCTTCCTGTTCTTGGGTCTTTCATAGTGTGCTGACAGATGTTTCACGTCACGCTTCCAAGCAAACCCAAATCAGGTGCCCACCTGGGAAGACAGACCATCTCTGCCTTGATGTGGGAAGCTCACTGGTGGTAGGTGTGCTTAGTGCTGCCCTTGAATGGTTCTGCATGTTAGTTGATAGCTACGTAGGAAAATGCTAGGCCTGCCTCACTATCAACAGTCCTTGGATCTATCCAGAGGATCTATCCACAGGATAATTTCACCTTGTCCTGCCTGCACAGGGATAAAAATGCACACAATAATCTGTTGGGATTTTTCTCACTTGCCAGCAATTCAATATTAGTTAAACGCAAGACCTACACTGTTCGATTAGAGGTGATCCGTCATCGCCCTAGTAAGCACAAAGGACGAGGGATAAATATGTGGCCTTGCAGTCTGAGAGTGCTCCCCACCCGACCCTTTGAAACTTCACAAGTGGCCTGTGTTCTCTGTAGCATTCGTCTCTTCTCACACACTCCCTATCCCACGCGTTCGGCTCAGGCCCCTTGGCCGAAGCAGAGGTTCTCTCTTCAAGGTCACAAAGTTTCTTTTAATCATGAGGCACAGTTCCTTGTTGATATAAAAGTTAGAATATTACTTTAGTGGTGTCCTATCATATGCTCAGTTGTACAGATTGTCTCTCTCCCTTAACAAGAAGTCTTTGACAATTCCTCGGGAGCTGGAGCACAAGGTCCTGGGTGTGCACGCAAGCCTTCCTCCTCCCTAACTCTGCAGCCTTGAGCTCCGTCCTTATCCTCACTGCCCGCGGTGTTTCCTCTATGGTGCACTGTGAGGGTTAGCAACACTGTCCATCTTCAAAGCCTGCTCTGAGCACTGCATGACTCAACACTTTAAAAGAGTACGGTGCATAAGACATTTTTGTCAAGTTTTAAGTTTGGCTTTATGTTCCATTGTTACTATTATTTTTTTTTTTTTACTACCATGACAAAGCACACCCCACTAGCTCACAATCAGTTACACTTGAGATGTTAGTGCTGAACAGTGTGGACACCTAGGACAGGCTCCATCATATCACCACACACTTCAGAGCATAAGCCAACTGGAGTTTCTTTTCTTGCTAAGCCTCTATAGGAGATTCCTTCTTTGCCTCTCTTCCAGCTTTTCTGATAGATGCTGCTTTCCTGGATTTTGTGGTGGTATCACTGCAAGCTCAGTCTTCTGGGATCTCCCCTTTATATGTCAGACTTCCCTGTTCTTGTTAGGAAAGCTACAGTTGTTAGATTCTAAATCCAGGATAAGCTTTTCTCAAGATTCTAAATTGCAGTCATGGATTCATTTTCCAGAAAAGCTGTGTTCATGAGATGCTGGGGACTAAGGCTTGTTCGTATCTCTTTTGGTGATGCAATTCAGACCACTCTGGTTACAAACAACAGTGTAGTTAAAACTACAATGAGATCATACAGTTTGTACCTAAATGGAAAAAAAAATTCATCCTAAAGAATGCTTATGGAGTACTACGAAAAGATGACAGCATTAGCAGGGCTTAATTTGAGTGTTATTTTGGGGAGATGTTTTATATGACCTCACAGATCTTCTAATAACACATATCACTCATGTAAATACATTAGTAAAGTTGTTGAGCACAAATGTTTGTTGTACTACCTACAGAAAAGCTACTTACTTCAAAATGACAACACAGGAAAGGAGAAAAGATTTCAGGTAGTGCTGTATAAAATACTGCAGACCTATTTTTCAAAGTTCCCAAATATGACTTTTTTTCTTTTTAAATATTTTACCAAAGTGCCCAGTTAACTGAGAAAACCAGTTATACTTATTTTACTGAGCCTTGATTAAGAAAAACACTGGTCTTGTCACCAAGAAACAGTTAAGTAGCACCTATTCGTTAGAGGTATTTACCTGTGACCCGCATGACCTCTGTTCATTTCTGACCCTCATCACTCACTGGCTGTGCCATCCCCATTTAGTTTTCATATGTTTTAAAAAATACATTTCTGGTTTTGAATGTATCCTCTTCCTTTTTAAAGTGTATTTGTTTTACATATTTTATGTATACAAGAGCTTTGTTTTCACGTATGCCTGCACACCAGAAGAAGGCTTCGGATCACATCATAGATGGTTGTGAGCTGCCATGTGGGATTGTACTCAGGAGCTCTAGAAGAGCAGCCAGTGCTTTTAGGCACTGGATCATCTCTCTAGTCCCTGGTTCTGATATTTTTAGTCATTAAAATAGTAAAGTCTCAGTTACTAGCAATAGAAAGTCTTAAATTAGTAAGTATAATCTTGGCATTGACAATAGTGTAAGAACACTGAGGAAATCAGGAATAAATATTAACCAAATTAGTTACTGTTTTTTATACTGTCTTAGTCACTGTTCTATTGCTGTGGAGACACCATAACCAAATCAATTCTTCTGAAATAAAGCATGTAATTGGGGGCTTGCTTACAGTTTAGAATTCATAGGCTCTTAGTGTCATGGTGGGAAGCATGGCTGCATGGAGCAGGAGCTGAGAGCTACATCTGGATCCCCAGGCAGCAGGAAAAGAGAAAGCCTAGGCCTGGCAAGGACTTTTCAAACTTCAAAGCCCACACTCAATGACACAGTCCTCCAAGGCCACACCTCCAATCCTTCTAATCCTTCCAAATAGTTCCACTCTCTAGGGACTATTCAAATATATATTACCCTCTGGGGACCACTGTTCTTCAGAATACTACATATACCTAATCAGATTGTTATGTGTATTTAAAATGATGAGCATGGAGTGACCTTCATAATCTGGAAATTAGAAAAAGGTAACATGGGGGACTGGAAAGATGGCTCAGCAGGTAAGAGAACTTGTTGGACTTGTAAAGGACCCAAGTTCAGTTCCCAGCACCTATATGGTAGTTCCAAAAAGTCTGGCACCCTCTGTTGACCTTTCCAGTCACCATGGACACACATAATGTACATACATGTGGGAACTAAAAAGGGACCGGGAACAGAGCAGGGAGGGAAAATAGCCCACATCCGGCCAGAGTTCCACCTATGCTCTGGACAGGTCGATGCGGGAGGGCTGCCAGCCACTTTCCACTCAACTCCAGGTAGGTATCCAAGCCTCTGACCCACTCGATTAGGGGTGGACAAGGGGAAGCCCCCCCAAACCAAAAGGGGCCCCAGGGTTACACCCTGTAGCCCCGGGGTTATGGGACAGAGGGCTGAGCGAAGAGAGGTTCCCACACAGGCGAGAGTCTGTGCAGCTGAACAGAGACAGTCCATGGTTTTAGAGCTTTATTATAGAAAGTCAAGGGGAAAGAGAGAAGGTAAAAGAGAGAGAAAGAAAGGCTAGAGAGAAAGAGAGAGTGAGAGGAGAGGATGGGAGAGTAGAGAGAAGACAAAGAGAGGGGTGAGAGTGAGAGGGTGAACATACATACATACCTACAGACAAAACATTCAGATATATAAAATAAATACTCTTTTGAAACCAAAATAAAAATGAATGTGAGTAATGTTACCTGAATTTGGTTCTTAAATATTTATATTTGCATAAGCAGCAGCCATAATGTTTGAATATATATTCCAAAAATTGATTTAAGAGAGATTTTTTTTTAAAAAAGGAAAGTGTTAACATTGTATTTGTATCAGTGATCTCACAAAGTATATTCCCTGCAGAACAAATTCTTTTTTTAATTTAATTTTAATTTTTTACTTGTTCACTTTTTATCCCACTTATTACCCCCTCCCAACCACCCCCTCCCACAGTCTTTCCCCCATGTACCCTCCCCTTCTCCTCTGAGCTGGTGGGGGCCCCCTGGGTACTCCCCACCATGGCACTTTGAGTCTGAGAAGCTAGATGCTTCCTCTCTCACCGAGGCCAGACAAGGCAGCCCAGATAAAAGAGCATATCCCTTGGACAGGAAACAGCTTTTGACATAGCCCCCTCTCCAGTTGTTCAGGACCCACATGAAGACCAAGCTGTTCATCTGCTACATATGTGCAGGAAGACCTAGGTCCAGCTCATGTATGTTCTTGGGTTGGTTGTTCAGACTCTGTGAGCCTCAAGGGTCTAGGTTAGTTGACACTGTTGGTCTTTCTGTGGCATTCCTATCCCCTTTGGGGACCTCAATCCTTTCTCTTGTTCTTCTATGAGTCCCCAAGCTCCATCCACTGTTTGGCTGTGGGTGTCTGTATCTGTCTGAGTCACCTGCTGGGTGGAGCCTCTCAGAAGACAGTCATGCTAGATTCCTATCTACATATATAACAGAGTTTCATTCATAGTATCAGGGATTGGTGCTTGCTCATGGGATGGGTCTCCAGTTGGTCCAGTTATTGGTTGGCCATCCCCTTGGTGTCTGTTCCATCCCCTGTATCTGCATTTCTTGTAGACAGGATAAATTTTGGATTGAAAGTTTTGTGGGTGGGTTGGTAGAGAGAGAAAATTTTAATTTTCATTCATAAATAATAGAATTTTAAATGTTTAAAGAACTGAGGATATGGCTCAGAGATGTAGTGCTTGGCTAACAAGCAAGTTGCGCTAGGTTCAATTCCTACTAAGGTGTATGCCTAAAATCCTGGCACTTAGGGACACAGGTAGATGGATTACCACAAGTTTAAAGCCAGCCAAGGATATATAATAAGATTTTTTTAAATTTTTTTTCAAAGTAGAAGTTTTGTCTTTTTTTTATTTATTTATTTATTTATTTATTTATCACTCCATATTTTATCCCCCCATCCACCCTCTGACTGTTCCACATCCCATACCTCCTCCCCAGCCCCCTGTCTCCTCAGGGATGTTCCCACCACCCACCACTTACCCAGCCAGACCTCTAAACTCCCTGGGCCGTGCTGTCTCTTGAGGGTTAGGTGAATCTTCTCTGAACTCAAATCTGGCAGTCCTCTGCTGTATATGTGTTGGGTATAGTAAGATTTGTATCTCAATTTTTTTTTGTTTTTTTAAATGATGTTTTCCTTTTGTGTATTCTCCATTGTATTAACAACAATAAAATTGTTGTAGGTGTAAGAAAAGGATAAATATTTTCAGCCCTTCTTATACAAAATAATAGTACTAATGCAATGTCTGAAAGAAAAAAATCTAAGCCAAGGTAATTTGGTAGGAGTGGTTTAGAACTATGTATGCCTCTATTCACATGATATCCCCAAGCGAGCATTCTCAGGGACATTCCAGATGCCTAGAGGTAGGGCAGAACATTCTTCAGAATATTTACATTCAACAGTTTTCACTAAAGGAACTCTCTCCTTCTCCAACTGAAGACTGAATGGAAAACTCCCCCAGAATGTTTCTTGGCCTATCTCAGATGAAGCCCCTTGAATTTCTATCCCATTCCTATTTACCCATCTAGTTTTTCATCCCTTAAAATCTTATCACACCAAGTTAGCCTCCAGGTGACTCTATAGGGAAGAACAGGGTGAGAAATTACACTAAATTACTCCATGTTCAACTCTACAGATTCCTCGGAGTGATCAAAGTTGAGTCACAGTCTCATTCAGTACCAGGCCCCAGGAGTAATAAGTGCACGGCAATGAGAAAATCCTCCTGTTACACCACAGGCTTTCTATCTGCCCTCCGTTTTCTTCCTCCCAGAACCCCATATAGTCAGTTCCTAGAAAGAACTCCTGTACACTGTTGTCTTTTATAAGGATGCTAGAGATAATCGCAGCATAATAATATAATAATGTAAAGAGTAAAATGTTTGTCAAAGTTGGAAAATTGGGCCTGGGGCAATGGGAAAACTCATGTTCATTACTTTTAGTGAGTTAGTGCCTAGGAAACTCTTAAGACTCAAAATATTAGCTGCTGACTCCGTTAATATTCCCCACATCACAAGTAGAGAAAATGGATGTCTGCTTTCGTAAGTCAGGAAGAAGATACATGTGACAGAGGAACACACAGGACAGATTGTACTGTTTGGATGCACATGTGTTTTTATTCTCCTTATATTTCTTCCCCTTTTCAATGAAGTAGTCATGGATCTACAGACAAAACCATGCAACTGGACAATATAATATTTCACTTAAAGAGGAACTATTTGAAAGGTCTTATGAGTAAAAAGTCTACCAAGAGATCAGAGTAGGAGATACCTGTCTCCATTATCAAACAACTACACCAAAAATACAGAGGCAGCCATTCATAAACCAAGCAACTCAGAGAGTGCTCACAGGACCACAGAAAAAAATATCTACTGCCACATAATGAAGAAAAATCCAGGTAAATATCCTCTAGTGGGATTAGCAAATCTGAGGTCCCTAGAAGTAGCTAGGAGAAAAAAAAATCAATAGTCATCAACATCAGTCACATGACAGGACCACCATGATATAATCTCCAGAGGCAAACCCCATAGAGGAATCTGGCATCTTTTGTTTTTAGCCAACAACCATTCTTGAATGGTAAATTCATTAAGGATTAAGCTGCCTTGGTGAAGGAGCTGACTGATCTCCAAGCCCTAACATTGCCAGGTCAAGGGTTACACTACTTCATGGATGTTTACACTCTGAACTCAAGGTCTATCCTAGCACTCAAGGGCCACTCACACCTCTGACACAAGGATCATTCAAAAATTGATGTATTCCATACTCTGTGCCTCATCCTGTAGCCCTCTTCACACATGACAATGCTTAGGCAGTAGCTCAGTCACAACCACCACCCAGATGTCAAAACCACTCGAACTGCTCACATTCGTGCTCCTATTCTATGATGCCCAAATCCTTCACAACTACCTGTGCCCTCCTTCTGTACTGCCACCCATGTGTCAATGCACCCTAGGTATCAGACTGTCTTCGTCGCGGTTTCTATTCCTGTACAAACATCATGACCAAGAAGCAAGTTGGGGAGGAAAGGGTTTCTTCAGCTTACACTTCCATGTTACTGTTCATCACCAAAGGAAGTCAGGCCTATGTGACTTTGGGTCCCAGAGATGAAAGCCCTTTTATGAATGCTGTACTTCATGTGTGTTTCATGGACGTTCAATGGACAACCTTCATCAGATACCAGTGCCACTGACACTACAAATGACTGAAAGAAGGATGAATCCATTAGCAGCAGAACACACAGTCTTCCCCACTATGCATACAACATTTTCTATGCAAATTGTATCTTAGACCATAAGAATAATCCTAAAAAAAAAAATACAGAAAGACAGAAATCCTATCAAATTTCTCTCTGCTTCCCCCTTCTTTGTTCCCTATCTTTCTTTTTTGAAATAGTATTTCACTGTGTAGCCAAGCATATTTTATTTTTTGAACAAATACAACAATGTAAAACTAAAAACCAGCAACAGGGTCAATTATAGAAAATTCACCTACATATGGAAATTAAGCATGTTTGTAAACACCAAAGATACAAGGACAAAAAATAAGTGCAAAAAAAAATACGTAGACACAAAAAAAATGAGAAGATAAATTTATTCAATGTAGAGGAAGTCATTTAATAAATGGAAATCATAACAATTGATGCTGCTCTCAAAAGAGAAGGAATATCTCAAATATTGATTTTTAAAAAGTAACACTATGTCTCAAGGAACTGGGTTAAAAGAATTGCTTATAACACCAGCAGAGGCAAGAGTTTCATATCAATCTAGGCTACACAGAGTTTCAGGCCAGTCTGAGTGATAAGATGCCCCCCCAAAAAATCAAAGCAAATTTAAAGGGGCCTTTGATATATATAGTGTTCATAAACATAGAGCAATAAAATATATATACTTGTAATAACACATGATAACTTGAGCAAAATAATAACCTATGAGCCAAATTATCATAATTATAGCCCTGCCCAGCAGTCAAATGTCAATAAATACATGCAGAAAGAATGATAGAATTATAAAAACAGTGCTTGACGACTAGCATCATAAGAAGTAATTCAAAAAAGCCTCATAAATGGATGCTCAGTCTGCACCAAATCTCACAGCATTCACTGAGTCACCATGGTAACCATGATGGCCAAGGAAAGCGGAGAAAAATCAAACACCACAGCCCTCCATTTGCTTCCTAATACATACTAGCAATTGAACATAACTGACATAATACACAATAATTAACCTTAAATATTTAATTGTGGCAAATACTTTCACAGCTTAATCAATATACACAAATATATACATATACATATATTCTTTATCTCAAAATCTAAGAACCCAGGAATTCATCAAGATGGAATTGTTTTGGGATAAAAATAAAAATTCCACACTGCATCTGTAAAAATCAAGAGCTATTAAACTATTTTACTTTTCTGACTTATTTTTCTAAAAATTACCTATTAAATTGTCTCAGAAATTCTCTCCCTGGTTTGAATATATTGTCTATTACTTCTAAAAAAAACAATAATAGAAACTTGAGCAAATAGATGATATAATGATTGATTATACGTGTCAACTGTGCTACAGTGCCAAGATATTTGGTCAGACATTATTTTGTATGTTTCTGTGGGGGTGCTTTGGATGAGATTTGCATTTGAATCAATAAACTAAGTAAAGCAGATTGCCCTCCATAGTGTGAGTAGGCCTTATCTGTTACTCCGAGTCCTAGATAAAGCAGAAAGATGATACCCTATAGTTAAGAGCTTATTATGTAACTCATTTTGGATTTCATTTATGATATTGGCTCTAGCGAGTTGCTAACAGACTAGATATTTATTCAAATTAAAACTGTTCAGTATGAAAATTGCTGGCCTGTACTAAATTTTAGTTCACCAAGCATCCAAAATCATATGAGCTCATTCTTTGGTATCTCTAGATAGGTAAGTATAAAGGTAGGAATGTAGATAGATAATAAATAATAGATAGATGATAGATAGATAGATAGATAGATAGATAGATAGATAGATAGATAGATAGATAGATAGACCTGCTCTTGGTTCTGTTTCTCTACAGAACCTTGATTAGTATAAATATTCAAAATCATTTCTATCATACGGTAGCCTATGCTTTTAAACAAAAAATATCTAAGTAATTAACAAGCACTTATCTTCTTACAATTCAGTGAAAAATGCAACACAGAGTAATTGATATTAAAATCCTATAATGCATAAGACTACTAGAATAAGAAATGTATAGGAAGACGATATCCACATATCAAATGGATAATCATAACACTTTTAGTTGCATCTTATGCCTGCAGCCAGAAAGAACTTAAAAGAAAGAGATCTCTTTCTTTTACATTGCTATCTTTTGAAAAGCATCAGCATATGTTTAGATTTATTTCCTAGTTTTAGGGAAATGACAGTGGCTTCAGTTCAGATATTATAAGTAAAACAAATAACACACATATATAAAAGTTATATCTTGAAATGCCACTAGTGTTCAATAGCTAGCAGCTAAAGTGATCCAACCCATGCACTGTTGGTATCACAGACTTTATGATTGTGTCCAGCAACTATTTTTATAGTATTTTCACTTGTCTTCTGTCTAGTTTAACCTTAATTGAATTGTTCTTTTCTCATGGAGAGATTTATGTTCAGAGTGTTGATTCTTGGTTGGCTGCATAGGGATTGTATCCAGTTTGATGGAGATGGAAAGTTTAATAGTGGTTTAGTCATATGTTCTGTGCTGGAATTTGCGCTAGTAGTTTAAGTAGTAGTTCTGCAAGCCTATGAACTTAATTCTGCTTGTGGTCCCAATCCATTTTGTCTTAACAGAGATTTAATCCTATTTGTTAAACAAAGATTTGGATGTTTTCTGTACAGAAGTTTTTTATTTATTTTTTGTTTGTTTTTTAGGGTTTTTTTTGTGACAGTTTCTCTGTGAATCTCTGGCTGTCCTGGAACAAGTTCTGTAAATCAAGCTTACCTCAAACTCACAGAGATCCACCTGCTTTTACTTCCTGAGTGCTGGGATTAAAGGCATGCATTGCCACTGCCCAGACAGAATTTAAATTTTATTTTTAGCCTTTAGAAAACAAATTTTTTTCCAGCAGGTATCCAGCTACTTAGAGGCAAAACAAAATTATGCGCAGGTATTCATCATTAGACAACCAGATTTCTTTTGCTGCCTGTACAACCAAGTAATATGGTTAGGCTGTTGTGAACATTCCATACCCAAGAGTTTTGAAGAGTGGTAGATAATGGGGAATCTTCAGTGTTTAATCTAAGAATACATAATGCTGCTCATGAACTTCAGAAATTTTTATTTTGTGGTCCTACCACAATCCCCTCTTTCAGGTTTTATTAACTAGCTTGGACAGTTTCCAAAATTCAAGTAAACATTTTTATCAGTTTATATTAAATTATAATATCAAGGACATAGGCAAAGAGACATAGAGCAAAAAAATGCAAAGCAAGCTATAGAAGAATCCCTTTTATATCTGCTGTAGATCCAGTGTATCCGCTCTCTGGGAATTCCCATACATTGAGCTATACTGAATCTCAGATTTTTACAGAGGCTTACTTACATAGACATAACTGAAGGGTAGACAATCATGTGGAAATGTGAATGGACAACGAGTGTACCATCTGTCTTAACTGGGTGGTGAACCAGCTCATCTAGATTTTTCTTGACCATTCTAGACAATATTTCTTCCTCTGTAATTATAGGGCAGAACTCGTACTAAATTGATATGATAAGATATAGTAGAACAGGGTATTTCTTTATGATAGTCCATGCCAAAAATATTAGAGATCATATAACTCACCTTGTAGAAGAGAAATTCTGTAGCATGCATTGGGAAGGTAATTCTGATTCAGCAACTACACACAAAAACATACACATCTGTATGTTATGTGTCATACTAAACAAGAGGAATTGATATTATTATTGATTTAATCAGAAAATGAATAGTAATGTTGTAAATGTATTTTAAAAATAATTTCCTTCCTTAATTGAACTATTCATTGCTTTGAGATGAAGAAGTCCATGTTAAGGTGGGTTTCAAGACCTACTACAAACCATGAAGCTGATGACAAAAGAAAATTTCACCTGCTATACCATTTCAATAATGATATCAAAGTAGGTTTTCTACTTTCACACTATTTTCTGAATTCCATGCAAGTCATTCTACCACACATTCAGCTCTATGATGCCACTGGAGGTAGGTATCCTTCAGAGATAGTAGGGACAGGGTCTATTAGGCCCCTGCTGCCCTTCAGATCTAGAGTAGATACTTTAGAAGGCATCACTACACACTCCTTCTTTAAGCCAGTTTGCATGAAGGTCAGTCACTCGAGGAACAGCTGTCCAGAAAGAAACTGAATCCAGCAGTCACTGTGCTTTAAGGAATAAGCATGTGCCCTGAACCATGTTAAGCCCTTATGAGCAACCAGAGGCACTGAAACAATGGGATATTGATGATAACAATGGACTTCTCACCAGAATCTTTTTCTTCTCTTGCTTTCATCGATCCTCTAGCAGCAAATCTGAAAAAGAAGTAGGAAGCAAACAGTATAGTGATAAACATAGATATGCAAATATCTTGGCAGTGGGATTTAAGAGTCCTTTGGATATACACCTACCTAGATGTTCATCAATAGAAAAATCGATAAAATAGATGTAGGACATATATGCAATAAAGGAAGATGAAATCAGTATTTGTAAGAAAATGAAACTGAAAATCATTATGTTAAGTAAAAGAATCCAAGCCGGGCAGTGGTGGCACATGCCTTTAATCCCAGCACTTGGGAGGCAGAGGCAAGCGGATTTCTGAGTTCGAGGCCAGCCTGGTCTACAGAGTGAGTTCCAGGACAGCCAGGGCTACACAGAGAAACCCTGTCTTGAAAAACAAAACAAAAAAAAAAAAAAAGAAAGAAAGAAAGGAAGGAAGGAAGGAAGGAAGGAAGGAAGGAAGGAAGGAAGGAAGGAAGGAAGGAAGAAAGAAAGAAAGAAAGAAAGAAAGAAAGAAAGAAAGAAAGAAAGAAAGAAAGAAAGAAAGAAAGAAAGAAAGAAAGAAAGAATCCAGACTCCTAAAGATAAATGTTATCACTGGGAGGTAATTATAAATAATAATAATGATATTAATAATAATAATTTAAAATGAGTTTTACTCTCATTCAGACTCCGGTTTCTGTGTGTGTGAGGGGAAGACAGAGGGGCAAAGAGATTTTTGTCAGAGATGAAAATAAAAGGAACCATGAGAGGAAAAAGGAGATCTTAGGTGGAAAATGGGGATTTTTTTAAAAAGTATAAAAATTCATGAGACATGAAATCAGAGAAGGTAGGTGATTGGAGAGAGGAAAAGGACCAGCAGGGCAGAGAAAAGAGAGCCAGGAGGGAATTGAGGAGAGGCACATCAAAAATAATGCATGAAAATATAAAATTGAAACTCATTATTTTGTACATTAATTTTTAGAACTAATAAAATAAAGTAGCCTGAAAAATCATACAGGGATTTGTGATCACACAGTAACCACAAGCGAGTTCTTTGGCTTGTACGTGTGTTACTATTAAAGGTGACAGACTTCCTATGACTGAGTATCATGACCCTCATTTCACAGATGGGGAAACTGGACTCAGGGAGCCACATGAAAAGTGGATCCAGGATAATACAATCTCCTGGGATAAGATGCTCTCGCTCTTCTCTTTCAGAGGCACTCAGAGAACTAAACCCACCAGCAAAGCCAGAAAGAGGAACAAACTAACTTGGATGTGGGATTTGGAAGGCTGTCTCCTCCACAAGTGGGCACTCTCGCCTGCATCTTTGTACAGGCATGCTGTCCTTCTCAGCAGATAATGCTAGTCTCCATTTTCTAAAAAATCACTTCAATTACCTTGGTTGTCTCAATGACGTCAGGTTACCATGGCAACTGTGATAAGCAGGCTCTTCATTTGTACTGAAAGTACATGAGGCACTCTTTGCTTCTCCACTTACCTTTCTCTTCAAACAGAAAGCTTTCAAGGCTACTGCCTTAAAAGCCTAATTCAAAGGTCTAGGACAGGATGCAAACAATTCGCTTAATGCTTTTCATCCTGTAGAAACAAAACATATCTCTAGAGTCAGAATTTTTCCATAAAACTGACCTTCCATTTCTCTATAAAACTAACACAGTATTATCAGTATTTACAGACTTAAATACGTCTCCTGGAAGGTTTGGAGAGGAGCCAGCACTCTGAGGAAAACACGTATACACACATACTCCATCTTTGTGAAAAAACTAGACTTTCTACTAGCTTTACAAAATATCCAAGAAATATTTAAAATATTGTCATTTAAGGAATCTCAAAATTATTTCAAAGATGCAAGGCTTATTTAGTAAGCACAAACTTAACAATTCAGTTGAGCCATATGGGTTTATTCTGGAGAACTCCTTCATTACAGATATTTTTCTCTGGAAATCTCCAGGATCATCTGTGACTAAAGAATTTGCCAGCAGATTCCATCCTCTATCATAGGAATCACATATCACTTTTGGACATGGAAACATGAGTATCACAGTCCAGACTCTCCCTTCAAAACTTAGTCCTATTCTTTACTTAACCAACACACGTTTTTCTGTGCCCTCCAGTTTGGTGTGTTCTAAAAGGCTCACAGCTCATTTTCCCTGTAAGTGTCTCTCTGAACACACAGCTATATTATGGCCTTCTTCTCAAACTCTATACTCCCTAAGAGGTACCTTAAACACCTCTTTCTCCAAACAGGAACAATAGGCTAACTAAAACTTGCAACAAAATTCAAGGCTGATACTTTAGCTTTATCTATTAGGTATAAAAATAAAGGGCCTGACAAGATAACTCAGTCAGTAGTGACACTGTCACCAAGAATGATGGCATGAGTTCAAGCCCCACAACACATCTGGTAGTAGAAAACTAACTCCAGAAAAGAAAAAAATTTCATTTGATTCCCATACATGCATTATAACAGGCATGCACCTATTCTCTCTCTCTCTCTCTCTCTCTCTCTCTCTCTCTCTCTCTCTCTCTCTCTCACACACACACACACACACACACACACACACAATAAATAAGCAAAGATAAGATTTTAAACAAAAATCAAATAAACAAACAAATGAAGGCTCTAGAACTTTAGAAACTGCCGCAGACCCTCTGGGTCCCTGTGTCTGCGTGGAATGGGGTCTCTCGACGCGGGTGGGCAAAGTGTGGATGAATGACAGACAGATGCACACAGGAGAGGGTGTGTGTAGAATCTGAATGTAATTTTACAACTCGAGCATCAGACTTTTTATACAGAAGACAATAAAGAAGTTGGGTGACATAGCCACAAGGTACAAATGAGGTAACCAGATGCTTAATGATTCTTACACAGAACAGAGGAATGAAAACGCAAAGATCGGAAGGAACTGGGCAATAAAATAACTGAGACAAAGTCAGCCCTATCTAAGGTCAGCTATAGTCATAGAAGCCAGGTGTGAGAACTTTTCACTCCTAGGGCAAGGGCTTTCACACCCAAGTCATGGTTCTAACTATGGAGTTCCATTCTAGCTAGCCATCTCATGAATAATGCAATACTCTAAAACCACAGCCCGATCTGCTTCCTAAACCATTGTAAATTCCTGTAAATAGGTGTAACTCAGCTATAATTCTAAGCATCTATTCTGGTTTCCCCTACGGTCAGAAACTTCTTTCTTCCTAGGTGATGGTAGATTCCTGTGAAGGGCAGTGACCTAACTTTTACTCAAAGAGATAGTGTAATACCAGGGGCAGTACTGAATTCCAAGCCCAAGGTCTTGCTAAGGACAAACTAGGACTGTTGGAACACTGGCGGACGGCTTTAGCTATGTCAGAATTCAATCTTTTTTTTTTTCATTTAGTCTTTTTAAAGTTTGCTATCCTGAATTCTCGAACCAAGGCACATTTCCTAACTCCACAGGCAGTAAAACATAAGCTGGTCTTTTTAACAAAATCATAACAGTAGATTCCTTATCTAAATTAGGATTTACACAGTTAGTTAAATGACCGTAGGTGTGTGGGTTCATTTCTGGGTCTTCAATTCTATTCCATTGGTCTATTTGTCTGTCACTATACGAGTACCATGCAGTTTTTATCACAATTGCTCTGTAGTAGAGCTTTAGGTCTGGCATGGTGATTCCACCAGAGGTTCTTTTATCCTTGAGAAGAGTTTTTGCTATCCTAGGTTTTTTGTCATTCCAGATGAATTTGCAGATTGCATTTTCTAATTCGTTGAAGAATTGATTTGGAATTTTGATGGGGATTGCATTGAATCTGTAGATTGCTTTTGGCAAGATAGCCATTTTTACAATGTTGATCCTGCCAATCCATGAGCATGGGAGATCTTTCCATCTTCTGAGATCTTCTTTAATTTCTTACTTCAGAGACTTGAAGTTCTTATCATAGAGATCTTTCACTTCCTTAGTTAGAGTCACACCAAGATATTTAATATTATTTGTGACTATTGAGAAGGGTGTTGTTTCCCTAATTTCTTTCTCAGCCTGTTTGTTCTTTGTGTAGAGAAAGGCCATTGATTTGTTTGAGTTAATTTTATATCCAGCTACTTCACCGAAGCTGTTTATCAGGCTTAGGAGTTCTCTGGTGGAATTTTTAGGGTCACTTATATATACTATCATATCATCTGCAAAGAGTGATATTTTGACTTCATCTTTTCCAATTTGTATCCCTTTGATCTCCTTTTGTTGTCGAATTGCTCTGGCTAGGACTTCAAGTACAATGTTGAATAGGTATGGAGAAAGTGGACAGCCTTGTCTAGTCCCTGATTTTAGAGGGATTGCTTCAAGCTTCTCACCATTTACTTTGATGTTGGCTACTGGTTTGCTGTAGATTGCTTTTATCATGTTTAGGTATGGGCCTTGAATTCCTGATCTTTCCAAGACTTTTATCATGAATGGGTGTTGGATCTTGTCAAATGCTTTTTCCGCATCTAACGAGATGACCATGTGGTTTTTGTCTTTGAGTTTGTTTATATACTGGATTACGTTGATGGATTTCCGTATATTGAACCATCCCTGCATCCCTGGGATGAAACCTACTTGGTCAGGATGGATGATTGTTTTGATGTGTTCTTGGATTCGGTTAGCAAGAACTTTATTGAGGATTTTTGCATCAATATTCATAAGGGATATTGGTCTGAAGTTTTCTATCTTTGCTGGGTCTTTTTGTGGTTTAGGTATCAGAGTAATTGTGGCTTCATAGAATGAGTTGGGTAGAGTACCTTCTGTTTCTATTTTGTGGAATAGTTTGTGAAGAACTGGGATTAGATCTTCTTTGAAGGTCTGATAGAACTCTGCACTAAACCCATCTGGTCCTGGGCTTTTTTTAGTTGGGAGACTATTAATGACTGCTTCTATTTCTTTGGGGGATATAGGGCTGTTTAGATCATTAACCTGATCTTGATTCAACTTTGGTACCTGGTATCTGTCTAGGAACTTCTCCATTTCATCCAGGTTCTCCAGTTTTGTTGAGTATAGCCTTTGGTAGAAGGATCTGATGGTGTTTTGGATGTCTTCAGGATCTGTTGTTATGTCTCCTTTTTCATTTCTGATTTTGTTAATTAGGATGCTTTCCCTGTGCCCTCTAGTGAGTCTGGCTAAGGGTTTATCTATCTTGTTGATTTTCTCAAAGAACCAGCTCCTTGATTGGTTGATTCTTTGAATAGTTTTTCTTGTTTCCACTTGGTTGATTTCGCCCCTGAGTTTGATTATTTCCTGCAGTCTACTCCTCTTGGGTGAATTTGCTTCCTTTTGTTCTAGTGCTTTTAGGTATGTTGTCAAGATGCTAATGTGTGCTCTCTCTAGTTTCCTTTTGGAGGCACTCAGAGCTATGAGTTTTCCTCTTAGAAATGCTTTCATTGCGTCCCATAAGTTTGGGTATGTTGTGGCTTCATTTTCATTGAACTCTAAAAAGTCCTTGATTTCTTTCTTTATTCCTTCCTTGACCAAGGTATCATTGAGAAGAGTGTTGTTCAGTTTCCACGTGAATGTTGGCTTTCTATTATTTATTTTGTTATTGAAGATCAGCCTTAGTCCATGGTGATCTGATAGGATGCATGGGACAATTTCAATATTTTTGTATCTGTTGAGGCCTGTTTTGTGACCAATTATGTGGTCAATTTTGGAGAAGGTACCATGAGGTGCTGAGAAGAAGGTATATCCTTTTGTTTTAGGATAGAATGTTCTGTAGATATCTGCCAGATCAATCTTAAAAGGCACTTATGATAGGAAAATATTGAAAGAGAGCACGTGGATCCATACACTAGACTAATGCGGGAATGGAACTCGGGAATGAAAAATTACTGTATGGGTAGGGAACGCTAGACTCCAGGAGGAGAGCTTCCTTGAAACTCTTTTACCTCATGAATGACTTTTAAGCCTTTCAGCTTGTCCAGCTGACTCGACCAGAGAGCGTAGCATTTTCTCCCTTCTTTTTGCCTTGTCGTAGCTACAGACCTCATGAGCACTCTAAAGATGAGTGGAAACACCACGATTACTAGTAAAACAATGCCAAAAATAATAACAAGTAGGATTACATATTGAACCCAATCCAGGGGGTTCAATGCACTTAGGTTGTTTTTCAAATCTCTAGCCAATTCATCAATGTTCCAAGTGTCCAAGACTTTTACTAATATCTGAAATTTCTGCCTTTAACTGTTCCAAGTCATGAGAAATATCAGTATCTTTATCTATAATATGCAGCTCTGACAAGGCTATAGAGATGTTCTTATGCATATCATTTACAAAATGAGCGGTATGCAGTTGCTGAACTAAGGCTGTGGTGGACAATGCAAAAGAAGCTAAAATTGCAATTAAGGCAGTAATTCCTAAAATCAGTGCTGTTACAAATCTCTTAGGTCTACTAAGTTCGTTTAGTCTTTTTAAAGTTTGCTATCCTGAATTCTCTAACCAAGGCACATTTCCTAACTCCACAGGCAGTAAAACATAAGCTGGTCTTTTTAACAAAATCATAACAGTAGATTCCTTATCTAAATTAGGATTTACACAGTTAGTTAAATGACAAGAATTACAATGAATATGAAAAGACTTGCCAAGATTGGCGATCTTAACTCTTAAAATTATTTAACAACAAGCATACAGATAAGGTACACAAGCTTTTACAGCTATAGGGGAGTTGGCCTGAATGGCCAAAAACAATGTCTCTGATGAAATCTTGTCTAATACTCTGTAGCAGTCCCTCAGCCTCATGAGTCAGCTTTTCTAGTTGTCTCCAAGTTGACACCAGGTCGGCTCTCCTTGCTGTAGCCCATGGTAGAGCTAGGAAGACTTTCTTTATTTTGCTTGTGTGTGCTCTCTCCGATTTCTCCTTCTCTGTATGTTCAATACAGCTTTCTTGTCACCACTGTCAGGGCACTGTCAATTCCTACTCACAGGTCAGCCTGTCACATTGGAAGCTAGCATGTTCTTGTAGCATTCTGTGGAAAGAACAGAAACACTTCCCCTTTCCCCAATATTAAGTATCTGAACGGGATCATGTCATGTGCCAATAAGTGGATCCCTTCATCTCATGAGTATGCCTGATTGTAGGGTGCCACAGACACTCAGCGAGATTTTTGGCATCTAAATTTATTTATTTATTTTTTTTGAAGATATAGATTTAAAGTTCCACAGTACTGTTTTCTTGAAAATTATAGAAATCTCAGTAACAAGGATAACATTAAATTGTTGACAAAACATCTCAAATGCTTGGCTGTAATAGCCAATTTTAATTTGATTTGGAACACCAAGCAAAAAAATCAACACAGGCAATGACTAACTATATACTTTTAGTTGTTTTTCTTGTTAAAGCAGTTGTAATTAGAAAGACTAAAAATGTATCAATAGTCACATGTGCATATTTTATTTTTTCTAAAATCAAAAATGAGTATCCATTTGCAATAATTGATTAAGTATAAGTCCTCGAGAATTAATACCAATGTGTGGAACAGGTAGAAACTGAGGACACTGAGAGCAAATCTTTACAATATGACATGCATATTTATTTATTTATTTATTTATTTATTTATTTATTTATTTATTCATTTAAAATACCAAATTATTATCTCAAGCCATTACTATTTTGATGATCTAAAGAATGAGATTATATGGCCAATTATTTTTGTATAAGATCCATAATCTACCTGTGACATAAATTTAGCGTGGCATTGCCTTAAGAGGTCTTTTCCAGGCAATCTTTAACATTTTAAAACACCATCTACAGCACATAAATTAATTATCTGTGCTGAAGCAGGCGGAAACTCAAAAGAATAAACATGTGATCTAATTTACATATACTTTTCTCCCATAGAAGGGTTGTTTTAAAATACAGTAAATGGGATGCATGCATGTATGATATAAAAGCATGCATATAAGCAATTTTTAACTTATTTTAAGGATGAGTATCAATTTTATTTAAAATGATGGTATGCAATAGGTCAAATATCAATATTTTGTAATAACCAATGCTGTTTGGAACAAGGAATTCTTAATTAGCACCACAGCAGCCTTATAATAGGATGTTAAAACTTTAAGGTGAAGAAGGATGATTTTACATTAATGTTTTTTCTTACCAAAGAATAGCTGTGGACATTTTTAACAACAATAACTAGAATATGTAGCTAATATTTGATTACCACAGATTACAACGCTACCAATAGATTACAGAAGTTTCCTCTACTTTCTGTTAAAGCCTTTTTGGTTCTCACCAGTTTATTTGAATCTCACTTGATAACACCTAACAAAGGCTTAGGTTCTCCTGTGGTGAATTTAAGGTGAGGTCTTAGCCAATTAACATCTCCTGGAAGCTTTTGAAAATAAAATTTTGAAGCAAATTTGTACCACAATTTTTCAGTATAACTAAAAACCCTAAATATTAAAAAAGATATTGTCTCTGAATCTTATGAAGCAACAATTACTCCCCAGAACTTTAAGGCTCACTGTGTGAAAACAAAGATTTGAAGTAAACTTTTCTTTAGAGGCATTTGCTAATAAAATAATTTTCACTTAGGAAACAATATACACTGAAAGATTCAAAGTCTTAGCTTCTTGTATTGAAGCCTGGACAATGAAAATTTCTTACATAATGTAAGACTATATTAGCCATACCTAAGGGCAAAACCCTTTAATGGTCACCAGTTTACTAGAAGTAAACTCTTTACAAATGGAAAAAATAAACTTTCAAATATATAATAATTTTATATGAAGTAGGCAAGCTATCTTGTAATGCCTTTATAAGTTCTACAGCCTGATTGACCTTTTATAAATCTTGAATTTAGTCTTTATTATGAACAACACCTGGGTAGATCTGAAAAGAAAATGTTGTTTAGCTAATCTCCCTGAAGGCAGGGAGGGATGAAGTTTCAAGAACTTCCCTAGGTGCAGTCTGTAAAACACAAGAAACTTTGCACACGCTTCTCTGAGGCTGCTCTAAGCTTTGTATTAACCCAAATGTATATATTTTCTAATCTGAGTATCTTGGTCCTCCTGCAATGAGGACAGATTCTAGGGGAACAATTCAACTGTCTATCCATGCCTTTAATTTTGGACAATCTTTCTTAAGATGACTTATACCTTAAACACTTTCTTTTATAACCTTTTATGGTCCTGTAAGGCCGCAACCATAGCCAAACTGATTGTGTGAGGGTCTAATTTCTGCACAAAGATGAATATATCTAGTTAACTCTGCCTTGCTTTGTATGGTTGAATGGCCAAAGTGAGTGCATAATGCACTAATTACTATTAGTGAGTAGTAATTAAGATTACTACTCTTGTAGTAATCTTAATTATAGGTGAGTTAAAAATCTTAAGCTTTCGATCAAATTGCAAACTGCAGTCAATGGGACACTGGCAATTTTAACCATAATTTTTAAGTTTCTGTTGCAATATTAGAATGTATCTTTAACTTTTGAAAAACAAGACCCAATTTTAAGCAATTTATTTATTTATTTATTTATTTTTAAAAATATATGAGAATGTTTTCAACATAAGAAAATATCACACTCAAGGAATGTAAACTGCTGGGAAAGGGACAGAATAATCAGTCAACAATACTGCATGGGAAGAGTAGGCAATCCATCCCATATACAACCACCAAATTCATACACTATTACATATGCCAGAAAACCTTTGCTGACAGGACCTTGATATAGCTATCTCTTGTGAGGCTATGCCAGTGCCTGGCAAATACAGAAGTGGATGCTCACAGTCATCTAGTGGTTGGAACTCAGGGCCGCCAATGGAGGAGCCGGAAAAAGTACCCAAGGAGCAGAAGGGGTCTGCAACACTATAGGAGGAACAACAATATGAACTAACCAGTACCCCCCCCCGCCCCCAGAGCTGTTTCTATTTGCATATGTAGCAGAGGATAGCCTAGTCGGCCATCAATGGGATGAGTGGCCCTTGGTCTTACAAAGATCATATGACCCAGTACAAGGGAACACCAGGGCCAGAAAGCTGGAGTGGGTGGGTTGGGGAGCAGGGTGGGAGGAGGGTATAGGGGACTTTCAGAGAGGAAACTAGGAGAGGGGATAGCATTTGAAATGTACATGAAGAAAAAATCTAATAAAATAGTTTAGGCAAAGATCTATATTGCGGAAGGAATCCTGTGCACATTTGTCCTTTCTTAAATCTTTGAAGGATAAAATTGTCCTATTCACGTCAAGTGATTATAGCCTACAAAGAAGAGGGGAGGCAAATAGAACCAAGTGCCTTGTCAAAATCTGAGAAACAGTGTCCCAAAAGAATGAACTTGCTTCCACGGGAGGCCTACACGCTGCCGTCTGTGCCGCCGCCATGTCTCTAGTGATCCCTGGGAAGTTCCAGCACAGTTTGCGAGTACTCAACACCAACATCGATGGGCGGTGGAAAATAGCCTTCGCCATCACTGCCATTAAGGGTGTGAGGTGGAGATATGCTCATGTGGTGTTGAGGAAAGCAGACATCGACCTCACCAAGAGGGCTGGAGAACTCACGGAGGATGAGGTGGAGCGAGTGATCACCATCATGCAGAACCCACGACAGTACAAGATTCCAGACTGGTTCCTGAACAGACAGAAGGATGTGAAGGATGGGAAGTACAGCCAGGTTCTGGCCAACGGTCTAGACAACAAGCTGCGTGAGGACCTGGAGCGGCTGAAGAAAATTCGAGCGCATAGAGGGCTGCGCCACTTTTGGGGCCTTCGTGTCCGCGGTCAGCACACCAAGACCACTGGCCGCAGGGGCCGAACTGTGGGTGTATCCAAGAAGAAATGAGTCTCTGGGCCTTTGCTGTTAATAAATAGTTTATATACCAAAAAAAAAAAAAAAAAAAAAAAAGAATGAACTTGACTTTAGGTAATACCTTTCTGAAAATGTACATCTGGGTGAAGAGTATTAACTAGAAGATCCGTTTTAGTTTGTGATTGCAATTTGGTAACATAAAACTAAATTTTAAAATCATCCGATGCATAGTCAAATAGATGTGTGCACACATGTGTATATGACAGTCTAGACTAAAGGAAAGCCACACTTCACTTTTAGGGAGCAAGACGGGAAGATCAGTCAAAAATTTTCACATTAGCAGTGAGGGCTTTTGTTAGACACCCCCAATGATGGAACCCTGTTTTAGGGCATTTTTTAAACTGCATATAAAATTGACCTCACAATCCATTAGGACGCAGCATGCATAGCATGATGATCACCAGCAGAATACTGGGGAAAATAAAAATGGTATTCAGCATACATTACAAGACACCTTTTTGTTCTATCAAAAATGATTTAGGAAATGTGGTTAGTTACACATGGCCTCTGATGTCAAATGTAAAAAAATAAAATTATGTCCAACAGGTATTGGAATATTAAATAGATATGATTTCAAATTAAAACTCACCAAGTGAAAGATTTAAGTTCTCATAAAGAATAGTATGTCTGAGTCTGGAGAGATGGCTCAGCAACTAAGAACCCTAGCTGCTATGGAAGAGAGCCAGGGTTCAGTTCAGTACCCATGTCAGATGGCTTATTACCACAGGTAAGTCTCAGTTGAAGAAAATCTGATGCCCTCTTCTGACCTCTGCAGGCAATGTGGTGATGGGAATATGGAACTTTGTCTGAAACAGCAAAAGATTGCCTGACCATTTCAGTGTCTTTCAGCTCCATCCAAAGGAAGTGAGGTCACATGTCTCTGTGGCCTTTGTCCTATCTTAGTATATCCTGACAGTGTGACCTGGATTCCAGGTGGAGACTCTGTTGAATTGCCCTTGTCAACTCTGGCTCTACACTCACTTGGTGGAAGGGTCATGAGAGCCCTATCAGCCCTGGCCACCCGGAAGTCCTGTGGCAGGCCCTTATCACCAAAAGGGCAATGGTGTGTTGCCCCAGTGGCAGCTTTCTTGAGGCATGCATCCTATTAATAATCCCTTGCCCTTCTTATGGTTCCCATGGTGGTGAGACACTCTGCCTCTCTCTGTGTCTGGTTTTGTTCTCTCTCTTCTTTGATTTGACTTTGCCATATGAGAGAAAAAATGCAGAATTTGGTTTTGGGAAACCAATATAATGATTTCCAGTTCCATCAATCTTCCTGAAAATGCCAGTTTCTTTTCTCCTTATGTCTCCATAAAGTTCTACAGCGTATGTGTGTTATATCTTCCTTATCTGTTCATCAGCTATGAACTTGTACACTGGTTGTACTTTGTATACATTATGAGTAGTGTATATCACCGGGCCTGGCTCTATGTGTCATGCTACTCAGAGTCCTTTGTGTCTGTGTTCAGGAACACAGAAGTGGGCCATATTGCAGTTTTATTTTGCTTGTACTTTAACTTGCTTATTATTTATAGTGTGTGTGTCAGGCATGTGTATATGATAAGTGTATATGCAGGAACTCCTGCCATGTAGTACTTGGGAAGACTTGAGCATAGCCTCTAGTCCTGCTCCTTGCCTTCCACTCTGTTTACAAAAAATTTCTACATAGTTGAGCGCAGAATATACTGGGTTGGCTGGTCCACAAACTTCCAGGGAGTTGTGGGAAATAAAAGGGGGCTAGGGGAAGGGGAGGGAGAGGTTAGCCCACGTCCGGCCAGAGTTCTTCCTATTC
Organism: Mus caroli; assembly: GCF_978045245.1. NCBI lineage: Eukaryota > Metazoa > Chordata > Mammalia > Rodentia > Muridae > Mus > Mus caroli. Next base: position 33,591,568 of record NW_028227260.1, on the reverse strand, counting down.
TCTGGGCAAGCACATGGAAGGGCTGCCAGAGCTTTCCACTTGGCTCCGGGTGGGCATCTAAGCCACTGACCCCACTCGACACAGGGTGGACAAGGGGCAACCCCAAAAACCAAGTGATCACGGGGGCGACACCCTATGCCCCAGGGTTATGGGATAGAGTGCTTAGGGCAGATAGGTTCCCACACAGGCAAAAGTCTTACCAGCGGGCCTTGAACAGAGACAGTCTATGGTTTTAGAGCTTTATTATAGAAAGGCAGGGAGAAAGCAGAGAAGGTGGAGAGAGAGAGAGAGAGAGAGAGAGAGAGAGAGAGAGAGAGAGAGAGAGAGAGAAAGACCAGCTATGACTAAGAGGAGAGAAGGGTGAAAGAGAAAGAAAGTAAGAAAGAGAGAGTAAGAGGGAGTAAGAGCAAGAGAAGTGAGAAGAGGGAGAAAGCAAGGTGGGTCCAAGCAGCCCCTCTTATGTTATGCTGTTACTTTTCTGTTGCTAGGTAACTGGGAGGAGTCTACCCTGAAGGTCAAGAGCTTGGGATATTGCTTACATGACTACTAGCCATGCTTCTCTTGCGGGGGCTGAGGGAGTAGTAACTTTGACAGGAGCCAGGGTTCCAGGAGACATGAGAGAACTCCTTCTGTCCCAGGTAGGTGAATTATCACCACCTGGTCCCGGTGTTCCGACCTCAGCTCGCCTGGAGACCAGACTGTCTGTGCATAGCCCATTGCCCCACAGGGAGTCTCCTGTCTCTCGCTCCCATCTTGCCACTGGGGTGCTGGAACTACAGACATGTACAATCACATCTGGCTTATGGGGAGGCTGGGTGTTTATACTTAGCTCTTCACGCTCGCGTAGGGATCATATAACCCATTGAGACATCTCCCCTATTTTTAATAGTTTTTGTTTTGTTTTGACCTTCTACATGGACTTCCAAAGAGGCTGTGCCAGGTTACATATCCCCTAAGAGTGTATCCGTACCACATGCTAATCTTGAAGTTAAGTCAGATTTCAGTGAAAGGAATAGGGAAGAAATATGTTTCCTGAGATTCAACAATCTACACTGTTGATTTCACATCAGGATTCCATTTACAGAGAGCAAAAGCAAGGTGCTGGATTTTTAAATGTAGTGGAGAAGCTCTCTAATAAGAGGAAAACTGTTATCCTATTCTTCCCAAGCTTAACCCAAAGGTCTGTGGACCAAAAACCCCTCATGGAGCAATGTGACTTCTACAACAGAAATGACTGGACTGGCACAGGATAAGTCCACATTGCAGACTGTCTTCTTTTAATTTCACAGATTGTTCCTACCTGAAGCCATCTCCAGTGGATCCTCAGCTAAATATCCAAGATATTGAACACACGGCTACAAGAAGTTCTATAGGAGTAAAGCTTTGGGATCGCATTTAATGCAGCAGTACTCTTCGTTGTACAGACATACAGTGCCACACACAATCTTAGGAATAACGTGGGAACAGTGTGAATATGGTTTAGATGCAATTCAGAAACACAATGTGTGCTGAAAACTGTCAATTACATAATAGCAGCCAGTTAATCCTGTGAACCTATCCTGGTTAAAAAGTCTCTCATACAGGTTTGTTAAAATGAAGGTGTTGTAGCCTATCCCAGACATACCAAATGTCTTCATTTGTTGTTTTTGTAGTATATATTAGGGATGCTTTAAGCAGTGGTGATACAGTATGTCCTGGGGAGAAATTATGTGTTACATCTCAAGATGTTTTCTGTACAGGGATTAGATTCATCAGCGTTTGTGAACCAGATGTAACATTTACGGTTATAAGTGAAGACATGACAAGTAGCTCTATGCATGTTTATTCTAAAATTCTAGGGCCTGACTTTGTTGCCCTCATTGCCATAAAATCCAAGAAAAATCTCATCAGCTGCACTCTTTTGGTTACAGAGGCCTCTCTCTAATTTTGCTTTAGGAAATTACCCTTGCCGAATTAACCACAGCCATTTTAAACCTCTCTCCTCTACAAGCAGTTGTTGCTTTGCTCTCATCTTTGGCTGATGTTGGCACGATTGTCCAAGGGCCAGAATGTGTGTCTCTAAGGAAGGAACACTGAGGGTCCTATGGAGATGGATGACAGCAGAAAAGGAAAGAAGACTGAGAATCCTGTGGAAGTGGATGACAGCAGAATGGTGGGGAGGTGTGCTATGTCAAAAAAGAAAAAAAACAGAGCCTTATATCCAGACAGTTTAAGATAGGCTAAGGCATTTAAGGGGTGAGTAGGCAGATGCAAGGGTTCCCTCTGCTCTTCTACGTGGGAAAACAGAAGGTCAGTTGTTTGGTTCCTCTTGGGCTAAGGCTGTTGTGCAGCAAAACAGGTTTCTAGCCTACAGCTTTGCCCCAAAGGAGTGAGGCAAAAGCACAGACGTCATCAGGACCTAGGAGGCAGTGATAACATCTTAGGAGCAGGAAGTGGCTGTGGTCTGCTCACAGCTGCACAGAATATTCCCATGCCGTCATAGTCTGGGAGAACCAAGAGGCAACGTGTAGATGAGCAGAGAGGTTCATGCTGGTAGGGCCTGTCTAGATGTGTACAAAGAGTTGTGTGTGTTTTGGAACGCTACTGTTACCTAAATGACTACTTGTGCCATATATTAGTTTTTAAAATGTTAGGTTTTTTTAAAATCAAAGCATGTAATGTTTTATATCATTATAATGAGACAAAGGATAAAATGATATAATGTATTGCGCTCTGGCCTGCTACTTAAGCATTCTGTGTTTGGCATACAGGGCAATATGTATTTGAAATTGTGACTATCCATAGTGCCAAAAATAAACAGGTCAGGTATGATTAAGAATCTACCTCTAACCTCTTTGCTTACTCTTGTATGTTCAATTGTCTCTAAATCAAGAGCTTTTCCAGTGCTTGTTTACATTTGTCGTGAGGACACATAGAAACCAATGCTCTTGCTGTCCTTTCAGAACGATGCTCAGCACCAGGCAGTATGGTGACTTAAGGCCCTCATTCTCACCTTGCCACAGCAGTGGAGACCAATCTGTCTTTCAGCTTGATATTTCTTATAATGTCTAAAACCATAAAAATTCAGGAGATTTGCAATTGTAAAATGAAGTTTTGCAAATGATATTTTCCTAACCACTCTAAAATTTATAAATTTAAACTGTACTGTTTTATGTGTGTATGATCATCTATACAGTTGATCTTAAGAAGTTGGCTTCATTTTTACTAGTATGTAATTGGCAAACTGTGTTTTCCAAAACTGCCATATTTGAGAATGGTGCTTATTTAATCCATTATTATAGCTTTGCTTAGCCAATGAAGTTTGACATTTGTGAACCTGGCATCGGAAATCGATTATAGTACTCCAGCATGTGGATAATAAAGAAGATAATTGCTGATAATCTAAGTACTCTGAGATTTTTTGTAATCCCAAAGCATGGAGGACTGGTCAGAATTTTACGACCCACAGTCTAATTCTGGTGGCTTTATTTTCTGGTATTAGGATAAAAAATTAGAAAGAACTTTTCCAAAACCCAGTTTGAAACACTCCCAGGTAATGCCATATTGCTGGGGAAAGCCTGAAAGGTTTTTCTCTAAGATCAGAAATAAGAGCTGTAGAGATGCTTCAGCCATTAAAAGCCAGGCTTACCACCAAAACATCAAGATCAGAAATAAGGCATTTGCATTCAGAGTTGTACTGGCAAGAATAAAAAGTAAAAGCATCCACAGTGTAGAGGAATTAAAGCTATTATTTCCACTATCAGGTGATATGATCTAGTCTAATCTTTAGATCTAGACTAAATCCAGATTCCACAAATGGTTAAAACAACTACTTAGCCTGAAGAAGGCTTCAGTTCAACTCCCAGCAATCATACTGTGGCTGTATCCCTCTTTTGGCGTGCAGAAAGACAGGGTAGATAGATAGATAGATAGATAGATAGATAGATAGATAGATAGATAGATAGATAGATAGATATAGATAGATATAGATATATAATGAATAAATGAATCTTTAGTTAAAAAATCCAAGCAAGAGAGATGGCTCAGTAGTTAAGAGAGAATCCTGCTTTTGTAGAGGACTAGAAGGTCTCCAATAGTCACAGTGGGAGGTTCACAACGACCTGTAACTCCAACTCCAGGTAAATCTGCAACCTCTGGTCTCCTTGGTGACTATATTCATGCACAGAAACTTACTGTTGTATGACATTATTTTGAGTGTGGGAATGAACAAATGTCTACTTATCCAAGATAGGGGGCCAGTTACAAGCAAAAGTATAAATACTACCAAAGTCCACCTTGGTAAACCAGGGAGTTTTATTGGAATTACATTACTTATTGGAATTACATTATATACATAGTGGAGAGGTTAATCGCAGGAACAGAAATGACTCAAAGACAGCTACATCGCTAAAAGCCCACCCCAGAATAATCTAGAAACCTTCAAACAGCTCAACAGGTTTGAGATTGTATTTTCCAAGTAACTTAGCTGGTCTGAGCTTTTTGCCCAAGAATTTCACCAGTCTCTTCTGGCAGGGGTTGGGAGTGTGCTGGGCACTCAGCCAATCTGAGCCCCTTCTAAGCAGCTCAGCTTATCTGAGCATGTCACTAAACAGTCCTTATTGCTTAGCTATGTTTGGGAAGAGAGAGGCTTACTGTAGCTGCTCAGTTTCAGGGACTTTCTGATACCTTTCTCTTGTTTACTCACTGAGCTAGCTAAAGGTGCTTCCCTGAAAGATGGAAGGGTTTCATCTCAGAAGAAGCTGCTTTACAAAACACACAAAACCACTTAGGTTTTTTATTAGCTATTTTCTTTATTTACATATCAAATGCTATCCGAAAAGTTCCCTATACCCTCCCCCCCCCCCCGCCCTGCTCCCCTACCCACCCACCCCCACTTCTTTGCCCTGGTGTTCCTCTGTACTGGGGCATATAAAGTTTGCAAGACCTAGGGGCCTCTCTTCCCAATGATGCCGACTAGGCCATCTTCTCCTACATATGCAGACACGAGCTCTGAGGGTACTGGTTAGTTCATATTCTTGTTCCACCTATAGGGTTGCAGACCCCTTCAGCTCCTTAGGTACTTTTTCCAGCTCCTCCATTGGGGGCCCTGTGTTCCATCCACTAGATGACGGTGAGCATCCACTTCTGTATTTGCCAGGCACTGGCATAGCCTCACAAGAGACATCTATATTAGGGTCCTTTCAGCAATATCTTGCTGACATATGCAATAGTGTCTGGGTTTGGTGGCTGATTATGGGATGGATCCCAGGGTGGGATAGTCTCTGGATGGTCCATCCTTTCATCTTAGCTCCAAACTTTGTCTCTGTAACTCCTTCCATGGGTACAACCATTCTGGAAATCAGTCTGACAGTTCCTCAGATAATTGGACATAGTACTACTGGAAGATCCAGAAATACCTCTCCTGGGCATATACCCAGAAGATGTTCCAACTGGTAATAAGGACACATGCTCCACTATGTTCATAGCAGCTTTATTTATAATAGCCAGAAGCTGGAAAGAACCCAGATGCCTCTCAACAGAGGAATGGATACAGAAAATGTGGTACATGTACACAATGGAGTACTACTCAGCTATTAAAAACAACAAATTTATGAAATTCTTGAGCAAATGGATGCATCTGGAGGATATCATCCTTAGTGAGGTAACCCAATTGCTGCAGACCCTTTGGGTCCCGTGCCTGCGTAAAACGGTTCTCTAGAGTAGATGGGCAAAGATTAGGACGTGACAGACAGACAAACACACAAGAGAGGTGTTGAATCTGAATGTAATGTCTGGTTGAGCTTAGACTAATTATATTACAGCGAATATCATAAATTGTAAAACATAACAGATACGGTACATTGAAGTTTCCCAGGTGCAAAGGGAGTGACTGCAAAGTTTACGCTAGGGATCAGCATCCCTCCAGATGTAAGAGGAGTGACTACAAAAGGACTATGTTTATCTTAGAGATTAGCACTTGTTGGGGTCAGTGCACTTTAGAGTTAATTGGGCTAGAGGAGTTTTAACCCTTGCCTGGCCTCAGGAATAAAGTAGTGTCAAGGACTTAGGCCTTGTTAATACTTATCTATGTCTGGAAAATTCCCATTTTTCAGTATAGTAACTTAATTTGCTGTTGGCAGGAATATAGTCTGTAATAAGAATTTCTATCTCAGTGAGAATTCCAGTCTCTGTAGATAGGTGAAATAATGACTAGTACTTAATTGGTTATTGAATAGGTTAAACTCCTTGTTGCTATCTGGAATCTAAGAACACTGGGAAAAGGCTTTAGCTATGTTAGAATACAATCTTAAAAGGCATTTACTATAAGGTAATGCTTAATAGAGTGCACGTGAGTCTATACATTAGACTAACGGTGAGTGGAGGATTGATATTATGATTTAAAAAAATTTGGGGAGAAGAATGTCAGACTTCAGGAAGAGAGTTCCCTTTGAAACCCATTGCTTCATAGGTCAGTTTCCCAGCTTTCGCTATGTCAAACTGACTCAACCAAAGTACGTGACACCCAATCACAAAAGAAGTCACTTAATATGCACTCATCACTTAATTTTTAAAATAATAAAAATGTATCTTAAAGAATGAAACAATTTCCATTAAATCACAGAAAATATAAATAATCTTGACCTAGAAGGTAAAAGACATGTTTGCCAAAAAAAAAAAAAAAAAAAAAAAAACCAACCCAAACCAAACCAAATCAAAACAAAAACCTACAAAATATTTCTAAATTAAAAGAGATACAGTGAAAAGCATCCCATGCTTATGGATCACAAGACTTCATACTGTTAAGATATCACTACTCACCCAAGTGTTTGACAGACTCAATCCATTCTCTATCAATAGCATTCATCCCACCAAAAGAAAAATCCTAAAGTTGTAGGCCAACAAGATGGCTCAGTGGCTATAGATGCTTGACACCAAGCCAAATGACCTGAGTCCTATCTCTGAAACCTACATTATAGACGAATAGGACTGACCTGACTCATGAAAGTTTTCCTCTGACTTTGGGCATACACACAAATACATACGTACATACATACATACATACATACATACAATACACACGTGGTGAAGTTGTTTATAAAATAAATAAATGTAAAAAGTAACCCTTAAAAACTATCTAAAAGTTTATGTCTGTTTACAATGGACCCTCCAAAACCAAAATAATCTTGAAAATACAGAAGAAGGGGCTGGAGGGAAGGCTCAGGATAGGACCCAGGTTTGATTTCCAGCACCTACATGATAGCTCACCGCCATCTGTACCTTCAGTTCTAGAGTATTCAATACCCTTTTCTAGCTTCTGTGGGAAGCAGGAACACATGTAGTATACAGACATACATACAGGCAAAACATCCACATATAAAATAATAAAATAATTTTTAAAAATTATTTCTTTCATTTTCTGAGACTAATATATCATTTCCCCTTCCTTTTTCTCCTTCAAAATTCTCTCATACACCCCTCTTTATGCTTTCTAGTTCATGGCCTCTGTTTTCATTAACATTTGTCATATATATATATATATATATATATATATATATATATATATATATATCCATACATACACACACATCAATACAACATACTCAGTCTGTTTGAAGTTACTTGTATTTATACATTTTCAGTGCTGACCATTTGTATAACTGATTGGTGTGCTTTTCCTAGAGAAGAGTATATCTCCAACTCTCAGCATTCCTTAGTGTCTGTGGCTCTTTGTGTATTATTGAGATTTCTTGGGTGCCACCTCATCTACTATAGCACATCTATTGGAATCATCCTTGTTGAGCTCACATTTGGATGTCATGTTGGTGAGACTTTGCGTGTGTAGCTTCCAACATTACTAGGAGACACAAACTCACAGCAAACACCTGATCCTCTGGCTCTTACAATCATTCAACCTCCTCTTTTGCAATATTCCCAGAGCCTTGGGTACAGGAGTGTTTTGTAGATGTTTCAATTGAGACTGAGCTCTACAATTTTGAATTTTGATTGTGCTTTTTCTGTAATGGTCTCTATTGGTCAACAACAGGGAAAGCATGACTGGTACTGGAAACCTATCAAACTACTCAGGTCTAAGGAAGTCATGGATCTTAGAGCACCCACATCAGCCACATTGTTAAACCAATATAATCACTAACTACATTCTAAATGTTTGTCCTCATTCCCTACAGATAAATAGAATCCTCATCTCTCATCAAGGCAACTTGTCTTTGCAACAGAGACCATACAGAAAACCACAACTAATTAAAATAATTTTAGAAAAGAAAAATATTCTGAAGTTTCTCCCTGCTTTGTGTCAAAACTTACTCTTTAGGCAGTACTGGCGTAAAGACAGACATATACATCAATTGAATAGAATTAGGCAGTTCAGAAAGAAATTTTCACATTATGACCAACCAATTTTATTTTTCCTTGTCTACTTTTTCTTTAGTTATTAATTTCTATATTACTTTTTGCGACTGGAGGGATGGATCCGTGGTTAGTAACTCTCACTGATCTCATAGAGAACCTGAGATCAGCTCCCAGCACCCACATCAGATAGCTTACAACCAAGTGTAACTTCAGTTCCAGGGGATCCAGTGCCCTCTTCTGACCTCTGCAGTCACACACAGTCATGTGCACAAACATATACATCACACATATACACATAAATAAAAATTAAAATATTTTAAAACCTCTTCAATATGTATTCTAATAGACATGTGATGAATTGCTACATCTGTTTCTGTACTTAATCTGTTGTTATACCATACAGAAAGTACTCTTGAATATTATACCTCACATATATGAGAATGAGCAGAAAAGTTAAAAAAAAAAAACATTACCTTATAGACCCCATGAAAGATTGACCTAGAAAAATAAATAAAAGAATTGATTCATAATAATGTAATATAATACATCATTGTTGAGAAAAGTGCACCACATTTTATTTTTTAACTGGGCCATAGCTAAATTAAAACTGATAATATTTAACAATAAACATATTGATACTTCATGGTAAAGAAAAGATATTTTTAAATTAACAGCACACCAACATTGACAGCTATAAATAGATCTCATTATACCAGGAAATGGTTTTCCACACCATCCTCTGTCTCTGAAAAGAAATTTTGGTGTCATTCCAGGTTGCATATAGATCTCACTTGGCAGCAGAAAGTCTTCTTGGTCTCTCTGGAAGTGATGGGTAAGTTCCTGGTTTGCTAAGTCAGACCACTAACTTCAATGCAAATGAAATCGAAGATGTCAGTAGGAAAATAATTCATATCTTATATGGCATTGAATGATATGAAAATGGATTTTGGAAGGGAGTTGAAGCAGAGTCGTTCTACATTGTCCTGTCCCACCTGGAATGTTCTATGCTGACCAGGCTGGCCTTGAACTTATAGCAATCTTTCTACATCTGCCTTAAGTACTAGGATTACAGGTGCACCTCACCACAAAAAAAAAACCTGAAAATAGTTATCTGAAAGCCCTCCTTGATAAAGACAAATTTAGACGGATCCTCAGCCCTGGTATTCATAATTATTCAATACTTTAAAAATGAAAGACAATTTTAATTAGTGACAAAGTGGTTCCTTTTTATAGGCCGTATATCCAAATGAGGTCTCAAATACATATCTGGTTGAATGAAATGGATTATAGGCATGATCCACTTGGTAGACATGTGATATTCCAGAAAACTGAAAACTTCCTGTAGTCTAGAAGAGTTTACTGTTTTATGCTTATATTTCGAGATGTGAGCACTCACCTTCTGCCCTTGACCTTCTAACTCCACCCCTCCAACATGAAAACTAACCAAAATAAACTCTTTTTTCTATAAGATGTCTTGGTTCTGGTGTTTTGACACAGCAGCAGAGAAGTTTCTAAGACATGAGCTTTCTAGGACAGTTGTCTCAGAGAAAGCAGAAGGTTCCATGGTAGCTGTTTTCCCCCGTCTGAATAGTCTAAGACTATCAGACACTTTATCATGTGTTCTGGCCAAGTCTGAAAAGTTACATAATATGCTTCCCCATACACAGTATAGATCAAAGCAGTCACAAGAAACTGACTAGTGGCTCACACCTGTGATTCCAGCACACATACAAGGCAGAAATTGTGCCACAAGTTCAAGGTAAACTACATAATAGGTTCCCAGCCATTTGTGGGTATACAGAGAAACTGTCTCCAAAAAGAGCAAAACAAACTCAAGCATGGCATTCTATGTAATATAATCACTCAGAAGGCAGAGTTGGGAGACTCACAGAAAGTGTGAGACCTGTCTGGTCTGCATAGCCAGTTCTCTGCCAGCTAAGGATAAACATCAAGATCATGTCTCAATAAAACAAACAAACAAACAAACAGGGCTGGGGAAATAGTGCAGTCCTTAAAGTGTTTGTCTTTCAAGTACAAGGCTCTGAGTTTGATCCCAGTGCAGGGAAGGCAATAGGGATCACTTGGTCAGCTAGTCTACTCACTTCCCACTTAGCAAATCCCAGGTCAAAAAAAAAAGACTTAAAAACAAACAATAACAAGTTAAAAGGGGCTCAAGATATAGTTTGTTTATCCTGCCTCAAACTATAGACTGAATTCTTTCTTTTCTTTTTGCTCTTTCTTTTTAAAATTGTTCTTATTTTATTTTATTTGTTTGTTTGTTTGGTTGGTTGGTTGGTTGGTTGGTTGGTTGGTTTAGTTGTTTCTTTCTTTGTTTGTTTGTTTAGTTGGTTGGTTGGTTGGTTTAGTTGTTTGGTTGGTTGGTTGGTTGGTTGGTTGTTTGTTTGGTTGGTTGGTTGGTTGGTTGGTTGGTTGGTTGGTTGGTTGGTTGGTTGGTTGGTTGGTTTTCCAAGCTAGGGTTTTTCTGTGTAACCCTGGCTCTCCTGGAAATTGTTCTCTAGACCATGCTGGCTCAGAACTCACAGAGATCCACCTGCCTCTGCCTTTCAAATGTTGGGATTAAAGGTGTACAACAGGAATTCAATTCTTTTTACCATGAAAAAAATTAGTCACAGTCCACATTTGTCTAGAAGAAAAGTGGCAAAGTCACATGTGGGATGAGCTATGTCATCTTTCATCTTTATCATGATTCTCTCCCCTGGGAGAAGAAATGAGTGTGAGCTCTATATAGATTTCTCACATCGATGAATGAGGAATGATCAAATACATTTTGATAAACCCAAAGAATAGGAAAATAGCATTAAATGCATGGAAGAACTGTTGTATATAGTAAGAAGGAAATACTTTAATGTGGAGGGATCAAATATCAGAGCATTATACATGGTATAATTTTACAATATATACACTATGCATAAATTAAGCATCAAAATTAATATGCATCATACATATCCACTTTTTACATTATACAGTTGTGATTTAAAATCAAGGGTTCTTTTAAGATTCATTTTTAGTATTTTTAATTATGTGTAGGTGTGTGCATTTGCAAGTAGGTACATGTATGTGAGTGCAGATGCTGGCAGTGGCCAAAAGCTTCATTTCCCCTGGAGTTGGAGCTACAAATGATTGTGAGCCATCTGATATGGGTGCTGGGAACCAAAACTCAGGACCTCTAGAAAAGTAGATTATTTTTCTCTAATTTTTTTTCTGATTACCTTGCCTTACTCTTCTGGTTTCCTAAGTTAAAATGTTATGTTATTGATTTTAGCTCTTCTTTTCTCAGAAATGCATTTAAGCTACAAATTACCCTAGAAGCACTGGTTCTGCAACAGCATATTATATTGATATGCTCTATTTCCACTCAGTTCAAAGTACTTTTAAACCTTTCATGAGCCTTCTTATACAACTCATGTGCTATTTAAAAGCATGCTTGATTTCCAGGTATTTGGCTTTTCCACTCATCTTTCCTGTTATTGCTATTAAGTTTAATTCTATAGAAAGCATGTTTTTGTAATTCCTAGTATTTTAAAGTAACCAAAGCATGTTATGGCCTAACATGGTCTGTTGATAAAAATTGTTTGTGAGATTGAAAATAGCAGTTTTCCTTCTGGATAGCACTGTTGGATGGAGTGTGATATAAATTAAGTTAAAGGTCAATTGGAGAAAGTTGGTTGATTGATAGAGCTATTCAAATCAACTATATCCTTTCATTTCCTTCCTACTTTATTAACTACCAATTGGATGAAGGATGCTGAAACTAGAAGCCCTAATGATGTATTTGTCTTTTTCCTTTCCAATTCTATTATATTTTGCTGAACATATTTTGACATATTTGTGTGTGTGTGTGTGTGTGCTTGCGCATACATTTTTGTGGGGGTGTGATTGTTGGTTTTATTTGTCATCTTGACACATTCTAGACTCACCTGGGAAGGGAGACTAAATGAATGCCTAGATTAGGTTGGCCTGTTGGGATTATCTTGATTTATATTCATTGGAGTGGGAAGAATCACTCACTGTGGGACTAGTCCCTAGGAAAGTGCTTCTGAGCTAGAAGAGTGGAAAGAGCAGAGCAGTGGTAATACATCACTTCCTTGTTCTTTGCTCTTGAACAAAGAGCATGATGTGACCACTTGCTTTAAATTCCTAAAGCCTTGACTGGCTGGAGTATAACCTGGAATTGTGAGCCAAATATACCCTTCCTCGCATAAATTCCTTTTGTCAGGGTATTTTATTACAGCAAAAGAAAAGGAATGGAATTGTAGGGGTGTGTGTGTGTGTCTTTGTGTGTGTGTCTGTGTGTCTGTGTGTGTGTGTCTGTGTGTTTGTGTGTGTCTGTGTGTGTGTGTCTATGTGTGTCTGTGTGTCTGTGTGTGTGTACATGGGCACCAGAAATCATCCTTATGTGTCATTCTACAAAAGCCATCTAACTTTTAAAATGTTTATTCCTGAATTTGTGTTTATGTGCGTGCATGTGCATTTGTGACACAGCATGTGTGTAAAGATCAGGTAACATCCTGTGATGTCAGTTCTTGCCTTCACTTAAAACAGGTTCCAAAGATAGAACACAAGTCAACAGGCTTAGGTAGCAAGAGCCTTTACCTGCTAAGCCATCTTACCAACTGAACCTTGTTTTTAGAGACAGAATCTGTTACTGTCCTGGAGCTGAACAAGTAGGCTAACCTAGCTGGCCATCCAGTCGCAGGAATCTTGTTGTGTCTGCAATCCTAGCACTGGGATTACAAGTGTATGTCATTGCCACAGCATTTTAAATGGGATCTGGGGATTACACTGGGGTCCTAATTCTTATCCAGCAAGCACCTCACTGATTAAGTTACCTCTTAGCCTGTTTGATTCTTAATATATTTGGATCCTGTTAACTATACTTATATCTGTTTTCTTTTTATTGCTACAAATTTCTTTGCCATCTTTGAAATTGAGGTTTTTCATTTGTCTTTTTTTTTTAATGTTTGTGTTTCTATTGGCATATATGGTATATACTTGTTTTGAAAACTGAAAACAGAAACTTTTTAGTATGGTAGATTAAGCCTATGCTAGGGTAGTGAGCTATATATTTTAATCCTTGTACATTTTTGACAAATATAAATGTATGTCAGATCATATTTCTGCTTAAATTATGAATTTATTTGCTTTAACAGAGAATTTATTATCCATTTCAATTATTTAAATTCCACTTGGCCATTCAGTACATTTGCAATATCATTGCTTTGGATGGTTGCATGTTAGATCAATTAAGAAGAAAAAATATTTAATTTACTCCACTTCCAATGCTTGTCCGTCTTTGTGTAGATTTTATTGTTGAGTTATATAATTTTATTTTTTAAATTGCTTGAACCTATTTTCACTTTGCATGCATGCGTGCATGCACATGTCTTAGTGCATGAACCCCATAGCATGAACGTAGAGGACAGAGGGCAGGTTTTGTGAAATCATTTCTCTGCTTCAACCTCTATGCGGGTCCCATAGATTAAACTCAAGAGTCCAGGACATGTGGCAAGTGCCTTTACCTGCTGAGCCACATCACAGACCCTTATTTGTCTTTTTTCCTGAAGGACTACTTTAACATTTCTTGAAGGGCAGGTTATTGCTACTGAATTTTTTTGTTTTTTGTTTTTCTGAGAAAGCATTTATTTCTTTACTAATGAAGAGAGGGTTTTTTTTCCAGTTATACCATTTTTACCCTGATAGTTATTTTCCTTTGTTTTAAATATTTTACTCTAGTTCTTGTCTTGTATGCTTTCTGGAGAATACTCCATTGCTGTTCAACAAGTCAGCATCCCTTCCCCACCCTTGCTCTCTTTTCTGATGTTTCTTAGTCTTTTGTTTCATGCAACTTGAATGTTCATTGCCTAAGGATAGATTTGAGGTATTTTGCTTTTCTCATCTTCTTTGGTAAGTGACCTGATATCTCTTAGTTTAGAAAAAAATTAAGCATTATCACTTCAAATACTTCTACTCTATACTCCCTTCTTGGAATGTGCTCATTGTAATTGTTCCAAAGACCTTGGATGTTCTGTTCTGGGGTTTTGTTTTATTTTTCTCATTTTTTATTTGCATTTTCATTTGAGAAATTTCTATTGACGTAGTCTAAGATTGCTATTTTTTCCATCGTGTGTTTTCTGTGTATGTGCTACTATATCATTAAGGACATTCTCATGCAACTATATATTTTATAGTAAGCATATTATCCTGTGCCCCCAACCCATTTTCTTCTTCAACCCATTTAGTCTATTTAGCCCTCTTTATTCTCTTAGGGGAGCAGTTTCACTTATACTTTTATCAAGCAATACTATAAACTCAAGCAACTCTAAATAATAGAAAACATATGCAATTTGTCATTCTGAGACTACTTTGATTGACTTCATATTATTATCTCCTAGAAATAACTTAACTGTTGTTCTTTAAAGCTAGATTAAAGTATATTGTATATATTCACCACATATTCTTTATCTAGTCCTCTGTTTTGAACATTCAGGTTCATTATATAACTTAAGTATTGTGAACTGTTAAACTCATTGACTTTTGTCTTAGCTACACCCAGTCTGTTGTACCTCAATTACATTATTTAATTTTGTTTCATCTTTGACATTTTTTAACTTCTCTCTCTCTCTCCCCTCTCCCCTCCCCATCTCTCTCTGTGCATGTACACATGTGCATGCGTGTACTTACATGCATGTTCTATGTATGTGTGTGTGCACTCATGCACTAGCTCATATGAGTGTGCGTATGCATGTATGACATGTTTGCAGATGCCGGTGGAGGAAGGTGTTATATCACCTGGAGCTCGAATTGAAGGCAGTTGTGAGCCCTGGATATGAATGCTGGAAACCAAACTTAGGTCTCTTAGGAGAGTGTTCCTAACTGGTAAGTCATCTCTAGCCCCCTTCGCTATTTTTCATTTCTAGCATCTCCATTCTCAACTTCAATGGACTTTCCATCACTATAGATCTATTATCTATTCATTTATGCTACATACTTTTTCCACTAGTACCCTTGAAAAATGATCAGTTATTCATTGTTTGAAATTTTCGAGAGTGTTGTCATATTTGAGAATGTTTTCCCTCTCCTTTTAATGTGCCCTGTAAGGTTTTTTTTTTGTTGTTGTTGTTGTTGTTAAAAACCTGATGTCTTGTAACAAACAGTACTAAATAAGGGTAAAAATAAGCCTCGTGTAAAAGTCTACATTGTTTAGGAGTTGACTAGTGTTTAATGTTGTTATTAGTGTTCAATTTTTCAGTATTCTTGCTTCCTTTCCTGATTTTAGGCTTTCTTAGGTACTCAGCACAAAGACTAGGTGTTCTGCAGGGGATGCAGTGGCAAGTTACTCTTATGATTAGAGTAATAAGATGGGTGAGAATGGGGGACTTCAGTAATTGGCTGGTTGAATCTCTATCTTTGAGTGGACCTACATCTTTGACCTGTGAACTTGAAAAGCATTTCTTTTCTTTTCTTCTTTTTTTTTTTTTGGCCCCCAATATTTTTCTTAGATATTTTCTTTATTTACATTTCAAATGCTATCCCCAAAGTCCCCTATACCCTTCCCCTGCCCTGCTCCCCAACACACCCACTCCTGGCCCTGGCATTCCCCTGTACTGGGGCATATGATCTTCGCAATACTGAGGCATATAAAGTTTGCAAGACCAAGGGCCTCTCATCCCATTGATGGCCGACTAGGGCCATCAAAATCTTCAAAAGCATTTCTTTTTATGTATTTTCTATTCTTCTGTTTACATAGCATAGGAAGTTTAGAATATGGTGTAGTTGAGTAGTTGTTATTGCAGCACATTCCCCTAGAAAGGACATCTTTTTTATATATAAAGAAAAAAAATACAGAGAACAAAGTCTTCTTGAATTGTCTAGTCAAGTTTATCAGAAAATAGTTTGGAGGCCACAGAAATGAATTTCATAACCAACACTGTCCTTTTGTCTTCAAAATGAAGCTGAAAATAGTTGCCCTCATCCCTGCCTACCACCACTGCACATACAGTTTGAAGGATAGAGATTCAGGTCTGACAAAGGGATAACAAAGCACTGGAGGTCACTGTTGAGTCAGGCTGAGTTCCGATCCCAAAAACACCACTTATCATCAGCACTTTAAAAAATATTTAAAACATTTTTATTCTTCAAATGCACTTACTCGTTGCTTATAGTGGTGAGGGGTTTTTTGTTTTGTTTTGTTTTTGTTTTTTGTTTTTTTTTTTACTCTTCTACCACACTAGTTTCTGTTAGTTATATTGGAACCAGAAACATTGTCTTGGTAGACATCCTCTCAAATGAAGTTAAATTGTATCAGAAGACAGCAGAATGAATGGCTCAAGAAAAGGGGGGAAATTCCAAATAAATAAATTAAATATATTTATTTATATTTATTGAGGCATTTTTATGGCCTAAGTTCAGTGTTTGTTGTCCTTGTTGTTTTGAGACTAGGCTTTGAAATGTAGCAGAGGCTGGTCTTGGATTTATAATCCTTCCTCCTGCTTCATAAAATACTGCATAAATAGTTTTTAAGGTCTTAAAAAAGGAGGAATAAGTACCCAAGGAGCTGAAGGGATCTGCAACCCTATAGGTGGAACAACAATATGAATTAACCAGTACTCCCAGAGCTTGTGTCTCTAGCTGCATATGTAGCAGAAGATGGCCTAGTCGGCCATCACTGGGAAGAGAGACCCCTTGGTCGTGCAAACTTTATATGCCCCAGTACAGGGGAACACCAGGGCCAAGAAGTGGGAGTGGGTGGGTAGGGGAGCAGGGCGGGGGAGGGAATAGGGGACTTTTGGGGTAGCATTTGAAATTTAAATGAAGAAAATATCTAATAAAAATTGAAAAAAAAAGGAGGAATAAGGTTTTCACTACTAAGGTGGTAGGAGGGGAAGCATTTATACTTTAGGGGAGAAAAGTATTTTCTAAAGACAAATTGTGGGGATGGGTACACAGTTTTGTAGATACACTAAACACCATTGAGTTACATATTTGAAAAGGAATTCAAACCAGGCACCGTACCCCATACATATTATCTTCACATTTCTGAGAAGGCTGGAAAGTCAAGTTTGAAGCCAGACTTGGCTACATAGTAAAACCTTGCCTCCAAAATAAAAAGAATACATTTTGAATTTTATATCGATAAAGCTGCTTATTTTAAAAAGAAATGAACTATACTTTTGTATATTGTGATGTCCATATCAGTTAAAATCACTATTGGTTTTAAAATTTATACATAAACTTTTAGAATTCCTAAATTGCGTAATAGTATTTTTCCTGCATGACAACTGGGTTTCTTCTCCCTTTCAGAATCTTCCCTCCATCCTTTGTTTCTCTGCCTTCCACTTTCCTGTTGTTAGTGACTAAGTTCTGTGACAGAATTTTGGAATGATCCGCGTATTCCTAGTTGTGGTGGTTAGTTTTGTCAAGTTGACAATCTAAAATAATCCTCTGAGAAGAGGCTCTATGAGAGGTTGTCTAGATTGGGTTGTCTATGTGCATGTCTACGAAGGACTGGCTTGACTATGTTTGTGGATGTGGGAAGCCTAGCCTAAAAGTAGGCAGCACCATTCCCTGGGTTTGCATCCCAGATTGCACAAGAGTAAAAAAAATAATAATAATAAGCTGAGTAATAAGGCTTCATACATTCATTTTCTCTCTGCTCTTGACTATGGATGAGACTAATTGCTTCTAGTTCGGTTGCCATGACTTCTCTGCAATAATGGAGTGTAACCTGGAATTATAAGCCAATAAATCCTTTCTGCTCCACGTTGCTTCTTGTCAGTGTGTTTTTATCAATGCAACAGAAATGAAACTATGACTCTTGTCTTGTCTTACTGTCATTTTCAAAAGCAAAGCTTTAGGTCCTGGGCATTTTTTTTCAACGTTTACAATATGTGCTTTGCAAATATATTTTAATAAATTAAAGAAGACCTTTTCTATAAGGGTTTCTGTTGTGCTTCATATTAACATCAATAATACTATGCACTTTGATTTATTATTCATACTGATTAAGCATTATATTTTATTGTCTTAACATGAATTATATTAATTGGTTTTAAGATGCTGTGTTACTCTTTCCACTGGCGTATATTGTTTATGATACAGTGTTCTTGTCATATTTGGTCAGTTTGTTTTTCATACAGGATTTTTTCACATATGTCGATTGGTCTGTGTTTTTCCTTTTCCATGATGATCTTATCAAGTTTTAATATTAAGATTATGGGACTGTAAGAGTACTGGCTTCACTTCTAGAGAGCCTGGGTGCAATTCTTAGCACCAAAATCGCAGCTCATAACCATCTGTAATTCCAGTCCCTGGGGATCCTGTGCCCTCTTCTTGTATCCTTGGGCCATACATATGTGCAAACAAAACACCCATACACATAAAATTTTTAAAATGAAAAACAGAAATCCCCAAAGCTTATATTGTATTACTAAAATGACTTTTGAGTATTCCATGTTTTATAATTCTCTAGATGGCTTTGAATTAGATGGATATTATTTTTCCCATTGAGGTACTTGTGGGAGTTGCTGATGAAGTTTTCTGGCTTGGTAATGTTCCTAGTCGAAAATACCTTGGAAGATTTTTTGATATGGACATTATTTCTTTCATATTTAAAGAGTAATTAAACTTAAAGTATGGTGGTGATACATGGGTTTAATCCTACATATTCTGGAGGCTGAGATAGGAGAACTGCCCAGCCTGGGCAATTTTGCACAATCCTCTCTGGAAATAAGAGGTATAAAAGTCTAGGATTCTTATCTCTATAGTAGTGTCTGTCTAGCATGTGAGAGGTTCTGAGTTCAATCCTTATTACCAGGGAAAAGAAGCTATAAAACTTTATAATTACTTGTGTTTCAATTCTTATAAGATTCATTTTAGTAAGAACTTATTCATCTTTATTTTGAAATTACTGACAGGATTTTTTCTAATAGACTTTTTATCCGTAGGAATTAAAGCAGTACTCTCATTTTTTTTTTGTTCTTCACATTATTTGTGTATGCTCACTATTTCACATGCCAGAATGTGTATTGATTTGCACATCAGTATGTGCATTGATTGATTTCATTACTATTTCCTACATAACCAACTTGTAATTTTGTTGATGTATTTTTTATTCTGTCTTTTCTGTTTAATTAATTTCTGCTATTAGATTTATGTCTCTTATAACTTTAATTGACTTATGTTCTGTCTCCATGTTCTGAATTTATCTGCCTGGGTCATTGATATGGAATACTTTATCTCTTCTAATATGTACATTTCATGTTGTAAATATATTTATAAGCGTGGTCCAGCTATGGCTCTCAAGATTTTTACCCCCAATATAGTTGACACATAAATATCTTAATTATCTTTCAGTTCAAACATTTTCTAATTTAAATGAAAATGGTCCCCATAGACTCATGTTTCAATTTTTTTCCCCAGTTAGTAGAATTTTAGGGGACAGATTAGGAGGTATAGCCTTGTTAGGGGATGCGTGTCACTGGGGGCATGCTTTGAGATTTCCCATGACTCCAGCAGGCCATTCTAAGTGTGTTCTTTCTGTCTCCTGCTTATGGATCAAGGTGTGAGTTCTCAGTTGTTCCTTGCTACCATGCCTTTGTTCTGTCATGTGGACTCTAACTCTCTGAAATTGTAAGCACAATGAAAGGCTTTTTATATATAAGTTGCTTTGGCCATGATTCTTAATCATAGCAACAGAAAAGTACTAAGAATCTAATTTTTATTAGATTGCAAGTTTATTACTTAAATTTGAAATGCTTCTATAGGTATTTTACTATTGAATTTGTGTTTGCTTGCACAATGGCAAATATTCTACATTATAGTCAATTTGAAACCTCAAATTGTACTTTATGATCAAGAATTTAGTCAATCTTCAAAACTGTTCTGTATTCATTTGAAAAGATTGTACAGTGCGTATACTGTTTTGTATATCTCCCTAAGCAAAAGTTACAGATTGTTTTCTTTATTCTACTTTTATATGTTCTTTTTACCTTTTTTGCAGTTAACACTGAAAGTAAAAATGCATGTATCCTTTGTAGGACTGGCAATTTTTTAAAGTTTGAGATAGTATTAATAAATACATAAAATTAAAATATAACACCTCTTATCTCTGTTTTAAAGTAATATGTTAATATGACTATAAAAGCTTTTGTTTTGGTCAGTATTTGTTATTGTTTTTCTCACATATACTTTCAATATTCCTTTTTTTTTTTTTTTTTTTGAGACATAGTCTCTCTATAGTCCTGACTGTCCTGGAACTCACTAAATAGATTAGCATACCCTCCAACTCACAGAGATCTGTCTGCTTCTGCCTCCAGAGTGCTAATATTAAAGGTGTGCACAATAATACCTGGATTTTCTCTTATTTTTAATTTAAATTTGTTTTATGTGTATGGTGTTTTACCTTCATGGATGTCTGTGCATCACATGTGTTCATTACCAACAAAAGCCAGAGAGTTGGATCTCCTGGGACTGGAGTTATAGATGGTTGAAAGCTACCACAAGGGTGCTGGGAATTCAATTAGGGACTTCTAGAAGAGCAGCCACTTCTCTTAACTGCTGAGCCACCTCTCCAGCCCCTGATCTTCACTTATCTTTACTTTCATTTTGGTTTTATAAGAGAGAACATATTCATGCTGTAGCTTGAATGTAGGCCTCATCTAGCTAAACACACAGTCTATCATTTAACACCTAAAGCTTGTATTTTATAAGCTGCATATAGGTGGAGTATTTTCACTCTAAAATCATTGTCATTTAATGACTTCATATATAGATACTTTGTTATAATGTGATCATAATCTTAATAAGATTAAATTAACCATTGTATCAAGTTCCTTTCTGGGTCATATGATCTCTGCTAGTCTTCCTATCGTTAGTATGTTTGTTTTCACCATCTACTAACATGAAATCTTCATCCAGCAATTATCATATATAATCTTAACCTACTGAAATCTGGTATCAATTTATACTTTAACATATTCCTTAGATATTGCAAGTGTTTTCCATGCTTTTACTAGCCCCCTCAACTTGTATGTTTGTCAGTATACATTTAAAAAAGACAATAGTGTCACTATTTTATAGAATTGTCTTAGTTTCTTTTCCTGTTGCTTTGATGAAATAAACCGACAAAAGCAACTTAAGGGAGAAGGATCTTCTTTTGGCTCACAATTTCAGGTTGCAGTCTATCACAGCAGGGAAGTCATAGTGTCACAGCTCCAGAAACTTAAGGGAGTGGGTCACACTTTATCCTTAATTGGGGAGAAAAGTGAATGAATATGGGCATGCTGACAAGCTCTCTGTACTTAGCCTAAGACCCAGCCCCAAAACTAAGCCATACACACACAGTGGGCAGGTCTTTTCATCTCAGTTAACCCAATCAAGCGAAACCTTCACAGGCATGACCAGATTCGCATCTCTCAGATGATCCTGGAGTCTGTCAAGGCAAAACTATTGTTTTAAAGCCTATAGAATAGTTACCCTTTTAGGTTTTGTTCACACTTTCATCCCTACTTTTCCATCTAAGATATTTTTAATCTGAAAAATGTTTTCTATTATTTCATACCTGCTGCCCGTATACCTTTCAGTTTTATTTTATTTTTATGCCACCTTTGCTTTGAAGTCTATTTTTTTGCTGGCTGCCAATTTCTAAGTTTTAATTTTCACTCAAGACATGAATAATACTCCATTGTCTTCATACTTCCATTTTTACTGTTGAGAAGCCAAATCAAAACAATCGAACTACTTTCTTTGAAAGCATAATCTTTAGTTCTGGCTACTTTAATTTTTTTCTCTTTGCCTTTGGGTCTCTGAAAGTCCATTATGTTTGTAACAAGGCTCCAGACTTTAGTAGGCCCTGAGACCTTAGCACAACTGACTCCATGATGGAAGTATCATTCAGGCCTCAAAACTCAAAACTCAGTACATAGTCAACACCATCTGCCAAAACTATAACAAAGGCTTAATCCATCAAAGTCTATTGTCAGGGAAAAGTAAAACTATAACAAAGGCTTAATCCATCAAAGTCTATTGTCAGGGAAAAGTCTCTACATGTAGTGATCTTGATTTTTGGCTTCTGTAGTTCTACTTATCACTAACCATTCTTGTTTACTGAGGTAAATAAACCCAGGATATGTGTGTGTGTGTGTGTGTGTGCTTAAAAGCTAACCTTGAGAAAGGTTTGGGGCTACACTGCAATCTCAAACAACCAGTGTAACCAGTGGCTAGTTAATAAAGACTCTCTACTGGCTTAAATCCATGTCTATGCAGTCTTTTCTGGTGAATTTCCCACAACACATTAACTTCCACCTATACATAGAGGATCAGATTCAACACCTACAACAGCTGTCTGAAACTGGGTAGTTTCAAGCACTATAATACAATGATTTTTATTTTTCCTGTATTTTACTAAGCTCCTATATTTTACTAAGCACCTTGCCAGGATCTGTGGTCATTGGGTTTGTTTGTCTAAGATGCAACACTAAAACTATGATGAATTTTACTTTATTTCCTCATAATTTCATGAATAAAAGAGAAATTCTTTTTAAAAAATTGGTGTTGAAAATGGAACTCAAAATCTTGCATATACTAGGTACATTCCCATTCCCAAATGATCTTAGATTTTTTCCCCTTTAGTTATTAAGTTATGAACTCTCTGCTTTTCTTGCAAATAAGCATGTTATGGCTTTTATTTAACATAAGAGAATTGCATCCATTACAAACGTTATACTTTGGGACCACTGTTAAGTAAATCAATGATTGCTTAACTGAGATTGCAAATGACTGACTAATATGTAGAGAACTTATACTGTAAGTATATGCTGGGAATAGATGGACTGGAACATAAAGTTTCATCAAGCAACTATTATGTCACTGAAATAAAATAAATTCTTAGAATATATTTCAAGGGGTATTGGAGAACACTCTCCTATTATGACTGAAAGGAAAGCAAAACTTGGTCTGTTGTTTATTCAAACTTTATATACCTCAGTACAGGGGAACACCAGGGCCAAGAAGTGGGAGTGGGTGGGTAGGGGAGTGTGGGGGGAGGGTATGGGAGGCTTTTGGGATAGCACTGGAAATGTAAATGAAGAAAATACCTAATAAAAAATTTAGACTGGAAATGCATATTTGGGAATCATCAATATTTTGAGGCAAATGAATGAGATCACACAAAAATTGAGAGCCTGAGAACCAAAAGAAGCCTAAAACCGAACCCTAGGGAACATTCAATAGCAGCTCAGCTTTCCAGCAGGCACCTCCACCAGCTACTTATATTCATACAAGGCTGGGTGGATGGATGGTTTAGAGTTTGATGGTAGCTGTACCGCCCTTGAACTCACTGTAGCCAAAGCTTACCTTGAACTCCTATTTCAACTTTCTGAGCGCTGGGATTACAGGTGTGTGCTA
Source organism: Mus caroli (assembly GCF_978045245.1). NCBI lineage: Eukaryota > Metazoa > Chordata > Mammalia > Rodentia > Muridae > Mus > Mus caroli. The sequence goes on along the minus strand of NW_028227260.1, from coordinate 33,567,799 downwards.
CTGTGCCCAGACTTGGTTTGAAAGCAGGTTATTGTGGCTCAAGAGCTGAACACCATTGACAAAGGCAAATTCAATTTTTGATCGTCTGTCCCACCTGTAGCCTGCGTATATGAGAGAGATGTATGTGTATCAAAGATGCACCAGATAAAACATCCTGTAGCCTCCCAGTCTTCTTCTCAGGCATCTCATGACTTTGTGACACACACCTCCTACAGTGCTCATCTTAGTCCCCCAGGGAGGTGGAGAGTGAGATGGGTCAGGCATGGGGGGGGGGGGGCGAGCTCGGGTGACGCGGTGTTCACGTGACCGGCCAGGCGCAGACGTGGGCACCAGCCCCCACGTCCGCTTGCCCGCCCTACGGTCTGGTCTTGGCACCCGCGCAGAACCAGCTCCCTGAGCTGCCCTAAGCAGCAGACGAGCTGTGAGTGGGCTTCTGCAAGCCGGAGAAGGCAAAGGCCTGTCCTGGGTATCCTTAGGTTAGTACTGAAATGATGGCTCTGCCCGCAGAGCAGGGCAGGGGTGGTGGGGAGGTGGCAGCTAGAACCAGCAGCAGCGGGAGGGGAGGGGGAAGAGATCCAGAGGTTGGTAAGGAGGGGGCACAGCGGACCGGGCAAGAAGAGGGGGAAGGAGGACCCCCGCAGAGGGCTCTCTTTCCTTATCCCACTCCTAATCCGTTTTAGAACAGGCGGGGGGGGGGTGAGGGGGGCCCGCAGTGCGACGGTGAGACGTAGACAGATGCGTTCTGAAGTAAACGCACACTCCAAGCTCTAAAGACAAACTGACCCGGACCAAACGAGAGTGGGGGTGGGGCAGGCTGCCTCTAGAGTCCGAGTGGGGAGCGCAGAGTAAAACTGAGTTTGGAAAGCATCCCGATTTAGTGCCCAAGGCCTGAAAAGAAATGGCGGCTGGGGTATGCGGGGGTGGCAGGGTAACGGGGTAACGGAGGAAAAGATTGAGTGATGAATATGGGCTGCCAGATAGGTACACAGTCTCTGTGCATCCACTGACCACGCAGACACTGCCCCTGTGTCCTGTCTGTAGGTCTCTGCTGTTCCCAACGCTTTGTGACATCTGCGAAAGAGGGTTGACCTGCCCAGGATCCCTGCAGGTCAGTGAATAATGACACAATGGGGCAGGATTTGGGACCCCACTGCCTGCCCCCTCCCAAGCTATCCCACGTAACACACACGCAGAGCTTGCCACCCTGAAGGAGCACCAAGAAGGTGGTAAGACCTGGCATGGCATGTCGGTCTCCGGGTGGAGGAGGGATGCAAGTCTACAACATACTTGGAGGACTGGGACAGCCACCAGGGAGGGACCCCTCGAACGCACCAAATGCAAAGACATCTGATGTTAATGAGCCTGTATTCTGTCAGGTGTCTCAGTCTCTCACATCTCTTCTTTGCCTCCTGTTTCCCCACTTCTACCCCCAGGACAGGAAAAGGAGGGAAATCTTGACATGGAAGAAGTCCGCGGTGAAAATGAAGGCAAGCTGGAAAAGGAGGGAAAGCCAGAAGATGAAGTAGAGCCTGAAGATGAAGAAAAGTCAGACGAGGAAGAGAAGCCAGACAAGAAAGCAAAGCCAGCACCACGCCAGGGCAAGCCAGAGGAGGGGGCAAAGCCAGATGAGCAGGGACAAGATGAGGGGAAGCCCGAGAAGCAGGGAAAGTCTGACGGGGAGGGCAAGCGCCAAGGGGAGAGCAAGCCGGATTCCCAGGCAAAGTCAGCCAGTGAGGCGCGGGCTGCAGAAAAGCGCCCTGCTGAAGATTATGTGCCCCGGAAAGCAAAACGAAAAACAGATAGGGGGACAGATGATTCTCCCAAGAACTCCCAAGAGGACTTACAGGACAGGCATGTAAGCAGTGAGGAGATGATGAGAGAGTGCGCAGATATGACTAGGGCTCAGGAAGAGCTGAGGAAGAGGCAGAAAATGGGTGGTTTTCACTGGGTGCAAAGAGATGCACAGGATGCTTTAGTCCCCAGGGGCCAGCGGGGAGTCAGGGGGGTGAGGGGCGGCGGAGGCAGGAGCCAGAGGGGCCTACATGACATCCCATACCTTTAATGCCTTTGGCCTTCAATTCTGACCTCTCTGAAGAGAAAGAACACTGCTGGCCCCGCTTTCCCTGGTAGATTCTTGCCAGGCCTGTGCTTTAACCTTCAGCCGAAACTCTGCTTTAGGCGTCACTGTCCTTACCAGCAGCCTTGTGACCCAACTACAGTGCTCTCTGTCTTTTAGTACAGGATTTTCACCCATGTGCATGTACATTGTAAAATAACAATAAAAAGTTTGCAGAACTACATCTCTATGGTATTGGCCTGTTTCTATAAAATGTAACTATGTTTGCAGAATGCATCTCAGCACAAAGAAAACTATGGAAGCATACATCAAAGCTCTAACAATGCTTAGCACTACAAGGACAATGTACAGATGCAATCATCAGGTGGTTGGAGAGTTCCTGCCATTTCCCTACTGGTTATAACCAGATCAGTTCAAACTGTGGCCTCTCTCCTGGGTCCTCTAATGCCCTCTTGCTCTTTTATATATTAATGTATTTAGATTATGACTGTCATAATAATAATTTTAAAAACAGAAAATCATATGACAACCTGGTGAACTATTAAAGAAGTTTAGGGTGGCAATGAAGACATCTAAAACTCCTTTTTGTTTGAATGTAAAATCAGCAAAATTCACATTACTTCTGGAACTTGGCATTTATAATGCATCTTGTGCTGTAAAGGGTCAATCTTGTCATATATAAGATGGGGATAATAGTTGGCTCCCAGGACTGCACAATAGCTTATATATCATGCTAAGAATGGGCATGTGGAGGGGCCAGACCCTGAACCTTGTCAACTGAGCGAGGGCTGAGAATAGTTCCCACCTGTTTCCCCGGGAACAACTGCAGGCAGCTGAGATGAAGGCTCTGTCTGGCTCCTGTTGGCCTCTAGAGGATTATGCATAAAACCTTCTGCTGTATCTTTTTAGGTATCATGGATTTCAGATTATGATATTCAAGAGGTAAAGCCTAGGCAAGTGTTCCAAACACAAGGCAAACAAACAAAACCCTCTGCAGCCAAAAGCCTTTCTGGGCCCAAACATTTCTGACAAAGGATAATTAACCTTTAGTAACATCTTTCCCTTTGTAGAATAGCGTATAATGCCTTGTATCTTTTTGGATAAATGCTATCAAAAGTTATGATAAATATTAAAGGGTTTTTGTGCTCAGCTCCCAAATAGCTGAGCCAGCCTTGTACTGTAATTTTTAAAAGATATTACTTTTTCAAGAAAGGACTTGTGTCTCCAAGCTTAGAAAAGTTTTAGAGTTTAGATTTCAGGAGAGAGCCTTCTGCTAAGCAACTTTTCCCAAACTTAAGGAGAAAACATTATTTGTCGGTTAAAGCTACTCTGGAGAGGCAGTGTGAGTGGGACCAGGCTCAGCCCCTCTGTTCTAAGGCAACAGCTCAGAGAAGACATGCCACTACCGGGCTCTCTCATCAACAATATTGATTTCCTTTGCAAACCTGGCCAGAAGACTATTGTCATAGCTGAGTTTAAATTATGCCAGACACTGAGGATAATGATGACCCCTTAATATAGAAGCATTTCCAAAGTTAAGACTGGTCCCAGTTAAGATGAGACCTCCTTAAAGAAGCTGTGTCTGCTGACTAGATCTGCAGTGATGTAGAGAAGTTGGAATGTTGCAGATCCAGAGACTAATTACCTTATCTTGGGGTAGCTTTAGCCACCTGTAGGCCTCAGCAGCCATTCCTTGTCATAAATAACATCCTGTGAGTGATAAATAAAAAAGTATTTTGAAATATATTAACTTCTAACAACCCAGAAACTAAGACTGTCATCAGACAGCATCTTAGGCAGCTAGAAATGCCTCCCAATCATGCTATAACCACCTCTCTGATGCAATGGATTTTAAATGTGCCTTGATTTGTGACTTTCTTTGTTCTAATAGTCTACAAAACTTCACAACACTGCTTTCACACGGGAACATGGAATTTCTGGTAACTGAAATCTAAATTCCCAAGCCAAGATCCTTCATAATGGCTCCAAAATAAACTATAACGTATTCCCTTTAAGATGAGAGTTGTTGTTTTGCATTGACACAGTGCAACTCTCCCACCACAGAGAAGCAATATTTTAATCTTAAATGGAAATAATAAGTTATACATCTAAAAATGCAAGTATTACCATTTTCCTTAAAGCCTACCTACTAAAAGTTAAGAACGAAGATGTAGCTCTACAGAACCCCCGCACTACAAAAAGAAGTATACAATTCACAAGCATGTAGCACATTCACCAAAATTTCCCCCAACATCTTATTTTAGAATATCATCAGCACCCCCCCAAAAGAAACTATACATTCACACTCACTATGCAGCCCTATTCTCCACCCCTTATCGCCCTCACCCCCAGTTAATGGCAACCACTAGCCTACCCTTTGTCTCTATGGACTTGAATATTATCAATGGAATCATGAAGCATGTGGAATTTTTGTAACTAGCTTCTTTTATGCGTTATATTTTAAAGGTTTGTTTATGCTATTAGCAAGTATTGTCTTTCATTTCTTTTTTACTGTATAATGAATATTACATTAGTACATCCATTAGAATGTATATATTTGATAAATCCATTAACAATTTTAGGTATATCTTTATTCTTTCCACAGTTTACTGTGAATGGAGCTATTCTGAATATTCTTGAGAAAGACAGCATGGAGGTGGGGACTCTAAGGAAACTCTGAGCCCACATGGCAGGTATATCAGTCTGTCCTAAATCTGAAAGTGGGGAGATCTACAGCAAACGCCTGCAGGGTAGCTCCCTGATCCCTAAGCCTGAGAAAAGAAAGGTGTGGGTAACTGAAAGTGGAAACCTTTTGGTTTAACCCCACTTTCCACAATGATGCTGTGGCCCTTAGAACTCACATACAATGTCTGGGTAGGGTGCTTGTCAGCTTCTGGGGGGGAGGCAGACAGGTGCTGCACTGCTTTCTGTCCCCCAAGCCTCCACTGCACTTCCTTCTTTCACTACATCCTTTGTTCTATCGCTACATTTTTACACTCCAGTTTTCTTTTCCATTTTAGCACAAAATCTTATTTTACTATGTGAAACCCTTTCTCATCTAACAGCGTCTCGGTTTCTACTTTAACAGTCTTTACAAAAAAAAGTTGTGCTTAATATCTATAATTTTGCGTATTTATTTGGCATACCTTATGGTTTGTTTCTGTCTTATAGCTGTAAAGCTTGGAAAAATTCCTTAATTAACTATATATCTAACTATAATTACTAACTAACTATATATAAATATAATAATTAGCTATATTTTAGTAAAAAAACTATATCTGAAACAGACAAAATGTTTAACAGTCCTAGAGACATGTCTATTTTCTCTCATCAGTTAATTTAAATTAACCTTTTGTTTAACATCTAAATTGTTTTATAACAGGAATTTAGAGATCAACCTTGCTACAAAAAAAAAAAAAAACAAACATCAAGTTCTTATTCCAGTCTGAAAGTCTGGCACCTCTGCTTTTGCCTTGTGCTTGTCTCTTCTCTTTGGTGTTTCCTGCTTACTTCTCTGCTTGGGCATGTTGGTTATTTGGGAAGTGTCTGTCTGACTTCTTTCACCCTTCAAAGCTGAAAACAGTAAGTTAAATGGTACTCAACTTGTCATCACTTTGTGTTTCCAGAATAACGAAGTAACCTTCTCCAAAATCCAGAAACTCAAAACAATTACCATGGAAACTGCACCTTCTTCACTTAAGATTACTTAATCATGGAAATCTTTTGTGTCTCCCACCATATCTTCTTGTCTCTAATTTCAAAGCTCTTGTTAGTAGCCTGAAGACACACTTGGGGTCACAATAATCAAATTTCCTCTCTTTACCGAGCACCATTATTTGTCTCTGTAGTTGGAGTTATGAATCTGGTGGCCAAGCGTTTTATATTATGAACAAAAAGAAATTGGACTGATTTAGTGATTTCAATTTATGTAGGAACGCAGGTATAAGCAGTTTTGTATCACATAAACAATATATAATATGTATATATACACATATATACATATATATGTGTGTGTGCATATATGTATGATATACATATATGTATATATATCATACATATGTGGACAATATATAAAAATATATTGTAGCCATATATAAAAATAAATGTAAAACAACAAAGATTTTTGTACCTTTTATGTAGATTTAACATTTTACAATTTTAAAAGCCAGGTATTGATCCTTTTTTTATTCTTCCATAGTACTAAGTACTCTGCACTATATTAACAGAAATAAGGTGGAAAACCTACATCTTTTACATGTAAATAAAGACAGAATGTCAGACGGAAAACAAAACTCTTCCTTATTTTTAAAAAGGTAAGCTGCATGCCGGGGCGTGGTGGCGTACAACTTTAATCCCAGCACTCGGGAGGCAGAGGCAGGCGGATTTCTGAGTTCGAGGCCAGCCTCTGGTCTATAAAGTGAGTTCCAGGACAGCCAGGGCTATATAGAGAAACCCTGTCTCGAAAAACGGGGAAAAAAAAAAAAGGTAAACTGCAGGGAGTGAGACCCTCTTCCAGGTGAAAATTGCAAATTAATAAAAGTTCAGAAACTCTGGCTTGTAAGACATTGCAGTCATCTGTATTCTTTAGCAAATCCTTGTGTGCCCTGATAGGACTCCCAAAACCCCACAATCACACTTTTCAGACCACCAGTCCTGGGAGAGCAAATAGTGTCAGGATCTCTCTTCCCCATAGACTCTTTCTCATTGAAAAGAAAAACAAAAACAAAAAAGCATATGTGTTGGGGAGTGTAATGGATTGAACGAGAATGGCCCCAATAGGTACATATATTTGAATGTCTTGTCCCCAGTTGATGGAACTTTTTGGAAAGGATTAGGATGTGTGGCCTTGTTGGAGTGAGTGTGCCACTGGAGGTGGGCTCTCCCTCCCTCCGTCCCTCCCTCCCTCCCTCCCTCTCTTTTCTTCCTCCCCACTGGCCTTCTTTCCCTCCTCCCTCTCTATCTGCCTCCCTGCCTCCCTGCCTGTCTGCTTACTTCTCAGCTACTTCTCCAGCACCATGAATACCTGAACATTGCCATATTCCCTGGCATGGTGATATTGAACTAGCCCTCCTAAACTGTAAGGAGAACTCCAATTAGATAATTTATTTTATAAAAGTTGCCATGGTCATGGTGTCTCCTCACAGCAATAGAACAGTAACTAAAACAAGCAGAAAATGTGCAAATGTTTAAATAGCTGTTTTATTCCTAAAAGATACACAAATGGCCAATAGATATCACAGACACTTAATCAACTTTTGCTAAAACAACAACAATAAAGCATTGATTTATTACTTGGCCCACAAAATGACTAAAAGGAGAATGTCTGACATTACTGCCTTCACTTTGTGTCTGTTTTACTTTGTTTCAAATGCCTGATTGATTCTGCATAAACATAATAGTTAAGAATGTCTTTCAACTGAATTCTATCATACTACCATTTAAGGCTGAAGGGACAAAGATGTCATTGCTTTAACCCTGCAATCGCTTTAGATTCCAGTATGAGCAGACACTGGAGGACACACTAGCCATGTCTGAAGGCATTCACACATGTAAGGGAGGCTATAGCCCCAAATAATCTTTGTGTATGACATGACTGATTCCCTCAAGCTATTCAGAACTAATAACTTTGTCTTACATTGCAGAAGCAGAATGGAGACAATGATCAACTGACCAAACCTTGACTAAGATTACTGAAGTATACATATCTCTTTTTCCAGCTCCTCTATTTAAACCCAAATCTTGTGCCAGTACCTTGAGGATGAACTTGGAATTACTGGACTCTTGTTATTGAATCTAAATCTACTTTCTGGTTTTCACTACTTGTCTGTTTAACCATTATAAAAGCATACATACAAGGCTAGCCTGTTGGGATTATGGGGCTTGTTCCCTAAAATTCCAGTTTTATAGTGTTTTTGTTGTTTTGCCTGTTGCAGTAATTTATTTCCCTGAGAAAAGTAACTTAAAAAGAAAGGTAATTTTGAGGCTCACACTTTGAGGGTGCACTCTATGACAACTAAGTCTTATTGTCAGGAGGTTAAGGAAGCTGTCACAGTGTATCATTAATCAGGAATCAGAGAACAGTGTGTGTCTATGCCCAGCTCATTTTTACCTTTTTATACAGTCCAGGATCCTAACCCAGGAATGGTATCACCCACTGTGAACAGTTACTCCACCTCAATTAATCTAATCTAAGCCAAAAGACCCTACTTATGGTAATTCTAAATCTTATCAAGTTGGTATTTCTTTATTAACAATTAAGCCAACCCCTTGTCAATTTGACACTCAAACACTTCACTTTAACTTATAAAATTACACTTCTTATGCTGATGTTACAATGTTAAATGCAAAATATATTCAACTTCAAAACATAGTCTTTCACAACAATTGTAAAGTCCAAATTTCACATTTTATACTCAAGAAAATCTCTTAACTGTGAGTTCTTATGACATAAAAAATTAAAAGAATTCATTTACATAACATATAGTGATACAGAATAAATCATTTTCTTTCCAAAATAGATGATTGGAGCATAACAAAAAATGATCAAAGCAATCAAGACCAAAATCCATTGGGGAAAATAACAAATCCTGCAAGCTCTAGTCTATCATTTCAAGATGAAATTGGCTTGGTTCCAAAAAGTTTAAGTAGCCCTACCCATCCAGCATAGCTTCTCTCTTGAGCCTGTTCCACTCCACACCTGCAACTTTCCTTAATGAATAGGCCACAGTTATGGCATCAGCAATATCCTGGATCTTTTTTTCATTGCAAGTTCAGTTTCACCCTCACAGTGTCACACAACGATTTCTCAAAGTCCTTCATTGTAGGGACTCAGATTCTGCCATCCATTGCCTGGTCTTATTTGCTCTTTGAAATCATGGAGCAGGATCTCACGATACTCTCTCACAATCTCTCCCTCTCCCTCTCCCTCTCCCTCTCCCTCTCCCTCTCCCTCTCCCTCTCCCTCTCCCTCTCCCTCTCCCTCTCCCTCTCCCTCTCCCTCTCCCTCTCCCTCTCCCTCTCCCTCTCCCTCTCCCTCTCCCTCTCCCTCTCCCTCTCCCTCTCCCTCTCCACCTCCCTCTCCACCTCCCTCTCCCTCTCCCTCTCCCTCTCCCTCTCCCTCTCCCTCTCCCTCTCCCTCTCCCTCTCCACCTCCCTCTCCACCTCCCTCTCCCTCTCCCTCTCCCTCTCCCTTTCTCCCTCTCCCTCTCCCTTTCTCTCCCTCTCTCCCTCTCTCCCTCTCTCCCTCTCTCCCTCTCTCCCTCTCTCCCTCTCTCCCTCTCTCCCTCTCTCCCTCTCTCTCTCTCTCTCTCTCTCTCTCTCTCTCTCTCTCTCTCTCTCTCTCTCTCTCTCTCATCTTTCACGACTTCGAAACCAGCACCATACATATGATGCTACCAAGTTCTGCCACCAGCTTGAGGTGTACTCTATCTGCCTGACCACAACTTTATTATCATCCGTGTGCTGACTCTAGGGAAACACTTCCCTAGACAGTTGCCGCTGAAGACCAGAAAATTCCTTCAGTTTAGGCTTTCCTCCTTCAAAAGAACTTAGATCTGCACAAGATGTAGCTTTTGCTCTTAGGGTACTTTTTGATGAGATTTTACATGGAACACAAGTTTCGTCTTCTCCTTTGGGCAAGAAGGATCTATCCACATCCTTCTTCCCCAAACACCTCAGCAATTTTACAACCATTTCTCCACTACCATCCATCTAAATCATTGGCTATAGCCAGTGAATCAGTACTTAATTACATCTTTGGCCATTTCTCTTTCTAAGAAAAATGTATGGCCATGTTTATTGTCCGAAATTCTGCCCATTATGAATATATTTCTTGATCAGTGTCTTTCAGGGGGTGTGATGGTTTGTATATCCTTGGACCAGGGAGTGGCACCATCTGAAGGTGTGGCCTTGTTGGAATAGGTGTGACCTGGTTGGAATGGGTGTGTCACTGTGGGTGTGGGTATAAGATCCTCACCCTAGTTGCCTGGAAGTCAGTCTTCCACTAGCAGCCTTTGGATGAAGACATAGAACTCTCAGCTCCTCCTGCACCATGCCTGCCTGGATACTGCCATGCTCCCACCTTGATGATAATGGACTGAACCTCTGAACCTGTAAGCCAGCCCCAATTAAATGTTGGTTTTTTTATAAGACTTGCCTTGGTCATAGTGTCTGTTCACAGCAGTAAAACCCTAACTAATACAGGGGGTTCCCAAAAAGGGTTATAATATTATATCTGCTCAGTTCTGGGTGGTGCTTGCATATTATGCAGAAGCAGCTATAAACCAGGCCTAAGTTTTCTCTTGATCAGTCAACTAATTCTAAAGCAGAGCCCCATGAAGCCCTGAGTGCATGCTAAGGGACAGAAGGCATTACTGCAAGAAGAAGAACCATAAGCATTTGAACATCTTTATGCCATTTATTCATGCCTTCAGTATGTACTTGGGTCTGTTCACATATATGCCACTTCCACTTAATGCTAGATTACTACTGTACGTGGCCAACTTTGTGGCTTGGTGGGTAAGATAATATCCAGCTTCTTATGGTCCTCTCAGGTCACATGGAAAGTTGGTTACTCATTACACTAAGGTCCACTACCAGGCCAAGAGCTACTTCTCAAAGGGAGAATAGTTGTCTGTAGATAGCTGCAGTGCCTTGCTTCAAAATCACAAGGGTCTCCTCTGTTATTCCCCTATGGGTCCTGCAAAGGCTCCAAATGTCCCCCATATCTACCAATGACACCTCAAGTAACAGTAGGTTTACTGGATCATATGGTCCAAGTGGCAGAGCACTCTGTCTAGCAGCCTTGAGCTGTTGAAGTGCCTGCTCTTGTTTCAGGCTGCTCCAATGTCTTAACAGCTTTGCTAGTAACAGCAGCATAGAGTAACACATCCAAGTGTGGAATGTGTTGCTCCAAGACCCGAATAGGCCCATGTGTTAGGTAATACTGATTGTTAGCTAACCAGAATCTAGAATAATTTACGACACAAGTCACTAAGCATGCCTGTGAAGGATTATTTAGATTAGATACCCTCTGGGTGTGTCTAATAATGATTGCCTGGATTAGGGAAATGGAGGCTAGAGGAAACACCTTGAATATGAGTGGCACCATATCATAGCCCAGGATCATATACTATATAAATAAAACGGAGAAAGTGAGCTGAGCACTAGACTTTGTTATTCCCTGCATGCTGACTGTGAACACTATAAGACAAACCACCTCAAGCTCCTGTTTCTGTGATTTATTTTTTTCATCATGAGGAACTGAACCCTCAAACTGTGAGCCAAAATAATTTCTCCTTTAAATTGCTTTTATTGGGTTGCTTCATCACAGCAACAGGAAAAGTAGCTAAGAATTGTTCTTCTCTTTTTATGGTAGAAGGAACCAGGCATAGCTTATCTTTCAACTTAGAAATAATTTCTCTGCATGTCCCATACATATGGTTACATGGATAGATCTCCCCCAATAGACACAGGATGTGAAGACACTTGTGCTGAGAGCCAAATCCCTTCTGTCAGAAGCTACATCCTGTGATGATCCAAATTTATTTGAAGGGAAAAGGTCTTTCTGAACTCGTAGAAATTTTATTGAGGTAGAAAGGTCCTTAAAATTTGGGTGGATTTATTATCCTGTTCTCTGATATTTATATGCTTGGCAACAAGTCCAGAATAGTTATTAACTCCTGCTTCCTTAATCTAGTCATTATTAATTCCATCAGCATAATAGACTCCTTCGTTTTCTACCATAAAAAGGTCAGCACTTTGTTCTTACTAGCATAGATAATTATTCTGGGTATGGGCTTGCCTGTTTTGCATATAATGATTTTGCCCAAACTATTGTAACACATAGGCACGTGAAAAGAAGTTCAAAACTATTAGCAATTAGGAGAATTCAAATCAGAAACCCAAACATATCACACCAAAGAACATGACTAAAATGAAAGAGATAGAAAATAAACTTTGACAAGGATGGAGAGAAACTACACCTCTCACATCTTGCTGGTAGGAATGTAAAATGCTGTATTCACTCGGGAAATGCATTGACACTTTGTCATAATTTTAACCATAGAGTTATCATTTGTCCAAACAATTCTGCTCCTAGGTATATGCACAAAAATTTGAAAATATACAAGCATATAAAAGTACACAAAAATGTTCATAGCAACATCATTCCTAATAGCTAAAAAATAGATGCCCATCAACTTGTGAATAAACAAGCTATATATTTATTTGACAAGAAGGAAGAAGTGTTGAGCCATGCTCCTATAGTGTAAACATTAAAAACATCATGTTTAGTGGAAGTAGACAATCACAAAATATTAGATATTGTTCAGTAATGAATAGTGGTATCATCAAACCTATAAGAGGCAGAAAATGTTAGTGATTGCTTGGAGCTAGGAGAAGAGTAGAAATGGAAGATGATTGGTAATGGAAATGGAATTTTCTTTAGGGATGCTGAAAATGGCAAAAAAAAATATTGGATGATGTTTGCCCATCTGTATTGTAGGAATGAAGGACAATTCCCCTCTATTCTTTCAAGTTTTTTTTTAAGTAATCTGACAAAGAGATAAATAGGAGAAGAGGCAAACAAAGTTAGTAATAGACAAAGTGGTTTTTAAAGCATATAGCATAGGAGGAAATTGTAACAATGTGACTGATTCCACACTAGGTCAAAATTACTTAGAAATGTATATGCTATTTTCAAAAATGTATTTAGAAATGTCTATGTATGAATAAAGAAACAGGGGCTATCAGGTGATCAGTATATGATTCTCAGGATAGTTTGATGGGTTTAGGGAAGGCACTGGTGGCCTAGGATAAAGTCTGATTGGCCTACTTGTTAGATGATTATTTGTAAGTGACCTTTGGCACCAAAGTAAAAGACAAAGAACTATGATGAAATTCAAACTAGGTGTATTAGCAGAATTTAAATTCTTCTACTATGATGTGAATTGATTTGATAGAACTCAAAAAAGAGAGACAAAGTTTGGAGCTGTGACGAAAGGATGGACCATCTAGAGACTGCCATATCCAGGGATCCACCCCATAATCAGCTTCCAAACACTGACACCATTGCATACACTAGCAAGATTTTGCTGAAAGGACCCTGATATAGCTGTCTCTTGTGAGACTATGCCGGGGCCTAGCAAACACAGAAGTGGATGCTCACAGTCAGCTATTGGATGGATCACAGGGCCCCCAATGGAGAAGCTAGAGAAAGTACCCAAGGAGCTAAAGGGATCTGCAACCCTATAGGTGGTACAACATTATGAACTAACCAGTACCCCGGAGCTCTTGTCTCTAGCTGCATATGTATCGGAAGATGGCCTAGTTGGCCATCACTGGAAAGAGAGGCCCATTGGACATGCAAACTTTATATGCCCCAGTACAGGGGAACGCCAGGGCCAAAAAAATGGGAATGGGTGGGTAGGGAAGTGGGGGGGGAGGGTATGGGGGACTTTTGGGATAGCATTGGAAATGTAATTGAAGAAAATACGTAATAAAAAAATATTAAAAAGAAAAAAAAAGAACTCAAAAAAGGTTTTGTTTTTGTTTTTATTCCTGTTTGGAAGTCTTGACTTTATGCAAATAAGGAGGTATCAGAATGATGCTGCTTCTAGCATCTATTTGCTGCTTTCTACCATCCTGCAAAATAGTATATGGGGATGTCTAATATCTTTTTATTTATTTATTCATTCATTCGTTCATTCATTCATTTATTGGTTCTTTGAGACAGCTTTTCACTATGTAGCTCTGGCTGGCCTGAAACTCACAAAAATCCACCTTACTCTGCCTCTGCAGTGCTAGGATCAATGATATGCACCACCATGTCCAGTGAGAGTGATTATTTTTGGGTGGCAATCCCTGGACTCTTTTACTATGAATAATACCAGCACTATAATAGTTATAAATTTTTCATGGATGGATTATATGACATACAAGTTATATCTCAAGAATGATGCTAAACAGAAATAATTATATATGATAAAAATAGTATAGTATATGGTTCATGATGTACATAGAAATTCAATGAACAATGATTGGAAAAAAAGAGTATTGCACAGTTGTAGAATTTGTCACATGAAATCATGTATAGAACAAAGTATGTAGTATATTTGGAACACCACTCCTGGGCTACATTTTAGTCTACCCAGCATGTTGATGTCTTTAATTTGGTTATTGTTGAATTTAATTTTTTTAATAAACAGATAATGGTAGGTAAAGTGCTTTAATGATTGTAACTCGCTGGGCTCACAGCTGGGTAAGATTGTTGATGGCCTACCCCTTAGAGCAGTTAGAACAGCAGCTTCCATCACAGAGAGGAAGTTTCCTGACAGTACCAATGTTATTTCTCTATGTACTGTGACTTAAATGTGCAATGTCTTCAGCAATAAGTCTTACCATCAAGTTCTGATGACAACCAAGAACAAGAACAATAACAGGAGATTTGTCCTTGGCTACTTTGTAGGTTCTTCTTTCTTCCAAACTTCTCTACCTTTTTTTTTCCCACATTTGCAACCTCTAGCCCTAGACGGGGGGAGGGGGGGAAGAATACAGGGGAAAGGGCATAGCATTATAGTTAGACTACTTTCTGCTGATTAGGGATGTATAGTTCCTTAGGGAAAGTTTGATCTTCATAGCCAATATCTAATTTCTTCTTATTGTTTTTCTTCCTTTGTTCATGATCATTTAAACTTGAGCAACAGCAACCAAGCACTAACCAACCAACAAAAACCTACACATCGCTGGACCCTAGAATTTATGCACCCTCTGAAAAGTCCCCAGAATTACAAATTTCACACACTCACAAACTATCTGCAGCTGACAAAATCTACTAGAGCACAAGACAAATCATAATCAGATGCAGTGGGTAGTCTGAAGCAGCCCCATATCCACTCTGTAGACCAGGCTGGCCTCAAACTCAGAATTGCACCAGCCTCTGCCTCCTGAGTGCTGGGACTAAAGGTGTGCGCCACCACTGCATGGCAGAATTTTTAATCTATAGGGTCTGCTCTTAGTTACAGGCAACACTATCGACACTAGGTTTTTGTTACAGACTCACTGCATGGAATTCAGAAGCCTCCAGAGGTTTCTGAAGCAAGCTGATAGAAATGTCAGCTGCTTTAGTCTGTATTGATAAGATAAATAACCCAAATCAGATGCAGGGAAAAAGCTGGAGAAGCAGACCATTGTGGGGGTCACAGGTTTAAGAACAAAGCTTCAGAGTTCACTACAGTTGCAACAGCAAAGTGGAAGAACCAGGAGGGTTCAGATAAAGCAACTGGCAGATGAGTGGATGGCAGGTCTGGGTTGGTAAACAGGGGAACCGGTTGATGGCAGTTGAGTAGTCTGGAGTTCTCTGCCTATTTGTCCTTTATCTACTGTTTTACTTTTGAGATAGAGTCTCTATCTGGAGTCTCTGGAGTCCTGGAACTCTCTCTGTAAACTACGCTGGCTTCAACCTCGCAGAGTTTCTCCTGCTTCTGTTTCCCAAGTTCCGGGATTAAAGGTGTGCATCACGATCGATCGATGTGGTGCTCCTGAGTTCTCTTCAGGCCAGGGCCTAAGCCGCGCCAGGCGAGGGACGTTTTTTTAGAAAAAGAAAAAAAAAAAAAAAAAAAAAAAAGAAAAGTTGTGCATCACTACCACCCAACTAAGAAGATCCTTTCTGGAAAGGTTCCTGTTGTGCCACAATGCCAGATGGTCCTTGATTTAAAGCAGGGTACAGAGTGATTTCAACTTCCATCCAGTTTGTGTTGGAGAGTAAGTTGTTGTGACATGCACATTTGATATTAGAATGGTTTTTTGAAAATACTGCTTATGTTGAAAAACAATTAGGAGAATCTCAGTAATCACTGGAGGTCCAGTCTAAACTACGTACCTGTTAGTTCCCAGAGACCTGCGAAAGACAAGGTTATGTGGATACCTCCTGGGATCAAAACAAATATGAACAATTTATGCTCCAGAGGATTGTAGGAAACAATAGAACAATTAGCAGACAATTAGTGTAGCTTTGTACTTCAATGTGGCCAAGGAACTAGAGCACTGCAAAACTGCCTTTATCTGAGGAAACCTCTGCATTTAGCCAATGCTTTGCTTCTGGGGGGGCTTGTATATGTCATTTTTCAATGTGTATGCACAGCTTTTGACTAAAATAATTCAGTTAGTCATATAGAAATAGCAATAAGACCCACATGTGGAAGGAGAAATGTCTTCTTTACCAGCTAGGGATGGAATCACACGCTTATCATTTCAGAACTCTGGAGGCGGAGGCAAGAGAATTGAGTATTTGAGGCCAGCCTGGGCTACAGAGCAAACGTCAGTAAGGAAAAAAACAAAAACAAAAACAAGCTTTCAGAAAGTTATAAAATTTGTAAGTAAGATGGTATGAAAAAGTAGATGAAAGAAACTGCCTGTGGCAGGGACCAGATGGCAAATTTAACCAAAACTAAAAGGTATATATTATAAATATTGCCAACATAGAATAGCACCCCTCTTTAAAGAAAAATAAAATAAAATGACTTTTTCTAAATAAAATATGAGTGAAAAATAAACTGATGGAGATTGATGTGTTTATAAAAAGATAAAGGGCATTGGAATATGTTCTATGGGGGTGTGGTGAGGTGTGGGGGAAGGGGATGTCTCAGTGGGCCCATGCCAAGGCATCCCTTCCCCCTGAGAAATCAGCCACATGATGGTATAGCATAGAATAGAGTTTATTCAGAGCATGAGAAGGGGAGTTAAGAAAATAACAGAGGCAAAGAAAGGCTGAGAGAAGAGAAGTAGAGGCTGGCCATGACCACGTGGAGAGAGGGGGAAGGGAATGGGGCTGAGAGGGGGAGCAAGGGGGCAAGAGGCAAGGGAAAGAAGCAGGACTAAGAGAGAGAGGAGGGGGCAAGCAGTCCCTTTTATAGGGCCAGGCCTACCTGGCTGTTGCCAGGTAACCATGGAGAGGAGCATACCTAGGTGTTGCCAGGTAACTGTGGGAGTGGAGACCAGACAGAATACCAACAGAGATTATGTCATCCAAAAAAATTAGCAACAAAGAATATAAGAGAAAACCATTAAAAGCCTCAAGCCAATTAAACACTATAGTGACTAGAAAATGACTCTTGGTTTTGTCACCAGTTATAGGGCCACAGGATAGAAATGGTGAGCAGGAGAGAAAAGCTCACCTGATGCTGGCAGTCCTGATGAAAGCTTAAATCTTATGGGTTGGACTGTCAGTCCTCGTGGCCGTAACATTCCCAGCCCTTAGAGGGAATGACCCATGGCTTCAGGCTTTAGAAGCAAGAGGTTTATGGTTCTAAGCACTCAGGTTGATTGGTTCCTATGTAGGTTTGTAATACTAACAACCCTGGTAGCTGCTTTGCAGGATTCCAGTACTGTAATGAGTGGCAGTAACCAATTTGCCAAGTCATGATTTTTTTTTTTTTTTAGTGGCCCAGGACATCTAGCTAAGCACGCAAAAGAAACAAAACTCCCATTGGTTTCCCATAGTAAACATTTCCCATTGAGGGGAAAGCTAAAGCTATGCTATCTTTAGTTAGATTCACCTAAATAGTTACACAATGAAGTAACACATTTTTTTAAACATAAAGGCAGCTGCAGAATCTTCTACTGACACAGCTCCTGAACAATCTTGGGTGCTGGAACCCTCAATACCTATAGAGAGTAAGGGTGAGGGTTTCAGGATCCTTGGATTTTCTTTTTCTTTTTCTTTTTCTTTTTTCTTTTTTTTTTTTTTTTTTTTTTTTTTTTTTTTTTTTTTGGTTTTTTGAGACAGGGTTTCTCTGTGTAGCCCTGGCTGTCCTAGAACTCACTTTGTAGACCAGGCTGGCCTCGAACTCAGAAATCCGCCTGCCTCTGCCTCCCGAGTGCTGGGATTAAAGGTGTGCACCACCACAACCCGCTCAGGATCCTTGGTTTTTAAGACTTGATTCCACCCTAGAACTCTGCCAGCAATGGAAGTCCACAACTTCTTATCTTCAGTTCTTCAGAACCTTTCTCATCTTGGCCACCTCTATCCCCACTTCTGGAACTCAATGAAACACTTCCTGTCTTTCACCTCTTCCACCACTACTTTTTTTTTAAGATTTATTTATTTTATGTATGTGAGTACACCATTGCTCTATTCAGACAGACCAGGAGAGGGCATCAGATCCTATTAGAGATGGTTGTGAGCCACCAGTTGGTTGCTGGGAATTGAACTCAGGACCTCTGGAAGAGCAGTCAGTGCTCTTAACTGCTAAGCCATCTCTCCAGCCCCACCACCACCACCACCACCACCACCACCACTACTTTTACAGCTACTGCAGCTCCACTATGGCTTCTGCATTGTGTTCTTCATGTTCCCAGCACTGCCTGGTCCACTCACAACTAGGATCAAAGACTAAGAGAAGCCTTTTCTTATAATGCTGCAGCTTGGGAGGTTGTCTCCTAACTGGCTTAAAATGTGAGCAACAGTCTACTTATATGGTCAGGAGAGGTAGTGCCAAGGGTGCAGTAAGGGTGTTTACTCTGATCATGACATACATAGCCTTTCAAGAAAATAAAGGTTTGCTTGCACTGCTTATAGTACACTTCATATAAAGATTGTGTTTACAGCTGTTACAGGCATTCTGCTGGGGTACCAGGTGAGGTGTACCCCCATTTGATGCAAGTGGAAAAGGCTATTAGAGTTCACTATGATTTATGATGGCCAAAGATCTTGTGCTAGCTATTTGAAAGTGTTGTGGCCAGATTAATGCCTTTTGGAGCTTGAGTTGGGCAAGCAGCTGTGGTTACAGTATAGCTTTCTTCAAATAGCTATGAAGTATCCAGAGCAGCTAAGCTGCCATGAGGGCAATCTAGCCAGCTGCTAAAGAGGGTATTTAAGCTCACATGCCTCCCCTCAAAGTCATCAGGCACCATGGGAGCAGCTCACAGTTGTCAACTGGGGAATCAAACCACCTTAGGACTCAACATTTTAGCTTCTTTCAAGGAAAGACAAACTTAAAAGGGGCAAAGGCCTGTCATCAACACTAGCAATGCTTGGATAGTATTTCCGGAAGGTCTAGCACGTACTCCAGTATCCCAGGGAGAGGTTTCTCTTTGATCAACCCCAATGGTAGCTGTGGAAAGGAAATACAAAGCACCTATGTTGGAAAAAACACAGTAAAAGAAACCCCATGTTTGTTCAGGCTGCTATATTAAAATACCAGATAGTGGGTATCTTATAAACAACTTCTTTCCTCACAGTTCTTGAGGCTGAGGGGGGTGGGGCAGGGGGAGAATAGAGGCAAAATTGCTGGCAGATTTGATATCTGGTGACAGTTCAGTCTGTGGTTCATAACTGCCTTCTAACTCTACCCTCAAATGGTAGAAGTGACAGACAAGATACTTCACACCCTCACAACAGGATTATTCCTTTATATTGCTCTTCTCTGGGGGCTGTTATTGCTTAGCGTGTGGAAGGCTTCCAGATTCAACTCTTAGAACTAAAATAATTAACAATATTAATAATAAATAGTGTTCTGTTCTCACAACCTAAGTAACCCCTAAAACATTGTTTTTACTTTTACCAAATGGTAATTAAGTTCCAAAATATGAATTTTGATGAAACACAAGCATTTGGAAAAAGCATCTTCTACTTACAGATGGCATGCTTTTATATAAAAACTATAAGACATCCACTACAAAGGATATTAAAAGACTACCAAATATGTTCAGTGAGTGTTAGTGTACACTGTCAATATACAAAAACCAAATGTATTTCTATGTATTTTCAGAAAGCAGTCCAAATAATAAGTGTTGATGTGGGTTAAGATACTATAGTATCTGATTCCCATGGTACAAACCATAGACAAGTACAATTATCCATATGTAATCACTGAATAATAATTTAGGAAGAGGTGGCGACCATTAATTCTCACTCACTGTTATAAGACAGCTCCTTCACATCACTACTTATATCTTTAAACGTAAATTATTAAAAATCTTCCAAGCTGGGGCATGCCCACCACGAATCCCAGCATTGAGCAGGCGTCTCGGTGAGTTTGTGGCCATTCTGGTGAATATAGCAAGTTCCAGGACAACTCGGACATAGATTCGGTCTCACTACTCTTCCCCAAATAGAATCCCAAGAAAATTCTAAGTCCAATATCTTCACTGGTGAATTCTGTCAAACATTTAAGTATGAATATAATATTAGTTTTAAACAATTACTGGAGAAAGTGGAGGGAGATGCCTCCTTTATTTATAATGAAGTATGTTTTGCCTTGATAGAAATATAAAATATAAAAGGCCTATAAGAGAAGTAGCACCCTCATGAATAAAGATACAGGAATTCTTTTTGGATCTTGGTTTTTTTGGTTTGTTTGATTTGGTTATTGAAATAGTGTCCTACAATGTAGCCCGGGCTGGTTGCAAATTCACCATCCTCTGGCCTTGCTTATTGAATTACAATCATATTTGGTTCATATGCAAAAGTTCTTAATAAAAATGTAAAGGAATTGAATCCAGCAATACATCAATTTATCCTAACCAGATTGGAAGAAGTGTTTAATATTTGAAAGTCAATGTAACTAAACAATTATGAGAAGAAAAAAGAAAAAATGTAACTTTCTCAATAGTTAACAGATACATTTGTGTTCAAATCTCTCAAGATAGCTGCACTATAGTTGAATGTAGATCACATGTTTACATGAGGACCTGGGTTTGATCCTCATCAAGAAAAGCTTTAAAACACCTTCTGAGGGAGCCCGGAGGCCAGCCCGTACTTTGGTATGCTAATAGGCACCACAGATAGCCATTTGTCCCTTCTGCCAAAGATAAGAGAGATGACTTCTTTTGGTAGAGGCAAACCAGCTTCAAAAATACCTGAGGAATGCAAGTGCTGGCTTTTATCTAAACACCAGATTTGGGGGAAATGGAGTTTCTTTTGGACCTGATGGTCTATATAGTAAGTTCCAGGCCAACCAGAGATATACATAGAAATGCTGCCTCAAAGAGATTCATAAATCATATTAGTAACATGTAGCCTTGATATGCTGTGTTGAAACATTTTACCTTTGTAACCTATTTCTCAAAGCACATAAATCCAGTTTCACCGTGAGAAAAACACCAGAAAGTTTTCTGTACTGGAACAGTCTACAAAGCACCAGATCAGTACAATCATGAAGAAAAAAAAATCTAGAATGACAGAACTAAAAGTGACTCAGTATTGTAGAAAGGAGGATCTTACAACTGAAAAAGAATATTCATAAAACAAAGGACATTTCAGTAAATTGGTTAAAATGGTAAGATATTAACAATGAGAGAGACATGGTATGATATTCACGGGAACACTCCGTACTTTCTATTCAGCTTTTCTTTTTTTTTTTTTTTCAGCTTTTCTATAAAGCTGTAGCTACTCTCAAAAACAAGTCTATTTTAAAATGAAAGAAAAAGCCACATCAAAAGAAAAATGACACAGCAAAACCTTTGTCTTGATACATGTAATGGCTCTTAAGCAGGGAGGGATTCCATTATCATTTTAAATAGACACAAATTATGGACCCAGTCCTCATCTCATCTACTATAATGGCTGGGGATATTGGGGGTGTTTAAGAACCTCCAAGTTGAAGACTAGCAATGAGTATGCTGGAGCCCAGGAAGCTAGGACAGCCCAAGTGACTTTTTATGTTCCAGACTTAACTGGCATCCAGGAAGTTCTCCAACTGTTTCAGTCCAGAGAATATCCCAATTTGGGCGACTTTTACTCCTAAGAAAACTCTGGTTTACTGTGGTGGTATGTGAAGGAACAGCAGTCTAGACTTGCTTTTACCTGTCTTCTCGAGAGACAGAGAGCATAAACAGCAGCAAAGGGGGGTATTAGAGGCCCCCAGGTGTGTCTACAGAACCTCCAGTTGGTGTCTAATACCATGAATTCTGCCCAGCCCCTCAGTTTGCTACTGGCTTCCTTTAGCCAATATATGGACCTGTGGACTCACCTTCTCTGGCCTCATGTGTTTCCAAAAGCTTGAGTAGCTACAGACCTTCTTCGGAGGCCTTGTTCCTCTGGAAACAGGCAGGCACGCATGTGGGCATGTGCCTGTGTGTGGTGTGTGTGTTTCCACACGTCAGCTAACACCAGAAGCAAAAGAAGAGAGACCCAGGTCATTGCATTCCTATTTGGACATCACTCCCCTAACCCAGGGGACAGGGGATCAGGAAGGCTGAGATAGAAGGAAAACAGGAAAGCCAGAGGCTGGGCAGGGCCTGCTTCAGTGAACAGATCCTTAGTCTGACAGCAAGAACTGGCACCATAATGTGTCTTTAGGAAAGAATGCAGAAGAATGCAGCAACAGAGCACCCTTGGCTGGAGGAACCCAGGCAGACAGGTCCTGCTGTGTGAAAACAAGGGGGTAATTAGAGGGAGGACAGGCTCCTCTGTTCCTGCCACTGGGGCAGGAAACCCTGGGCCAGAAATTCTCCCTGGCCTCCCTCAGATTCCAACAGAGAAAGTCAGGGGCCTAGAGACTGTTGCCATGGCAGCAGATATCCAGGGCTGACAGCCTCTCCTCTTTCTGCATGGCTGCTCTGTCTGTATTCTGATACCTTTAGTTTCTTTTTCCAGAAAAGGCATTTTACCCTGCCCTTGCTGTGTGTTAACATGGCTTGAACCATTCAGGAACAGTTTTTTAGAAAAGTATTTAAATACAAAATTATTCCTGCCACAATGCCTAGGTGTTGTGTTTTACATCGTTTTGTTTTCAGTGCTTTGTATCTAACTCTTCACAGATGCTACATATATATTCTACCATTGAACTATGTTCTCAGCCTCTGTCCGGTCTCTCTCTGTATCTCTGTCTCTTTGTCTCTCTGTCTCTATCTCAAGATGTATGTGAGTGTGTATGTGTGTTTGCACATGTGCATGTATGTACACATGTATACACGTGTATAAGTTGCTTTTCCCTCTGTCGGTGTTCAGCTACAGCAAGCACTTCATCCTCTGAGCCAACTCCCCCAAAACCCCACACCCAGGTCTGACAACACATTGTGGGGGGCAGTATTAAATTTTATTTCAAATTTGTATAAGATGTAAAAAAATACATTTTCCCACAACAATGCAAAACTGAATGAATAATTACTTGGTCTAAATAAGACATTATTAATGTGTATAACTGAAGCAAGTTTATGTTTTTTCAAGCTAAAGCAAAATAGTAAATGAGTACTTTTTTTTTCGCTTTTTTTTATTACATATTTTCCTCAATTACATTTCCAATGCTATCCCAAAAGTCCCCCATACCGCCCCCCACTTCCCTACCCTCCCATTCCCATTCTTTTGGCCCTGGCATTCCCCTATATTGGGGCATATAAAGTTTGCAAGTCCAATGGGCCTCTCTTTCCAGTGATGGCCGACTAGGCAATCTTTCGATACATATGCAGCTAGAGACAAGAGCTCCGGGGTACTGGTTAGTTCATCGTGTTGTTCCAACTATAGGGTTGCAGATCCCTTTAGCTCCATGGGTACTTTCTCTAGCTTCTCCATTGGGAGCCCTGTGATATATCCAATAGCTGACTGTGAGCATCCACTCCTGTATTTGCTAGGCCCCTGCATAGTCTCACAAGAGACCGCTATCTTTGGGTCCTTTCAGCAAAATCTTGCTAGTGTATGCAATGGTGTCAGCGTTTAGAAGCTGATTATGGGATGGATCCCTGGATACTGCAGTCTCTAGATGGTCCATCCTTTCATCACAGCTCCAAACTTTGTCTCTGTAACTCCTTCCATGGGTGTTTTGTTCCCAATTCTAAGAAGGGGCACAGTGTCCACATTTTGGTCTTCATTCTTCTTGAGTTTCATGCGTTTAGCAAATTGTATCTTATATCTTGGGTATCCTAAGTTTTGGGCTAATATCCACTTATCAGTGAATACATATTGTGTGAGTTCCTTTGTGATTGTGTTACCTCACTCAAGATGATGCCCTCCAGGTCCATCCATTTGGCTAGGAATATCATCAATTCATTCTTTTTTAATAGCTGAGTAGTACTCCATTGTGTAAATGTACCATAATTACTGTATCCATTCCTCTGTTGAGGGACATCTGGGTTCTTTCCAGCTTCTGGCTATTATAAATAGGGCTGCTATGAACATAGTGGAGCATGTATCCTTCTTACCGGTTGGGACATCTTCTGGATATATGCCCAGAAGAGGTATTGCTGGATCCTCCGGTAGTACTATGTCCAATTTTCTGAGGAACCACCAGACTGATTTCCAGAGTGGTTGTACAAGCTTGCAATCCCACCAACAATGGAGGAGTGTTCCTCTTTCTCCACATCCCCGCCAGCATCTGCTGTCACCTGAATTTTTGATCTTAGCCATTCTGACTGGTGTGAGTTGGAATCTCAGGGTTGTTTTGATTTGCATTTCCCTGATGATTAAGGATGTTGAACATTTTTTCAGGTGCTTCTCTGCCATTTGGTATTCTTCAGGTGAGAATTCTTTGTTCAATTCTGAGCCCCATTTTTTAATGGGGTTATTTGACTTTCTGGAGTCCACCTTCTTGAGTTCCTTATATAT
The DNA here is from genome assembly GCF_978045245.1 of Mus caroli. Lineage (NCBI taxonomy): Eukaryota > Metazoa > Chordata > Mammalia > Rodentia > Muridae > Mus > Mus caroli. Next base: position 33,543,182 of record NW_028227260.1, on the reverse strand, counting down.
ATTGGATATTAGACCTTTATCTGATTTAGGATAGGTAAAGATCCTTTCCCAATCTGTTGGTGGTTTTTTTGTCTTATTGATGGTGTCTTTTCCCTTGCAGAAGCTTTGCAGTTTCATGAGGTCCCACTTGTCAATTCTCGATCTTACAGCACAAACCATTGCTGTTCTATTCAAGAATTTTTCCCCTGTGCCCATATCTTCAAGGCTTTTCCCCACTTTCTCCTCTATAAGTTTCAGTGTCTCTGGTTTTATGTGAAGTTCCTTGATCCACTTAGACTTGACCTTAGTACAAGGAGATAGGAATGGATCGATTCGCATTCTTCTACATGATAACAACCAGTTGTGCCAGCACCATTTGTTGAAAATGCTGTCTTTCTTCCACTGGATGGTTTTAGCTCCCTTGTCGAAGATCAAGTGACCATAGGTGTGTGGGTTCATTTCTGGGTCTTCAATTCTATTCCATTGGTCTATTTGTCTGTCACTATACCAGTACCATGCAGTTTTTATCACAATTGCTCTGTAGTAAAGCTTTAGGTCTGGCATGGTGATTCCACCAGAGGTTCTTTTATCCTTGAGAAGAGTTTTTGCTATCCTAGGTTTTTTGTTATTCCAGATGAATTTGCAGATTGCACTTTCTAATTCGTTGAAGAATTGAGTTGGAATTTTGATGGGGATTGCATTGAATCTGTAGATTGCTTTTGGCAAGATAGCCATTTTTACAATGTTGATCCTGCCAATCCATGAGCATGGAAGATCTTTCCATCTTCTGAGATCTTCTAGAATTTCTTTCTTCAGAGACTTGAAGTTCTTATTATACAGATCTTTCACTTCCTTAGTTAGAGTCACGCCAAGATATTTTATATTATTTGTGACTATTGAGAAGGGTGTTGTTTCCCTAATTTCTTTCTCAGCCTGTTTATTCTTTGTGTAGAGAAAGGCCATTGATTTGTTTGAGTTAATTTTATATCCAGCTACTTCACCGAAGCTGTTTATCAGGTTTAGGAGTTCTCTGGTGGAATTTTTAGGGTCACTTATATATACTATCATATCATCTGCAAAAAGTGATATTTTGACTTTATCTTTTCCAATTTGTATCCCTTTGATCTCCTTTTGTTGTCGAATTGCTCTGGCTAGGACTTCAAGTACTATGTTGAATAGGTATGGAGAAAGTGGACAGCCTTGTCTAGTCCCTGATTTTAGAGGGATTGCTTCAACCTTCTCACCATTTACTTTGATGTTGGCTACTGGTTTGCTGTAGATTGCTTTTATCATGTTTAGGTATGGGCCTTGAATTCCTGATCTTTCCAAGACTTTTATCATGAATGGGTGTTGGATTTTGTCAAATGCTTTTTCTGCATCCAACGAGATGACCATGTGGTTTTTGTCTTTGAGTTTGTTTATATACTGGATTACATTGATGGATTTCCGTATATTGAACCATCCCTGCATCCCTGGGATGAAACCTACTTGGTCAGGATGGATGATTGTTTTGATGTGTTCTTGGATTTGGTTAGCAAGAACTTTATTGAGGATTTTTGCATCAATATTCATAAGGGATATTGGTCTGAAGTTTTCTATCTTTGTTGGGTCTTTTTGTGGTTTAGGTATCAGAGTAATTGTGGCTTCATAGAATGAGTTGGGTAGAGTACCTTCTGTTTCTATTTTGTGGAATAGTTTGTGAAGAACTGGGATTAGATCTTCTTTGAAGGTCTGATAGAACTCTGCACTAAACCCATCTGGTCCTGGGCTTTTTTTGGTTGGGAGACTATTAATGACTGCTTCTATTTCTTTGGGGGATATAGGGCTGTTTAGATCATTAACCTGATCTTGGTTCAGCTTTGGTACCTGGTATCTGTCTAGGAACTTGTCCATTTCATCCAGGTTCTCCAGTTTTGTTGAGTATAGCCTTTGGTAGAAGGATCTGATGGTATTTTGGATGTCTTCAGGATCTGTTGTTATGTCTCCTTTTTCATTTCTGATTTTGTTAATTAGAATGCTTTCCCTGTGCCCTCTAGTGAGTCTGGCTAAGGGTTTATCTATCTTGTTGATTTTCTCAAAGAACCAGCTCCTTGATTGGTTGATTCTTTGAATAGTTCTTTTTGTTTCCACTTGATTGATTTCGCCCCTGAGTTTGATTATTTCCTGCCGTCTACTCCTCTTGGGTGAATTTGCTTCCTTTTGTTCTAGTGCTTTTAGGTGTGTTGTCAAGCTGCTAATGTGTGCTCTTTCTAGTTTCTTTTTGGAGGCATTCAGAGCTATGAGTTTTCCTCTTAGAAATGCTTTCATTGCGTCCCATAAGTTTGGGTATGTTGTGGCTTCATTTTCATTGAACTCTAAAAAGTCCTTGATTTCTTTCTTTATTCCTTCCTTGACCAAGGTATCATTGAGAAGAGTGTTGTTCAGTTTCCACGTGAATGTTGGCTTTCTATTATTTATTTTGTTATTGAAGATCAGCCTTAGTCCATGGTGATCTGATAGGATGCATGGGACAATTTCAATATTTTTGTATCTGTTGAGGCCTGTTTTGTGCCCAATTACGTGGTCAGTTTTGGAGAAGGTAGCATGAGGTGCTGAGAAGAATGTGTATCCTTTTGTTTTAGGGTAAAATGTTCTGTAGATATCTGCCAGATCCATTTGATCCATAACTTCTGTTAGTTTCACTGTGTCCCTGTTTAGTTTCTGTTTCCATGATCTGTCCATTGGTGAAAGTGGTGTGTTGAAGTCTCCCACTATTATTGTATGAGGTGCAATGTGTGCTTTGAGATTTACTAAAGTTTCTTTAATGAATGAGGCCTCCTTTGTATTTGGAGCATAGATATTCAGGATTGATAGTTCCTCTTGGAGGATTTTACCTTTGATGAGTATGAAGTGCCCCTCCCTATCTTTTTTGATGACTTTGGGTTGGAAGTCAATCTTATCAGATATTAGAATGGCTACTCTAGCTTGTTTCTTCATACCATTTACTTGGAAAATTGTTTTCCAGCCTTTCATTCTGAGGTAGTGTCTATCTTTTTCTCTGAGATGAGTTTCCTGCAAGCAGCAAAATGTTGGGTCTTGTTTGTGTAGCCAGTTTGTTAGTCTATGTCTTTTTACCGGGGAGTTGAGTCCATTGATATTAAGAGATATTAAGGAAAAGTAATTGTTGTTTCCTGTTATTTTTGTTGTTAAAGTTGGCATTCTGTTCTTGTGGCTGTCTTCTTTTAGGTTTGTTGAGGGATTACCTTCTTGTTGTTTCTAGGGCGTGGTTCCCGTCCTTGTATTGTTTTTTTTCTGTTATTATCCTTTGAAGGGCTGGATTCGTGGAGAGATAATGTGTGAATTTGGTTTTGTCGTGGAATACTTTGGTTTCTCCATCTATGTTAATTGAGAGTTTGGCTGGGTATAGTAGCCTGGGCTGGAATTTGTGATCTTTTAGTGTCTGTATAACATCTGTCCAGGATCTTCTGGCTTTCATAGTCTCTGGTGAAAAATCTGGTGTAATTCTGATAGGATTGCCTTTATATGTTACTTGGCCTTTTTCTCTTACTGCTTTTAGTATTCTATCTTTATTTAGTGCATTTGTTGTTCTCATTATTATGTGTCGGGAGGTATTTCTTTTCTGGTCCAGTCTATTTGGAGATCTGTAGGCTTCTTGTATGTTCATGGGCATCTCTTTCTTTAGATTTGGGAAGTTTTCTTCTATAATTTTGTTGAAGATGTTTGCTGGTCCTTTGAGTTGAAAATCTTCATTCTCATCCACTCCTATTATCCGTAGGTTTGGTCTTCTCATTGTGTCCTGTATTTCCTGGATGTTTTGAGTTAGGATCTTTTTGCATTTTCCATTTTCCTTGATTGTTGTGCTGATGTTCTCTATGGAATCTTCTGCACCTGAGATTCTCTCTTCCATCTCTTGTATTCTGTTGCTGATGCTTGCATCTATGGTTCCAGATTTCTTTCCTAGGGTTTCTATCTCCAGTGTTGCCTCATTTTGGGTTTTCTTTATTGTGTCTACTTCCCTTTTTAGGTCTAGTATGGTTTTGTTCATTTCCATCATCTGATTGGATGTGTTTTCCTGTTTCTCTTTAAGGACTTCTACCAGTTTGGTTGTGTTTTCCTGTTTTTCTTTAAGGACTTGTAACTCTTTAGCCATGTTCTCCTGTAGTTCTTTAAAGTCCTTCTTCATGTCCTCTACCATCATCATGAGATATGCTTTTAAATCCAGGTCTAGCTTTTCCGGTGTGTTGGGGTGCCCTGGACTGGGGGAAGTGGGAGTGCTGGGTCCTGATGATGGTGAGTGGTCTTGGTTTCTGTTAGTAGGATTCTTACGTTTACCTCTCGCCATCTGGTAATCTCTGGAGTTGTTATAGTTGTCTCTGTTCAGAGGTTGTTCTTCTGGGGATTCTGAGTATCGTCTGTCAGCAGACCTGGGAGACAGGCTCTCTCCTCTGAGTTTCAGTGGTTAGAGCACTCCCTGCTGACAAGCTTTCCTCTTAAAGGGAAGGTGTACAGATATCTGGCGTTTGGACCTCCTCCTGGCCGAAGAAGAAGGCGGAAAACAGGACCTTTCCCAGATGCTGTGTTGCTTTGGCAGGTCACAGAAGCTGTAGGCTTCTGTGGTGCACACTCTCAGCTGTGCAGACTAACTTCCTAAGTTCAGTGGTGTCCTGGATCCAAGATGTGCTCCCTGCTCCTGAGGCAGAGGGCTCCTGTGCAGGGCAGACCACTGTCTTCCAGCTGGGAGGGTGCCGGATGTCTGCGGCCCCAAAACGGTGCTGCCTCAGAGGCTCTGTGGCTCCCACCTGTCCCAGAAGCTGTCTGCCTCTGTGGTCCTCACTCTCACCTGTACAGACTAAGTTCGGCGGAGTCCCGGAGCCAAGATGGCGCTCCCTGCAGGGCAGATCACTGTCCTCCGGCTGGGAGGGTGCCGGATGTCTGTGGCCCCAAAAGGGTGCTGCCTCAGCGGCTCTGTGGCTCCCGCCTGTCCCAGAAGTTGTCTGCCTCTGTGGTCCTCAGTCTCACCTGTACAGACTAAGTTCGGCGGAGTCCCGGAGCCAAGATGGCGCTCCCTGCAGGGCAGATCACTGTCCTCCGGCTGGGAGGGTGCCGGATGTCTGCGGCCCCAAAAGGGTGCTGCCTCAGCGGCTCTGTGGCTCCCACCTGTCCCAGAAGCTGTCTGCCTCTGTGGTCCTCACTCTCACCTGTACAGACCGTAAATGAGTACTTTAAAGACTTTAAATCCAGACACAAACATATGATGAGTTCATTATTAACATCCTACTTACTCCATTATTATATTTTCCATTATTAGTTAGTATCCATTTGTAACAGACACACTCTTTTATTCTGTTTCTCTTTTATTGAAAATATATTTTTCCATACAATATATTCTGATTAGAGGCCAGCCCATTGTGATGGGCTGGCCGTAGACACCCAGAGGCCCGTTGGCCACCATGTCACACTGCCTGCCGTGACACCTAGAGGCCTGCCAGCCAAACAGCCTGCCCCAGTGTGAGCCACTAAGATGTGAAAGTATATGGTGGAAAGATGAGAGAGAAAGAGAAGCAGAACAGTTTAAGCATTGTGAAGAGAGGCAGAACTGGAGACTGGAGGGAACAAAAGAACAGCCTGATGTGAGTAGCCTGCCCTGCCACCTGAGGCCTTAATGGAGTCCTAGCCCTGTGCTTCTGCTGAGGGCCATGTCTGAGTCAGGGGTTTGTGTTCATGTCCATGGCTCATGTTATTACTAAAGACCATGCAGACATCCCTGGTCTGGGCTGCCACCGTGCTGATGTCCAAGAGTTGTGCCGAGCTGGCCCTGCCCTTCACTGACTGGCATTCTGGAGACCTGGCCCCACCTTTTGTCATTGCCAGCTGGAGCACTGCACAAAGCAGTCTCTGCACCTCACCTAGGCAGCTCAAGAGAGCTGGCCCAGCAGCATGTTTGTGGCGAGATGGTGTGAAGGTGGGAGAGATGGCCTCCTCCTGCCCTCGGCACTGTGGCAGGCAGGAAAGCTGGCCCTGAGGCCATGAGAATGGGAGAGCTGGTCCCACCCTTGCACAGCTGCAGCACTGGGTGAACTGATGGAGCACGTGAAAGGGCCGATGGTGCAGATCCAAAGCTACAGGATCTCCATGACACAGGGCAACAACAGGATATCAGAGAGGAGTCCTGATGAGGGTCCAATATTGATGGTGTAGCAGAAGCGATAGACCTCGAATCATGACCAATGACTCATTGCAATGAACAAGTGCAAGTAAAGATGTGTGGACAGAGGGGTGTGCTATGGGACACACTGGAACACACTACAGCTTCCATGGGGGAATGTGCATCATGGTTTTGTTTTGTTTTGTTTTGTTTTGTTTTGTTTTGTTTTGTTTTGTTTTGTTTGGAAGGTTGCAAGGACAGAGAGTGGATACAAAAGGACAGGGAAATGAGTGGGATTGGTGTGCATGATGTAAAATTCACAAAGAATCAATGAAAATTTAAAAAATCAATATGCTCTGATTATGGTTTCCTCCTTCCACCTCCCCTCCCATCTAGATCCTTACCTTTTCCATCTCTTATTAGAAAAAAAAAGGAGCGAGCATCTAAAAATATAATAATAAAATAAGAAAAAACAAAACAAGCAAATTGGAATAGGACAAAACAAACAGAAGAAAAAAGCACAAGAAATATATAAAGATGCAGAGATCCTCAAGTTCACACAGAAAGGAATCCCATACAAACACAAACCCAGAAGCTTTCTCTTGTAGTAGATGGGGACAAACACAGAGGCCCACAGAAGAGGGGGAGAGAGAGGGAGAGGGGGAGGGGGAGGGGGAGGGGGAGAGGGAGAGAGGGAGAGGGAGAGGGAGAGAGGGGGAGGGGGAGGGGGAGGGGGAGAGAGGGAGAGGGGGAGAGGGAGGGGGAGGGGGAGAGGGAGAGGGAGAGGGAGAGGGAGAGGGAGAGGGAGAGGGAGAGGGAGAGGGAGAGGGAGAGGGAGAGGGAGAGGGAGAGGGAGAGGGAGAGGGAGAGGGAGAGGGAGAGGGAGAGGGAGAGGGTTAACCTCTAAGGGTAAATTTTTTTTTTAAAGTCTCGACTTCACATTATGAGACAAAGAACCTCCAAGAACCTCCAAGGTTGCTGCTGTTGAGTTGGTTTCTTTTGGCTGGGCGTCTACTGCTGAGCCTGAGGCCTGCTCTTAAGAGTAGTTTCTATCCCTAGTGAAAATATGTTGGAGAAAAAATAATTTTTCATTTTCATTTGTGAGTGGTTTTCAATTTGAGATAGCTTCTGAGTTAAGGATGGGAGCTTGTATCTACGTTTCCTCTCAGTACTGGGATCTCATCTGTCACAGATCTGTACAGGCCCTGTGCATCCTGGCACAATTTCTGTGAGTTCATATATGTGTCAGTCCTGGTGGTTTTAGAAGACTTTTTTTTCCCTCCATCTCCTCTGGCTTTTACAATCTTTCTGCCTCCTTTTCTGCAGAGTCCCATGAACCCTGAGGGACAGGAAGGATACAGACACACTATTTAGGACTGAGTGTTCCAAGGTATCTGTCTCTTTGTCTGTCTCTGTCTCTCCCCAACCCCCGATTATCCAATTTTGGGTCTCTGTATTCATTCCCATCTGCTGCAGGAGGAATCTTCTCTGATGTTAGCTGAGCAAGGCATTGATCTGTAAGTATAACAGAATGCTACATTCCTTTAGCAGAACAGTTGTATTTGGTTTTACCCTAGGTCTCTCAGCTATCAAGTGTTTGGTTCTTGATTGCCTGAGCAGTATTGGATATAGGTCCCGTCTCATGGAATGGACCTTAAATCTAATCAGATCTTGGTTGGTTACTCTTAAAAGCTTTGTACCACTATTGCACATCTTGCAGGTGGGTCATCACTGTAGATCAAAGATGTTGTAGAGCTGAAATAAACATGGTTGAGCAAGTGTCTCTGTAATAGGATGAATTGTCCTTTGGACATCTGCCTAACAGTGGTATAGCTGAATCTTGAGGTAGATCTATTCCCAGCTTTCTGAGGGACTGCCAAACTGATTTTCATAGTGATTGTACAAGTTTACACTCACTCACACCAGCAATGGATGAGTTTTCCCTTGCTCCACATCCTTGCCTGCAGGAGCTATTGTTTAATTGATCTTGGCCATTCTGAGTGGTGTAAAATAAACATCTCATAGTAGTTTTGATTTGCATTTCTCTGATGACGAATGATGTTGACATTTCTTAAGTGTTTCTCAGACATTTATGTTTCCTTCATGGAGAATTCTGTTTTTGTAGCCCTGGCTATCCTGGCACTCACTTTGTAGACCAGGCTGGCCTCGAACTCAGAAATCCGCCTGCCTCTGCCTCCCGAGTGCTGGGATTAAAGGCGTGCACCACCACGCCCAGCGGTTTTTAATTTCTTTCTTAATTTCTGTCTTGACCTATTTTTCATTCAGTAGTGAAGCATTCTTAATATTATCTGGTCAGTTGAAATACAGCAGGAAAACTAACAATTCATAAATAACCATAGCTTTTGCTACATTTCCAGCTGTGTGGTAACTATATCATACGTATAAACATTCTAATTAACATTTAGTACCTAGAACTTCATTGTAATATTTTCCCACTATTCTGTATATTTCAACAATTTAAAACCAAACGATTTCCTATTTTAATATTTATATAGGAGGCTAAATTTTAAAATATAACTCGATTAAAATTCTAAATTAGTTCATTGTCAAATACAAATAAAGCAGAAGTGGCTAACTGATTGCTCATCAGGTATAATAGCTAGTTTTTCCAATAATACATATACAGAAAAAAATCCTTAAAACTTCTTTATTGATGTTTTGTGAACTTCCCATCATGCACCACAATCCCACTCATTTTCTGAGTCCTTCCATATCTGCCCTCCACCATTGTCACATCCCCCCCCCCAAAAAAAATAATCATCTTACACAGTATATACCCTTTCATCCAAATACCTTACTTGCTGTTTATTTCAACAAAGCATTAGTCTGGTTTGAGGCCTCTGGCTTCTGCTACACAACCAATGCTGGATCCTCACCAGGCTCCTCTGCTATACCCTGTTGTTGCCCTTTGTCATGTAGATCCTGCAGCGTTGGATCTGAAGGACTCGGCCTTTCATGCACTCCAGCAGCTCATAGGTGGGGTAGATGGTGGGGTGGGTCAGCTCAAAGCCCAGGATCTGAGCCTGGGTAGTAGCTGAGTTGGTGAGCCTGCCAGCTCTCCCGAACCCTCCCCAAAAGATTCAGCTTTTCTGTGCCCACACCACTGAGGCCAGCTCTGGGGAATCCACACCACCAGGGCTAGCTCTACTGAGTTGCCCAGGGGAATGGCAGGACTGGAGAGACAGATCAAAACCAAAAAATATTTTTTTTTTTTAAAAAATCTTTTCTAAAGGAGATCTAATCATTTTAGAACTTAGTTTTTAAAACCTGCTGCAAATATTTCTGAACACACAAAAATATTTAACTCAGTTTTTTATAGAAAAATAAAAGCACAGAATTATTACCTGGACTGAAGGTTCTAAAATCTATATAGGTCTAAATCTGGGCTAAGATGCAGTTATTTGAAATATGTAATGAACTTAAGCAATGCTTTTCTTCTTTTGAAGTTACATAGATTTGAAATATTATATGTCTGTGGATAGCAATATAAAATTATAATATATCTTGATAGATTTCTATAGCAGAGAGACAATATTTGGTATGTTATGAGAAAAAAATCAAGAAAGAACATACTACTTTTCCTTGAAAAGAGAAAAAATATTAAATAGAAGTGTCAAAAACATGGTCAAATAAAAAATCGTTAATTGAACAAAGCAATACCCTCTTCGGTATTTGAAAACATTTTTTCCTCCTTTACCATCTAGGAGTTAGGTATTCCAACCATCATGAATGCATTTTAAAATCTATAGACACTAGTAACTAAGCAATGGTGAATTAAAGTCACAGTCTAAACTACATAATTAACAAGCCACTTATATCTTAATTGCTTGTTTAGTCCTGAGTGATTTTTTTTCAGGAAACATTCTAGTAATTTTCAAATCATGTAATAAAAAATCTGGTAGCAGTATTTTATTTTGCTGATTTATATTTGAAAGGAAGCAGATAGCTACTTCACCTACTTTGATACTAGTACATTCTGGATCCTATAATACAAATATATGTATAGAAACTTAAAGGATCATATATATATATATATATATATATATATATATATATATATATTCCCTATAAAGAGAAATCATTATCATTTAGTCTGTATCATTGGTATTCATTTGCAAAACACTTTAACACTATAAACATCACAAGTTTTAAGATCAGGTACAGGGAAAAGTTTATATAGTACTACAATGAAGCTGGTGTAAGTCTACATAAGGCCTTGTAATGGCAACAATTAATTTGATGTATGAGTATATCAATAAATTGTTTGACATCCATCATTTCTTGCTGAAATGAACTGTGTGCCATGCCTCCATAGACTTTAAAGATGACATTGGCTGCTTTTACCAGTGATTTTCATTGCAGAACAGTAAGAGAAACAACCCTTAGGAGAACTAAAGGATCACAATCTCCATGGCCCTGGAGAATAGAAGTAGCTCTATTAGTATCACTGATAGGTCCCTGGGAAGATCCTCCTAAAATCATTGTTAGAAGAATGCCATTCTTCATCTCTTGATCTAGCAGAGCTTTCCCATTTCTGTTGTCTGTTTAATTGTAGATTCATAATCTTGAGAATGTGGCTAAAGTCCAATACAATCAAACAAAGAAGGCGTAGTCAAATTCTCATTTAATGTAACTGGTCCAGTGGCAAGAACATTAAGAGCAGTTATATCCCACGTTGCAAACTTATTATCACCTATATTATCATGGGAACAATTTGTTCCCAGAGCTTACCATTAAAACAGGTTTTTCTTTATCTTACCTTTCAACATTCCATGTTTTAACCATGAGTAAATTTTATAATTTTGGAACTTATCTCAGACAATTATATATTCTTATATTATGTATATTTTCCCCTCTACCAACTCCTCCCAGATCCTCCACACTTCCTCACCCATCAACCTCCATGCCTCTTTTCTTTTTCCCTTTAGGTAACACACAGACAAATAAAACAAACAAACCAGATTATTTTTAGAAAAAAAAAAAGAAAAAATGTGCGTGCGCACACACACACACAAACACACACACACAGAATCATAAAAACACTAAATCAGAAACAACAGTGTACAAGCAAAAGACCGGTAATATTTTTAATACCCAAACACAGCAATATGAGGTGAAAATCTTCAAAAATATCATTTAGTTTTGTGTTGGCCCTCTACTACTGGTCATGGGGCCTCTCTTTAAGTATGGTTTATATACCCAGTGAGACGCCATTGGAGAGAATGAGTTTTTCCTTTATTAACTTCTAACTGCAAAATCAGAAAGCATTCATTCCCACCCTGAGAAGCTGCACTTAGAAATAAGAGGATGGGAAACAGACTAGCAGGGGTGAACTCTTGGATGCCTTACACAATAAGACAAATATACTTTTTACACAGAGTCAAAATGTTATGCTGAGCTTTCTCCTGACGTTATCTCTTTGTTTGGTACTGTTAGCAGGCTTTAAATGAATTCTATGTAGCTGGCATTCTGGATAACAGAATCTGGATTCAAAGAACAAGAGAGCAGATGTAACAAGATAGTTACCTCCCAGAAATAAAGAAGCTTCTATACTTTTTAAAGCAATTAGATAATTTAAATGATTTACAAAAGTGTATGGTTTATTTTAAAAGGGGAGGGTGATTGCACTATACACTAGCAGTGGTCTCCAGTTGACTACAGTTTGAAGGGAATTCCTTGGTGTGTTTTGGTATTTTAAAAAAAAATCCTACAAGCTATGTCCAATTGATAACCACCTGTGAAAAATTTGTTTTCTCCAAGGGAGTCTCACTGGGGAAACAAAACACTCTTTTTTTTTGGATATTTTATTTATTTACATTTCAAATATTATCCTCCTTCACAGTTTCCCTTCCAGAAGGATATCCCATCCTCCCTCCCCCTCCTTCTTTGAGGGTGCTCCCCCACCTACCTGCCCACTCCTCATCCTGGCATTCCCCTATACTGGGGCATAGAGCCTTCCCAGGACCAAGGGCCTCTCCTCCCATTGATGTCTGACAAGGTCATCCTCTGCTACATATGCACCTGAAGCCATGGGACCCTCCATGTGTATGTACTCTTTGGATGGTGGTTTAGTGCCTAGGAGCTCTGGGGGTTCTGGTTGGGTAATACTGTTGTTCTTCTTATGGGGTTGCAAACCCCTTCAGCTCCTTCAGTCCTTTCTCTAACTCCTCCATTGGGGACCCCATGCTTAGTCCAATAGTTGGCTGCAAACATTCACCTGTCTTTGTCAGGCTCTGGCAAAGCCTCTCAGGAGACAGCTCTATCAGGTTCCTGTCAGCAAGCTCTTGTTGGCATCCACAATAGTGTCTGGGTTTGGTGGCTGTATATGGGATGGATCTCCAGGTGGGGCAGTCGCTGGATGGCCTTTCCTTCAGTCTCAGCTCCACACAATATGTCTCCATATTTCCTCCTGTGAGTACTTGAAACAAAATACTCCTAAAGGTAGATATGGTGCATAGAAGTAGATGGCCAATAGAAATGAACTCATCAGCAGCTTCAGAGGTTTGTCTCACCTCCTAATGTTAAGTCAGGGCATTACTACTACTACTATTTTCTATTTTACCCTATCTTGTATATAGATTATGGCTTCTGGTTGTATGTTTTGATTGGCTTCCTGTGTGTGCAATCCTGTATGTTCCTGTGTATATATGCACTTCTTGTGCTTTGCCTTTGGCTCTTTTTTTTTTTTTTTTTTTTCAAATTGGTTGTTTGGTCCTATTCCAATTTTGTTTGTTTTCATTTTATGTTAGTTTGCTTTATTATTATTACTATTATTTAGAAGCTTGTTTGTTTTCTTAGGGATACAGAAAGAGTGTGAATCCGGATTGGGGTGGGGGGGGAACTGGGATGTGCAAAGGAAGAGAAAACATAATTAGAATATATTGTGTGTAAGAAAACTATTTTAAGAAAAGAAAAAAAATTACTACAAACTACGCATTGACAGATATCTAGTGTCTATAGTAGACCAAACAGAATGAAGAGGATTTTTGCTGTGTATTAAGCAGAATATGAAGTTATTGTTCAGACAGTTACAAATTCAGGGGGATGTAAAAATCTGTCATCTCATCAATTACCTGGGTTTATTCAGTTGATCTGACTGGCTAGGTAGAAGTAAGCTCCCTCACCATGCCATGTGGATTCTTTCCTGAAGAGATACATTCAGGAGAAGGAATCAACCCTCCCTATAAAGGGAAGACTATAGTTTGGTTAAGACTACATGAGCGCCTGAGTACCCCTGCTAGAACATCCAAACACGCTCACCAACTCAGGAGCCAGTAGGGAGTACCCTTGAACATACATGTCATTTTAGAAATACTGAAATAATTAATGGGGGGGATAAATTAGCTCCTTAAAACTAGGCCTTGGGGCACCATAATTATATAAGGATTGCATAAAGTATCACATGAAGAATAGGCCAAGTTAATATTGCTACTCAACCTGAGTCCATTTACTCATGTCTGAAAGGGGACCTGGAGAAACACAGACAAGCTGTTGGGAGAAGAAAAAAAAAAAGATTTATTTGTAATACAACAAAATGAGAAAAGACTAGCACCTTGCGGGGGTGGGGGAGAACATTTCTACTCAGTCCAGGTTTCACGCTCTTTTATCCTTAGATAAGAAGACATAAATATCTGGAGACCGAGGCACACACACACCCTCCCCGCCGCCAGTTGTCTAAAATGGAGTATTGTGAAACCTAGGTTTTGGCACACACATAGTCACAGAATTGTGATGCTTCTAGGAACATTGAAAATATTTTGGTTGCCTTTGCCTTGTTGTCTTCTAGCTAAGAAGGAGGAACCACCAGACTGAAGAAGTTTCAATGCATTTCTTATGCAGCTAACATGACTCTGTGCTGAGTTGAACAGAAATCAGATCCAACAGTTGGGATAGCAAAAGAGACATACAGCATGAACATAGAAGTGACAAGCTTTTTAAAGAAGCTTTTAAAAACAAAAACAAAAACAAAAAACCAAACAAACCTTGTTTTAGTCATTATCTGCAGGTTCAGGCGAAGAATCACTTTTCAGTGAAGAATTACTTTCAGTGACAGTGGCCTTCACGTCCCTGAAAAGTAACTTGAGCAACAGTTATTATCAAAATTCACACATCAGAGGTGTTATCTACAGCAATAATAGTGGGAGACTCATATCATTCAGCAGTGTGACCGTCAAATGTTGTGACATTTAAAGTCAACCAAAAGCAAGTGAACTTAGAGAGATTGTTTGGGTTTCCTTTGGTTAAAATATTTATTGTACATCCTTCCCTACCACCACCTCTTCCTGCCCCACTTTGGACTGGGTCTCTCTATGCAGATCTGGTGACCCAGAACTGTCTATGTGAACCAGGCCTGCCTCAAACTCACAGAGATATGCCTGCCTCTGTGTTTGCTACTACTGCTGCCTCACTGAGAGCTGGGATTAGCGAGTTGCACTACCATTCCTGGTTTAAGATTCTTAAAGTAAAAGAAGAACTGGATTATTACTGGTAATATGTCATGTTATTATAATTATCCCTACTATACTAGTATCTTAAACCAGGAATATATATGCTAAGCACTTTGCCAGGTGCTAGCCATATACTGACTCGTTGACCCCTTTACTACTCTTACCGATCCAACAGAGTACATATTATTGTATCTACTTTTGTTGACAAAGAACTCAAGCCACAGGAAGAAAGTCTACTAAAGATCGCTCACTGTATTTCAACAGATGGAAAAGGGAAAAATCAAATATAAATTCTAGCAGTTTCCGCAGTATCAAGGGCCCCTTCCAAGGCTAAAGGGTATTTTTGTTATTTTATGCATTTTTGTAACATTCTGAAGAAGAGAGCAAGAGGCAATGCATGTAAACAACTGGGAGTCAGATTTCAACGGAAAGTAAGTGAAACTAATCAGTAATGTATGAACATTGAATGTCAAAAATTCAGTGCAATGTCTTATAAGCTGTACAGTGTTCATCACAGAATGTAAGGAGAATAAGAACAGGAATAAATAAACGAATGAAACGAACTCTCTTTAAAAATATAAGAAACTACACAAATGAAAAACAAACCTTTCATGATAGATAAAAAAAAAGCACAGGTAAATATGGTTTTAAAGACATGTAAACTAACTTCTACTTTGGTACAAACTAAATCAGATGCTGAGGAAAGCAACAAAGAAAAATCTCATAAAACTGGATATTTCACATGTGGATTTCTGTTCAGAAACTTTCAAAATCCTTGCAGATCTTATATCTCAAATATGAATGTGTTCAGAAACATCACAAAATGCCTTAGGTTTAGAGCAAAAGTAGGTCTCAGAACCCTCACAAATCTGATGACCACTTACCCTGGAAGGGTAAAACTGAAAAAAGCATTCCCTCTCTGGAAGACAAATCTGTATGAGAAAGTAGCATTCATGTTTTCTAGATAAATGATAAGTAGGCTAAAGATTAAAGCTAATAAAAAAAAGGTACATCCCAAAACAGGTACCATGTATAACGACAATAAATGATGTGTACATGATTTGAATCCTGCTACTAAGTATGTAGTCAGCAGAATTATTACATAGTTTAGTATGCAATGTCCTGTCTGCTGCATCTATCTTTTGAGGTTCAGATATCTCAAGAATCAACTATTTGTTGATTTGACAAATTAATTTAGGCTTTTTTCAACCACAAAACCAAGAGCTGGCTACTAAGAATTTGGGGGTTTCTATGAAATCTATTTCTTCTCCTGCGAATAGAAACTATTGAGTGATAATGATATAGAGAAGAAAATAATGCCACATTGCACAGCAAGTGACCTACTGAACCAATACAAGAGTTCTCTTGACTATTTTGTTGGTAGATGGACACGAGTATTTTAGTTTAGGACAAAGTACTGAATCATCATATTTACATACTTTACAGACTATAATCTTTATAGAGGTTAGAACTGGATGAGCACTCACTTATCCCAGAGTTTCTATTTATGATATACTGGAGGGGCTTAAAAATAAATACAAAAAAAAATGGATTGACAAGAAAAACAAAGTAACTACCAAGAAAATGACAGGAGATTAAAATGTGGTGTGATGGGGACATGGATTAAGCACAAATGTTAGTACTTGAGGTTTCCTTTTTAAGATTTATTTATTGTATCGTATGTGTGTTTTACTGTATGTGTGTCTGTGTGTCATGTGCTCCCTGTGAAGGTGGAATCCCCCGAAACCGACCTATAGATGATCCGTGAGCTACCATGTGAGTGCTGGGAACCTCACTGACTTCCTGCTGAAAGCAAGTGCTCCTAACTGCTTAGCCATCTCTCCATAGTCCTTGAAAAAGTTTATTTTATTGATAGAATATTGCAATGTAGTTCTGACTGGCCTGGAACTAGCTATGGACAACAGGCTGCTTTCCAACTTGAGGCATTCCTATCTTCTCTATACATAACCCCCACCTCCTCACCCCCCCCACTCCCCCCACTCCCAGTGCTGGGATTACATGCATCTGTCACATCTGACCTCACCATGTTGCCTTGTGAAACGGAGGTGAAACACTGAAGTTTCAGGGCAGAGTCTCAAACACGGGAGTGAGAGTTGGGGGCGGGGAGGGGGGGCTTGTAGCTTCAGTAGCTGAGGGTGAGTGGACAGAGAGTAGGAGGGAAGAGGGAATAATCCTGGGGAACAAGGGAGCAGGGAAGAGGTAAGAATCCTGGGGAACTAGATGCTCGCCTCTAGTAACCAACAACAACAACAACAAGGCAAATAGAAACAACGAGAGGTGAGTGAAAATTCCTGTTGTGTCTGAGGTAAGGCGATTCTGGCAAGTGCTGGCAAATGGACGCCAAAGTGGTTACTAGGGATCTGAGCCCAGCTGTGACGCGCTCCTCTCACGTGACCAGGAGCCTGAGTCTGCCCAAGTCCCTCTCTCATCCCGGTCCTTTTTGCCTGTCCAGACCCCGTCTTTCTATTACCCCTTGATCGAGAAGGAAAGCAGAAGTAAGTAAGTTCCCTGGATCCTCTAGATTTGGTGATTGTCCAAGGTGCCTTTTAACCAGTGGGATCGGACCTGCGAGGCAGAATCCAGATCTTCCACTACGCTTGAGCCCCGCCCCCCGCCCACGGTTTTGGTAGAGAAAATGGTGGTCTTGGGAGTGGGGTGGGGTACAAAGGACGATGCTCCACGTGAGGTCTGAGGAAGGTGAACCACAAGGGAGCTGTCTTTGGGGCGGTTAGCTGGTGCCCACATAAAGGGGGTGTGCGTCATTGCTTCTGTTTCTCTTCCCCATCCCCCGCCCCCCTACCCTGTTTGGCGTCTAACTGTAGATTTGCAGGTCTCACCTAGGAGCCTCAAAGGGGACCATAAGGTCCAAAGGGTGGGACAGGATGATCAGTGGGACAGGATCAGGGTCTGAGAATGAACACAGAAGGTAACAGTCTGCGGACTTCACTGCTCCGCCCCTGTCACTGCAGGAGAGGCCTGTGGCAAGGCCTGCTGGGAAAAATGGTGGTCTTTCGGGAAGGAGGGGGCTTACTGCGCAGCAGCCGGCGGGAGAGCCCAAGAGCTACTGAGTAAACTGAGATTTAAAGACACCCGTCCCAATCAGGGAAAGGCCGGGATTGAAAAGCGTAGCTGGGGTGTTGATCCAGCCCGCCAATTATTGTGACTCCATTCTGTTTTTTCTTGTCTCAAGAATAATTGCTTGAAGAAACTTCTCAATATGGAAAACACGCGCAGTGAAAATGAAGAGCAACCAGAGAGCACTCTGAAGATCGATGAAGAGCAGCCTGCAGTGGAGCAGTCTCCTGAAAATCAGTGCTCTGAGGAGGATCAATCCTCGGAGGATCTGTCCTCTGAGGAGCAGTCCTCCGAGGAGGAGTTCTTTCCTGAAGAGCTCCTGCCCGAGCTGCTCCCAGAGATGCTGCTGTCTGAAGATCGTTCTCCGCAGGAGTGCCTCTCACAGAAGAACCTGTTCGAAGACCGTATTCCCATGGAGCAACCTCCCTGTGGGGTGGGCAAACACAAGCTAGAGGAGGGAAGTTTCAAAGAAAGACTGGCCCGTATCCGCCCTCAATTCATAGGAGACATTCATGGCAGAAATTTAAGTAATGAAGAAATGATACAGGCAGCGGATGAGTTGGAAGAGATGAAGAGAGTACGAAACAAACTGATGATAATGCATTGGAAGGCAAAACGGAGCCGCCCTTACCCTATTTAATGTGCTCCACTTTTCATTGTTTTGCTTGATAATAGCATTTGCTACCTGGCCCTTGTGTTTGCATCTTCTTATATGCCCTTTCCCATCTTAGTTGTAACAGTTTTATTCAGGTTGTGCAGTTTTATTTCAAGTGTTTGACATGTAACTGGCACGGGTTTTTGTTTTGTTTTTGTGTTTTGTTTTTAGACCTTCTAAAATCGGAGTGTGATCCATTTGCATGGAAAGATATACATTATATATGTGAGGTGATAAAAGCAAAAGGTATATGCATAGCATCCCATTTTTGTAAAAGGAAAACACATTTATATATTAATATGCAAAGAAAAGCTAAAACCTATATACTTAAAGGCTAACTAACATTGGTTATCTGTGTGGTAAAGATAAGTGATTTTTATATTTTTTTAAATTTTGCTTTATCTAAAGTTTCATTTTTCATGATGAATACATTTTATTTATGTTGCACAACAAACAATATAATGAAAAATGTGAAGCAAGCCTAAAATCAAAAAGTGTTAGTCAGCTTATAAAGAAAATGTGCTCCTTAATAAATATTTATCAGAACTTAAGTTAATCCGATGTTTCTTCTGAATCTCTTTTCTAAGATTTATCTTATTTTTTTAAATTTGTATGAGTGTTTTGCCTATACCAGGTGTGTGAATAGTGCCTGCGGAGGTCAGATGAAGGTATTGGATGCTCTGGAACAGCAGTTACAGATGGTGGTGAAATTTGAACCTAAGTCCTCTAGAGGAGCAACAAGTGCTTGTAACCACTGAGCCATCTCTCCAGTCCCTCTTCTGAATCTCTTAGAAGAAATAGAAGCGGGATGTTTATTATCAGTAGGAATAACGTTTTCCAAGTTAAATGGGAGTAAGACATACATACCTTACAGTGTTGCTGTGAAAGTAAATGAGAAAAGGATGCTTTGAGCTCTGTTTCTTTTTTGGTAGGCCCTCCCCCAATCTCTATAGACTCGGCTGAAGCATGGAAAATTAATAGCTAAAGAATGTCTCACTTGTGCTCACCAACAATTTCTGTGAGATTCCACGTGGGTACCACATGCTGTTCCTCTTCTGCTGTACTTTGCCTTACCTGCCAGGTACAGCTGCCCCCTCTCCTAGATCCTGCTGTTTCCACTGTCCCCTATACTGCCAATATGCTCAAGGTTTAATGCCATTTGCAATCTCTAAGGAGCCACAGCTGTAGTGCTAGACACACGGAGAATGGGATTCTTCCAGCTTTACAGTTAAACATACTCAAGTATGTAGTCACAATGCCGTTAAGACTTTGATATAGTAAAAGAGTGCACAAAATTATTTTTAAAATGCTAAGCAAAATGGCCTTTTCCATGATTTTTATCTGAAAGCCCTTCTTTTCTTTTTTTTTTTTTTTAATTCTTCCTGAATTCAAACATGAGGTCACTGAGACCTGGGATAGGAAGCCAAATTTGTAAGATGGAATTCTAATTATGGAATTGATGTCCATCTTACAAATTGTGTAGAACCTCCCTTTCCACGTATGAAGAAGGGGCTTCTCACAGAATTGTCTTATCTATTCAGTTAGCTAATACAAAATAAAGAGGAAGATAAAAGTTAAATGTCCATGTGGTACTAAATGAAGCCTGCAATCCCAGCTCATGGGAAGTTGAGGCAGGAGGGTTACCATAAGATGGAGTCCAGCCTGGGCTATACAGTGAGTTCTGGGCAGAGCTACATAGTGAGACCCTGTCTCAAAATTGTGAATTACAAGCAATTTTAAATGATACATGAAAACATGCAATAAAATATTGGAAACGTGTTACATATTTACAGATATATATTTAAAACAAACACCTTAGTGTAACCACTGGAAAGCAGTCAGTTAAGTCAATCCATATGAGAAGAAATACAAATTTTATAGACAAATATGCACACATACACACATATGTATACTCATGGGTGGTAATCTGTGTATATATAACATGCATACAACATATAAATATACATTCATAATCTTTAAGTGATATTGTATAAAAGATGCCACCTGCTGTATATTGAAATATTTCGAACTCGTACCATGTCCTGAAAATACACACATTATCTGCAAACCTAGATTTAAGGCAAGTGATACTCACGTTACATACTCTGAACATTTTGTAGTTTATTCCATAATAATAAAGATTTAGGTAGTTTCGGTATTTTACTGTAACAAATATGCTACAATAGCCATTCGTTTTTCATTTTTTTTTAAAGTTTTTATTGGTTATTTTATTTATTTACATTTAAAATGTTATCCCCCTTCCTGGTTTCCCCTCCACAAACTTTCTCCCCACCCCTGCTTCTATGAGGGTGCTCCCTCACCCATCCACCCACTCCCACCTCACTGCCCTGGCATTCCTCTACATTACAATGGTCCCTCCATGTGTACTCTTTGGTTGGTGGTTTAGTCCCTGGGAGCTCTGGGAGGGGGAGAGGTCTATTTGGTTGATATTGTTGTTCTTCCTATGGGGCTGCAATCCCCTTCAGCTCCTCGGGTCCTTTCTCTAGCTCCTCCATTGGGGACCCTGTACTCAGTCCAATGGATGACTGTGAGCATCCGCATCTGTATTTGCCAGGTACTGGCAGAGCCTCTCAGGAGACAGCTCTATCAGGCTCCTGTCAGCAAGCTCTTCTTCGAATCCACAATAGAGTCTGGGTTTGGTGACTGTATATGGGATGGATCCCCAGGTGGGGCAGTCTCTGGATGGCCTTTCCTTCAGTCTCTGCACCACACTTTGCCTCCGTATTTCCTTTAGACAGGAGCAATTCTGAGTTAACATTGTTACAAAATTTGTTCTTTAATAATTTCAAATAGGCAGAAAATGCATCCTGATTGCTGTAACTCTCCACCTTCTCTAGCCTCACTTCCTCCTCTCTTATAATCACTCCTCTTTTGTTTGCCCTTTTTTCAATGATTCCTTTTTCAGTTTTGAGAACCATGGAGTTTAACCAGGATCATCTGTGCTATCTTTGGCATGGATGTATCCCTTCTGAGGCCTACTGAGCTCATCAGTGGGTACAGTGAGTAAACACAATGACTCTCTGCTACACCCACCAGTAACCAAGAATTTATGATGGAAGGGTAGACCCTCATAAGCCATTCCCAGTTCATGATCAACTGTTGACAGGCCTAGTATTATGTAAACCTATAGCATATAACCATGGGTGTTGTGAAAGTCATGGCTGAAACTGGCTGTGCCTTGTCCAGTCAGCGGGCAGCAATTCACAAACCTTCTTTTAGAGATTTTAAAAGACTGTTTATTTTGAAAGATTTATTATTTCTGTTTATGTCTCTCTGTTTCTTTGCCCCTATCTCTGTCTCTCTGTCTCTTTTTCTGTGTGTGCGTGTGCATGTGTGTATCAATGTGTGTGTAAATGCTCAGAGAGAGCTGAAGAGGACTTGTGTCCTCTGGAGCTAGATTTATACTCAGTTGTCTGTAACCTGAAATAGGTGCAGGTAGCTTAATGCAGGTCCTCTGGAAGAACAGCAACTTCTCTTAACATCTGAGCCATCTCCCTAGCACCAATATCTTCTTCTTTCTGACTCCTCTTCCTAGAGGATCACTGACCATTAGAGGGGATGTTATAAATGTTCTATTTGAAGCTGAGCACTCATCTATTAATTTTTCTCAGCACTTTAAGCAGTCAGGTGTTATTCACAACCATTCACACAATAGCCTTTATTGATCATGCCTCCTTGTGTTTTTTATTTATTTCTCTCTCTATAGTATGCATAACAAACATAAATAATTTTTATTCAGGTATTCTAACTAGAAGAATTGGGTCAAAAGATACATTTATGGTACACTGACATACTACTCTCTGTAAAAGACATATGCCATCCAAATCCTTTCTAGTTTGTCTAGTTCACTTGTGCTCAGGTTTCTTCCTCTGTCTAACATGCCCTTCTGTCTTCTGTTCAGCAAAATCCTATCCAAACAGTCCCAGAAGGTGTTCCTAAGAGTCACCAAAACAAACTGTTAGATGTCCTTTCCCTTTCCGGGTGTGTCTAAAGTACCAAATGACTTAAACTTTTATTGTAGTAGTAGTAGTAGTTACGTGTTACAATTACTTTAGGCATCTACTTCTGTGAATTGGTGAACTTCTCAAAATAAAAACCTGTATCTTGCTCACTAGCATATCTAAAACAGTACAGAGCAAACACTCATTAAATATAATCTTGAACCAGATAGCCAAGAGTCTGATGATATCTTCTCTGCTCCAACCTCTGTTATCTACACCTAAAGCTGAGCTTGGTTTTTCTGGATCCTTTAGTGAGCTCCTGGTATAAAAACTAAGCTGCTTAATGTACTAGGATGCTCACAGTCATCTATTGGATGAATCACAGGGCCCCCAATGGAGGATCTAGAGAAAGTACCCAAGGAGCTAAAGGGGTCTGCAACCCTATAGGTGGAACAACATTATGAACTAACCAGTACCCCAAGAGCTCATGTCCCTAGTTGCATATGTAGCAGAAGATGGCCTAGCCGGCCATCAGTGGGAAGAGAGGCCCATTGGTCGTACAAACTTTATATGCCCCAATATAGGGGAATGCTAGGGCCAAGAAGTAGGAGTGGGTGGGTAGGGGAGTGGGTGGGGGAGCGTGTGGGGGACTTTTGGGATAGCATTGGAAATGTAAATGAAATAAATACCCAATAAAAAAATGTGCTAGAGCCCAGCAATGAAAGCCAGCCTGGAGCAAGTGCTCTCTTTTGCGATTATCTGGATCCCAGGGGAGGTGATAGCAGCCTGTCTGGAGGATTTTTCCATACAGATTAACTGAAGGTCCTGTTATTTCACAAAATCTGAGGCAGCTTACCAAATGACAGAAGCCAGTTATTGGAAAGTCATGATGATGGTACAGAATCGACTTTATTATGATGAGTCAGGTGATCAGAACTGACTGCATGAGCTTCCCAAGAATCACCCGAGCTAGCAACTTCAAGTGAAGATCTTACATAGGAACTCAAAATTGCTCACTTTTATTTCATATACACGAGCGTTTTGCCTGTGTGTATATGTACCACATAAATGCAGTGGCTGCTAAGGTCAGACAAAGACGTCAGAACCCCTCGAGCTGTGGTTATAGAACACTTTGAAGTGCCATAAGGGTGCTAGGAACCAAACCTGGGTCCTTCTGCAAGAGCAGCAAATGCTCTTAGCTGCTGAGCCATCTCTCCACTGCCTTATTTAAGAACTTTTATGGCAGTGGACTTTAGTAAAAGATGAGTCAGTACCAGGGCATGCATTAATCAGGAAGTAGTCCATTTCTGAGGTACATCCTGATATTATCAGAAGGTCACCAGATGTTCTGGGTCCCATAAATTTGAAGGAAGATTATAGATTATGAAGTCTTATGATCAGTGCTTCTCTTGTCCCCCCCCCATTTTTTTCTGGAATCCTTGACCCTAGAAACTAATATTTTAATCATTTATGGGCAGATTTTCTTTGTAACTTAAAATGTGGGTAAAAGTAAAGACAACAAGCAGTAAGTTTATAAAGGACAATTTGCAAAGGTCAAGTTAACTTATTAGACTGTTTCATTACCAAAAGAGGCCTCTTTTCACTGTGTGGGAAGTGCACCATCGCCACATTTTAAAGTAGAGGGCATGTCATCTATACTTCTACTACAGCCTCATTTTAAGGAACAAATAGAGGCAAGAAGAGGGGTTGGAGACTCTCATGGATGTATTCCGAACCTCCACTGAGGAAATAACAGGAATTCTGCCCAATCCCCAACCAGATGTAGACCCACCTTCTCTAGCCCCACGTGTTTCCAAAAGCTTGAGTAGCTACAGACCTTCTTCAGAGGCCTTGTTCCTCTGGAAACAGGCAGGCACACATGTGGGCATGTGCCTGTGTGTGGTGTGTGTGTTTCCACACCTCAGCTAACACCAGAAGCAAAAGAAGAGAGACCCAGGTCATTACATTCCTATTTGGACATCACTCCCCTAACCCAGGGGACAGGGGATCAGGAAGGCTGAGATAGAAGGAAAACAGGAAAGCCAGAGGCTGGGCAGGGTCTGCTTCAGTGAACAGATCCTTAGTCTGACAGCAAGAACTGGCACCATAATGTGTCTTTAGGAAAGAATGCAGAAGAATGCAGCAACAGAGCACCCTTGGCTGGAGGAACCCAGGCAGACAGGTCCTGCTGTGTGAAAACAAGGGGGTAATTAGAGGGAGGACAGGCTCCTCTGTTCCTGCCACTGGGGCAGGAAACCCTGGGCCAGAAATTCTCCCTGGCCTCCCTCAGATTCCAACAGAGAAAGTCAGGGGCCTAGAGACTGTTGCCATGGCAGCAGATATCCAGGGCTGACAGCCTCTCCTCTTTCTGCATGGCTGCTCTGTCTGTATTCTGATACCTTTAGTTTCTTCTTCCAGAAAAGGCCTGTTCAGCCCACCCTGACTGTGTGGGAATGTGGCTAGGGCTCATTTATTAAGTATCAGGTTTAGCAGAACACCTCTTACCATATTTTAGACCAAAGTCTAGAAGGTGAAATGTAAAGAGAAATGTCTTCCTGAATCATACAAATTAGTCATAGAAATCATACAAATAGTCATGAAAGAATAGCTAGTTGTTCACAGACCTGAGTTACAGCTTTAACTCTTTCTGTGACTTTCTAAGTGAAACTAGCTATTTATTTTATCTTTGTTTCTATTTTCTCATTGGTGCATGAGACCGAAGCAGATTCAAAGTATATTGTCCTGAGCTCAGGATGTGCTTGGCACTAGCTTCCCTCAAAGTAAAAGGGATTTGTGTCCTTACAGCATGGGCAAGTATATCTTTGTAAATGTTCAGAGTCTGGTCTGAATTCAGAAGTGTGCACAAATAACAGTTTGGACTGTGTTAAAATGAATGTTATGTTGATTAATAGCAAGGTAACAAATATGCAGTGCAAACAATAGAAGGCATAGCCTGGGATCTCAATAGTCTATGTAAGTAACATGACATGCTCACCAGATCAGGGGAAATGGAAGAATTATAGATGAAAATCCACTTTTTTTTTTAAACTGTGCTAGAGATTCAACCTTGTCTTGGGTTTACTGCTTCTTAATCTTTCAGCCCTTTACGCTCTGAAAACCAACTTTGATATAGCCTACAAGAGAATCCATCTGTTGTGTATTAAGCCATTTCACAAAGGCCTGATGTACAATCTCTTGGTCTAAAGCTTCTTTCTCAGACAGAACTTGAAACAGCATTCCTTCTCTGGTGTTTGCTCTACAAGAGAATTTTCCATGCATACCAGCTTAGGGGCTTTTAATAACAAGTTGACCATAACCTACTTCAGTGGGAGGATAGTTCTTTTCACCTATGCTCAGTCTGGCAGAAAAAAATGTCATAGGCCATTTATTTTGGAGTGGGTAGAAAGAAATTAAGACACTTATAGCTAAGGATCCATGCCTTAATGGGAGAAGAGATCAAAGGTGTTCCAACTAAAGATCCCTATGTACCCTTGCAACGATGAAACCACATACACCGAAAGAAGCAATGGGTCCACAGTGTTCTGCAAAAATATTTGTCTCCCAAGTCTGAACTAAACTATTGGGTTCCTGCAGAAATATGTCTGTGTCATCATTGAACTGGATACTAATGGCTCTCAGCCTGTGTGGTCTATTTTAATGCTTTAGAAATATCCCCCAAAAGAAAGCCACTTGTGTGATGCTGACCTTAGAGTGCCAGGCTTAGGGGAGTTCCTGACTCTAGAGGCAAGGGTCCAGTCAAGAAATGCATAGAGTATGTTTGGGTCACACCAATTGGGTGGTCTCTTTTGGCTACAGCAGAGGAAATGCCATGCCAAAGCATAGAATTTATAATTCTCTCTGGATTCTTAAAAGCCTTGAGAATAAGAAGACGAGATACAGAAACACACACACATATTTAGTCATTTATATGGCTTTAAAAAAACTGACTCTAGTGAATCCAGTATACACTGGCAGTACTTTCTTCAAATTTCTACTGGCCTGGTAATAATTCATATTTCACAGATTAATGAATGAGGGGTGTGGGCTGACCCCTATGTTCTGCAGCTATCTAGTCCCTATGCTAGCCACATGGTAAGCACACAGTAATAGTGATGTTTCCAGAGGTCTCTAGAGGAAATATGCTGTTTTCTTGTGGTTGGTTTTTGTATATCTATCAGCCTGACACATTTAGTATTTATATAAGAAGTCATTGTGACATTTTGTTGAATGCCCAAAATCTAAAGATCTACATCCCCATCTCAGTGTTATAACACTTGGGTTCCATCCCCAGCACTATAAAACAAAAACAAAAACAGTATCCATCCGTTCATAAGGTAACACCTGTTAGAATTATAAGCACCGAGTAATCCATACTATGTAGGACTGAAGTTTGGGAACTCATTAGCAGACTGTGGTTATAGAGAAGAGGGAAAAAAAGTGAATGGGTGATGGGTAATGAGGTAAAATTGCCTCAAAGTTAATGAAGCATAAGCTTCAAGGCTCTTTGATTTCTATAAGCAGCTAGATGTTGATTTGTACAGGGCTTTACGAAGGGTTCTTGAAGGCAAAATATAAGCCGATGGACTCAACTTATGTATGTCCTTACCTTTGATATTAGATAGACTCCATGAATATAACAAGGTGTCACACTCATGATTACATTACTTAGCAGGAAATATTTTAAAAATACAATCAAGGTTATTGTTATGAGATCTTGACATAATCATCTTTTTTATTTAATTTATTTATTTTTTACTTATTTACTTTACATCCCACTCACTGCCCCACTCCCAGTCACCCCCTCCCACAAGCCTTCCCCTTTCTCCCCTCCCCTTCTCATTGGAGCATGTGGTGGGCTCCTAGGTTTCTATGTGAGGCTAGGTACTTCCTCTCCCACTGAGGCCAGACAAGGCAACACAGCTAGTAGAACATATTCCACATTTAGCCAACAGCTTTTGAAATAGCCCCTACTCCAGTTGCTCAGGACCCACATGAAGGTCAAGTTGCATATCTGCTACATATAAGTGCAGAGGTGTAGGTCTAGCCTGTATATATGTTCTTTGGTAGTTTGTTTGAATAGCAATAGAAAATCAATGTACAGTGCATCATTGTCTTGAATATTTTTTACAATTAGCAAGCTTTGGAAGTGGCTATGAAAGTATTAGAAGGAGAATAGAGTTTCATGAATAGTGCCCAGAATTCAAGAGCATCTCTATTGTAACTTTTCTGTTATTTTCAGTAAGATGGATGTAGGCATATTGGTGTAAGGGGGAGCTGATTTGGAGTTGTGTTTAGCTTAGGTTTAGTTGGGTAATTTATCCCTGTGTTCCTCAGTTCCTTCCATGGATAAATAAATAACTATAAGTTAGGAACAATTACAGGGTAAAGCCATAAAATTGAAACTAGGATCATCTAACTCAAGTGCTGCTGAGCCTAACTACTCCACTCAATTGCCTTTCTTGGACTTAGCAGAAGATTGTAAATTTTATGCCACAATTAAAATCATGGCGGTCTATTATCAGCCTCTTGCCAGCATTTGATAGTTCTTACTTCCTTACCTGATTCCAAGATGCTTTTTCAGTATCAGTGAACACTACTGTCAGTAAGTACAATCAGGTCATCAAAAATGGAATCTTGGGCTCAGCATAGTGGTGCATGCCTTTAATCCCAGTACTCAGGAGGCAGACATAGGGAGATGTTTGTGAGTTCGAGGCCAGCCTGGTCTTCACAATAAGTTCCAGGACATCCAGGGCCACATAGTTAGATCCTGTCTCAAAAACATCCCCACCAAATTATGGAACTGTGTCCACACATCATACCAACTATAACTTTTCCTAGTTCATCTACACGGACTTAATTTTTGGTGTTGTGGCATGAAATATTTGTATTTATCAAAGTATTAGAAAATTCAAAACACAGTACCAGAAAAAAGCATTGATGTCAAACTGGATTATGAGCATTAAGAATATTCTAATTTGTTGGTTGGGGCTTTAGCTCAGTATTCTTTCTTATCATCCATGAGGCTTTGTGTTACATCCCAAGGACAGCGCATGTGCATACACAAGCACATGTACATGTACAGACACATATTCAGAATTAATATATGCACAAGAAAACTTGAAATGTTCTAAAATCTTAAACATAAGAAAAGAAACTTCACAGAAGTTGCTAATAGTTTCCTTAAAATTTGGCAAAACTGAAAATAAAAATATTAAAATAATAAAAGTACACCGACCACCAATAATGAACTATAAAGCTGAAAGATGTTTAAAAACAATAAATGATTGTGTCAAAGGAAATACTGAAGTACCTTTTAAGGTTTTTGTTTGTTTGGTTGGTTGGTTGGGGGATTTTTGGAGGGGGAGAAGAGGGAGAAGAGATATTACCAAAATGTCATCTGAAGAGAGTATCTAAGTGTTTTCAACCAAAATTTACTGGTGAGAAAAATCATTATAGAGGTGTAAGAGGCAGTAAGAAAATAACTCTTTCCACTTCGAATTATGACAGTCTGTATGCCATTGTTAAATTCAAAGTATTACTTGTTATAATTTCTCGTTATAAATATGTTAACATGTATATCTAGTGGTTTGCATTACCCATATCATTTATTCATTTATTGCCTTAACCAACTGACCATCCTACTCCCTTACCCATTCCTTTTAATTATCCTTTTGCTTTAAAGAGGCTCTTTTCAATTTTAAATGTTAAACTCCTTAACCCATGTCTCACTTTTAGTAGGCAAGTAGTAGGGGTTATGTATTCCTGGAAAAAAGTTGCGACTACTAAGGTTTGTTTTTATTGTCAATGTGACACAATAGGATGATCTGAGAAGAAGAAACTCCATTTGAGAAATTTTCTTCAGCTAACTGGCCCATGGGCATGTGTGTAGGGAATTGTGTTAGGGATGATTTATATGGGAGGGCCCAGCCCACTGTGAGTGGTGCCATTTCTAAGCAAGTGGGATTAGACTGTGTAAGAAATCTGGGGAAACAAACAAACAAACAAACAAACAAACGAGAAAAGAAGCAAGCCACTAAGCATCACTCCACCAGGGTTTCTGCTCCAGATTCCTGCCTCAGTTTCCTGCCTTGAGTTCCTGCTTTGTCTTCTCTTGCTGATGGACTGTAATTGGTATGTCTAGGTCACAAGTGGCTTTTGTTAGAATGTTTTATCATAACAGCATAGAAGCAGACAAAAACAGGTTGGCTGACTGATTAGAACCTCCGTCATCTGGAAAAGGTTGGAATGCTGTAAGTCCCCAGCCAAATTTTCTTGGGCTATCGTTATCCCCTTAATAGCCATTTATTGCCCTCCTTTGTATATCTTTGTAGCATCTTTGTAATCATTAGGTAAATCCTTTGGAATGTACAAACAGACCCCTGGTTTCCATCAAGTGAAAGACTAAGACTGCAAAAGGAGGCCTATAGCTGAGATTTTCCTGCTTTTCTATAACTTGCCTAACTAATGTGCCCACCAAAGTATTTGAAAGGCCTCTTGATTTACAGTGTTCTTTGTTCTGTTACTATAGGATTTCATGGAACTGTTGACATGTTGGAACATGGTATCTTGGGGAAACCCGAATCTCTGTTTCTGGGCCATGACCACTGATCTTTGGCTCTAGAATCAGCTATTTCTTTTGTTCTTTTCAGTTTTGAGCAAGTCCTTTCATCAACAGTAACAGGCTTTTAAAATCAGAAAACGTTACTTCTGCACGGTGGCATCATGTGGTCACAAGAGCTGACTTCATGGAAAAGCCTCTCACATACACAGGGGGCCCTCAGGGGAGCTCCAGCTGCTCTGTACATTTCAAACTTCCAAAATAGTGGCAGCTTAAGAGGATCTATATTTGTATGATCACCAAGCAGCAAAAACAGGTGGCTGTGTTATTTGCTTACCCACATGAACTCTTTTATCCACCTCTTGCTTCCCAAATAAAAACAGATTTCTATTTTCTAATGACAAACAGGATGTAAACTGATAGTAACAGTAAAAAGAATTACAGTAGTGCTAAGGAATAGAATGGACAAATAGTAAAAAGAAATAGCATCTCTCTCTCTCTCTCTCTCTCTCTCTCTCTCTCTCTCTCTCTCTCTCTCTCTCTCTCTCTCTCTCTCTCCCTGGCTCATTTCCTGAGCCCTGCATTTTCAGTGTCTGTATAAGACTGTGTCAGAAGCAATAGATCTTAGGGTCTTGGGGGTGGGGAGGGAAAGAGTCTTAGGGAAGAAAAAAGAAAAAAGGAACCATTGACTATTTATCCCAAGTGCTGATCCTCTCTGATATCTGAGAAGAAAGGGAATAGAAATCCTAGGAAGATAATATACTCTTAGTGTCTCCAGCAGAAACAGAAAGGATTAACAAGAGGGAGATGGGGAGATGGCGACTGGGCTCCTGATGAAGTGCTGTTGGGTTAATTGAGAACCTAAGCTTACTGATAACACAGACTTTACTTAACAAAGAAAGCACTGGCATGCATTTAAGTTACTAGGTAGTCCCAGTCTTTCCCACCTGAGTGTCGTCTCCCCATTGCCTTGGTGGCAGACTTGACAGAGTGTGTCCACTAGACAGAAAAGGGTAGTGCCTGCTCTGGATCTGAAGTGGTTTTAATGAGCTGGTGCTAGCTTAAGGCACAGGCTAGGATAAATACCACAGGAGGTCTGAGGTCAGGTTGCTGCATTTCAGAGTAGAAATGTATAATAAAAATAAAATAAAATAATGTCATGCTTTCCGTACAGACAAAAGGGGGCATATCCAGGAAAGGGGCTGCACTCGGGTCTGCTCATTGAAAGCAGGATGGCTTCTGGCCTAGGGAAGGGGGAGAAATGCTCTGGATCCCAGCAAATCAGGGTGAGAATAGAAACCACTTGCCAAATTCGGGAATAGAAAAGGGTATGGGAAATGGATGCTGCTGGTCATGTACATGTAGTTCGTGCCCGCTGCAGTTCTGACACCACTGCTAAGCCTGCTGCCCGTTTTAATTCAGAAAAGGGTGGGTACGAGGAGGATTGTTGGGGAAGTGAACTGAATCCTGTGTAGGTGTCAGCTTCCTTTAGCAGAGGATGTGGGCATGTTGAGCACAAATGGGGAAAAAGGTAAGGGTACGGAATCGCTGTAGGTGGGTGTGAGAATGGCTGGTGCCTGATACTCCCTGGTGAGGAGGAGGAAGCTGATCATTTCCTAGACTGCATTCCCTACAATTTTGCCCCATCTCCTTGTTCCTCTTGGAACACACACACACACACACACACACACACACACACACACACACACACAGAGAGAGAGAGAGAGAGAGAGAGAGAGAGAGAGAGAGAGAGAGACTTAGAGCAAAGGATTATTTTCTAGGTCCCCCACATGCCTAAGATGTATTAGTAAAGGTCTATTAGGGACTTGAGTAATGGATGCTCACAACCTGAATTATTATTGATCACTGTGGCAGACCATCATGAAAATCTCTTTCTCACTATACAATAGTCTCTTTAAGAGAGTCTGGTGCCACTATTCATGGTATATTAACCAAGACTAAGAAAGTGTCTTCACCTAATACCAAAGCCTAGAGGATAGGGATCTTCGAAATGTAGGAGAGGTAAACTATCAAATGAGAAAAATAACAAAATATCCATGGGAATTCAAAGGGAAACACTTTCCTAGTGAACTAAAACAAAAATCTGAAGACAAAATTATGCTTCTAAAAAATAAGTAAAAATATGCCCTTTACTCGTGTATAACCCCTCCCTTTTCCTTCCTTTCCTCTCTCCTCTCTCATGCCATTTTGGGACTTGTTCCTGTCTCCAGGTCTCTGTCTTTATGGCTATTGCAGCCTGCCGTGTGCCGGTGGGGCTGGAATTCCTTCTGGAGTGAGGTTAGGTTTCTGGGCACGAGTGCCAGGTTTATAATAAGAAAGGGTAAATCTATCTCCTTAGCATTCAGAGGGAGCACTTGCCAATCCTGCATTTCTCTGTGTGCTAGGACTAGCCTTTGGGGTTCTAACCTTCAGGAGGCATCAGGTTCTCCAAGGCTGACAGCAGGGGCTGTTCCACACAGATTTACTGAGAGGAGGCCAACTGTCTCCATTGAAGATCGGAACATGTTGCCCTTCTCCTCATTGCCCTTTCTTCTTTGGGAATTGTTTTATAGGGGGAGGAGAAATGCTCCAAGACTCCCTCACTAGAAACAAATGTTGGAACTGTCTTTAGATCACATTGGTGTCTCACTGAGTCTGACTAGACCACTTGGGATTACAGCAGATGTAGTTAGCCCTTCCTCTGAGTCCAGTAAAGTAGCCTCTAGAGTAACTGGCTAAAAATGAGGTTAGCCAGCTGACAAGAGCTCGTCCATCCCTCTCCTGTCCATCTTGCTGTGAAGCTCAGAAGAACTTAGGATATGGCGTGACCTGTTTCAGTGATTCTCTGACGACCTGTCTCTGTGTCTGCCTGGTGAAGACCATCTTCTCTGAGTCATCGCCTGCCCAGAAGTACAAGAGACCCCAGAAAAGTGAGCTTGTCTGTAAATTAGGGGGAAATGGTTGTAACCTCTTGTTCAAACAACATGTGCACTGCCTGTAGAACTTGACTTGAAAAACAAGGCAATCAGACGATAAATTGGTATTTGAAATACTTCTTTCAAGTTCCTCACCACTTCCTTTCCCACGCAAAGGGCTAGTATCCCAATTACATGTCCAAGCACTGATTTGCCTGCCCAAGTTCTTGATAGGAGATATTGGGGTCTCAGGATCTTAGAAAACAGGGGTATGGGGGAGAGTAGGCCAAAGCCATGTGTGCACTACAATCACTCTGACAGTACATAGAGAGGAAGATTCTATGATGAGGTCTTATCTAGGGGCCTTACTCAGCAGAAGATATGTGGATAACTGCAAGAAAAAGAGTCCCCTGTAACTACCCTTACATAGATTACTCCCAAGGCTATTTCCAATACCATGACTGAACACTACTAGATTGATTGATGAACGGTTTCTTTTATATTTGCTTACATTTTCTTTAGTCTGGTTCTGATTCTTACTAATACACTGTTGTCTGAAGCTCCTTCTGCCTAAATTCTTCCTTCCATCTTTCCCAAGAGTGAGCTATGTAACAGTGCTTTCCCCATCTTCTCTTGATCTCCCTTTCTTTATCCATGAAAAGCCTCTCCCCAACTTCTCTTTGGTAGCTGTACGACTATATCTTGGCATATGCTTTTAGGAGGATCTGAAATGTAGAGGATTGGGGTACTTTTCACAGATAGTTTAATATTTTCCATTTCCATGTAGCTGTGCAAGTCTTCAGGGGCGGGATAGTGTAGTGGTTAAAAGTACTCAAAGGTAACTGTGAACTGGATTTAAGTGCTAAGTACTCTGCTGTTAGCTGTGTCTCTGGCTTCTGAGTTGTTGATGTCTTTGGTGGTGATGATTGATCCAGAGCCTCGCCCAAGCTTAATGTGTGTTCACCCGCTGAACCCACCTGTTTTGCTGCATTCTGAAATGGTCATGCTTACAACCCCTTAGGGTTGTTGTAACATTTAGATAGATCACTTAACTCCAACACATAATGTGCCATATGTGTCTTCTAGATAGATGAGGTCAGAGAGGGAGAAAAGATCCTACTAGGACTTAAAGCTTCCAATGAGTTTGGAGCTAGAGCTCATTCTAAATCTATGAAGCTCTAAGAATATATGCTCCAATGTGCTTTTAAATCTAGAATTTAAATTAAGGTTCAGGAAAACACATGACACCAATATGATAATTGTCATCTGCTATTCTTAACTTCTCCGAATGAAATCTTATGATCATGTTTCTTTGCCTAAACATAATCCAACATATAATGTGTTCTGGAATACAGAAATGACATGGAAGATCATATCTGGGCTTTCCTTTTCTAGTCATATCATACTAACCCATGGATCACAACCCCTTCAGGTGGCCAAATGAACGACCATTTCACAGAGGCCACCTAAGACCATCAGAAAACACAGACTTTTAAATTATGATTCATAACAGTAGCACAATTGCAATTATGAAGTAGCAATGAAAATAATTTGATAGTTGGGGATCACCACAACATGAAGCCTGTTTTAAAGGGTCACAGCATTAGGAAAGTTGAGGAAGAAAGGAAGGAAGGGAGTAAACTTGGGAGGAAACACATGCTTGAGTGCAATGGCTACCTGCAGCATTTGATGTTCTATGTCGCCTTTCCCTTTAATTCTTGTAAAAAGAATTCTATAAGATAGTAATAATTCTGTTAAACCAGGAATAAATGGAACTCAGAGAGCTGTCTACAGCAAGTCCTTAACCTTGTAAATTGTAGAGCTTGGATATTTTTCCAAAAGCCCATAATTCCCCCTACTTTGCCTTTTACATATCACTTAAATATTAAATGATGACTTTCCAGGACCAGAGGCCTAGTTGGTTTAAATTCACAGGAAAATATGTCAATCTGAAGTTTCCTCTTATATATCAAAATGCAACAGTTATGAAATTAAATCCACATTTCAAATAGCAAAAACCTACAAGGAGGATTTGAAGGGCCAAGAACAGAGATATGAAGAGGGATGTTTTGATAAGTTTTTAATTTTCCTTCCTTGGGGTTATGTTGGATTTTGGGGATGAAGTCTGGGGCAAGTCTTCCACTGGGATCTAGCCCTAAACCAACCAGTCTGAAGAGGATTTCTCTTGGATAGGCCTTTAACGCTGAAGAGTTGTGATGCTCTCTCCTTAGTCCCACAGGTTCAGCTAAACATCTTGAAACTGAAATTAAGAGGCATAAGGAGATATTCTGTGTTTGTAGCATGAGAAATCTTCTTGGTTAAAGAATGGAACTGTGTAGACGGAGTGTAGTAGACATGACTGTCTTGTGATCCGCCTGATTGTCCATCAGAAGAAAAGATACATGGATTTTCCTGTGTGCCAGAGATGGACCAGGGAGGAGAGCAAACTGCTTGGTATTGAAGCTTTCCAGAAAAATGTTTGGGTGTGCTGTGAGTCTTCAGAGAGAACCTATAGGTAATGCATAGGTGAATGAGAACCAACAATAAAACATTTCTCTGTTGGGATACAAATCTCAGTTCAGTAGCCTTTAATGAGAGCCTGCCTTAAGTAGCAAGTAGAACCAATAACTGTAAACAGTTTTGCTATCTGTCTTAGTTAGGGTTTTAGTGTTATAAACAGGCTTCATGACCAAGGCAACTCTTATAAGAACAACATTTAATTGGGGCTGGCTTACAGGTTCAGATGTCAAGGCAGGAATATGGCAGCATCCAGGCAGGCATGGTAGAGTCAGAGCTGAGAGTTCTACATCTTCATCTGAATGCTGCTAGCAGAATACTGACTTCCAGGCATCTAGGATGAGGGTCTTAAAGCCCACACCCACAGTGACATACCTACTCCAACAAGGCCACACCTTCCAATAGTGCCACTCCCAGGATCGAGCATATATAAACTTTCACACTATGCTACAAGGCAAGAAGTTACAGCCCCTGCCCTGCTTACTTCCTCTTCACTACAGTGGTTGACAGTCCTGAATTTAAGTCAGCTAGGGAAGGAGGATAGGCCAAGAGAAAAACATTGGCACATCATTTTCCAGTGGAGGCATCATCTAAAGGTGGTGCAAGCTAAACAGAGGTTTAATACTAAATCACGTTCAGGAGGCCCTTTAGTATTTGGTACTGGGTATTCGAATCACTTAAGGCTCAATTTGTAATTTAACAAAAGTAATTGTACGGCTATTTGGAGGACAGAAAAGCATGGGCCTATCATGTTAACTAAGAGCTGAATGTCATGGGAGTAAATGGATTCTTACAATTCCCCTTTACTTTTGAAGCCATCTGGCTAGATAAAACTGTATTATGTCTATAATTTCAATACAATAAAACTTGCTAAATTGGGAGTCAGGTAAGAATTTAGATATAATGGTCCAAGTTTTTAATGAACAGGATGATTTAATTTAGGGCCAAATAAAGTACTCTGGGTCTTTCCTGAAGTTTCACTGAAAAATAAAGAAGAAACTAAGTATCCAAAATAACAAGAAACTACCATGAATTAAATTACATTGTCTGGCATTGCCATGTTAGTATCCATGCTGTTTTCCTTATCGCTTCTCTCGATTTTCAGGATTATTAATTCATTGATGAAACCAAGCCACATGTCTCTGGACGGGAATGGAGGCACTGAAAAACAGCCAGTGAAGAAATCAGGGTTCATATGTCATTTCAGCGGCAGAGACATGTAGGACACAAGAAACACTGCTATAGCCCAGGGAGCTGAGTGCATCCACTCTTGACAAAGTGTCCCCTATTCAGAGAGTTGGGAGAAAGGAGCAATGATGTAAAGATATTGCATTTCAGAAAAGGTGAAATTTATCACTAAATAGCATAGACAACTAATCATAGCAGGGTCATTCCAGGCTTCTGTGCCCAATAAGGTCATAGGATGGATGGTTTGTGTCACTAGGAGAAAAGGGACGAACAA
This sequence comes from Mus caroli, assembly GCF_978045245.1. Classification (NCBI taxonomy): domain Eukaryota; kingdom Metazoa; phylum Chordata; class Mammalia; order Rodentia; family Muridae; genus Mus; species Mus caroli. The sequence continues at coordinate 33,506,425 of NW_028227260.1, read as the reverse complement.
TGAAATACATTTCCCACCAGGGTGTAATTTATTTAATTATTTTTTTAGAGATTTATTTATTATACATCAGTACACCATAGCTGACTTCAGACGAACCAGACAAGGGCATCAGATCTCATTACGGGTGGTTTTGAGTCACCATGTGGTTGCTGGGATTTGAACTCAGGACCTTCGGAAGAACAGTCAGTGCTCTTAACCACTGAGCCATCTCACCAGCCCTTATTTATTTTTAAAAATATTCTGGAGACATGGTCTCGTTATACTGGCCTGGCCTGGTATTTTCTATATATGCCTGGCTGGCCTTAAACTCACAGAGATCCTACTGTCTCTGCCTTGAATGCTGAGACTAAAGCTAACATGTCAACCTGCTTTTTTACAGAACTCAGGACCACCAGCCCAGTGGTGGCCCTACTCACAATGGGCCCTGCCCAGTGAATCACTAATTAAGAAAATGTGCTATAGGCCTGCCTACAGCCTAATCTTATGGAAGTGAGGGTCCCGTCTCTCAAATGACTTTAGCCTATGACAAGGTGATAGAAATCCAGCCAGCACAAAGGCCTTCCTGGTCTACAGAGCAAGTTTCAGGTCATCCAGGGCAACATAGAGAGATGCTGTCTCAAAAACTTATGTCTAAGATAAAGAAAAACTACTTTTTAAAAATTAGACTCTAAGTTAGTTTAGCTTTATTTTTCTAGTCCGCTATTACTTGTAGAAAAATCATAATGGATATCAACTATTTTATGGATATATAACTGTGCTGTAGATATAGAACAGATTATTTCTCACAATTTCCTCAGTGTTGTTTCATCATGAAGATAATGTAAATATTTATATTCTTAAATCTACCTATTTTTGATGGGCACTTTGCCAATAATCTAATATTCAGAAAGGGCATATCTGAGTTAAGGGTATAAAAACCTCTATTTTAGGGCAGCAACCTTTGGTTTCATCAATGAAATGCCAACCATTTATTTTGTAGTAAAATGTAACGCAAAAAAAATCTAACATCACTCCCAGAAATATTTCCTCAATACACTTCTTGACTATATCATTCTTTCATTTATTCAAATGTTCCAAATTATGAAATATATATATTCATTCCAATATTTATATTCTGTTCCTCTATTTTGGGGGCTAAAATACTGTTTCACTGTGTGGCAATTTATACTGAATTTTGCTATACAGCAACTCATTTTTAAAAAAAAAAAAAAAGTTTATGTGTATTTTGCAGGCATGTATGTGTGGTTCTCGGAACTGAAGTTATGGATGGTTGTGAGCCACCATTTCATGGGTGCCAGAAACCAAACCCATGTCTCTACAAGAGCAACAAGTGCTCTTCGCTGCCGAGCTGGCTCTCTAGGCCCCTCCATACCTTTTTTTTTTTTTTAAAAGAATTTTCCCATTTGACTTCCATTCACTCATTTTAAAACAATGAAAAAAAGAGACCATAAATTTGAGAGAAAGGAAAGAGGGGTACATGGGAGGATTTGAAGAGGGAGCTTTTAAATAATAGACTTTAAAAAAGAAAAGAAACAATCTTTTTAAAATAGAGAAAAGCAGCCCCCACCAAAACCATAAAAATAGGGTCCTTTTCTTATCAATCTGGGAACAGAATCACTTAAATTATATATATATATATATATATATATATATATATAATTTTATATATATATATATATATTCTGATCTCACTTTATTAACATATACACTCATAATTCTATGGGTATATGGTAAAATAGTTAACTATGGTTATTTCTGGTATGTTAGACATCCTTGTGTTGTACCTGACCTCCTCCATCCAGTTCTCCTCACTCTGCATACCCCAGGCTTCCCAATTAGAGAGGACATGTAAGGTCTTCTTTGTCTGGCCTTTAAGTTTGGCAAGAGGGAGGAGGACACTGTATGTTATGATATAGAAGTGAAACACTGAGTTTAGCCATTCCTTTTTATCTTGGCATCTCATTTTTCAGAGTTTATATGTATATCACAACTGCTGTTAGATGGCCCTTTTTCCACTCAGGTGTATACCATTCCCAAGTAACCTTTGCCTAGGGGTACTAAATCCCATGGAATGGGCTGAATTTAAGTCACCTCCCCCTCATATAGCCCTTACAACTCAAAAATGCAGGTATAACTTATTATTTACAGAAATTGAGGCTTCAGAAAAGCTAACTCCATCAGCACCATGGTCCTTTCTGCTGCAGAATTGAAGAAACGTATTTCTGTTCACCAATCTATAGCAACTTGTTTTACCTGTACAAACTGAATAATATAATCCATGACTATATTCTCTGCCAAGAATTTGGGAAGAGACTTCAAGGACTCTGACTGATCCTGTAGGATTTATGATTCTTACTTCCTATTTGCCCTTTGTAATACTTTCCTAAATTTCAACAATTTGCTAAAAGCAAAAAATAATAAAATAGTTGGGGTGGGGCGTGGCTGGGAAATTTGCACGTTAAGATTTAGAAAAAAAAACCACATATATTTCTGATAGAAGTTAATCCACAGGGTATGCTTCCCAGGTTTCCTCTGCTAAGAATTAAAGCTTTGGGGCTAGGACCTGGGCACAGCTCATAAAAGAATGGCAAGAAGGGGCAATTAAGAGTACTGATCCTGGTGTGCGGGCCGAATCCACAGGAGTAAAGAACATCATGAGCAAACCAGGCTGCTACAAGTGTCACTAGTAAGTAATCTGCCCAGAGAAGCCACACCAAAGAGGGAAAATAACTTGACCTTACCTGCTACAGCAAGAATCTTTAAAAAAGCTTTTTACTTTTAACTATGTGTACGTGTGGTGGCATATACATGTCCACAGAATTACCTGAGATGGTCAGAAGGCACCAGATCCCCTAGAGCTGGAGTTACAGGTGCTTGTGAGTTACCAGAAACAAACTTGGGCCCTCTGAAACAGGAGAACAGGCTGAGCAGTCTCTTCAGTCCAAGAAAGGAATTTTTCCTTTGAAAGCCAGTTTTCTTCTGTGCCACCCAAATACCTCGACCCTGTATTTGCTAGTCTCAGGAACATAAAAAGAACACCACACTTTTTTTTTTTTTTGCTTTGAAATTTAGAAACAAGTTTTATTTAAGATCTGAAATACAATTCCTAAAATATCAACTTTTCAGAAAACTGTGGCTACACAATAATGCATTGCCTCTATCATGTTAGAACGTGCATTAGACTCAAATACAAAAACCAGGAAACAAATCACCATCCTTCAACAATTTGAGCAAAGATAGAATGAATGCCTAAGGAACAACAAAGATGGACTTGCAGAGGATGGGCTGTTTACGGACGTCAAGCACCATAAAAAAAAAAAAAAAGCACAAATGCATGGGTTTCCAGGTATATACATTAAGTTGAACCTTTGGCACTAGGAACCAGGGCATCTCATCACGTAGCATTAACACATATTAGAAAACTGTGTAGTGTCAAAGGGATAGAACCACCAGCATTCAAGCAATGTTGTCAACTAGGCAATAAAATGGTCTACTGAATTTCTTCTTTGTCTAATTACTGCATACACTGGTAGCAACTTTGAAATGAGGAAAGGAGCTGGGTACTCCTTTTATTTTCTGTCTACAACAGAACAGGAAAACAAACTGAAACATAAGCCCTGTTTTACACTGACAGTTTTAAAGAACATCAATTATACCATGAAAGGACTAAACAGAAGTGTTTACAGATAGCAGACAATAGTGAGCGGTCAGTAGACCTTCACAGGGCTTTGCGATGATAGTCAGCAGAAGCCACTTTGTAATCACTGGCAGTAAACAGAGAGGCAGAATTCTTTGCCAGATACTTAAGGAAATCATGCAGATAGCCCAGCAATAATGCCAGGCTTTTCTCATCAAGGGGCGTATAGGCCAACATTGCCCCAATTCTCACGAATAATCTCAGTAGGTGTGGCGCCCCATAGATCTGCGACATTGGCGCATCAGGGTGAGCCAGCAGAATCTCAGCATACTGAGGCCTTTCAAACTTGTACAGCAGCTGAGTGCCCAGCATCACATTGAAATACTCTTTTATCCCTCCTACAACTTCATTAACTGCGTACTCCTTATTATCAACATTTCCCTGTGACTTCTTGCAATTGGCATACTCCTCAAGAATGGCATCGACATTCTTTTTAGCAGGGAGCTGGAACAACTGCTTCTGCCTCGTAACCAAGTCCCAGTCCTCCACCAGCCAGGGTTTTAATTCTTCAGGGATCTTCACCTTCACCTCCATCCTACTCTTGAAGGCCTCCTCGCTCTCCACAGTGGGGTCAGCCCGTGCCCTTTTCTTCCGAGGGGGCTGGGGAACTTCACTGGTACTGCCACCGTCTCCGTTGCCAGGAGCCTTCTGCTTGTTCTTCCTGGTCTTCCGCACAGAACCAGAAGGGGGGTTCTCAGCAGAGCGACCTCCCCACCTCCCGGGCAGGGCTGGATCGAGATTCTTTGGCTGTGTACCAGCTGACTTCTTTCCCGAGGCAGCTCCTCTCATCTTACTTCTCTGCATGTTGCTTCGAGTTGGTTTCTTAAAGTTGTCTTCTTCGGCAGATTGTTGTCCACGAGTTTGAGAAGCCTGCTTTCTGGAACTCATTCAACCCTGTTTTTATTCCAACCACTGTAATACATAAAGTATTGTATTTGGTTGTTTACTATGGTGACTTTATGACCCATCAGACCACAACACATGCTAACATCTGTTGGAATGTAGATTTTGGGTCCTATTTCAGAGGACCACCTGTAAGTGCTTTTCTGTCTTCTATCTCAAAATCCTTACTCCCACCCACAATTGCCTCACCTAACAATTCAACAGACACACCCACAATTTCGTCTCTTGATGCTATTTAAAAGATAAGGATTTAATTTTAGAGAAAGATATTGTGACAAAACCATAGAAGGAAGCAGAGTCAAAATCAAGACTTTGGAACAAGAATAAGAATTTGCAAGAAATAAGGAAGTTGGAGGTAAAATGAATTAACAGTAAAGGTTCGTGCATACAAGTCTAGGTAGGCCTTGAGTACTGTGATGGCAACATACACAGACCTAACACCGAGGAACACAATGATTAAAGGTTAGAGTCAAAATGGGTTCTGTATGACTAAGCCCAGGTAGTTTTAGTAAAGTACAGAGTTTTAAAGAATTCGTTTGACACCATCAGCAAACAAGATTAGTCCATCGATAGTCACATGCATAAAGGATCTCTTTTAGTAACTATTTGCTAGAAGAGATGAGAAACTGGGAAAGGAGTTAGGGACAACTTTCAGGCTTTAAGGATGCATGCTCTTGTATCCCAAGTAAACTGCTTAGAGGAGAAAGGTACTTAGTTTTGGACTTTTATATCTGGAGAGTGCACTCAAACAGAGAAATGGAGATTTATTATCATGTAGCTTGAAGCATACACTATAAACCAGTGAACGTTTAAAAAAAGAGAAAGAATTGCATACGTAGAAGTCCAGAAAAGATAAGGAAGAAAGTATTTGAGGAGTTAGCAAGAAAGAGACCACAGGTAAAATGGTGAGACTTTCATCAGAGAGTTAAGATTGTGACTTCAGAAGATAAAGAGGTTGAGTTTCAAGAGAAATAATGTTCAGTGAAAAGGAATAAAAAAAACAAGCCTCCTGCTATGATGGCATGACTCATTCAACAATTCCCTTGACTTACACAATGTTCCTTCTTTTCCTTCCAAGGATTCCTAGTATTTCCTAGGATGGTCTGGAAAGATGAAGTGGGAATACAACCTAGAAAGGAAAGTAGGTATCTGCAATGAAGATGAACTTTTGCAAAACATGTAAGAAAAAAAATTATAAATGTGCCTAAGATATATGAAGGAAATTAGTAAACGAGCTTTTGATTTGCCAAATGGAGTTGAAGACATATATGTATGTCTACTCTCAGCCTCTTTTCATTTCATACAGGAAGAACTATTTATTCCTAGTTGCTATAGAACGCCATGTTACAGCTGAACAGCTAGCATAGTACCCCACAAACGTTTCCACACGCCAATGTGGATGGTTCACTGAATTGGTACTTGCAATGAGGAACTGCAGACATTTATTTATAGCTGCTTCAGTAGGGAGAGGATGATACAAATTATAATGCACACTACAGAATACCCAAATCAATTAAACAGAGCCCTATATACTGACACGGAAAACTGTTTAATGTCCTTAGGTAAATAGGTAAGTAGAACAGAGAGGGAGTCTAAAATGGACAGGCAGGACAGAAAGAACTAAGCACAGCTCTTAGGAACAGTGTGATTCCATTTGTTTTAAGTGAGTGTGCAAATGTGTAAAACATGCGCCTATTACATATCCGGGGTAGCCCCTCTCCCCCGAGGAAAGAATTGCTATTCTAGCTTTAATTTACTAAGGACCAACTCAAAGGACAAAAGCATGTACGAACGGGGAGTGGGTTCCCGTTTACACAAGGGTTTGGAGAACCACAACCCATTTTTCTTAAGAGATCAACACATTCTAAAACAAGCATTTCTTTTGAAGCTGTTGAGGGTTGGGAATGTAACCCGGTTAGGAGAGTACTTGCCTTGCTCATCAGCACTTACTTACCAAGGAGCTTGAGAATGACAGCTGAACTTTTTTAAAATAACTGTTTTGTTTGTCCTTACTTACACATTTAAGGTAGGCACATATTATTAAATATTAGATCTCATCTTTAAAAAAATCATTTAAAGGAAATCATATTCCCACATTAAGGTTTGTAATATGCATCTTTTGGGCTGTGACTATACATTTCTTTTCATCCCAAGCTGATTTAGTGGATTCAGGTATACATAACTATTTAAGGCTTTTACCATGGCACTAAATTGCTTACCCTTCAAAAACTCTATCTTATAAACCCATCGCCAATTTTTACATGTCTTTGTCCTTTTGAGTTGGATCTTGGTAAATTTATCATTTTCTAGGATCTCTTCAAATTATTTTTGACAAATGCTTTCCCTTGGAGGGCTCTTTGGTGTCTGATGTTAAAGGCTTTTAAAACCCTTGGCCCCATTGTTGTAGACAATGTTCTAAATATTTCATTACAAAAACTCAGTACTAGACACCAATACATAGATATATTAAAGAGCACTAGGTAAGTATCTCTGAAGGATATATTCAAGGTAGTTGCCTAATTGGTGATATTATCCAATTCACCTCATAACTGTTTTAACTTGTGTTCCTAGCCAAAACCATGGCAAGTTAATTCTTCCATCTTCAACCACACTAGATTCTACTAATCCAATTATACCTTGAGTTTCAAAGACCTCTTCTGCACCCCCCCAAAAATTCCCCAATCCACTTTTTTGCTAATCTAACTTGTGGGGCATCTTCATTTGTATATGTAGGATTTCAAACCACCTTTTATACAATCACCTTTTTTTCTTCCATAGGTATTTTCATTTCCTTTTGTATTAGGGTGCTTCTTATTTCACACTGACTCATAAAATGGTTTTTGTTGTTGTTATAAGAGTTGAAGTGTGGGGCTGGAGAGATGGCTCAGCGGTTAAGAGCACTGACTGCTCTTCCAGAGGTCCTGAGTTCAAATTCCAGCAACCACATGGTGGCTCACAACCATCTGTAACAAGACCTGATGCCCTCTTCTGGTGCCTGAAGACAGCTCCAGTGTACTTACATATAATAAATAAATAAATAAATAAATAAATAAATAAATAAATAAATAAATCTTAAAAAAAAAAAAAAAGAGTTGAAGTGTGCTTAACATTGTCTTATGGACTGGGCCCACTTATATATCTCAGCATTGTAAACAAACCTGGCTGGCTGCTGCTTTGTAACCTTTGGCTTTGTTTCACTTAGGGAAAATGATAGCCAAAGAAACGCTATAGAAATTATTTCTTAGCATGGTTTTAGTTTCTCCCAAATTTATAGCAATCTTTTATCAATGTTCACTACTGATCAGTCTATCCTTTTCTCAATGAGAAATGCTATTTTATATTCATAAATGTATGTGCCTTAGAAAATTACGTTACTTTTAAGTTGCTCTCTTCCAAAGCCGAGGCTGGCCTAGAATTTACCTTAACCCTCTTGCCTTCCTACCACTGGAACTATAGGCATGAGCCACCACACCCATTTCTGGGCTCTTCTGATTATTCTGGTTGTTCTTGCAACAGTATCATAATGGTTCCATTATTACGGTTTAAAGATATTAATGTTGCTCTGGAATACTTGTTAATGCATATAAATGGTGGCTGACGTGGCATTATTTTAGTGGGAGAATACTGGGGTAACCCTCTAGTGACTTGATGAAATGTGATATACTCATAATTTGGAATATCATCTCAGCTAAAGGACAGTCACTGTGAAAGAAATACCACAAAAGAAGTTAGACAGAGAGATCTATGAAGGAACAAAGACATTCAAAGACTATTTGTTAAATAAACATAGCTAGTTGTATATCAACACCTCAGTTTATACAAAGAAAATCATAAAACAACTTTTATACATATCTGTACACATTTTAGGCAAGATTTTAGTTAGGTCATCTAGAAGGAAATGAAGAAAATTGGTGACTGACTGTAGAGAGAACAAGGGGGAAATGAGAAAAACAAAAAACCCTGAGCCATATATCTGATTCATGAATTTTTGTGATGTGGTCATTCATGGATTTTACATCCTTTCATCTTTTACTTCAGTACCACTGTACTCAAGATAGTCCCAAAGGTCCAAGGCAAGAGCCTTCTCTTTGAGGCTTTCCCATTTCAGATCTCTCTGCCCCCTGCTTTGCCAGTATCTATGGATCTACTATGGACCAACTTCTCACTTATTCTCTAAACTGCCTCTCTGCCAGGGAACTGCCTTCCCCTTAAACACAGTCCTTACAAAGGAGAGAAATTAAGGCAATTATAGAATTCCTTTAAAAATGTCCCTGTGAAGAGACTGAGGCACACCCCTTCCTTTCATAGGTTCACGTAACCAGACTCCAAATGTACTTTTATGTGTATGTGTCATAAGCCCTTTAAAAGTGAGGGGGGGGGGGACGACATTAATTAGACCATGTTTTCATCTCCTGGTCTCTGGCTAAAATCAAGTAGATATCAGCTTTCTCATATGGATCCTGGAACATTCTACATGTCTAAAAAACAATGAACACTGAGGAAGGATCTCATGTCCCAGGCTAGACACAAACTTCCTAGATAGCTGAGGTCAACCTTGACCTTCTGACCCCCCTGCCTCTATCCCCTAATAGATTGTAAGCATGTGCCACTGTCTGGGCCTGGTCTGGGCAGTGCTGGGGATTCAAACCTGGAGCTCCCAAACCTGGAGCTCCATGTATGCTGGGGAAGCAACTCTACCAACTGGGCTACATTCCCAACCCAACTGATGGTCTCCAGTCTGAACAAAAGAGGAAAATTACATAAAGATCGCTTAGCATGCTGGATATGGTAGCTAAAATTATAGTTCTTGGAAATTTCCTCATAAGGAAATAGCCTTAAAGCTTTTTTAAAGATTGGTTGGAAAAACCAGAAGTCTTAATTTCAGAAGTCAGTCCTAGTAGTTAATGGCTGCTTCTGGAAAATGAGAGAAACCAACAATATTAATTAAAAATAATTCCAAGAAAATATTATTTATTTCTCTACAAAAATGTGCTTTTATATATACATAAAATGTCTCACGACTATTAAAGCTATATAAGTATTATTACAGGAAATACTTTTATGAAGACATTTTGGAACAAAGGAAGTTTCTTGCTCAGAATTACACAGAAAGCCGAAGAGCCAGCAATCAAATCCATCAAATCTGTATTTGCTGTAGAGAAAAATAATGTAATATTTGGAAGTGTGAAGCCTTCATAGAGCACTAATTTTTAATTAAGAGAATAAGATTATGCATGACTATATTGTTTATCCTTCCCTTTTCAGAATTTAAAGCTCTTTCTCAGATGGCAGCTTATTAATCTTCAAAATACTCCTACACATCTAAGAAGGTTGTGATATAGCTGGTCTGTAAACTGAGGCCAGAAGGAAGGCACTTACCCTGTATTCTGCAACCAGGAATGGTTCTGCAACCAGGGTCAGATCTCCTGATCCTTACTGTATAGCAAACTTAGCTTTTCTGATGATGACCTAGAAGGTCAAACAAAGAGATGGAAAAGGACATAAAAAGATATGAGATGGTGACTTTCCTTTCCATCAGTAAATAAAATTTTATCTCACACAAAGGACATCAAAGCTGATAATGTACAAATTCTATTTTTCTTGTAGTTTTATTTTCAGATAAATGTACTTTCTTGTATGTTTATCAATTTTGGAAAAAAATCATTAATTTCTATTAAGGATAATGTGAAATAAATCAAATTGTAAAAGAAGAGCAGTACAAACGGCTGCGAATCCTTCATCCAGCTCCAACAATTACCAACTGAAGGCCATCTTGTTTCATCTGTAACCCCACCCACTGCTCCCCCCCCCCCACGGTTTTTTAAGCTATCGGGGAAAAAATGACTTCAGAATTCTAGAATATTTCAAATATATACCATGGGAAAAAAAGGTCAAATCCAGGAAACCCCATCTGCCCACCCCCCACTTTAAATGATTAATCTAAGGGTCCTGATGCTACCCCTCCCCTCGCTGTCTATCGCTGAAATTATCCTGAAGCAGACCCTAGTCATCCACGGATTTTGAAGCCATTTTCTGACATCATTTAATCCCTAAGCATTTCTATTTCTTTCCACAAAATAAAGCATTCTGAAAACAGAACCACATCACCACCATAAGCATTAAAAAAATTAATCTGACACCGACTTCATTGAAGAATATTAATCCTGCATTCAAAAATCCCCGATACGTCTTCAAGAAAATTTTACAATTGGTGTGCTCGAATCAGGATTCAAACAAGGCCTACTCCTCGCATGTGCTTCAGGAGGTCGTTCTCAATCGCTTTCCCCCTACATCCTTTTGCTTTTTGACTTAATGTGGGAAAATTCCGATCCCCACATTCTATTAGCAATTATGGGCTAGCAATTATTTTTATCGGGAAGGCTTAATAAATGCCTATCGTCATAATTTCTTCTAAGAAAGAGGATGATGTACAGAAAAAGATACGATATCGAGCAAATTTGCGTAATTTAAAATTTTTCATCGCTTCTAGAAATATCTTTAGTAACAATTGCTACTACCTTTCGGGGACAGGCTTCACACCGAATGCCTCACACGCACTATTTTACTAGGCACATCTGAATCCGCGTCTGAGATAGCTACTATTACCATTTTACAAACATGGAAACCGAGACACAGAAAAGAGCCTTGCCCAAGCTGGGCGTTGGCGAGCAGGAATACGAATTCCGCTTTGCCTGAATGAGAAGGCACGAGCTAATCCTATCCATAAGTCAAGAAGAAAAGAGGAAATCATCGACCCTTCCTCCCCACCCCCACCCCGAAACCTGAAACGAGAATCCAGCTCTCTCCAGCAGACGACGTGTGATCACTGCTGCTCCTCCAACCGCCATAGTAAAGCCAGGTTTCTCTGGCAACTGATATCCATAGGCAGACACGTCACCCTGGAGGCGGGCTTAGCCCATCAGCCAATCCTAGCCGTCTTGTCTGAGTTTTAGAATGTTCCATACCCAGATGATTGGACGGCCGCCCTCACGTCAGCAGTGACACTCAGCTGCAGTAAAGGCGGGTGCTAGCAACCTGCTTCTTCATGCTTAGGGCCAACAGCAAACCAATTAGCATCCTTCTTCAGTGAGGGCTCCCGCCAATGGCGATCGCTCTTTTAGGATCTTAGCCCGCCCTCCAAGTGCGCTCCAGCCGTTGGGTCAGAAGTCTATAGGGCAGCGCGTTCACGTGGCCCATCTTCACGACCCAGAGTTCCCCTGACCGTGGTTTTTTTTTTTTTTTTTCCCCCTCGCGCTCGCCTTCTCTCCTGCAGGGAGGCATTATGGGTTTGTGGGTCCGCTCCCCTCCCCCGCCCCCGCCCCGCCCCCGCCCCGCTGGGAAAGGAAGTGCCGACGTGGCTGGCGGAAACAGGCTAGGCGGAAATGAGCTAAGGTTCCCGCGAGTGGGAAGAGCGAGGGCAGACCCGGGGCCACGCCCCCGAGCCTGTTGCGCAACTCGCGGACCTGGGGAGAGAGGAAAAAAGAAACACCAACGCCCCCCCCCCCAAAAAAAAAAAACCAAAAGGAAAAGGAATAATGAAGGTTTTGAGGTGTGAGGCGTGAGGCGTGTGAGGGTGGTGAGTGCCACTGGGCGGATGCCCGGATGCTTTGGAGAAACGGGGTGTCTGCGCGCACGCACGCTCGCGTGGCCGTGGAGTGTGGGTGTGGGCGTACAGCCGCCCTCGTGGCGCTGGCGATGATGGGTGTGCGCAGGCGTGCAGCCTGGTGGGGACGGGAGGGGCTGTGTGTGTGTGTGTGTGTGTGTGTGCGCGCGCGCGCGAGCGTAGGTGAGGTCCCTCATTTCGGTGGATTTTTCTGCCTTTTTTATGTTTGCAAACTGCATTAATAAAACTGAGAATAACCAGGACAGTGCTAGTATCTAAAGGAAAGGGCTTTTGTAAGAAAAGACCTGCCGATTTAATTAAATTCCTTTCTTTTCTTTGCCATTTTTCGGTTTTTTGTTTGTTTGTTTGTTTTTGAGGCCTGTTGTAACTAGGTAGCCTTGGCTGGCCTGGAACTCGGAGACCCACCTGTCCCTTCACGGCCTTCCAAGCGCTGGGATTAAAAGCATGCGCCACCTCCACCCAGTCCGATTTAATTTTAGACCCTAGAGATGCTCATTCCCACATTTTAGTCTACCAAAATAAACTTCTTCCATGGTTAGGATTCAGAACTATATTAGGTTCCAGTTGTACACCCCCTCCTCTCTGTCCCCGAGGCCTCCCCTTTGCCCTTCACCAAATTTACTGCGAACCTCCCTTATGCCCCTCCCCAGGTTTATCGCTAAATTGGCACACAAAATTTTAATGAAAACGTAGGCAACTAAGTTCCTCAGTGATAGAGACAACTCCAGTTTCCTGTGGGTGGTGAGCCTCACCTACCTTTTTTTCCTAATCTCCAAGCGGAGTGATCAAATACACATTCGGCCAATTTTCCAGAAAGTTCACTGGCTAGGCAGTAAACCTCTTGAATCTGCCGCTAGATGTCACCAAATCCCAGCCAAAGGAGTTACTGCTTGGTTCCCAGGGATTGTGAGAGTGATTTATTTTTTTGCTCCACCCACTTCTTATTTTATGGGCTCCCTAATCTCTGGCTGACTCATATATATCTTAAATTCCTAAAGATGAATACGATCAAGTTCTGTGAAGTAACAGTACTAGGCAAGGAATTATATATCCGAAAATTCTGGTTAATTTCCTTAAGAAGAAAAAAGGTCACCTGTTCTTCCTGCACATCTTTTGTTTTTACTCAGGATTGATAAATGGGCCTAAAATCTGATGCTAAAACCTTTTGTGAGCTGTGCTGCAGCCGGGGTATCAGCGCTTGAGAGGAAGAAGGGCCGCAAATTAAAGGCCAGCTTAGATTATACATTGAGGCCCCGTCACTACATAAATAAACCAATGAAAGAATATTCTTTTTTGCTCACTTTTTTTTCCTCTTGAAATTTTTATCAGATACGTGTGTTGGCCCCTCAGGTTTATGTAGTGGTTCTGTGCTGTCCGGAGCGAGAAGGTAGGTACTTAGTATACCAAAAGTTATATTTTATCATGGTGAGAGTCATTACACCTTTAAAACTCTTAGTTCCTAACTACAGTTTTAAGCCTGTTCCACCCCCCCCTCCCCCCGAGGGAGCTCACCTGTGTGATGGACCTTACCTGAAGATCAGGCCTAGTCTCCGATGCAGGAGCCTGGGGAGATTCTCCAGCCGCAAGGGCGGCTCAAGGTGTCTCTCCAGGTGTGCAGCGAAAGACCGATGCTTTCTATCTCCGTCCTTATATACTCACTGTCCAGCGGGCGTCATGGGATTCTTGTCCCGTGTCTGGTTATCTTAGCGACTGATGTCATTGGGGGCTGGTTATCAGGTACAGCCTTGGGAGTAGTGGAGTTCCTGACTAAGCTGTTTTTCTAAGACAAAGGGCATTTTTTTTTCCTACTATTCTCGTTATATTCCGAAAAAACGTGGTTGCGTCTTTTAAAGTCCATAGTAAGTAGTAAAGCATTTCACTTAGGTTTCACAGCGCATAATGATGTAGCCTTGAGGGTTTGTTTTTTTTTTTTATTTCTCTATGTACGTGTGTGGCCTGTGCATTTTGCGGCTAAAGTTGACCTTAATTTAGGTCTTTTCCTCTGTCGCGGTTCACCTTATTTTCTATGGAAGGACCTCACTGAACTCAGAGTTTGCTACGTGGGCTATACTGGCTTGTCAGTGAGCAGCTCCCAGGATCTGCCCAATTCTACCAACAGTCCCCCTTAAAACAAGGGGGTTATAGATAGGTGCCCCATGTTCAGCTTTTATATACGTGCTGGGGAACTGAACTTAGGCCCTCATGCTTGAGCAGCAGACCCCCTACATCTCCCGGGTCAGACCATCAATTTTTATTATTTTCTGTATTTCAGATGTTGTATTAAATCCTTCCCATAGGTATTTCTTTTTCTTAACAAAATTCTACTACACACTATAATCAGCCAAAAAAAAAAAATAGGTTTTGGTTACTAATGATATGTATTTGTACACACATGGGTGAAGGGTTTTTAATTTTTTAAATTTTACTGTTTTTAATTAGGCATACATCTACATGTGTGTCTGTGACATGTGTTCAGAAGTCAGAGGCACTGGGTCCCCCGGAGCTGGAATTACTGGCTGTTCTGAGACACCTGACATGGATGCTGGGAACCTAACTTGGGTCCTGCGGTAGAGCCATCTCTCCAGCCACAACAGTGAAAGGTTTTCTTAAAGCAGTTCTCCAACTCAGACAAATCAGAAGCATCAGTAAAACCCGGTAAGTTATCAGAATATTAGATTCGTAGGCTCTACTTTACGGCTCATAAATCAAAGGCTTTCTGGATGGGACTTGGCAAGCCACGCCAGTACAAATTGTTCTAGTGAATCCAATGCACTCTAAAATTTGAGAACCACTGCTTTGGGCGGGGCAGGTGGGGGAGGGGAGCTAAAATGCAATACTTCTTTTTTTTTTTTGTACACCACTAGAGGGTGCCATAGAATGTAAAGCCAAATGTGTTCTGATATACCCTGCATAGTATCAGTCTTGGTTTGCAGATTAAGAAATGTGTAGGTGTCACCATAAGTGTTCCCCTTTCAGAGTCTGAAACAAACTGTATATTAGATATTGGTCCCTGCTTTGGCTGATGTTGACGAACCATTAAGATGATGATAGGAAAGCAAACCAAGTCTGGCGAAGTAACTTGGTGCTTTCCCCTCTCTATTCTAGGGTATCACACAAAAGCTCAGGACTGCTCTCCTTATCTCTTACCTTTCAGTGCTCTTTCTATTCTGCAGTTATCATTTTTAGTATATGTCATAATGTTTCATGTATGATAAACACAGTTTTGAAAACCCATTTATGGGTCACTCACTCTATTGCTCTATACACTCTAGTTCTACTAATAAGCTTATAGCTTAGGTGACACTTTGTATTATTTTATAGTGATGAAAATGAGTCCTGGTATCCAGTTATTTCCATTCATATGTAATGTACAAGTAATAAATGAATACATTTACTGAGTTACTAGATAATTCCTGGCATTTGGGATTCTCGTATTGAGCTTTCTAGTTCTCTGATTTAGATCCTATTTAAGTGATTTTTATTTTTATTTTTTATTTGTGATATATTGATACTTTTTGACCCAAGAGAAAATGTGGAGAAGTTTCTCTGTTGTATTTTGACCAGTTTTGAATTTGTCACCAGACATGTACTCTTCAGGCCTCCTCCTCTAAGTCATTCCACTGGTAGAATTTTGACTCCTTTGAGCACTGTTAGAACCAATTCAAGGAATTCAACATTGAGTGAAGCTGAACAAGTACTCTGACACAACACATTGTGGTACTTTGTAGAATAACTCTGCATTTGAAAACAGATGTGTTTCAGATTTCAAAGTTATTCAACTTTCAGTTATTTCTTGAAACGAGTTCTCTTAAATTTTCTAAATTTCAGTGTCATCACCTATTACATGGAAAGAAATGTTTCATGATCTTAACATGTAATAATACTGTATCCAGCTAGCACATGTGGCTATTTAAGTCAGAATTCATTAGGATAAAAAAAAATTGGTTCAATTGGTTGTTCTGGCCACATAATGTTACTAGCTGTTGTCTCAATTTGGCTTTAGATCATTTTCACCATCACAGAGGGCTCTGCTGAGCTTCGCTGATTTAGATGAGAGGAGGTATATAAAAGGGCCTAGCATAGTGCGTTTCTCTTGACAGATGCTCCTGAAAAGGTGATTTTTCTTTCTCTGTTTTTCTCAAGATCAGAGCTGGGGTGCTTCATTTTACGGATAGGTTCAGGAGAGGGAGGAAAGCTACCCGAGGTCCTTTAAGAAGGGGGTATGTCTGGCCCTGGAATCTACATGTCTGACTGCTGCTGCCGTATCCTAATAGGTTTATCCTTGTGCTTTACTGAGTAGGATTGCAAGGGCAAGAGCGTGAATAGTGGGAATTGGTTGTAGAGTCAGAGTGGTAAGGAAAAATGGCCTAGAGACAGTGTTTCCTGTATTCAAGGTAGCACAGGACTCAGCTTTTTTCATCCGTTATCTTAGCAAATCCTCCCAGAAGCCCAGAGAAGTTAAACAGTCACCTAAAGTTGCTCAACCACTAAATTGCAGAGCAAGGCCAGACTTGTTCCTGACTTTAAAGCCCAGGCTTTTTTCTGTTATGCTGTGTTGCCCCATCAATGTGAATGTCCCCCTGTAACCTTAACTTACTAGTGGGATAAAACCTCAAGGAAATTCCTGACTTATCGTCAGTTCTCACAAAATAAGAACTAGTCTTTAGAATTTACAGCTGCACTATTGTCTTTATGTGATTTCAACTGGAAAGGAAAGATAGCTTCATTTTGTTTGGTTCTGAGGCCCAAGGCCAGACAGAAACTATTTACAGTCTCAGCCTTCACAGAAAATTCAGTGGCTCCATGAACCCTGTATTAATTTGCAAGGCTACCATTAGCTCATACAATGCCTTTGTGGTAATCAGAATCATAGGCCACCTAAGGGCAGACAAATTGCAGAGATCTGTGCACTCCAAAGAAACAGTGAGAAAAATTCCCCTTTTCTTACCCCTGCTGACAACCTCACCAAGGCAGTTAGTTGAAAAAGACATGTTGGCCAGGATTTTTGCTCTCTTACTTGAGTACTGTTGTAGAGCATGTAACTTACCTGTTGGTATGTATGGTCCTTACTGATACTACCTTGGGAATACCAAAACCTTCCTTGGTCTGAAAAGGTCGTGGTCAGTGTTGATCAGACAATGTTTTGTTGTTTATCCCCAGTGTCCTCCCATGGCTTAGAGTGCTTTACCCTAAGCTTTATTTGTTATCCTATCATATGTGTGTACGTGTGTATAATTTTCTTTATTTTACTTATAGAGATGCTTCATCTACATGTGTTTCTGTGCATCCTCTATGTGCCTCGTGCCCCCTGAGGTCAGAAGAGGACATATAGGTGTTCCAGTCTCAGATCAGAAGCAAACTTTAGAAGTATCAAGTAGAAGCTGGACAGATGGCTCAGCAGGTAAGAAAGCTTGTTGCTCTTGCAACAGACTAGGGTTCAGTTCCTAGGCCCCATATGGTGGCTCATAAGCATCTGTAACTCCAGTTCTAGGGAACTTGACACCTATTTTGTGATCCCCTGTGAGCACCAGACACACATGTGGTATACATACATATGCAGGCAAACAGTACTCATATGCAGGCAAAACACTCATGCACATACAAATATATAAATCTTTTAAAAAATTTTTTTTAAAAATTGGTTCTGATTATCTTATCTGATTTCGTAAAATGATGATTATTTAATGTACAAGTTAAAAACTATTGCAGCATTTCAAGGCCAAACAAAATGGCATTTCTATAGTAAGGATGTCTTTTTTGTCTATTTATACTGCCTTAATCCATAGGAATTTCATAAAACATATCCTGCAAATTTCGCTGGATCTGTCTAGCTTGTTAGCCCATGGCAAAGCAAAAAATGGGAACAGTCAAGGGAGAAGGTTCGTCCTTTTAGGGTATTTCTTTTCTCTTCTGTAATTTAAATACCACCTCATGGCTCTGTTTGACATCGAAAAACTTATTTCAAATGACCAAACAGCTGAGAGTTGAACCTAGTCAGCGATGACTTTAGATAACCTTGAGATGCCAGACTTGCACAGGATCCCTTGTTTTTCTCCTCCTTAGTTAATAGTTTAGCTTGAATCGTGCCAAAATTCTGGTTTTGTCAGCAACACACTTGACTTGGAGGGATCATGTAAAGCCACCCATGGTATACATTAACTCAGAAAGATAAAGACGATTTTCGCCAGTCATTGTCGATGCCTGTGGTTCGAACTTTGCCTCACGTGGTTGCTTTGAATCGTTTTTTCCCCCAGCTAAGTTTCTTATGTTGGTAATTTCCACGTATAGTCTGCAATTTCCTAGAAGTGATAAAGTTACAGCTTTTGAAACTGTAATAGCTGCCATGTTTGAAAGAACAAGCCAGTAGTACTTGAAAGTACATATCTAAGCTTTTTAATGGTAGATACTGGGTTGCTTGTACTATTTCCTTACTTTAGTTCTGAATGTTCCCTTAATAAAATAGTTCTTGAAAGAAGAAGTGATCAGTTATGGTTTAGACTACAAACATGGGTTTAGAAGACCACATATTAACCAAGACATTGAGTAAAATGTATATTCTTTAGTAGATATGGACCATGTCAGATGTAGGGAATGAGCCAGATTGAAAACAAAACAAAACCCTTTTTATTGGAGATTGATAAGGTCTCCTCAAAGTATCGTATCTTCACCAGATGCCATGGGGAGCTTTGCTGTAATGAGCTACTACTGTAAGCAGCGTCTCACAATTATCAGGAAATTAGGACCAGAGAGAGGTTGAAAACCACAGAAAGAAACTTCAGCTAGTTGGCCAAATTACTAGCCAGAAGGCAGAGCAAAACACAGGCAAATGGAAGCAAGGGGCAAGAAGGAGCTAAGAATGTATTGAAGCTTTCTGCTTACCCTCAATGCAGAAGGCAAAGCTGGTATGGAAACAGGTCAGATTGTGGAATGTGTGACAGGGAGTGTCATTATCTATTTTTGGAAGATGTTTTTCCTACCTTGTTGACAGTTTTAAGAGTAGGACAACCCTCAGAAAGCAAAGGCTGTGTGTGTGCACGTGCACATGTGTGTGAAAGTGCAAGCATTTAAAGACCTTACTGCTTTGCTTAAAAAGGTAGATTCTACAAACTACACATTGAAATAGTGGGTTTGATCTACTTTCAGCAGTGTGTTACCATACGGATACGTGAATGAGGGTGTTTGTACACTAGGGTGAGAGAGCAAATAGAGCTTAGGGTATGGGGACTTCGGAGGACATGTTCCTTCCAGGCCCTGAGGATGAGATAAGATGGTTAGTAATTAAGGACAGAGAAGAGAGTAAGAACAGCTCCTAAAAGGTACAAAGCTGAGATCCACCCAGCTGCTCCCAGCCTAGAGTTGCGGCTGGGATGTCAGGGAGATCCAGGAGGGTACAGCCAGCTTTCAATAGAGCTGGTCTGTGAAACTTGGCTGAGAGGACAGAGGAAAATTGATGTTTGCTGTAGAGTGGGGCTGTCAGCTGTGCTTACTGCCTCATCAGGCTCCCAGCTGTAAACAAAAGTCCTGGCCCTTCATGGCACTGCAGAGCAGTCCAGGCTGGTGTAAGTCTCTGAGGACAGCTAGACCATTTTCTCATCCTGGCTGACAACCAGGAGACAGAAGAAACAATAGAAGGTAGAATGGGGGAAGGGGCAGAATTGCAAGGGAACGAGGAGCAGAGACTATTGGAAAGGAGTTGTCTATTTCAGATCTTAGGTCTTTGGATGAAATTAGTGGAGTTCTTTTGGGGATAGCAGACCCCTTTACTTGTGTACATGTCCCTGATCATAGTAAGTTATGAAAGAGGTTTCAGAGACTCCAGTGTGTTATCCACCCTTTCGTTTACAAACATACATGCTCATCACCATGCGATGTATCCTAGGTGATGCTAAACTAATAGAAGATAGCTCACATATTCGAAGGTTTTATAAGGAGTTTAGGGATATGTGTGAAGTTGAGTCTTAATAATACCAAATAGAATTTTTGTTTGTTTGTTTTTGAGACAGGGTCTCATGTAGCCTAGGATAGCTTTGAACTTATTATATAGCCAAGGATGGCCTTGAATTCGTGACCCTCTTATATCCACCTCTACGTACTAGGATTACAGGCATGTAACACTCTCTTCAGCAAATAATAGACCTCTAAAATGCTAAGTGACAAATTTGGATTAGAAATATTGAAGCAATGTTTCTGGCTATGATCCCAGAAGGTGGGATTTGAGAGAACAATAGTAGGTTAGACATGATTTGGCTATGAAGAAAATACATCTGGAATTTCAGATAAAACAAAATTATTAGTAAAACTGAGACCTCCTCTGGCCAAAGCAGTAAGTTCATATGCTGCGTTTCTCACTCTCTTATACTCTTCATAATGGCTATACCAGAATTCAAGTCTCCCTTTAAGTGTCACTTCCTCACAGTGGGTCCTACCTTATCCCCAGGACCAAGTTAAGTATCTTGCTTTATGTTCCTATAGCACCAACTGCATTTGCCCTTCCAGGATGCCACCATTTTAACTTGATGAACTAAACTTTTTTTCAGTGCATTTGTTCTCTATAAGCCTGGAAGGGTTGTTTGATTGTATCTTCTCTTCCTCCTCTTCTTCCTCTTCTTCTTCCTCCTCCTCCTCTTCCTCCTCTTTTTCCTCCTTTTTGAAAAACTCAAATGTCTGCTCTCTCCTTTTGAAAACTGTCCTACTCCTGCTTGGCTCTGGAGGCAGAGGCAGGTGGATCTCTGAGAATTTTAGGCCAGCCTGGACTACATAGTGAGCTCCAGGGCAGCCAGGGCTGTTCAGATAAACCATGTCAACAAACAAACAAAAACTGTTTTACTCCTAACCTCTCATTTCTTTGGATGTTTGTCTTTCTGTTCCTTTCTCTTCATTCAGGTTACAAGTCTCTGCAGTCAGGAAAGATTTCTAAGATATCCTCCTTCCCAATTTCACCGCAGCTAGATTGTCCATAATACCCGAGGTATTCTCTCCAGTTTTCTACTTTTCTCTCTCCTGTCATACTATAGGAGCTCTGAGGAAAGGAGATTTTTTTTTCCTTCACTGTTTTGTCTATGTATTTTTATAGTACTTAGCATGTGATGGCAAGTAATTCATGAACATTTGTGAATTAATCCAGAGGAGATGACACAATATTGTTAGGTAAAAGCCAGTCTAAAGGTTGATTGTATTCTTATGCATGAAGAAAAATCTTTGGAAGTCTTTCAGCTGTAAGAGGAAAAAATTATTTTAAAATTGCTGTTTTGATAGTAGAAATTCTTACATATGTTAGGCAAGCACTAGGCTACAGTTCTAGCTCCTGAAGGACCACTGACCTTTGTAAAGAATAACATGAATGCAAACCTTGCTTTACTCAAGATATTTGCCTCCCATTGTCTTGTGGTTCCATGTTCTCTACCTCGCTATCATTCCCATGACCCCTCACCTCCACAAACTGAGATTTCTCTATTAGTCCTCCTAACTAGAGAGATTGTGCAGTATTACCAAACGCTCATGGAACTACAGGCGCACTTGCTCATTCGGACGCCATTCTTTTGCCTACCTTTATTTTACCAAGCGTAGTGCTGATAGCTGCAGAGGAAGACCTACCGTCTGTCTAAATAATGCTCCTAAATGCATGACTACCTCACACTGGTCACTCAGTGGTTCCTTTAAATTCCTGGTGAAGGGATTTGCCTTACCTGGGTTCAGTGATGGAGACTTTATAATACTAGATCCTGCAAAGAAATTCAGTCCCATAGGTAGACCTTCTGTGTAACTGGAGACTCAGAGAATTGATACTTATGCCAGTTTATAAGAAACTTTCCCCTTTCCCTGTAGATAGAATGGCATGGTATAGCATGTCTGGAAGGGCATTCGGGCAGGAGCTATTCCTTGTCCTTCTGAAAATGGTCTTACTAAAGCAAATGATCCAACACGTTTTCTCTTTTTAAATCAAGCACAGTAGAGGAACTTACAGGAAAATGGCTTGGGTTTAACAATAGACTAGAAGGTCTCCCTTGTACTCTGAATAGATCCAAAGCAAGAGTATACTTTTTTTTTTTTATGTTCTACATTTTATTCTACAAATTTCCTTTGAAATTTGGACACATATCTCCCCTAATGGTCTTACAGTTCTTTAAAATATCACATTCATTCCTAGCAATGAAAAGAGCGCAGAGATTTTCTTTTTTTTTTTTGATTTTTAATATTTTTATTACATATTTTCCTCAGTTACATTTCCAATGCTATCCCAAAAGTCCCCCATAGCGCCCCCCACTTCCCTACCCACCCATTCCCATTCTTTTGGCCCTGGCATTCCCCTATATTGGGGCATATAAAGTTTGCAAGTCCAATGGGCCTCTCTTTCCAGTGATGGCCGACTAGGCAATCTTTCGATACATATGCAGCTAGAGACAAGAGCTCCGGGGTACTGGTTAGTTCATCATGTTGTTCCAACTATAGGGTTGCAGATCCCTTTAGCTCCTTGGGTACTTTCTCTAGCTTCTCCATTGGGAGCCCTGTGATATATCCAATAGCTGACTGTGAGCATCCACTCCTGTGTTTGCTAGGCCCCTGCATAGTCTCACAAGAGACAGCTATCTTTGGGTCCTTTCAGCAAAATCTTGCTAGTGTATGCAATGGTGTCAGCGTTTAGAAGCTGATTATGGGATGGATCCCTGGATACGGCAGTCTCTAAATGGTCCATCCTTTCATCACAGCTACGAACTTTGTCTCTGTAACTCCTTCCCTGGGTGTTTTGTTCCCAATTCTAAGAAGGTGCACAGTGTCCACACTTTGGTCTTCATTCTTCTTGAGTTTCATGCGTTTAGCAAATTGTATCTTATATCTTGGGTATCCTAAGTTTTGGGCTAATATCCACTTATCAGTGAATACATATTGTGTGAGTTCTTTTGTGATTGTGTTACTTCACTCAAGATGATGCCCTCCAGGTCCATCCATTTGGCTAGGAATTTCATAAATTCATTCTTTTTAATAGCTGAGCAGTACTCCATTGTGTAAATGTACCATAATTTCTGTATCCATTCCTCTGTTGAGGGACATCTGGGTTCTTTCCAGCTTCTGGCTATTATAAATAGGGCTGCTATGAACATAGTGGAGCATGTGTCCTTTTTACGGTTGGGACATCTTCTGGATATATGCCCAGGAGAGGTATTGCTGGATCCTCCGGTAGAAGAGTATACTTTTAAAATAGCTTCCAAGGACAATTAGACATCCTCATACTGGGGTAGGTATTAATGCTAGGCTAGGGAATTGGACTGTTTTCATAACCACATGTCCCAGGTGGTTAAGACTCTAGCAAATGAGGATGTCAAAAGGGTACTACTGATGTCACCTGAATTTTTGATTGTAGCCATTCTGACTGGTGTGAGGTGGAATCTCAAGGTTGTTTTGATTTGCATTTCCCTGATGATTAAGAATGTTGAACATTTTTTCAGGTGCCTCTCAGCCCTTCGGTATTCCTCAGTTGAGAATTCTTTGTTTAGCTCTATACCCCATTTTTTAATGGGGTTATTTGAATTTCTGGAGTCCAGCTTCTTGAGTTCTTTATATATATTGGATATTAGTTCCCTATTGGATTTAGGATTGGTAAAGATCCTTTCCCAGTCTGTTGGTGGCCTTTTTGTCTTATTGACAGTGTCTTTTGCCTTACAGAAGCTTTGCAATTGTATGAGGTCCCATTTGTCAATTCTTGATCTTTTTTATTTATTTATTTATTTATTTATTTATTTTAATTAGGTATTTTCCTCATTTACATTTCCAATGCTATCCAAAAAGTCCCCAATACACTCCCCCCCCCACTCCCCTACCCACTCACTCCCACTTTTTGGCCCTGGCATTCCCCTGTACTGGGGCATATAAAGTTTGCAAGTCCTATGGGCCTCTCTTTCAAGTGATGGCCTATTAGGCCATCTTTTGATACATCTGCAGCTAGAGATCAATTCTTGATCTTACAGCACAAGCCACTGCTGTTCTGTTTAGGAATTTTTCCCCAGTGCCCATATCTTCGAGGTTTTTCCCAACTTTCTCCTCTATAAATTTCAGTATCTCTGGTTTTATGTGGAGTTCTTTGATCCACTTAGACTTGAGCTTTGTACAAGGAGATAAGACGCATTCTTCTACATGATAACCGCCAGTTGTGCCAGCACCATTTGTTGAAAATGCTGTCTTTTTTTCCACTGGATGGTTTTATCTCCCTTGTCGAAGATCAAGTGACCCTAGGTGTGTGGGTTCATCTCTGGATCTTCAATTCTGTTCCATTGGTCTACTTGTCTGTCTCTATACCAGTTCCATGCAGTTTTTATCACAATTGCTCTGTAGTGCAGCTTTAGGTCAGGCATGGTGATTCCACCAGAGGTTCTTTTATCCTTGAGAAGAGTTTTTGCTATCCTAGGTTTTTTGTTATTCCAGATGAATTTGCAAATTGCCCTTTCTAATTCGTTGAAGAATTGAGTTGGAATTTTGATGAGGATTGAATTGAATCTGTAGATTGCACGTGTTAGCAGAGGATGAAAACAGGGCTACTCATATGACTTCTTTGGGTAGGCTTCATGTTAGTGGACTTTGTCTTGCCATGCGGAGAATTCTTTGTTTTGGTGAATTGGCTTAGAGGCCATTCTTCCCCTTGGCTTAAGACCTGCTAACAAGCTGTTCTGACTAATAAGCCTTCAGCCCATATTTGTAGCCTATAAATATTATTCTAGCTGAAGACTGTGATAGAGCAGAATGTGAGGTTGGGAAGAGCATTCTAATTCCTTTCCCTTCAGAGATGGCTGACTCCTCACAGAACCAACATGTAGAACATGTGGGAAGCAGATGGCTGTGCTGCTGAAATTCCCACTACTGGACTCACTTGTCACTGACGGTGTTTAGCTAAGTTGTTGGGATTCTAATTACAACCTGATCCCAGTCTTAATATATGGTATGTTATTAATGTTTAATAAGAACATTATAATTCTTTTTTTCAGTGATGTAACCTACAAGATCATTTTAGTTTTGTTTCTGTAGTACCTGAAGACCACATTGTATGTACATATGTGTATGGACTCTTGGTTTTCAGAGATTGCTTCTGGATCTCTTTTGCTGTATTCAATAAATTAACAGAAAGGGAATGAACAAAACATGTAATACAGTAAGTGGGAAGATAGGCTTTTATTCTAATTACACGTATTGTGTATTATTAGGTGCCAGAGCTGTGCAGGCTAATGAGTTGTATAAAATGCATCTCTTGCCTTCAAAAAAATATATTCTACATTTCTTCCATTGAACCAGCAAGTAGCACCCTGCTTACTGATCCCTGGCTGATTCCTGATCTAGATTGTTGAGTGTTCCTTAACAGTGCAGCCTAACAAGATTAATCCCAGCATAGTGAAGTGCAGTTTTTGAGATTTTGGTAGGCAGAAGTAATGAGATAAGACTAATAATGCCAACACTGATACAGACACTCAAGAGTGGTGGGAGAACACATTAAAAAGTCTAGAAGAAGTAACACATTCTGGGTACCATCGAGGCATTTAGATTGCTCAGCAAAACGAGAGCCTAACTTTCAATCAGCCTAATAGTTTAAACAGAAGAATGTTCTTTTATGATAGGTGAGAAAATGCTTTTGGAAATGTTGAAGGAATAAATTTATTCAGTGTATTTCTTCCACTTAGAGAGCTGCTTTGGCTTGGCCTCTGAATTTGCAGAGAGCAAAAGGACCTATTGTAGATTAAAGAGAAAAAGGAGGCAAAACCCCTGGCATTCCACAAGGCAGAACAAACTGTTAGGAAGATAGATATACCAATAGCCTTAACAACGGAGTAAATAAAGCCTTTCCTCTTGAAAAAATACATTCATGAAATATTTATCTAATTAAATATTAACAAAGAATTAGTGAAAATACCTGAAACACTTTCTCTTCATAGGACCCTGACACACCCCTTAAAATGTTTAAATCTCAGAATCATATCAGATTGATTCAGGCAGAAAAGAGTACGGGTCTCTGGATGGGTAAGTACTCTAGACAAGACTCTTACATTACCTTTTCTCAATTCATTGATAAGAAGGACCCAAGTTTAACAATTTTGTGATTGAACAGGTTGCCAAATGTCAAACCCCTTCAGTGAGACCTAGCGCTTCCCTAGTCTCTGTATGTATGTGGGAAGAATGAAGAAAATGAAAGCCATTTGCTCTGGATCTAAGGTTGGCATTATGCAAATACTTCTCTGCTTAAGGGCTCCAGTGAGAATAGTACCTTCCACCTGGCATTAGCTCTGAGTGGCTTTGTGAATTCCTTTGGTCTATTATGTTGGTTGGTACTTTGGCTTCTTCGGCACCCAGCACCAGCTGATGCCCTGATCTGAGGCCCAGTTGGACAGGGTTTTGCTCAGTACTGTAGCTGTCTCCAGGGCATTGTTCTTGAGACTTCCAACAGGGCAGATTTGTGTAGTTAGCCCATCTGGACAAGATCTGTAACAAGTAAAGCTCTGTGCAATAAGCTCATCTCCATAGTCCACCCCCACCATCCCCGCCTCCGGGCTGCAGCAGCCTGACACCCCAGCCCCATCAGGGACAGTATCAAAGAGATACTCTCTGCTCCTTTCAAAGGGGTATTGCTTGTGGCTTCTCATCGATTGGCACTACCTGGGCAGAAATAGGAACATAGGGGCTCTCTTCCCTTTTCAATGTAATATCCTCCTATAAACCAATTTTTAACGTTTGATTCTTTGTATGAGAGTGCTCAAATGGCCAATAAAAGTATTTTCTAGATCTGCATATGGTAGTGCACACTTTAATCCTAATACTTGGTATGGTTAGACAGGAGGATTATAAGTCCAAGGCTAGCCTGGGCTGCAAGTGAGTTGTAGGCTAACTTTGGATATACATCAATACCTTTTCTCAAAAAAAAAAAAAAAAAAAAATCTAGGCCAGCTACCTTGATCTTTCCAAAGTACTTTCTTCAAAATCAAGGGAAACAAAAGGATATCTCAATGAATGAGAGAGGTCAGACAAATTCAATATGTAAATAGAGAAAGAAGGCTGGTCTTATCCTTGCACTATAGCATTGGACTTGTTGACTTTGAATTTAGAATTCTATGTAAAATGATGAAGTTAATATGAGGGAGAGATGAAACAGAGATGGAGATGGGAAAAGAGAAGGAGGACAGTTGGAATGGGCAGAGGAGAGCTCTGATTACATACTTAATTTTTTTCTGGGTCCAGAGAAAAGGACTTTAATATTTTAAGATACTATTTGTTTGTGTATTCCAATTGCAGTCCTCACGCTTTAATCTTTCTCATCTTATTTTTGTGTTCTTCATGGTCAGATCACTTCAAAGAACTCAATGTACCAGGCCCTGTGTCTCCATGACTTACAGTGACACAGCAACCCACTCTATTCTGACCTTTCCTGTAGCTTTACTGAATAATCCTATGGAAGAAGAAAGGGAAGCACAAAAGGGTAAAGAAACAACCCAAATTATGGCTCTCTGCCTTCTACGACTATTACCTAAGATAGATAGAACCATTGTTTGTTTCCCTAGAAGCCTAGATAAGGGACCCTATCCATGCCTAGTTTCTCCTTAGTAACTTCAAAGCCTATTCTATTTCAGAACAAGGTTGTATGGCACTGTTATTTTCTTGCCAATAGGAGGTAAAGGAGAAAGAAGGTTCTGCAAAATAAAGAGAGCGGAGAAAAAGGAGAAACAAGAGAGCAGTAGTCTGTCTAAATAGTGTTTCTGTAGTCCACTTCTTAGATTTTAGTATCTTTTATAGCACCCTTCCTAATCATTAAATACAATTCTTAAAGAATAAGCCTCCCCCTCCCTTTTTCCTCCCCAGCAGCATAATAAAACTTGTGGCTGTGCTATTTGACTAGGGACTATAACAAATATGTCTGGAACCAAGAAGCTTACATAGATCTGGAAGGGTACAGAGTCCTGGGTTCTTGCCCCAGTTCTGAAAATGTTATCTTTTCTAGGAGAAGTGAACCTACTCCTGTTGGTCCATATAACATTTCCTAGCCCAATGCAGCCTATGACTACATTGTTGTTAAGAGGTTCAAAACCTGTGTCTTTGTCTTCCTATTGGTAAGGATATCTGACTAGGTCATTGAGGGCAGAATTTGTGGACTGAAAGGACAGTGGAAGGGAAAGCAGTGCCAAGGAAAAGCCAGGCTCTGAATACAAGTAGAAAAGATGCAGATAGCAAAACCAAGAATCCCACAGTCTAGATATTCTTCACAGAGGAGCCCCAGCAATGACAGAAAGTCATTTTGGCTTTAGCCACGTGGACAAACAAAGGGAAATGGCAGAGTAAGCAGTCAATCTGGATGAGGGTATATAAGCCATGTTTGTAAGTACAGCTACTATTGGCACTAGGCAGTCCCCACATAGCTTGGCAACTGGTAATTGAAGTTATGAGTGTGAGGTCAGAAGGAACTGTTCAAGCTCCTGAGAGAGTCTGATGGAAGGGAAAAGCCCACCTGGGTGAAAGCAGGAAGCCAGCAACTGTACACTATAGCCTCCACCCTGTTCACAGTGCCTGGTGGATATCTTCTGACCTTAGCACTTTATAGACAACCCAATAGAAGATATTGAAGACAAGAAAAGTAAAAGGGAAGACAGCCCTGGAGATGGTGTCAATTCTCTTGGCTCGGTCCACATAGAGTTTCCTCATGGTTTCTCCTTCCTTTAGAAGAGGGGTTGGAGGTTGGGGACTATAAATGCTGGAACCTTCCATTGGACCTCCATCCCTTGCTTGTAAGCAGTGTCCTAGGCCATAGCCACGAAAATAGAAGCGGCTCTCTCTTATGATGTCTTCTTCCTATAATTACAAGAGATAAAAGGTGGTATGTATATGTGTGTATATATATATATGATATATATAATATTTATGTATATTAAAAAGCTATATGCTATGGTTTCATTTACAGCCATGCATTGAGTTCCCTTTGAAAATGTGTAGCAACATTTGGAGTCATCTAAAACCCACTGAAGTGCCAACATCTCAACGTCAAATCCTGTGACAGGTAAACAGAACAATAAAACCACCAGACAGTAAGGCTGAGATATTTTGACTTGGTAAATTGATTTTAATTAATTTTAAAAGCTTTAGAAATAGTTTGTGTGTAGATAGTACATTTTAAAGCTAATTTTGAATGAAAGCATGGTGGAGGTACATTTTAAATAAGCAGTAAGCAGCATGATCATTACTACAATAGTTGGCTGACAACTGAGTACCTATGACACAGCTGGGAAGCAGGAAGCAAGGACAGGAAGATAGAAATCAAAGAAATTGAAGGGAGGAGGAGGAGGAAGTGGGAAGAACCATCCACAAGAGCTTTACTTCTGGAAGAAGCCCTCAGCCCCTCTACCCCAGAACTTACTTACTCTATTTTCTCATTTTAGAGCAGATTTGAGAAATAATATCCTTCAAATAGAAGATGATTATATATATTAAAAGTGTTGAATGCTCTGCAGTAAAAGCTTCAGCTAAGAGATTGCCTGAAATGAAATATCCTTTCGTCTGATTTCATCTATCAACTCAAGTGTGCCCAGCACTGAGGAGGTTCCAGAGTCTCTCATCCCCAACACTGGAGAAGTCCAAGGTAAAACAAGAACAGTAAGCCACCCTAGCTACCTGACATAGTTCTTTAACATATAAGAACAAGGAATATATATACGTACACATATATATGACATATGTCATATATATGTATATGCAGAATGAGCACAAAGGTGTTAAACATTTTGTACAATTTAAAGGACACTGTAGGATGTTTATAACAAGGCCTCTGCAGCTACAGAAATCAATGAAAAAGTAGTTGATGAGATACTGGTATGGTTGGTAATAGCAACGCCTTTATTATATCACCCAAAACTGACCTGTTATGAGGACAAGCCTGGCCATCAGTGGCAGACAAACTCAGGCCACAAACCCTTTCCCTGCTGTCTGTTAGTTCATATATATACAGATTCATTCCTATGTTTCCAGTGGCAGGAACCATGCTTGGACCCTAATTGATACTCAGAAGATGTCTGTTGAATAGACAACTGGGCTGATAAGCCACATGCTTCAGGATATGAGGAATGGAGTGGCTTTTTGTTCTTGGATGCCAATATCTTGTTAGGGTCCCAAACTAAAGAGTCTACTCAGAAAAGTATCTTGTTCAGTTATGAAATATTTGGCAGGAAAAACAATTATTATTTGCCCCACTATACAGTGGTTCAATAGCCTTTTGCTTCTATAAATGGAGGAACACTTTTTTAAAATATTCATTATTTTTATTTGAGGTGTATGGGCATTTGACCTTCATGTATGTCTGTGCATCATGTGTGTGTACTGGTGGGGTCCTGGAACTGAAGTTATAGATTGTTGTTAGCAGCTATGTGCATGCTGGGGATTGAACCCAGGTCCTCTGGAATAACAGCCAGCCAGTGCTCTTATCCTCTAAGCCATCTCTGCAGCCTGTGAGGAACACTTTGAACACAGGAAAAAATTAACGTCTACCCACCAGAAAGCTTTGCTATCTTGTTCTTGAAGTATCGGGGTCTTCGTAGAGAATTAGATGTGTATATATCAGAGGCAGTTCACTATCCTGGCTTGTTAATCTTGAAAAGTTACAGTTTGGCAGCCTGAAGGCTCTGCTCATTTATCATTTTGGCCTTTTCTTAGTCAGAGATCTTTATTAATCTCACATGTATTCTATAATTAATATTCACACTCTTGCTACAGGGGAGATTTGCTGGGACCATTGGTATGCAAAATATCTCATAAGGACTTAAAAATGATAGGGCTAAGAAAAGTAAAAGAAATACTTGCTAGCATTGCAGTATAACTGTGCCGCACTGTTCACCTCGCCACCCAGCTACAAAATACAACTACAGAGGTTAGGCATTGAGAAAACATTCTGAGCGAGGAACTTAGATCCAACTGTAATTTCTGTTTTTATAAATCCCATTATTTCCCCTTTTATCCAGTAAATCTAAGGAAATTATGTGGAAATATTTCTCAGGCTAGAAGAAAGTAATTTTATACAGAAGAGAAAATATATCTAATAAAGTAAGCTATTCTTGGTTCTTTTTAGTTTTAATATGTATCTTTTTGGCTTGCGCAGCAAAGATTAGTGCCCTAAAAGAGGCCTAAATTTGGATATTACATACTTAAGACAAACTCTGAATGATGAGGGAGTGTCTATGGCTTGGGGAGGAACAACATGCCATTGAATATCCCTTTGCTCTTTCTATGGCTATTGAAATTGAGTTGAATTTGTTTCTACTTATCTAGGAGCCAAGTGGTGGAAGGCTAGAGAAGGAAGCTGGGAGATAATGCCCAGTGTAAAAGGTGGACTATGAAGACGGAATAGAGTAATAAATATGGAAGTGAGACAGTCAGGGAGAAAAGAAACTGGAGATGGGGGAGAACACTCAATGGAAGATGGAGAGGTGAGCAGGGTTCTGAAAGTAAGGCTCTGAGAGGATTTGCTGGTATTTTGTAAATTTTCTAGTTCTTAAGTTACTGTTTTGATAATAGCAAGGATTCTTGTCTATCCAGTTTGACAGCCTTCACCTTTGGCTGGTGTGCTCAGAGCCAGGGGCTAACCCTGCAGGGATGATGAAAATAAGGGTTTCACCTTTTCCTCTAAATTCCTTAGACCATCAGGGAAGGCAAAGGGCATGTAAAAAAACATCCTCATTTCCTGCACTGCCACAGGAGAAGAGCAAGCACCATGCAGGGGAGACAAGTGGGGGAGGAGGTGGTACTAGGAGCAAGATGAGTAGCACGGTAGTAACTGGAGTAATATTTGTTACTGGGACAGCAACACAAGTGTTTTACGTATGAAAGGGACTCTGGAGTATTTGAAAACCTGTTCTTTCCTAGGAATGTAAAGTTAAAAATCATTAAAAATCAAACTATGAATCGAAGAGTTTGGTACCTGGAGAAAAGTTTCATACAACTAAAGAAGAGGCAGAGATGATTATTTTAGGAAAGGGAGCATCCTGATTTTTTTCATCCCCTAACTATGTACATGTTTTCCTACCCCTTCAATGAGGTAGGAAAATCTTTTTTTTTTTGTCTTTTCTTTTTCTTTCTTTTTTTTTTAAATATTTTTTATTAGGTATTTTCCTCATATACATTTCCAATGCTATCCCAAAAGTAATCTTATAGGCAGGTCTCTGGAAGAATGAGTCTTATTCAAAGATATGTAGTTGAAGATCAGTCCACTAGAGGGCTCACTCTTTGGGAACCATGAAAGAACTAAAGAAAGGAAAACTAGGAATTCAGAAGAATCTGTATGAAATAGGAGCCCCATCTTCCCCAGAAAGGAACCATATCAAGAAATGTGAAGTCATATAGATTGTATGATCATTGGAAGTCATAATAGTGGTGTGCCAGGAGCAACTGAGGTGGGAGTTGAGAGTTAGGAGGAACAAAGCATCCTTGTATTACTATGTCTCAGGCTAAAGTCCGTGTGTGTGTGTGTGTGTGTGTATGTGTGTGTGTGTGTGTGTGTGTGTGTGCACGCGCGTGCGCGCGTATGTTACTGTGGATCAAACGCAAGATTTATACATACCCTTGGCAAGCACTCTACCACTGAGCTAGACCTGCTGCCCCCTAGAGTCAAGATTTTAACAGTGCGTTCAGGTAATTTGTTTTCTGTCCTCCAAAAAGTAATTATGTGCTGTGCATTTTGGGTTTGAAGCCTCTGGATTAGACAGAAAACATGGAATCAAAACTCGAGACACTGTGTCTCTGAAGATTAAGCAACCAGTACCAAGGCTTTCAGCTTTGCTCATAATTGGAACTTGCTTTTCTCAGGGTAGCCTAAGCACCTCTGTTGTCATGACAACTTACCTAGTGCCTATTGTCTGGGCAATTGAGGGAAAACTGCTTCTGTTGTCATGACAACAACTTCCTCTTCTATCTCCCCTTGGTGATCACTCTGTTCTGGAAGAAATGGGGCTAACAAACAAGAGTGAGGAAGACCACCACCTCAAGCCTACCAACTCTGAAGTGCCTGATGTTCAAGACACATTTCACCAATCAGAAGAGGCAAGTAGTGGTCTTTCAAATTCAGTTCAAACATGGGGACCATCTTACAGTGCTCCATTTGAAAGGCACTGGTGTCTGACTCTTAGTTCTTAATAGAGGATGACTTAAAATACCTTCCTTCTGTATGCAAGGAAAACGAAAAACAACTATCATTAATTCTCAAAGCAATAACATTAATGCTAAGCCAATATATGGTTCTAATAGTGGCAAATATATTTTTGTTTGCTTGTTTTGAGACAGGGTCTCTATGTAGTCCTGGATATCCTAGAACTTGATATGTAGACCAGGCTGGCCTTAAACTTACAAAACCTTCAGTCTCTACCTCCCAAATGCTGAGATTATGGGCATGTGCTACCATGCCTAGCCTGGGCTAATATATTTTAAGCGTTTATTGCATGGCATACTCTTAATTTCTCTACTGCCTTATTAAGGGTTAATGTCTCATTGAATAGATAAAGGAAACAGTACCAGAAAAACTAAGTATTTAATTTAACTGTCAACAGCCTGGGACTAGAATCTAGGATTCCCAATTGCCTAGTCCTAGAGTCCTGGGTTGGGTTTGTAGTAGTAATAGGAAGGAAAGACTCCAAAGGAGAAGGAAAGTGGGCTCCACCCCTTTGGTACTCACCATACGCTGACGTCTCTGCCTTCTACGAAGTCTCATAAATTCCTTATGCTGACGAGAGACAAAATTGACTGCAGCATACTCAAGCAAGGCAGCAAATACAAAGAGCAGGCATACAGCCATCCAGATGTCAATTGCCTTTACGTAGGACACCTGCAACATCAATGAACAGAGAAGTTATCCTTTCTGGAGTCCTTCCATGGACTGTCCAGTGGATTTCTAATCCATATCAATTGCCTGTTATTGTTCAGTTTTATCCTGAAACTTCTGTGGTTTTAAAAATTCTGTCATGTTATGTATCTTTATCTGAAGGCTACGCATCATCCTTCATCTTTCTGCAGTCTTCCCCCTCCACTTTCATAAGCCTATCCCCTTACTCTTTATTTCCCTTCTTTGTTATTCTTGCATGCCCGTTTTGCCTTCTCTCTCTTCCTATTTTATTTCTTTTGATTCTTCTCTTTCAGTAAATAAAAATGATCAAATCACATTTGCTTGCCTCTGGGATGCCCTGGGTTTCTCTTAGCCATGGGAGGTGTGTGGAGTCAGTTACTACTCAGAGAGAAGGAGTTTCAGCAGAGGTCACTTAGTTAAAAGGTGATACTAGGACTGGAAAATTTGGAGGTTTGAAATCACTGGCCTTGACATTTGCTTTGGTTCTAGCCTCACTGGCAGACTAGAATCTCCCCCGTTCCTGTTCGGCTGTTGACCCTGTGGAGTTTTCTGCTGCTTTTGCAAGAGTCACTGCTGAGGAATGGAGTACAATGGTAAGCTAAAGCTTCATCTCTCACCTTGGAGAGAACAGGGCAGAATCCTGAGGGAGTGGTACCTAGCCCTTCTCATGACACTTCAGTAATTGCAGGGCTCTCTTGGCACCCACTCACCTGCTTCCTACTGTGTTCCTCTTATTACCTGCCTTTGGGAGCTTTGAAGAGCTTTTTTTCTCCCACTTGCCTGGTAAAGGTTGAACACAAACCTCCTCAGGAAAAAGGCTCAGCTGGATGGGTCTAAGAGGAGGGACAGAACTTCAGTTTATTGAGAACCTTTCAGTTCCTTAACCAGAGGGATTTCCTGTGTAGCTTTGAGCTCACTCCATATAGCTTCATCTCAAGGGTAGGATTTGTGAAAAGTGACTCCCTTTTATCAGCTTCTGTATTATAGAGCACTGAGATTGCTGCAGACTCCAGCTATAGCAAAGGTTGCATTGGATACATTCTCTACTTACTGGCTTTCTCTGTGAGAGTAGAGATTGATAGTGGAGATTGCATCCATGACTTCCTGTGTTACAGGCATAGTGCTTTACCAATAAGCTATATCCCCAACCTCCTATCTTATTGGTTCTTAACTCAAAAGAAAGTGTTCTACCCACACGAGCATTTAGCAGTGTTTATAGGAAATTTTGGCAACACAATTTTAGAGTGGTCATAGCTACTGGCATCTAATGGGTAAAAGACAAGGGTGCTATAAAGCATTATAAAGCACATACCATTCCTCCCTCCAAACACACACACACATTTGCTCTAACTGACATGTGAAAGTTGGCAAACCCTGCTTTACTTCTGGGCAATTCCACTGAAAGAGTAGGAATGGGTTATGCAGATTAGGAATTCCTTGGTGCAGTCTCCTATTCAATACCTATGAAGAAGGTATCCTATTTAACTGTCTATCTCCCAGACCCACTGGGCTTTCAAGGACTTCAGATACAGGAAGGGATCCCTGATGTTAATCTGAACTTGACCACTGTTTATCTCTATAGGGGGGTTTGGAATAACTTACAGGTTTCCTAGCAAATGAAAAATTAGTAGGGGAAATATCATCTACTAGACTCCTAGATCTAATACTCACTCTTTTTTAACTCTGACACCTGATAATTATAAAAAACATTTATTATGTAATTATTATGTGCCAAACACTGTGCTTGCATATCGATACATTAATTTATTTTTCACAGTAACCTCATGGAAAGGGGTAGCATTCTTAGTCTCATACTACAGGCAAGCAACTGAGAGACAGTTTACCCAAGGTCATACTATTAGGAAATAATGAGGCTAGGATTTCAACCTAAGTCTGCCTGACCTACGCTACACTTAGTCTCCCCTATAGCAATTTCATAAACCATCAATATCCACATTATACATTGCCTGAGTCTCCAGTGAAGAAGTCTTATATGGAACAAGGAATGAGAGGTTTTTATCTGAGGGCCAGGTTCCCAACAAATCAGAATAAGAGGGAATATTAGAGGCAAGATTCATTATTCTTTCATGACCAAGTACAGTACATAGTATGTGCTCAATAAATATTCGTTGAATGAAAAAAGTGGCCTCACTGCCTGATTTGCTCAGAGCCTTGCTGACCATAAGGACTTTGAGGTGACCTTTAAATTCCCTACATGAATACACGATGCAGGGAGAACTGTTCTTAGTCCCATCAGCACAAATTTTTCTGCATAGTCAAAACATAAACAGGCCCCAGATGATCAGAGTCTACTGTCTTTAATTGCTATTATATTTGCAACCTCAAAATATTCTCCTTCCCCCCAAATAAATACTATATTTAGAGCACTTTGTAATAGCACCTTATTTGTTATAGAAAGAGGACAGAATTCAGTTCCAAACTCTACTGTTTCTTTGGTTCTTTCTGGTCATCATTCACCTTGAGAAGGTCACTTAACCTACAATCTGCATTTTTACCTGTACTATGAAAGAATAGGACTATCTGTGATAATGCTCCTTTGCATGCTTGTGTTTCCCAAAGAGAACTAAGTAAGGCAGAGTTTCTAGTCAATCCGTAGCGTTCATGTTGTTATGCTGTTCTGGAGAAGAGGAAATGTTGAGTGGCAGCTATTGCCATTGGCAGTTAAAAGCCAAATGCAAGGTATAGAGGAGCATAGCAGAGCATGCAATGAGTGGGAAATAGGGGGCTTGATGTCAGGCAGGTTCTTTTTGTATATCTCTTCACCTTAGGCAAAGAGGCCCTGGATCCAGAGCTCTGAGTTGTCATGGTGAGGACTGTGGTGATGCCAAGGCCTACACGAGCAGGGGCTGCATCCATGTTGATCCAGAAGGAGACCCAGGACAGGATGACGATGAGTAGGCTGGGGATGTACATTTGAATGAGATAGTAGCCCATCTGCCGCTCCAGGTGAAACTTTACCTCAATGCAAGTGAATTTTCCTGAGAAAAGAAACGAAGTATTTGGCTCTGAGTCTCCATACTGCAGCTTAGCCTGAGGGAGTGTAGGTCAGGAATAGGGCAGCCCTGCTGAACCAACCTCTGGGATGCTCAGCTGGCCCCAGATAGTGCCAGATTTCAAACTGTGAAAGCTCTCAACTCAGCCCTAAAGATTGCCTACTTGCTCCCAGAATTTTTACTTCCAGAATAAGATTTTTCATGTAACAATTACAAAAAGAGGACAAAGAGTAAGAAGGCCCCAGAATCAAATTCTCTGAGGTTGAATCTCAGGTTTTCACTTAATAGCTATGTGATCTTAACTAAGTCACCCAAAGCTTTTGTTTGTTTGTTATGCCTTTTGTTTTTGAGACAAGGTCTTTTTATGTGGTCCAGGGTGACATCAAATTTGGAATTCTCTTCTGAGCCACCACGCAAGTTTTTTGCACTAGTTACTAGCTTAGAAACAGACTGACTAACAATAGCAACTCCATCATTGAGCTGTTAGAAAAGTTAAATGAAATGCAGTGGTTCAGGTGCTCAGCACAGTAACTATTTCAGTTGTTAAAGCGTTGTTAAGAAAGAATTAGTTTGGACTTCATTTATATTATACCATTCTTCCTTGCACTTGCTCATATCCCAGAATCCCAGCTAGAATAAACTCTGTGTCTTAAGCAGGTGAGAACAACCATCTAGCATACAACTGGAAAAGATTCGCAACAGAGATCATCTGCTCTGGATCCTGGAAAGCAGGTTCCCATAGACCAGTGGTTCTCAACTGGTGGGTCGAGACCACTTTGGAGGTGTAATGACTCTTTTGCAAGAATCACCTAAGACCATCAGAAAACACAAATATTTAGATTATAATTCATAGCAGTAGCAAAATTACAGCTATGAAGTAGCAATGAAAATAATGTTTTGGTTGGGGGTCACCACATCTCGAGGAACTGTATTTTTAGGTTCACCGCAGTAGGAAGGTTGAGAGCCACTGTCACACAGTATCAGGAATCACTATTGTATTCTGCCATAAAGCAATGCATTGGTTCTAGGCACACATCTCAGTGCTCTTCTTTTCCCCATACCAGCTCCCTTTACTTTATCCTGATTCCCATGGCTCAGAAGCCAAGAAAACAGTAATTTACAGCTTCTTTTAAAACCAGAGGCGTTTGATAACACAAGAGGAAAAGGAGACAATTTGTATAGCTATCTCTAAGTATCCACTGGGAGATGGCTTTCAAGATTCCCCTTACAGATACCAAATCTGTGGATGCTCAAATCCCTTATACAAAGTGGCACCATATTTGTATTTAAAATATGCATACCCTTCCATATACTTTAAATTAGGTCTATATCATTCATTTAAACTGTTTGTTTGTTTGTTTGTTTGTTTAGTGTGTGTGTGTGTGTGTGTGTGTGTGTGTGTACACGTACGTACATTAGAGGACAACTTCAGTAGTTAGTTCTTGACTTCCACAATGTGGGTCTCAGGAACTGAACTCAATTCATTTACCCACTAAGCCATCTTGTCAGCTCTATGATATAACATAATAATGATATGGAAAAAGTCTGTACATATTCAGCACAGATGAAATTTATGATTAATACATATCTTTGCTTTGTTCTTTTTTTATTAGATATTTTCTTTATTTACATTTTAGATGCTATCCCCTTTCCTAGTTTCCCCTCTGAAAATCCCCTATCCACTTCCCCCTCCCCCTACTTACCAACCCTACCCACTCCCACTTCCTGGCCTTGGCATTCTCCTACACTGGGGCATAGAACCTTCATAGGACCAAGGGCTTCTCCTCCCATTGATGACTGTCTAGGCCATCCTCAGCTACATATGCAGCTAGAGGCAGGAGTCCCTCCATGTGTGTTTTCTTTGGTTGGTGGTTTAGTCCCAGGGAGTTCTGGGGTTACTGGTTAGTTCATATTGTTTTTCTTCCTAGGGGGCTACAAATCCCTTCAGCTCCTTGGGTTCTTTCTCTAGCTCCTCCATTGAGGGCCCTGTGTGTTCTATCCTGTAGATGACTGTGAGCATCCACTTCTGTATTTGTCAGGCACTGGCAGAGCCTCTCAGGAGACAGCTATATCAGGCTCCTGTTACCATAATATAGTCATACTCTGTACATAACACTGAATCTTATCCTTTTTTTCTATTTGTACTTTCCCATGAAGCTATAAGAACTGTAAAAATATCGTGTTCATGACTGTATATTATTTTACCAAGTAGATACACTGTCTTAACTTCTACCATGTGGGTGAATTTTTAGAACAATTCCAAGTTTTGTTTGCAATAATGGGAGAAATGTAACTAAACCCAATGAATATTTTGTAATATTTTCTTAAAATATATTCTAAGGAGTGGAAGTCCTGTATAAATAAACAGGAAAAAAAATAGCTTCCTAAGTACTATTTTTCAAAATACAGTGTTTCCTGAACTACCTACACACACCATAAGTCTCATGATACTTGTTAGCCATGCAAATTTCTAGGTATTTCCTCTAGTATATGTAATCAGAATCCCCGAGAGTTACAGCTTAGGAATCAATATTTTTAAAAGACTCCCTAGGGGAATGAATATATTGAGTACAAAAAGCTTGGAAACAATTCATCTACATTCAAATTACCATCCCCCCTCCCAAGTCTCTATCAATTTCTACTCCCAGCTGCAGTTTCTAAGTTCAAGGAACTGTTCCCCCCTCACTCCCACACAACTAAGTTGCTAAAGAAAATGAAGACCCAGCAACTCTTGGGAAAGCTGAAGTAATGAGCTGTCCAGTTTGGAAAAACAGTTCCTCTCCACTTCCCTTGCTCTACATGCAGAATAAGAATGTGTCCTGATGTTCAGGAGAGCTAAACAGTGGAGATGACTGTGGGAAGCATGCATGCTCAACTACCTTTTCCCTCAGGCCTGTTTCTTCTATTTGAGCATAACTATTGACAACTCCTAAATGTAGATTTCCTGACTTTTCACACAGAAATGACCCTAGGAAAAATAAGACATTTTGGCTGTTCATTGTCACAGAGCCCTTTAATCTGCAGTATCTGAGAGACATACAAACATGGATTGTAATTCTGAATCAATTAGCTGTGTGACAACTAATTCAAACTCTCACCTCTCTCTGTTAACTTTTTTTTTAAGATTTATTTTTACAGTTATGTGTTTTTTCGTGTTTCTGTGAGTATGAGCATGTCTCAGTGCATGTGTTGAGGTCAGGGGACAGCTTGTAGGAGTCAGTTATCTCCTTTCATCGGGTATGTTCTGGGGATTAAATACAGGTTGTCAGTTTTACCTACTGAGCCATCCCTATAGACTTTCTGTGTTCTTTCTTTGAAAATGGTGTTGATAGCGTCCTCCCTGATGAAATAAGGTTTAGGAAACATATCTCAACTGTTGAGATTCTAGTAGAACATGGTTGCCTTATCCTGTTGTCTCTTACCTTGAGACCTTCTAGTACCTCACAGATAATAAAGACTTGCCTGATTCTTACCTGTATTGTAGTGCTTGGTACAATAACCTAGATCCTTCTCATCCCGCAAGATAAATTGCGGTAGAGTCAACCCCTCAGCCACTTGGACAGCAGGAGCATCTTCTAGCCACTCAAACATGAGGTCATTCATGGTGTATCCAACTGCAAGTGACAGAGACATCAAAAAAGTTTCAGAGTGTTTGTTTGGGGTGAAGATAGAGGTGGAGTTAAGGTTAGCAAGGATATGGAGTTGAGTGACAAGATTTGGGGTTTAGAAATGACATACTCAGCTTGGAAAAGGAAATGATTCTGAAGAGGGAATTTCCTCAGTTGTCTCATGGGCCTGTACTAAATGAGCAAGTCAGAAAGATCCAGACTCCTCTACTAACGTGGATCTCAAGCTTGGGAAATGCTTACAGAGAAATTACTCTGGCAGACTTGGAATGTAGGCCAAGAAGGTTGGAAAGATGTCAAGGACCCCAGCTGGGAACCTCCTGCCACATCTTAAGCCCAGAGGAGTGAGCATGTGTACCAACCACATGTCCTAAGCTGAGCCTTAGAGCCAGGGCTTCTGCCACTTTTCCTCAGGGAAGAGAGAACTATTTCTGTCCTTCCAGTCATGCATGGGAGAATGTGCATACCACAGACTCCTAGCCAGGGACTTGAATCGGAAAATATTGAGAGTTGATAGCTGAACATGCCAAGTTGCTCACAGATTGCTTGCAGTTCATGAAGGCTTGTGTCCCAGACATGACCATATTCTCATGTGTAAGAGGAGACTGATGTTTACAGAATGTAGTATAAATCCTACTGTAGTTGTGTGACTTCAGGTGAGTCATCTACTCTTCTGTAAAGTGAGGCTAGTAGAGCTTGTCCCAACTAAGTTTGTAAAGTTGTTGTGAGGGATAATGGGATCCTGCTTGTGAATATGGTGTATCAATTCTAGAGGGCAGACCAAAGAGCACTTTCTTGGCACCTCTGTTCCCATGTAGTAGAAACAGCACTACAAGTTTTCTTCTCTGAGGAATATCTCCTGTCCTGATCTTATAGTTTTTTTACCTCTTGAGCCAGGTAAAGAAGCACATTTGTATACATGGCTGGGAGGTATTTTGTTCCTCAGCCCTATGGAATGGTCAGTCCAGCAAGTAATGTGGGAACACAAAACCCAGTCTGGGCTGGGTGTCAAGGAGCCTTGGCTTCTATTCTCATCCACAACAAGAACTGATTGTGTGTACTTGGGAAAATGTCTAAAATATCATTAACTAGCTGTTACTCCAGGCCTTGCCTTGTGATTCACTAGAAACACTTACAGCTTTCCAGCTGCATTGTGCAGGTCTGTATGTCCATTGGGAAGTTCTTGAGGTCCATTGGGCAGGACAAAATGAGGGTCAATCTGGTGGGAACAGTAAAAAAGTAATGGCATCAGTTTGCTGGGTTCCAGCACTGTACAGCATGGACCATCTTCCCACCCTTCTACCTCCATCTGGCTTCTTCCTCTTGATACAGAATCTCCTTGCTATACACTAGGTGCACCTGATGCTGTAGAGAACATTCCCATTCTTGAAGATGCGCAGTAACTTGTTGTCTGTGGTCACCTCATGGAAGTTGGCCCCTTTCTCATTGGCAAAGAAGAGGTCTGGCTTCCAGATAGAGTCGAGCATGGATGGGTCTAGGTCCAGAGAGTCATCTGGATATTCTCGGTAGGCCAGACGTGGGTCATTCCACTGCTGCCGCAAGAAGACATTTACCCGGTAGTCCTGGAAGGGTGGAGAGGAGGGCCTATCAGATTCAGTGCTTTTCCCAGGGTTCCAATAAAGCTAACATGAGCAGAAAGGCCATGAGCAGGAAATGCTGGAGATGCATCTTGAGGGCCAATAGGCATTTTCCAGTGGAGAAAGTCCAGTTGGCGCAAATATGGCAAAGATGGGAAGGGATATTTATTTATTCATATCTTACCTACTATGTGCCAGACTCACTGATAAGAGCTTATTGTTTACTTTTGGTAGGACAGGAGGTTGAACCTAGGTTCTTGAGCATGCTGGGCAAATACTCTATCACTGAGCCACATCCTCATCTCCAAGTGCTTTCCTCGTACACACCGTTTTATTTAAACCTTGCATCAATCTTGTATGGAGAATGGTTTCATGTTCTACCCTTTACGTATGAATAACAAGGTCCTGGGAAGGTTGATGTCCACCTGCTTAATACAGATAGTAGGTGCTAGAGGTGCAATTTGAACTCAGGTCTTTCTAATTCAAAAGCCTGTGCCCTGCCTTGGGTTTCTTCACATATTTGATGACCATTTTTTAGGCTAGTTTGCATTTAGCTAGGGAAACTCTGGACTAAGAATAGCCTCTCAGTCATCAACTCAAATGTCCCATGGCTAAAGCTATGATCACAAAGCAAGAAAAGGGCAGCAGAAAGGAAATTCTTGCAATGTGGTGGCACACTGGAATGGAAGTGGGGAATAGGAAGACCCCTTACCATGGTGGTCTCAGTGACGGAGCCAAAACTGTTGATGAAGATGTTGCAGGTCACATTCACAGGTGGACCTAAGGGTAGCAAAGCATAGCCCGTTGGCAGGGCCTTCCAGAAATCTCAGTGTAGTTTCCTTAAGTCCCTCTCTGAGCTTCAGATCAGGCCACTCTGGAGCAAAGACTGATAGCTACACAGACCCACAGGCAAGGGGGTAGAGGCTTGTTTTGAGCTCTGAGCTCTAGCCTTAGA
Organism: Mus caroli; assembly: GCF_978045245.1. Lineage (NCBI taxonomy): Eukaryota > Metazoa > Chordata > Mammalia > Rodentia > Muridae > Mus > Mus caroli. The sequence continues at coordinate 33,463,170 of NW_028227260.1, read as the reverse complement.
CTTCCAGCCTCTTTTCTTAAGGGCAGCGAACAAGTTCTGCCTAAGGAATGTGCCACCCGAAACAGTAAGCATGGAGGGGACTAAGTACGTGGACCTCTCTTACCTTTGAAATTGGGCCTAATCCTAGCATCATATCCAGATGTTCGTCCCATAAGCTTGTCCAAGAAATCAGAGGGGGACATAGGCTGGGATCCTTTAAGCCCAGATTTGACATCCTCTTTTGCCAAAGCCACACTGGATGGGAGAAGAAAAGAAGTTTGAGGATGGTTGCACAGCTTGTGCTTTCCTGCCCTCATCCCCCTTGGGTGGATTTGCCCAGCACACAGGAAGATAAGCGAGAATGATTCTCTGCTGTAGTAAATGAGAAGAGCCAAGCAGTTACGAGCTTACATGGCTGCCCAACAATAGTTCTGGGAAGTGGCTTTCACATAGGCTAAGTCTTTTTACTCTTAATTCTCACTACATGATATTAAGGCTGTTGCCTCCATTTTCCAGGCAAGAAAACAGGCTTAAGAGGTATAGAAACAGAGGGGGAGTGGATGGGGGGGGGGGTGAGAAGGAAGGCCAGGGAGGAATGGAGGGAGGGAAACTGCAGTCAGGATGTAAAGTAAGTAAGTTAGTTTACTAATTAATTTTTTTAAAGGTAGTTACTTGCCCAAAGTCTCAGAACTTCTGAGTAACACAGTCAGGAATCAGTCACTGGACTAAAGACCTACTTAGTGTTCTATTCCTGAAGACACTTTGAAAGCATTCAAAGAAGAATGACATCTCACCCAGTGTGTTAATATGGCCTAGCCAAGGATAGAAGGAGTTTTAGAACAAGCAGCTTCTCTGAGACCTGATATCAGTTGCTTGGGCTTCCTGTAACATTTCCAGGAATTAGGACCCAGCTTCTTTGGGAGTAGGTCTGATTTGTGCCTGCCTGCCTTTTTCTCCCCCTCTCTCCCTCTCTCCCTCTCCCCCCTCTTTCTTTCTTTCTTTCTTTCTTTCTTTCTTTCTTTCTTTCTTTCTTTCTTTCTTTCTTTCTTCCTTCCTTCCTTCCTTCCTTCCTTCCTTCCTTCCTTCCTTCCTTCCTTCCTTTCTTCCTTTCTTTTTCTTTCTTTCTTTCTTTCTTTCTTTCTTTCTTTCTTTCTTTCTTTCTTTCTTTCTTTCTTTCTTCTTGGCATAGCAAGAAGGTGTGTTTAAGTGTAGTGTCATGGCCATTACAGGCAGGTGAATTCAACTATGGTAATAACCCGGGATAAATAGCCATGGGAGAATTTCCCAATAGAGTGATCATACTGAAGTAAACTCCCATCTTTCTCTACCTAAGATCTCGATTTGGGGGGAGATGTGAGTATGTTTTGGCCTGGCATCGAATCTAGCCTCTTTTCTTTTGCCAGTCTTCCTCCTAAGAACTGAGGAGATGAATCAGTGGATAAAATACTCACTGTGCAAGCATGAGGAACATTGTTCAGATCCTCAGCACCCAGATAAAACTCTGGTAGACATGTAACAACACACATGTAATCCTATCTCTGGGGAGCCTAGCTTTCTTGTAACAGTTAGACTCGATGAAACTGGCTAGATATAGGTTCAGCAAATGCCCCTACCTCAATATGTAAGATAAAGAATGGTCAAAGAAGACACTTGATATCAACCTTAGTCCTTTACACATATATGCACAACATGCATGTCACTGTACACCCACATGTATTTGTGCCTACACATATATAAACATGTATGCATACATACACTTAAATTTCCCCAGTAATTCTGTGTTCTAGTCAGTGACTGATGGAATCATTAAAGGAGCAGAGGTACCGCATTAAATGTTTCACAGGCGTTATCTAGGTTAGTTCTCATGTCAGTCGTCCCTGATTATCTCTGTTAAAATTGGTTCTTTGTATCCAGGAGACACTGTTCCTAGGACCCCTCTATGGATAATATATAAAGTGGTATAGTCTTTGCATATGACCTGTGTACATCTTCCTGTATACTAGTAAATCATCTCTGGGTTCTAATACCTAATGCACTTTAAATGTTATACAAGTAGCTGTTTAGGGAATAAAGACAAAGAAAATCCAAATATGGCCAGCACAAGTGCTAATAAATATTTTGAGTCTGGGATGTTTGAATTTGAAGATGTGGACAACTGATGAGTATGAAGACCTAACGGTACATAGATTATGAGACTGGGGATTTGTAAGGTGTAGGTGAAATGACTTCTCTAAGGGCCTATAGCTAGTGGTAAAGCCAGAATTCAGAACCAGAGCCAATAACTTCAAGACTTAATGTATCTATCCCAGTACTTGTTACAAGACAAGCAACCCAGGATGTTCTATTAAAGAACCAGAGTGAGGAAAGGCCAAGACCTGTCACACTGACTTCTTAGAGTTAGATCTTAGATTCTGAAAGCAGGAGGAATCCCTTGCCCTGGGGACAGAGGCCACCCTGCCCACTGGCAGGAGTAGCCAGAGCAGGTGGCTTAAGTATATACTATGGAAATCCAAGGAGGTCGGTGGGGAAGGCAGCCGTCTGTAGCTTCACCACAGGATATCCACACCAGCCAGGTGCTGCTGCTGCTGCTGCTGCTGCTGCTGCTGTTGGCCATCTGCCACCTGCCTGCTGGGAGGCCACATGGCCCTGCATACAGAGCAAGCAGACCTCTACTGTGCTCAGCCTCACTCAGGTCACCTCTCCTCTGGTCCCTGTCCTAGGACTCTAAGATAGGCTGGGAATCTTCTGTCTTCAGTCCCGAAGCCTGTTTTGGTTACCAGAGTCTGAGATTATCTTGTCTAAGGAACTAAGACTAAGAATGACTTTGTGAAACCATTCTATCCACCCTTTAGTTCCTGGAAAGTTCCTAACACTCATAGGACCTAGAAGGGTCAAGAACTGACAGTCCCCATACAAAGTCCTGGGGTGGTATGAGGAGAGAATTTTGATTAAGCTGTGGGCTACTTGGTCAACCTGTAGCAGGTCACTCACTACCCTTCTCTATGATCCAGTTTCCATATATACAACAAATAGCTTGAAGCTAGGATTCTCTAAGAGCCTATCTTGCTCTAATGACATCCACTTGTTCTTGGATCTTGAGGCAGCCTCCCCTCAACAAAGGTCAGCAAAGCCCAACCCAGTGTCCCCTTTATGTTTGTATCCTGTCAGCTCCCTCTATGCTGCCAGTCCACTTTTAGCTGTTTTTTCTTTCTAAGCACACTGTCCCACTGTGCACCCCTTCCTGCCTGCCATCATGTGTCTGCAAGCAATGGGGCTGAAAGTACCTCAGAAGCCAGATGCTCTGGGACACGCCTTGTGTTAAGAGGGAGGAGACATGGCTCTGGCATTCACTCTTTTCACTTTGTGAGGTGTTCCTTTGAAGACCACTGTAGCTGAGCCATAGCTATCTTGTCTATTCAGCATATCCTGTCAACCTAGACCAGCTCTTGTTAAAATGCAAAAAGAGCAAATAAATGGTCAGGGGACATTCAAAAGGAACCCCAAGAATTCTTTCCCTGCAAAGCCAGGAAATAACTGCTACCTAGTGCCTCTCAAAAGGGCAGTGAGCAGCCATGTGTAAAAGGGCAGGGTAACTGCAGAAAGCTAAGGTTCAGGCATCCCAGCTCCAACATGCTGTGGTCCCGTGGCAATCCTGTACCACCTGCAGCCTATTTGGCAGGCATCTGGTAGATGTTTCTGTCATTTTTAGAGGTCCAGGTGATATGGAGATAAGGTTCAGTTACAGGATGAATGACATCCGTTTTAGGGCTCAGCTACCTAGCCCCTACCCAGACCCATGCAATTCACCCATACAGATGCTCCTATACCCTCAATGGGGCTGCACCACTGTACTGGACAGCTCCTGGTCCTGACTGAGGAGGGTGTGTCCTCCCCTGATGCCCTCCAGACAAGGTTTGTTTTTTCAAACTTAGAAGAAACTGTGGGAGCTGCCCAATCTGTTACCACCAGCCCCCAGTTAGTGTTTGCATGCTCCTCCTCCTCACCCCACTGAACTCACCTGAGGAGGACCTTCCCTGGCAAGGTCCAGAGAAGAAGGAAGAGGCTTGCTGGAACAAGAGTTGTCATTCTGCAGGGACCTTGGAGTCCTTTCTCAGCTTGGCTGCCAAGGTGAGAGCAGGTATCCTGTCGGAAAGCCAGTAGTATAGAGCCCCTCTCTCCAACTTGGACTGGAATAAAGAGCCTGTGTGGCTGGGCTAGGAGTTGAGCGCTCTTTCCACTCCTGCTTCTTTTCTGCTCTGTCCTTAGCAGTCAGGGTCTAGAACTATTCCCCTGAATAGATCTGAACCTGACACAGATAACCCTACCAGCTCCGGCTTGAGCTTGTCTTAGACTGAGAAGGGCCTCAGCCTGCCGGTCAGGGAACCAGAAAAGATTCTCTTTGGGTAGCAATCACTCTCCAAACCCTGGAGAGTCTTGGAGGGGAGGGAGGAAGGAGACCGGTAGAAAGATGTTTCTCTCCCTCCCACATCCCCCTAGATGCACCCTTTGAAAGCAGCAATTTAAAGGCACAGTCGCCAGTAGCTGGAGTGGGGTTCCCAGCTTGTGTGAGTACTAGGGAGGAGCCTGGGCTGCTGAGCTGCCACTTGGGGAGAGCCTGAGGTGTTAGGTCCGGCCTCCAACTCTAACAGGAGGAATGCTAGCTCATGTGTAGTCAGTAGTCAGCCTTGTTACTCCTGTACCCAGCATCTTTCTTTTTAGCCTGGAGTCAAAGTGGAGCCCTAGAGTTAAAGACTTAATGCTTTTTCTAAGGGAATAAAGACCTCAGAAGGCCATGGGGCAGCCACAGGGTATCCTGAAGATGAAACAGGTCAGAGGTGTGGAGTCTGACTCTAGGGGCTGCTTTTCTGTACCCTCTGGATGGAGGCCTGGGGGATGACAGCCTACAGTCTGTCCTTCTCTTTACCTGCCCAGCTCTATGGTTCTCCTATTCCCTTCAACCTGTAATGTGTGCATTCTCTTCCCTCCTTGGTTCCCCTCAGTCGGGTATTCTTTGTGGAGTCCTGTGACCTCTCAAAAATCCTTCCTCCTCAGTGTCTGTTCCCCAGGGCTGCTTGCGGGAAGGGACAACTATCCTGGGTGCTCAGCTGGGCCATCGGCTTTATCAGCTTTAGAGGAATCACAGGTGGGCAGTGAGATTGGGGGCAGGACGCAGGACCGAATGTGACCCTTCCTCCCTTGTTTTCTGCACGTTTGTCTATGGCATCCTGATGCTTAAGCAGCTCCACTTTCTCCCTTCTGCCTGCTTGCCCAATCTTCCCTTATGCATCATCTAAGGAAGCACCAGGACTTGCCCGAGTACCCGTCCCTACCTGCTTTCCTCTCTTCTCTTCCTCCTCCTCCTCACTGAAGTTTCCATCATCCACCTTTTCCATGTCAGTCTTACCCTGTTCCTTCTCTGTGTCTCCCTTCCCACGTCTGTCTCCCTCCTTTCTTCCCCCTTTTCATTGTTTTCTTTCTCTAGCTTTCCTGTATCTTAAATCTTTCACACTCTCCTCCTAAATTATAGCAGTGAGGAACCAAGGGCTTTCTTTTCTTCAGTGGAAACTCTCCTACCAGCTCTGCAGAGTTGGCGTGTGTGCTAGGGGAAAGGATCAGTACCGTTGTACACTGGTTAATTTGTTGTCTGGCTGGCCGTAGCCTGTCCAACGTAATCAGAAAGAGGTTGGGGAAGATTGGATGCTTTTACTCAAAGGTTCTTATTGGCTATATAGAGGGATTAATAACAAGGCATCCATGTGGAGAACTTGCTCAGCATCCCCCTCCCTTTTTTGCTATGTTACTAAAGAAGGAGAATTTTCAAATTACAGATGAAAGCCAAAGAAGAGAATTTTCAAGAATAAATGCTAAAATATTGATGAGTAAGCTCAGTCTTTGGAATTGGGACTGAAGAATGCGATATGCTTCACTGCTTACATGGTGGGCAAAAGCAAAATACTGTTTACCCTCGTAACATGTTTAGCCTCCCTTTTACCTGCTCACCTTTGCTCCTTATTTCCCTTAAGCATTACATACCCCACTTTTAGGCAGAAACCGAACCTGGAACCTTTCATGGTGGGGAGCTGAGAGGGTTCCCACTTGTCTCTTTTCTGTATTTTCCCCATCCTTGACAACCCTGATCCTGTCTCTTCCTTTGCCCAAAGTACCCCTATTTCTTTCAGGTTACAGAACAAGATCCTGCAGAATTATCTGGGCGTATTTTTCATTCAACTGATTTGTCTTACACTGTCTGTTCTGTCTTCCCAGCTCGGTTGTATTTTCACGTGTTGCCTACAGAGTACCCTTTCTTATATCCTTACCTGTCTGGACTCAGTCAGTGTTCTTATTACTTTGTTAAACAAGACTTAGGGAACACCACCACTGCCCTTAGGTCTGAGTCAGGAGAGCCTCTGTGTATTCTCCCAGATCTTTCTTTTCCATCTCCTCAGCATACCACACTCGATAATTTCCTTGCTTCTTCCCAACTCTGCCGAGAGCTCCCTGAGAGCCGAGAGATGTTACCTGACAAATCGATAGATAACACAGGATAGGCAATTAGGGAGCATGTTTTAAAAGATGCACCCTTGGCACCCAGATCCACAAGTTTACCACCTATGAATCACTCTCTGTCAAGATAGAATGATAAGTTTGACATACAAAGAAAGGACCAGCATGAGGCAATGGTAATAAGGAGAAATAAGAAAGCATTTTTGATTCCCTTGCCCCTTGGGCCTGTGGCCTCACATTCAGTCATCTGGAATTCTTGGCTAATGGAAGGCATAGTCCCCTGGAGACTGGTCCATTGTTGTAGGTCTCACCTCCTTTGTGCCCCATGGGATCACTGAGAGCTGGAAAGCATGGCAGGGTCAGCTTCCTGGGAGGACAGATTCTTTCTTATGAGAGGCTGCAGCAATGAGCAAATGTCTGGCTTGGCTGATGAAGAGGTACAGCTTTCCTAGGGTGCCCAGGGGCAGACTCTGGATAAAGAAGAAAACCAAAACTGAGGAAGCTGCCACTTGGTTTTGGCAAGAATCAGCTGAGATGCTAATTCCAAATTTGTTCTACCGACAAGAAAGCCGTTTCTCTGAAATGATATGGGGGAAAGGTACAAAGTTGTGTCTAGCCTTGGCCTCTAACTGCTTTTCCTTCTCACTACCACACTATGAAGCCCATGAATCCCCATGTTCTAAAGAGTACTGTATCTTTTCCAGTTTAGCAGTTGGATGCAACATTGCCATGAGAACTGGCTTTTGTGCATCCTTGAGGTGGTATAGAAGTTACAGTAAACAACCTGTTTTTCATATTTTGCTTTGAAAAACATTACGTCCATAAGTATGGCTTTGTAAGTGCTAAAAGACCATTAGACACATTTTCACAAATGTTAATTTGTTGTTTTCCACAAAGGGAAGCCATCAGTCTCAATCCTATACATTGAAAATTGCAGCTGCGCCCTGCTGACAAGCAGAGTTGCAGAGACTTCTTTGTGAGGAGCAGCGTTTCATTATTGGAATGGGTATTGTTTGTGAATTCTGTGACTTCTGGGCTATACTTGGGGAGGCAAAATTGGAGAAGGGTTTAGCATAATTTCCTGAACCTATTCCAATAACTGGGGATGCTATGGTTCTGATACTTCCCATTTCACTTACTGAGGTAGAGAATGGACTGAGACATAACTCCAAAAGGCAGGCTGTATTCACAGTCTTGAGAAAACTCCCAGGCTTAAGCAAGTTTTGGAGGCAATGGGGTAGGTAGTTAAAAGGGGGTGTGTATGGAAATAAAAGACAGAAACCATTTTTTTTTCTTAAATCTGCTGCTGTTGCTGCTGACCAGAGCGTTTCCCTTAGATATCCAAGGACCAAGGCTGTTCCTTTTTTTTTTTTCCTGTATGTGAAAATTTTCTTTTCAGAGACATTTTCAACTTTCAAGGGTGTGTCAGTTGACTTGAAAGTAGAGCTCTACTTCTGGTGCTTGGGAGCATTGGCAGCAGAGGTAGGAGGCCCCTAAGCCCTCTAGATATTAGAAGATGGGACAAAGGGTATGCAGAGTACAGTATCAGGGTTGCCTGGAGTCTCAGGTGGGTCAAGGAAGAACAAAACTGTATGTATTAGATATGTTTGCAGTTCTCCCCAGTTGTTGGAGAGTGACTGGTTCAAATTCGATGCTTCAAAAATTTGACCTGCTTTTAAATGAACTATTTTAGGCATAGATTTTTTTTTTTTTTTTTGGCATAGATTTTATAGGAATAACTTGGAACTACAAACTTCTGGGAGGACCGTGGAAAGGTTAACTGAGATTCCTTAAGTCTTCAAAGACAGGGCAGCTCTCAGCACCAGAACAGCATCAGGGAACGACCTCTGCCTTTGTTGCTGGCTTCTGTATTCAGTGCCCAGGATCTAACTGTTTGGCAGTGCTCTAGCTAGAACATAGGTATTGACTAGCCCTGAGGTTTACATCGTTTCTCGCCTGCTACATCCTCAGGATCATCATTCACTCCATTAGTCACGTGAAGGCAATTTACTGGCTGGGCAGAAATTTTGTTAAAGTTTCCCACAGGGCTTGCATGGACTATCCTCATCTCTTGGCTTTCATAACCCCTTCAGATCCTTATTCAGAGTTGATAGGACCGTGTCATGACTCTCCTCAGAGCTTATTTTGTTTTTGTATGTGGCCATGTCTGTGAATATCTTATTTCTGTCGTTTGGGCATTGTTGATAACCTGTGGCTGTGTAAAATGAGAAGTCCTTACATAACAAAACAGAACTTGGGAAAATAAATATTTACTATATCAAGTGGTTTTCATTTCTGCAAATTCATGTACATGTTCAACAAAGATGTATCGAGTACAAATCATACCGCAGATGTTCTAGGTGCCAGAGATATGATAGTGAACAAAGCAGAAGTCTGTGCTCTTGTGTAGTTTGTACTCTATTGGGTTAGTAATATAATTCCTTTCCAAGAGGGTATCTGCATGGCTTATCATCAGGTCCAGGCCTGAGAGCCTCTCCTAGCATTTGAGCAGGTTACATATTACAATGGCATAGAAACCAAACAGCTTTTCAGTAAGCAGTAGTGAGCTTCATTTCCATCTATTGTGGAATATACCTGCCAGAACTGACATAGCTCATCACTCTCCAGAAATGCTCCCAAATGCTTATACTGTCTTCAGTAATCCAGCCCTAAACACATTCTCACTGTGGGACCTCTCTAAATGGTTTCTAATAACTCAGGGCTGTGGTTTCTTTCCCCCTCCTTTTCCATCTTTATTTTTAGTTTTTCTGTCCGTCTTCCTTTCTTTTTTGTCACCATGATGTTGGCGATACTGCAGGAGTAGGTGTCAAGGAAAACTTTGCTTGGTGACTACATGGAATTATGTACAAAGTTGAATTTGCAGTAACTTTCCCACTATTATAGACAGAGCTAAGTCTAAAAAAACCTATGGACCAAGAATTTGAAATTTAATTGAATGAAGATTGTATTAGCCCTGCCTTGTACTCTTGTTTGGCTCATTGTCTGAGTATTCACATGTGTGTGCATGCAGACTAATATACAGACAGTCCCCTATTTCATAATCTAAAGGTGATACTCCTGCTGCTAGCAATTATCGTCCAAGAGTGACTTGCTGTAGGTGAAGAATTTGGGTTATGATGAGCAGACCTTTTGATTTCTGGCTGTGGTTTCTATATATACTGTGCTAATGAAGCCCCTTTGGCTGCAGTTACTTAGTCAGAATAATTAGAATCCCTAGGTAAGATGCCAAATTGAACCATATTTTGTACCAGAAAATGAATAACCAGAAATGGTTATTCATTTTGCAAAGTTATTGTGTATATGGTTCCAAATGAAAATTTTTAATAAAGATCAAGCACTTCAAAAAAAATCACCAGAGATGCTAATCAGACAACAGGCTACTCCAAACCTCAGCAGGTCACATACATCAGCTTTTGCTGCCACCACCTCCTGCAATGTCAGCAACATTGTTGTTAGACACTGAGTATTTCTCTGAGAAATCTGACTTCTCTTCTCTCCCCATTGTCGGTTTCTTTCTGTAACCTTCACATTGCCTTTCTGCCATGTATTACATCCCACGTGTTCTATAATCCCCTCACTTTCCACAGCAGTGTGCCCACTGCTGAGTCAAAGGCAGGTGCTCTTTCACAACTGCAAACCCAGTACAACTAGCCTCAATTATGGTCTGGTTTCAGGAGAGACAAATAGGATGCTGAGGTCTTGATATTTCCAGGCAACCAGGGGCACAAAGGCAGGAAATCTGTTCAGCTGTATTGTGTTAAGCAAGGAGACTTGGGGGACCATGTGTTTCCATGTATATCTCTAGGTCCCTGAAATGGTAGAATGGAATAGAAGACTCACTGGGTAGGGATGAACATGTTAGCAGGGTGGAGAAGTGTCCAGGAGGAAATTGGTAGTGAGCACAGGGGAGCTTATGCAGGTATACTAGAGGGAGAGAATTTTCTTTTTTCCCTTTTGCTATCTGATTTTTTTAATGGTTCTGATGCCAACAAAATGTTTGCTGTGAATTCATTCAAAATAAAAAAGCAGTCCACAGCAGTCAGAAGAGAAAGCTAAATAAGCCTCGGATTGGCACGCATGCCTGCATTCCCAGCACTTGGGAAACAGAAGCAGGAGGTTAGTATGTTTAAGGTCAGCCTGGGATAGAGAGAGAGTATGAGGCTAGTTTTGGCAATATACCAAGACCCTGTTAACAAAACAAAACAGATAATTAAAACACACACAGACAAACAAAACCAACAACAAGAAACACTTCACCACTACCAGTATACCAGGATCCAGTCACCTGAAGAAGCTTTTAATCAGTACTGAAGTGGGCAGTATCTGGGGGTTTTTCGTTCATGGCAATTGCATTAATTGAACCCTGCTACAGAATTTGGTTTACTATACCCTCCAAAGTATACTCCCCAAGCCACTGTCCTGAGTGGATTGCTTTATCCTGTAGAGACTAAAAAGGAAGTGCAATTATTGTAAGAGACATTTCAGGCATTTAAATGTATTCAAATTCTCAGGGGTGAAGAAGTCTTTGCTCTAGGTTGGTGGGATACGGAACAAATATCTGATACATTTCAGCATTCTATTACAATATGACGTGCTATATAATCAGTTCTTCCTTGACACATTTTGCAGATGGGCAAACAGAGTCTCACTATACTATACGTGTATATTTATCTTCTTATACTTCCACTATTATTGTACTTTGATTTCCCCAAACACAACTATATAATGTTTACAAAATGACAAAGAATCAAGATAGGCAATAGAAGAGATTTACAAAGCATCTTCTCCATAGCTAGTGGTCAGGAAATAACATAGCTCTCTATGTTCCATTCTATGCTATGTCTCTACTGCTCTGGACTAAGAAGCTGTTGCAGAGGATCATCTTCCAGAGAGGAACTGAATTGTTCTGATGCCTGGCAAGGGTTAATCATAACCGTTTCATTTAGCAAATCAGGCAGTAGGAAGTACAGAATGGTTGATTCTTCTTCTGTATGTCTCCAGTGGTCTCAGCGTGTGGGTGGAGACAGCATTCAACTTTTGAAGGAATCTAAAGCCACCCTGGAGGCTCCTCTACAAAGGAACTACACCTTCCAGCCTGGGTTCCCCAGAATGTGGTTGTGGAATACGCCTTTTTTCCACAGGTCAAAAGAGTTACCATGGACTCAGGAGAAATAAAGCCAGTCAGGCTTTGACTAGCTATTCAAGGTCAAGTGATAATAAACTGGATTCTTAATGTTTGCTTAAAATATGAAGGGGCAGTAGTCAGAATCAATGCCTGATTCCTTACCAAACTGCTGTGGTTAGTGATGACGTTGTCTCAATCCCAGTGAAGTTATCCTTTCATCCACAAGTTGAACCATGGATACAATTAACTAAGTTCTTCTAAAAGTCTTCTTTTCTCTACAAAGTTCCAAGCCCATGATACTAGTTCTCTTTAGTACTGCCTAGTACCTTGCTATACCTCCAACCATGACCAGAAATGTCAGTAAAATTACCTGTCCTCATAGGTGATTTAGACATGCCTTTTACCTTTGTTTGATGGCTGAAACAATGTTTTGGTGGCAAATGGGAAGAAAGGTTAGACTTCCCTTAACTCTTCCAAATCTTCATACAAAAATCAAGTAAGATGTAGCCAGATCTTGAAGACCAAATGCAAGTCATTCTTTTAGAAGGCCACAGGTGTGCCAGTAAGTGAAAGGCTTGAGATGATCCAAGGATTTAGTGAAGATCTTAGAGGAGACTTCTGCTGTTTTGGTTCCTGCATTATCTGTTTCTTATAATTGTTCCCTCCCAGCAAAAGCTCAAACTAGTCTGGTTTATGCTCTTTGACATTTCTAGTGTTTCCTTCTCCAGAATACATGCATGTGCATACCTGTGCTATGTACTATACTTCATAGCCGTAGTCTCCTCTTGGTACAACACAAGTTCAGGAAATCTGGCCTTCCTGAGTTTCTAGTTTTTAGGAAAAGGCCAAGGAAGGTATTTTATATTGAGTCACAAGTCAGTCAAATTATGCATCCTCCATTGTTTAAGAAGTAACTTGTTCTCAAAAAAAAAAAAAATCAGAGCTAAGGTAAAAGAGGAGAAATAGCAACAACAACAAAAAAGAATTGGATGATCAATTTCCTGCAAATTTCTTGATATTCTTCCCATTTACCCAAACCATAGTGTGTGTGTGTGTGTGTGTGTGCATGCGTGCATGCCTTCTGTCTGTCTGTCTGTCTTCTGTGTATGTGGTGGTTGGAATGCGAATGAGCCCCGTATGCTTGCATATTTGAATGCTTAGTTCCTAGTTGTTAAAAACTGTTCTAGGAAGGATTAGGAGGTGAGGCCTTAATGGGAAGAGGTGTTACACTGGGGATGGGATTGATTTGAGAGTTCAAAAGCCAGTGCCAGTGCCAATTAACTTCTTTCTCTGCCTTGTGCTTCCAGATCAGATGTAAACTTTCAGCTACTGTTCTGATGCCAAGCCTGTTACCATGCTCCTCATCATGATGAACGTGGACTCATCCTCTGAAACCGTAAGCAAACCGCCACTTAAATGCTTTGAACATGGTGTTTCCTCACAGATATAGGAGGTAGTATTATATATGTATAGAATGTGTGTTCTGGGTTTTTTTGTGTGTCTGTATATGTGTATATACACATATACATAAACACACATACATATACACACACACATAAACACACACATACACACTCAGACACACACAAAGGAGGACACCAGGTATCTGGAGACAGGGTTTCTCACTGAACTGGACTCATACTATTTTGGCTAGGCCAGAGAGGTCAAGGATTCCCTGTCTTAGTACCTCAGTGTTGGGGTTACAGGCATGCACAGCCATGTCAGACTTTGTATGTGGGTGCTGGACAGTCAAGATCAGGTTCTTGTGTGTGTACAGGCAAGCACTCTTTACATACTAAGCTGTCTCCTCAGCCTTCTGAACCACTTCCTTAAACAGGACAACCATCTTCTGCAGCTATGGCATCCATTGTCCTAGTACAGTGATGACAATAATGTCTTGGCAGTGTATTTATCTAGCAACCTCCTCAATATGGTTTTGGAATTTAGTATTGTGCTCCATAGTGGGCAGAGAGGCTCTTTAGCAACAAGAAGTAAGCAACCTGTAGCGATGTGCTTCCTTCTCAGAGAGACAAGTAGGTACTTGCTATGGGCAACTTTTGAGTAAAGCCCAGCCTTACTAGGTATGGTGGTATAGGTCTGTAATCCTAGCATTTTGAGAGGTAGAATCAGGTGGATCAGGAGTTCTGAGCTGCCTCAGCTAGATAACAAGTGTGAAGCCAGCCTAGACTACATGAAACCTTGTCTCTAAAAGCAAAACACAAACCAAAGAAAGTCCACGCTAAGAACACTGGCCAATGTGTTGGGCCTTGCTAATTCAGGTCATAGCCTGCCATTGTCCTGATAACTCTCTTGAGCTCAGTGTGAAATAGAGGGCTGACTCCCTTTACATCAGAGCTTCTCCTTCTCTGACCTTGCTGAGGGGAGGCCAAAACCGCACCCTCTCCCTGTGGAATGTCACGTTGCCTTGGGGATATTACAGGTTCAGCTTCCTTTCTCCCCCCACAAGAACCTGTCCAGCAAGCACCTGGATTCCTAGAATGCCTCTCCATGCAAATCCTGTACCCTAAGCTGTAAAATGATAAATACCTACCCTGGAAATTCCTAGCTTCTTCCCCCAAAATTATATTGCCCTTGATTCACCAGGATTAAAGTAGATCTGCCTCTCTGCAGTTGATCCCAGTAATCATTTCCGTCATCCTCCCCTGTGCTGTTAACTCTGTTCCCTTTGTCCTTGTGGCCTGGTAGCCACAGTCCCTGGGACAAGGGAGGACCACAGCCCAGTACCTGCAGATCCATTCTATGTCTCGGAGAATACATCACCTGTTTGTTATATTGAGAACTTTCTTATGTACAGGGGATTCTGTCCCTACAACGTTGATCTCTCCCAGACACTTTATATGGCATTTCCATAGCCATCATTTTCTTTGACTCATAAATATCCTTATTCCTAGAAACAAGCTCAGAAATGACAACTAAACATCCATGTCCAACAGACAGGGCTTTTGGCCCCTAACAACTTCTTAAGTATATGTAGAGCGCGGAGATCACCAGAGCCCGGCTTATAGGGACAACTAATTGTATGCGTGCTTGTTGAATAAAGAATGAGTGTTTGCAGGAACTGTCTGAAAAAAGAAGAGGCTCACAGCTAGGGTTCCTCCACTCCTTTTCTGTGTTACTTCTCCATGTGCGTAAGCAAAAGACATGGTGTTTGGTGGTGGTGGTGGTCTTGTGGTATGTGTATGGGGTGCAGGTTTTCTTCTGTTTATTTTTGTCCAGAACACATTCTTCAAATAGTGCTGATTAGTGTATTTAATTTGACTCCATTATTCTCATTAAGTAAGTCAGGACAGTATGCTCCTTAACTATCTTCAGAAAGTAGACAAAGTGGGCAGGCTTTGGGTAGTCCACTAGGGTTCAAATCCTCCTGCTATTTATTATGTGACCTTTTACAGGCATTTTAACTAACTCAAGTTCCTGTATCTCCAGTTTTGTCTTATTTGTTTTGCTTTGTTTTTAGACAGGATCTTGCTATGTAGTCCATGCTGGCCTGGAACTCTCTGTACTCCAGACTGCCTTGATGATCTTCCTGCCCTGTCCTCCCAAGTGCTGTGATTACATGCATGCATCACCATACCCCATTCTCTGACCCTATTTTTTAAATGAGAAAATAAATCACTCTATCAGGGTAGGTGTAAATATTAAGTTGACTAAGAGATATTAACCACTAGAGCAGGGTCAGACACACAATCACTTGGTACATGATGATTCTGATGCTCAGCCCTGGAGCCCTTCTTTTCATTTCATTTGCTCTGTGATCTGAAATGGCTTTGCTCTAGGTGTCCGTAGCTTAGTGGTAAGAAGATACCAGAACCAAGAAGGTGGGCAGTACAAGGAATACCATTTAGAGCAATACTTACTAGGCCATTGGTATTATAGCTGATAAAGCATCCTGAATGAGGGTGTGGCTCTGGCAGAAGAGAAATAGAAATATTGCTAAGGATACAGAGGACTAGGAATTGAGAGGACACAGAAAAAGGAGACATAGTGGGGAAAGGAAAAAGGAGGAGGCAGGAAGAAAAGGTTTTAAATGATAGTGAAAGGGTAGAACTAAAAGATATTAAATTGCTCCTGGAACATGAAGGATAAATGAGGGATAATAAAATCAACATCTTTAATGAAGAGAAAAACAAAGTAAGACCTACCTTGTTTCTGGAAACATCCTATAGAAAGGAGCAAGTGCTGGGGTCCTTTGGAGGCTGGTTACCGTGGTGATGCTCTATGTCTTCTATTACCTTGTGAATCTGGCAGCAGATGGTTTCTTTCTGCTTTAGTTTCTATCATCAGGGTATAGCCCTTGGTGAAGTACTAGTGTTTCCATCTCCAACACATTTGTTATGCTGTGAGACCTACTGGCTGTTATCTAGCTACTTTTTGATAAATTGCATGCCTAGGAAGACAATGGAGAAATTACATACTGGGAATCCAGAAGCAGAAGCCTTTGTACCTCTTTTCAGATGAATTGGAAGGCATGTTTAACAAGCCAGAAGCACGTCAAGGATGGGGAGATGGGAGAAAATTTTGTAACACCGTCCTTTGTAAGATAAAGTAAGGTGAGCACTTCCCTAGAAAACTTGGATCAACAAACATTTTGGTTTGTTGAAGACTAAGGGATTTTCATGGAAACAGAATTTTCGATATTATTATAAAACTAAGCAGATACTAATCAAACCAGGATTGTTGGACCTCATATGGGGGGAAAAATCCCTAACTTTCAAGTAGACACAAAGATTAAAGAAGGCTCCAGAGGACGGAAGGAAAAGCCATCCAGAGACTGTCCCACCTGGAGATCCATTCTACATGCAGCCACCAAACCTGGACGCTATTGTTGATGCCAAGAAGAGCTTGCTGACAGGAGATTGATATAGCTCTCTCCTGAGAGGCTTTGCCAGAGCCTGACCAATACAGATGTGGATTCTTGCAGCCAACCATTCGACTGAGCACAGGTACTCCAATGGAGGAGTTAGAGAAAGGACCCAAGGAGCTGAAGGGGTTGGCACCTCCTAAAAACAATATGAACTAACCAGTATCCCCAGAGCTCCCAGAGACTAAACCACTATCCAAAGAGTACACATGGTAGGACTCATGCCTCCAGCCACATATGTAGCAAAGGGTGGCCTTGTCAGACATCCATGGGAGGAGAAGCCCTTGGTCCTGTGAAGGCTCGGTGCCCCAGTGTAGTGGGATGCTAGGGCAGGGAGGTGGGAGTGGATGGGTGGGTGGGGGAGCATCCTCATAGAAGCAGGGGGAGGGGGATGGGATAGGGGGTTCCGGAGGGGAAACCAGGAAAGGGGATAACATTTGAAATCTAAATTAATAAAATAACCAATACAAATTTTCAAACAAAAGAAGGCTCATGAGAACAACAGTTTGGCTGTGGTACACACATGGCCAGTGATTGGGTAGTTCAGTTTCTGCCATCACCCTGTCATCTTCATCTTACTCATTATATGTAAGGTGATTCTCAGAGTTCAAATAGTGAAACCAAATGCAGTGTGAAAACTGAAAATTTCCAGACCCTATTGTGATCTACCTAATCCAAGTTTCGGTGACAGTGCAGCCCAGGCATCTGGACTTTCAAATCTTCCTAATGATAAAGTCCACAACATCTGACAGGAATTTAAATGGGGAGTGCTTTCTAGACTACCGAAACCCAAGGGACACCCAGACAGCAGAGAACTTGATTTCCCCGATACAAAGGGTTTACAAACACCTTGGCCCCAGAGTGGAGGCCTGCTATGCTCTCCATCTGTACTCAGTTCCCCTCCACACTTGCCTGAATGTTGCTTTGTTTTTCATAGGAAGGAGGCTTAAATATCATCTCCACTTTCCTGGCCTCTCACTTATCTTATACTGTCTTTGTTTCATAGCACTAGTTGGAGCTTGTAATCCCACATCCCTGTGTACCAAAGTGCCCTTCCCTACTCGACTTGGACTCCACAGGGTTAAGGCCAGGCCTGTTTGTCTCACTCATGTGCACTTGCAGCATCTAGCACGGGAACCATGACAGAGTTTACAAAGAAGCACTGGAGCTTATCTCAGCCTATAGAATAGTGCTGAAAGGCAGTGTTTCCATGGGGCCAGTCCTAGATGCTCTCTTTGCAAGGTCTCTAGCAAAACCACCACACCCAGATGGGAAGATGGCTACTGGCCCAGTGGGTACTGACATGGGGGGGAGGGGAGAAGGAAAAGAATGAAACTCGCAGGACTGTTCTCTTCTCATGACACTAATCCCATCGTGAGGACCCCACACTCATCATCTCAGTGAACGTCATTAACCCCCAAAGTCTTCAATTTTAAATGTCACCATGCTAAGTGATGGTAAGCGCTTCAGCGAATGACTTTTATGTCCACAAAACCATTAATGGGTCTGGGAAGATTGTTCAGTGAGTTACAGTGCTTACATCACAAGCATGAGAATCTGACTTCAGGTCCACAGCACCTCCATAAAAAGTGTGGCATAGCTGCACCTTTCTGTAAGCCCACCGTGGAAAGAAGGGGATATTGTGTTTGATGGGCTGCTGGCATAGCAAATAAAATTTCTGGGTTCAGTGTGAGAACTTGTCTCTAGAGAATAAGACAAAGAGCATTAGAGGACGCTTCTGGCCTCCACATTTGCACCCCACCCCCACATACACAGACAAGCATACGCCACACACATACACATAAAAAGTGTAATAATGGGTTGAAGGGGGATAAAACAAACAAGCAAGAAACAGACCCAAAGAAAAAGTACAGGTAGAAAGCAGCCAGTGCTGGTCCCCTTCTCTATAGATTCCAGGGTTTAAAGGCAATTCTTCTATCGTACCCAGAAGCACAGCAAAGAGTAAAACCAAAGTCTTGGAAAGGAAAAGAGGAGACCCACAGCTCCTGCTGGCCAGGTAAATACCCAAGGACAGGGTATTTACAGTATTCTGCTTGCTCTACCTCTTAGCTTGCCTACTCGGCATTCTTGGCCCCTGAAAGAGAATGCTCAGTTTCTTGTCTGCAGTCTGGTGACAAATAGGAGCACTGGTCCTCATGCAGAATTCCCAAGGCTGCATCCATTCTGAAGGGCTGCCTTAGGCAACTTGCAAGAGAATGTCATGTTCCCTCTGCAGAGACAGCTGAGAATACCTTGAAAGGTGAAGCTCTAAGGATCAAGGGCCTGTGGCCTCAGATGAGCATCCAGCATTTCTGAGTATTCACCAGGGCCCAGCAGTAGAAGCTGCTTTAAACATGTTTTCACCACTCTTTGAGGTAGGAGCTACTGTTGACCCTCTTACAGATGAGGAGGCTTTGGTACAGTGAATGGGTTGTCACCATCACACACTCGGGAACAGGAACTGGACTATGATCCTCATGTTCTATCCATAGAGCTCAAGATCAGAATCCCTTTCTAAAAGTGTATGCTATCTCATATGTAAGGATAGGACTCAGGCAAAGGGAGGCCAGCCGTGGTCCTGGATTCAGTCATCCAGTTAATGCTAGAGCTGTAGTCAGCAATTAAATCCCCCTCTCCTCTTCAGCATCTCTCCATCTAATGACTCCGGTGTCTCTACACTAGTGATAACTTGTCCTTGTGATTCCAGCCACATAGAGTACAACCAATCTAGATGGGCCACTGAGGTCTCCCAAATCTTTGGGCTACATCAACTGTGAGTGCGCTTGACTCTGGGACTGTGAGTCCATGGTGAGAGTACGCCTTTCAGTTTGGACCAAAGTACTGGAGAATAATCTCAGCCCCAATCAGTACCATGGTCAGCACACAGTCATTTTGTGGCTGCCATCTTCCAGAGGTTCCTTTAGCCTTCCTTTCTTGCTTAGGAGACAGCTGCTAGCCCTGCCACCATCTGTCTTCTTATTAGGCTTTCTCTTTGGCTAGCTTTGTGACTGGACCTAGACAGAGCTGGTTACCCCTACCCAGGGCATTTAATGAGAAAGACTTGGTTATACCCAGGCAGCAGAAATGAATAATTCAACAAAGGAAGCCCAGGAATGTTAGTGTTTCAGAGCAGAGTCCCTTGAGAGTAGGAAAAGCGGAGACACACTTCATCTTATGGGGGTGGGGTGACAGAATACTGCTGGACTATTTGATAGAAGGGGTGTGTGTAATATGTGTGTGTGTGTGTGTGTGTGTGTGTGTGTGTGTGTGTGTGTATTGAAAACTTAGATTTGGTCCTTGTGTTTGGGATATTTATAGGTAGAAAGGTGCATTCAACAACCTCCAAGTTCTCATCTGAGAACCTTTGGCCAGACTCAGACTGGTTTGCTAGAGTTTAGAGCAAAGAATGAGGCTAAGGAACTGTCTGTACTAAGCTAACTATCATGTCAAGTTTCCAGTTAATGGCACCTCCCTATCACCAGAGCTGCAGCAGAGGGAAGCTCTAGAGTCTTAAGGAACTCGAGTTTGGTGTCAGGATCTGTCATTTAGTAGTCATACTGAGTTTTACTACCCTTGAGTCTGATTATTTTTATCTGTGGAATAGAACTAATGCTTTCTACTTCTCAGTATTTCTCTAAGTGTTGCATTGGAATGTACATCTGTCCTGACACATAGTAATTGCTCAGTAAATGGAAGATTCAGTATATAGATGCTGTTGCTATTTAAAGTGATCAGTAAATTGCTTTATATACATAATAGACTTAATAATAAAATCTTCACTAAATATTTATCGTATGCCTAGAGTACGAGAGACAGTGGCCAGCCAAATCATTTGCCTTTGCAGAGTCTAATAACTCTCAAGTGTTTGATGGAATAAAGCTAGATCTCACACATGCTTAGAAAGTAATATATGTAAACTATTGAGGTCCTAGAGGTTATGTATGTTTGAAGAGATTGTTGTTTTTCTACACTGTTAGATTCAGGTATTCACTTAGGCTATGAGAATAGTATGTAGATTATGTCAGTCACTGGGGGAGGGGCACAGAGGAAGGAAGATGCATGTTTAAGGAGGAAGCTATATCCGTTTGTAAATGGGGACATCAACTCCTTTAAGAAAATAAAATGAGCAAGTGACCTTTATTACCTGTGAACATGAACAAACTTTCTAGGCTCTTACCCCTGAGGTTTTATTCCTCAACTTACAGCCTTGTTAATGAATCAGGTTTGGGGACGTTAGGAATTAGACCATACCTCTTCAGTATAGGACCAATGGGAGTGACCCAAGCATTAGCTTCATGTCTGATTTATAAGTCAAAGGCCAGGTCATAGTGTGACTCAATGAATCTCTTACCCCATGCCCAGTTTCAGCCCCAATCTCTTGGGCCAGGAGGTTACCTAAGCAATAGCCAGTAAAAATAATCCAGCCTGTGACATCCCCTTAAAGAGGTGGCTCTCAACCTGTGGGTTGATACCCCTTTGAGGGTTTAATGACCTTTTCACAGAGGTGGCATATTAGATATTTGTATTATGATTCATAACAGTAGCAAAATTACCATCATGAAGTAGCGATGAAATAATTCTATGGTTGGGAGTCACCACAACACAAGGAGCTGAGGACCACTGCCTTGAAGACTGTCCACCATGGCACATGCCTATCCATCCATGAAGTTCAGTGCTCTATAATGGTCAAACAGAAGCACATAAGGGCTGTGGGAGTGGTGCCTTTTGGAACGTTGGTGAAGGTCAAAGAAACTAAGTTGTCATGAATATTTCCAGAGGAATGCTTCTTCATTTCTTATTTGTTTTTACTCTATTTCCTCATCTTGTTATGGAAGGAGCAAGTGGCTCTATGTGCTACAAAGAGCTGAGTGGCCACCACACATGGCGCGGCATTTCTCTTAGGCTGTAGAATCTTTCTTTGGAGGTTTAGGGAAGAAAAATGGTCAGGGTTCATCTTCTCACCAAGACTATTGAATTTTGATACAAGTTAGCATTGGAGGCCCTCAGCAGCTTCCCAAGAGAAATCCTTGGAGATGCTGTCGGACAGAAGCCTGCCATTCCTTACCTCAGTCTTCCCTTTGTTCTCTCTGGTGTTTCCCCCTTTCAGTTTTCATATATCCCCAGAACTGGCTTAATTTTAACCAAGTATTGAAATCATCCCAGGAAAGGCAGAGCAGCCAGCCTCTGCTCTTCACTGTCAACTGAGTTGAAGACTGAGGAAGCCTGGAGGCTTACTGGTTGCCATGGTGAAGAGTGGGCCCTGAGAGTATTAAGAAGCTGGAAGCTAGAGCTTTTTTTGTTTGTTGGTTTTGATTAGTTCTGTTTGCTTTATACCCCGACTTCTCCTTCTTTTTCTCCTCCCCTGCCCCCTACCCCTGCAGAGTCTCAAATCACTAAAGCAGGAGATTACTAGGGGCAAAATCAGGTCCCAGGCTACACTAAACCCAGGCTGCCCTGCTGAGGGTAATTGCAGTGCATTTGGCAATGCAGACTCTTGGGAGGGCCAAGTTTGGAATATAAGTTGTTATACCTTTGTGGCATGGTGCAGCATCCTGAGACAGAAAAGGACTCCAGTGCAAAAAGAGAGACAGCTCTGTTCTGGAACTTTTGGCCTGTGTTTTCATAGCCCAAGGGATTTGGGCTTTTGTTTTGTTTTGACAGCTCCAAGCATCTAGTCCAGACAATTTTCCTCAATTAACTCTCTTCTCTCCCACTGCTGACCAGGTAGAACATATTTGTAGAGAAAGTGTGCGTTCTGGAAGAACCATGCACATATTATGTAATAATTATTGTTATCCCTATTATTATTTCATAAATAATTCTCCTCACTTCAATCCGTGTTTCTGAAAAAGGGAGACAGCTGACTCAGGAAGATTTGTGTGGACTGGACTGCAGTGAAAACTGACCTCGCTTCCTTTTTAATTGGTACCCTGGGGCTGAAGGAGGAGCATTGTGAAGGGAAGGAAACCCTGGGCACACAGCAAAGGCAGATCATGGCATATGTAGGAGTTGCAGTGTCTCTGCTCTCTTGCATTCAGTGCTAATTGCATAATGCTACCTGGACTGGATGAGTATGGAAGAGCAAAAATCTCAAGATCCTCATATCCTTCCTCCAGCCATTTTTTTTTCCATCCATAGAATGCATAGGGAACGGGCATTCTTTTTTAACTCTCCAAATGTGGATTCTCAGCTTCCAAGTTCCTTTTTTCATTTGCACCTATTTGTGAATTTGTGACTATATAATCTCAAATCCTTTTCTTGTATCCATGTTTATTTTCCCTAATAGATGGCCTGATTCCTGGAGGCAGGTTTTGCACTATCAAATCTATCAGAATCTCTCTTGAGGGATCTAAATAGCATAGGGAATATGTCTTACCTTACTGCTTACAGTTTGTGAGGCACAGGGAAGGCCTGTGCTGCATATAATGTGTGATATTGGAAAAAATGTGTTTATTACATCGATAAAATAAGGCTAAATGCTTATTACTTGCTAGATGTAAAATAAACACTAGAGATAATGAAGACTTTAACATGAAAGGCAAAAGTGTACAATTTTTTTTAGTAGAAAATGAATGTGAATTTCTTTTCTGTTAAGGTTTAGAGATTTTCCTTAGTGTGGAAGGCACAACCCATTAAGGAGAAGGGAATGAATTTTTTTACTGTAGTCCGTTAAAAGTAAATATCTCTGCTCCACTGAGGAAATAAATAGGCGAGAAAAAGGAAAACGGATAAAGAAAGCAACAAATGTACAAACAACTTAAAAGGGGGAAATCCGAATAAACAGAATAAGCCATTCCCTTTCATAAGCAGGGAGAGATGAATTAAAGTAGCTCCAGGATGTTATTTCAGAAATAGTTAAAAAGAATAATGTAATAAATGTTGGAAGCATAATATGGGAATTAGGGTCCTCATATATCTCTAAGATTTATGCAAAAACATGCAACCATTTTGGAGTGAAACTTGGAAGTTTTGGGGGAATTTGAATTTTTATCTAACCTGTGACATATCCATTCTATTTCTGGTTATACACACTAAGAAATAAATTCAGATTACACTAAGTGGCTTGCATGAAAATGATTTTTATACTGTTATATAAGGTAGATTGGAATCAACCTAAATATCCACAAACAAGAGAAAAGATGAGTAAAATTTAACATGGTGTGCAATGCCATAGTTCAAACAAACACATTAAATCCATACATATCGGTAGAATTGTATAATTCTTATATTACTGAAACACAGTAAGAGATACTCTGAATAATACTACTTATGCAATCTAGATAGACAACAGTATCCCCCAGAAAGTCAGTATAAATAGGAACAATGATTAGGAGGGAAATAAACAAAAATTAAAGAATAACTAAAAATAAAATCAAATGAAATGGGCTATCAATGAACAACCAATAGTAATAGTGTGACTCTACCAGAGTTTTAATAATTGCAATCATGGAAGAAGGCAGGACAGAGAGGAGGAAGGAAGGAAAAGAACAGATAAGATACAGTATAGGAAAATACTCAAAACAGTATCTGGTGCCAAGTGTTTGCTTTCTCCTCCTGCACCTCTGTTCTTCCAGCAGTAAGTAGGAGTGAACAGGGAGTAGGAGAAGCGAGGTCCATGAAGCCAAGCACCTGGTAGCTTAGTATATGTCGTGCTGCCGTAACGGGGAAACTACCACAGACTGGGGGAAAGCCAGAAAACTTGCTCACAGTTTCCAAACTAGGAAGTTGAAGTTCAGGTACAGCTGGGTTCAGTGGTCAGCTCTCAGGTGTCACCTTGCTGTTGCATTCTCCATAAAAGACTATTAGTTCTTCCCATAGAAGAAAGCGGAAGAGCAAGAAATACTGAGTTCACCCCAGCAGTCTTTTTATAGAGCTATTTATCTACTCATGAATGCTACCTCCAAAGGTTTTCTTCTTAGACAATGAAGTTTCTAGCACATGTGTTTGGGGAGGACACATACAGGCTAAAGAACCTGTATATTTGGATATATTCTTGGATTCAGTTCATCTCTCTAGGGGAAGTGTCTCTGTTGAAGAGCCCCTGAAATGAAACACGGTGCTTTAGCTAAAGACCTTTAAGGACCCTCTACATCCTGTATGTGTCTCATTAGAATGTAAGCTCTGGTTTCTCATGTTCCCAATGTCTCTATCTTTGTACTGAGTACAAAGTCAAAAGGCCAGCCTGGTCTACAGAGTGAGTTCCAGGACAGCCAGGGCTACACAGAGAAACCCTTGTCTCAAAAACCAAAAAAAAAAAAAAAAAAAAAAAAAAGAAAAAGTGGCCTAGCCAGTAGGGTGTCTATCTGACAATCCCCTTTCAGTGAGAACAGCATTTTCAGTTGCTCTAGAGAAGGGGGAAACTTTAGCTGCCTTCCTAAAAGAGCCAGTGCTATATCTGCCTGGAGATTTCCCTGGGGTAAATGGGCGTGTGTGTGTGTGTGTGTGTGTGTGTGTGTGTGTGTGTGTGCGAGAGAGAGAGAGAGAGAGAGAGAGAGAGAGAGAGAGAGAGAGAGAGAGAGAGAGAGAGAGCCATGAGCCTCACAGCCAATAAACTTGACATATCTTTAAGGGAACTACCCTCTTTATATGGGGAAAAAAAATGTCCCCAAGCTGAAGAGTCTCAAGGACTAATGCACTTGCCTCAGTCTTTATTGCTGAAACTCCATCAGTTTGGGCAAGTCTGACCCAAAAGTGGTTCTGGGGGGTAGAAGCCCCTAGGCAAAAAAGACAAGTGATGGGATGAACCCTCATTCCAAGGACATAGTTTAAGCAGACCAATCCATGAGCCCCTGATTCCTGACAAAGGAGATAACCAGATAGTAGTGCATAGTTACAGTCTGGCCCTGGTCTGTTTTTATATCTGGGGAATAACACTCTGTTGTGATTCCAAGACAGAACTAAGCCAA
This sequence comes from Mus caroli, assembly GCF_978045245.1. Classification (NCBI taxonomy): domain Eukaryota; kingdom Metazoa; phylum Chordata; class Mammalia; order Rodentia; family Muridae; genus Mus; species Mus caroli. The sequence goes on along the minus strand of NW_028227260.1, from coordinate 33,437,753 downwards.
TTTCCTGCAAATTTGGAAAACAGTATAGACTGGAATGGAGCAGATAAGCATACATGGGGCCATAAAAGGCAAAAGCTTCTAGAAAGAGCAGTTGCTTCTCATTTTTTTCCTTTTATTTCTTCTGAGTCAAGTGCTCTGGCTAGGATTCACACTGAACCTGTGTAAGGACTTGACACCGACCTTGATTTAAGAGAAACGCCCTACTACACGGCAAAGTGGTCACCTGTCTTTCTGCAGGAAGACAGACTTAAGCATCCATCTTTCTGTACATGTGTCTCCTTGCCTTCGTTTTCCTCTCCACCTCCTCCCCCAGCTCCTAAGCTGTAAGGCCCTCAGTCCTCCTGGCTCTACATCTGTTGTCTTTCTGTCTGTCTTTGCCTCCAAGGTCAGACGATTGGGATTTGCTGATTTTTAAAAATTTGTAAATATTTTGTAGGCTGCCTGCCCAGGAACACATGGCACAGGGAGTGCCAGTCCACTTTGGATACTCTTTTGCCCAATGTCCTTGGTAGATTAAGGGAGGGAGGGAAGGGGGCTAGCACCAGATGATAATAAGGGAACTCTGCCAGTGGTGTGTTGCAAAGCTTATGGAACAGCTTTTGTAATCAAGTTCCCCTCTTCCTCCTCCTCGCCTTGTGGATTCCTCCTGGAGGGAAGCACTGGGGATAGGAAAGAGCAGAGTGAAAGAAATGCCCATTGAATTGTGGAGTTGAGTCGCTACAGTGTGTCTAAAATCATGATAGGAACTTTCCATGTGTTTCACTTGGTGCTCACCTTGGCTCTGGGATGTCAACCTTTTCCTGGGTTATAGTTAGGAAATTTGAGCTGCTTGGGCATGTGGTAAGCATCCCCTTCCAGGTCGCACATGAGGCTGGGATTTGAACCCAGAGTTTTCTCACTCCAGGTACATTGCCATTAACCACAGGACATTGTTAGGAGCATTAACATGTTAGGAACATTAACTTACATGCCTAGCCATGCCACAAATATGTGTGGCTAGTAATAGAAAATTCTCCAGGGTCTCAGGTCCTCTGTTATAAAATAAGTAGAAACAGCCTTTGTCCTCCCAAACTTGGGGATTATAGTAAAGCCAGAGTTGCGGGAGCAAAATAAGCACTGGTCCGAGATCTAGCTGCCTGAGTTTCAGTGATGCCATCGCCCTTCACTGTGGTGTTTAATGAATCACTGTAGGTTTCCAGGCCTGGCATAAAGTGAAGAAAGTGGCTTCAAGGGCACCCGCCAGGCCTTTGGCTCTCTGATCATCTCACTTGTTTTGGACAAGCTATCTGATGCTGGAAGGACTTGGTCCAATTCAACTTTTCTTTGGTATGCTCATAATGCTCATAGTTTGGAATGAACAAGAAAAGACTAAACAGGTCCAGCACTTGCTATTGTCCCTAATATTACCCTCTCCTATGCGTCTTGATCTTAGTAATTACCCCTACTCACCTCCTTGTTATTAGTCAGTGCCTTGGCTCAAATATATATATATATATATATATATATATATATATATATATATATATATATATTGGTTTTCTGTTCTTTGTTTTATTGGTCTCTTTACGGGAGAATGACCTGCACATGGACAGGGCCTAAGCCATCTAGAAGAGGTCTCATCCCAGGCTGAAAAGCAGCTCTCAACAAAATCTCTCTCTCTCACACACACACACACACACACACACACACACACCTGGAAAGTGGTGTCTTCCAGGCCATTCCCAGCCAAGTCCAGAAACACAGAAAGAAGCCTTCCAGCTGCCGCATGGTCTGAGGCAGTCCTGGATGGCCCCAAACCGCCACCTCCTTTGGGCCCAGAGCAGGACAAATAAAATTGCAACAGGGACCTGCCCTGTGACATAAAATTACCCATTTTCCACAGCTCCAGAATGAAAGGAGTAGTCATCCCTCCCCCGGCCCCCATCAGTACAGTGCGTCAGCGAGGAGCCATGGGCAACATCATCAGCATCTCGGCCTTCCAGTCTCTGCATGTCGCTATGCTGGGCTTGGACTCGGCCAGCAAGACCACGGTACTCTACCAGCTCAAGTTCAACGAGTTCGTGAACATGGTGCCCACCAACTTCAACAGTGGGAAGATCAAACTGTGCAATGGCACAGACAAGGGCTTCAGCTGCCACTGCTGGGAAATGGGTGGCCAGGAGAAGCTACAGAAACTATAGAAGCTATGGCTGCTGTGGAAGTCCTACAGCCACTGCACAGACAGCATCATTTATGTGGTGCATTCAGTGGACGTGGACTGGCGGGAGGAGGTCAATTTTATATCTTAATGCAATTGCACTAAATAGTATAAGTTGCGTTGGTTGTAGTGGCATATGCCAGTACGATTTGCTAGTAAATATAAATTGGACTAAATAAATAAATAAATTGCACCAAATAAAAATGAGTGTCATTGTCTTCATTTGATGTCACCTGATGCTGTTCTTAGAAAGATGGGAAAGACCTAGTCTAAGGCTTGGATTATAAAATAAACACATGACAATCATGCATATCCTAAAATGTTATGATTCCAGGCAAATATTTATATCATGCAACATGATTCTGTGGCATGACTCAGAGATGACTCTGCGTGGCATCTAGAAGGGAACTATCTTATGAGGCAGATAAGAGGCTTCCTAGCTGGTGGCGAAACAAGTGAGTCTCCTGGCACATTGTAGCATCTAATAAAAAATTTGTTTAGAATTAAAAAAAAAAGATTGTCTCTCATCACCTCCTCAAAACCTTTTAGGAGGTAGAACAGCATCATCTTCATTTCTCAGATGAGGAAACTAACCTGCTTAAATGAAACAGTGTGCCTATGAAACTTAGAGATCCGAAAAGATTATCAGCTGTAAAGGTGTAAAAGTGTGTGATATACAGATTCCAAACACAAAATGATGAGCCACAGAAAGAGAAACATGGGAAAGGTTTAATGTTAAGCTGTCTTATTCTTCAAGAACTGGGGATCCCTAACGTGTGAACTTCTACACACAGGAATGAAAGGGTGCAGAGCTGGTGGGGACTGAGCAGGATGAAGAGAGTCAAGAAAGATTAGGACTTCTTCCCCTTATGCCTAGTGAGCCTAACTTAGGGTACAGAGATAGAAATGCACCGGGCTTCCTACAAAGCTATTCTCATAGTGTCCTGAATGAGTCAGTCCTGCTGAGCAGCTAATGGTTTTCTCAGCATCTGTCCTCATAGGAGGTGTTCTCTGAGCCCCAGGAGTTCTGCAGGTCACCCAGCCCCCAACACTCGGGCTTCTTTCAAAAGCAGAGCTGGAGGGCACATCTGCCAAGTTCCTCTGCTAACAAGCAATCTCTCCTCTGGTAGCTCTTCTGCTGGAATAATTGAGCACAGCAGCATATGCATGTGCTAATGTGCATGTGTTTGTATGTGGGGAAAGTGGGGTCAGCCGCTGGGAGCCTGGGGTGAGGTGAGGTTTCTGTCTACTTTCCAGTTACCTTGTGAACCACTTCCTTCTCCAGATATTTGATTATCCTTCCTTCTTTCCTTCCTTCCTCCCTTCGTTCCTTCCTTCCTTCCTTTTTCTTTTCCTGCTCCTTCTCACATTCCTGATAGGGGATTTCCTGTGCCCCTAAAGCCACACTGTTCTAGAACCTTACCAGAGTAAATTCTAGGACTTCCACTGAAATGGAAGGTACCTCCAGGAAATGGGATGGGTTACTGAGCAAAGACCAGTAAGACTAACTCAGAAGGTAGAGGGCACAGAGGGGCATTCTAGCCAGGTGATGTCCATAGTCATTAGGGGTTTAGAGGAAAAATATCTGAGTAAAAACCTGTTTGATGTCCTCCTGGCTATGTAACCTTATACTACTTCAGTTACCTCCGCCTTTAAATTAGGAGATAAGAACAGTATCTTCCTTGTGTAGCTTTTCATGGGTTTAAATAATTTGGGTCTACCTTTTTTGGGTGAGGCTCTGGAGAATTTGTTCCCAACTTCCAAGATCCAGGAGCTTTCATTCGACACATTCCTGCCCAGGTGAAGGGCCATGACAACTCTTAAAGGTTTCTGTATGAGGATCAGAACCTCAGCTGCAACCCAGTGTACTCAGCATTGAAGCTGTGCAGATCTCTAAGAAGTGCGTTCTGGGGCCAGCTCCAATGCTGTCATTGTTTGAGTGACTTCTCTTCACAGCACACATAATAGTCTCGGTTATGGCAGGGTCCGTGAGACTTGCAGGGACAAAATAGGGGGAGGTGGTCATCGTCTGCAGGGACTGAGAAGCTGTCCCTCTCCTTGGTACAAGCAAGCTGTACAACAGCATCTATCAGTGTAGTTCACACAGAGGGAAACCTCCGGATGTTTGCCAGCCAGAAGCTGAGGGGAAGGCAGTAGCCTCGAATCAATGCTAACTCCAGCATAGAGAGAAGAGGAAAAACAGATGAGAGATCCAGGCCAACTCTGAGAAACAGAGAATTAAAAATAGCTGCCGGGCGCTCTCTCTCTCTCTCTCTCTCTCTCTCTCTCTCTCTCTCTCTCTCTCTCTCTGTCTCTCTCTCTGTGTGTGTGTGTGTGTGTGTGACACAAAACAAAACTTTTGCAGGGCTCTAGTTACAGCGCAGTGATACAGCACTTGCCTAGTATTAAGACATCTTAGCTTTGATCCCCAGCACCACAGCAAATGTCAGGCTTCTGCAGATGGCCAGTTACCCATCCACATACTGGCAACACGATGTGGAATCAGTTGGATTTTTCTAACAACATAGGAAGTTGAGCGAGAAGGCTGGTAGGGAGATGGGGAGGACTTGGAGAGGAGAGAACAGAGGATAAGAATCATTTAATAACTTACCTTTTAAATCATAAATAAAAATTCTTAAAAGGAACAAATGTAAACATTTATTCTGCTCTCTTTAGGAATCGGTAGGTGAGTATGAATTCAACCTTTTGTACCGTGTCCACAGGGGCCATGTAGCAACCCTTGATCAGTGGAATCCCTTGCTACCAGAATTGTCTGTGCAGTAACCACACTCCCTCAAGCTCTGTGCCTGCAGTAGTTGTGAGTTCTGTTCTTTGAAGGCTGCTTGGGAATGCCTTTGAGCAACTGCCAATGGCATCATGTTGGCTGACACTTACACTGTCCACAGCTGACTCCTTGGCAGTGTGATAGCATGCAATTGAAGACTGAGAGTGAAAGGGAGAGAGTCTTGGCCTATTCCAACCATAGGAGTCATGTCAGAGGACTGCTAGAAGAGAGACGACATTTACTCCACAGAGCCTTCTAAGGAGATAGGCTTTTTGTTTTGATGAAAGCAGAAGGAGCATTGACTAGTTCCTAAGGATGAGGTAAAGAAAGATACTGCTTAGAAGACATTTACCAGGAGGAAGCTGGGACGGCAGTAATTGGAATAAGAGCATGCCAGGCCAATCACTTTGTTATCAGAATTGGGAAGGAACTACAGAAACTATTTATTTTTGCAAGACCTTAGTACTTAGAATCATTAAGCATCACAGCCACCTTAGTTAGCCACCCCCCCCCCTTGGTACTTTTATTGCTTATTTGGGAATTTCATACCATGCACCCTGATCAGACTCACTTCCTATCCATCTTACATCTACTCCCCCTTGTGACCACTCCCAAGTAAAAGAAGATGAAGAAAAAAACACAAGTCCAATTTGTGTTGTCCATATACTCACTGGAGCATGGTTAAACTCCCAGTGGCCAGCCTGTTAAAAAAAAAAAAAAACTGAGTCCTTCCCCACCTTCATTCCCTCCAGAAGCCATCAATTATGGAGAGCTACACTTCAGCATCCTTATCACAAGTTTTAAGAGTTCTCTTCAGTGACTTACTGTCTAGATTGTTACCTTTTTGGTGTGTGTCTGTGGCAGGGGGATGCAGCCAAGATCCTTTGCCCCACAGTGGGCTGGGCCATTTTATAGCAATTGACAATGAAGACAGTCCCCCACAGCCATGCCCACGAGACAGTATGATCTGGGAAATCTTTTAAGACTACCTTCTCAGGTGTGACTCTAGGCTTTGTCAAGTTGACAGTTAAAAGCAACCAGGACATGTACATACTCTCAATTTCTTTGGGCTAAACAGAATTGAAGCACTTCTGCTCACATTCTGGCCTCTCTTTGCAAGGGACTCCAACCCTTCACTATTCCACAAATGGAATTGTTATTCTCTGAAACTCACTTTGGGAAACTCTTCTCTGTCCAGTGAGGGGCTCTAATAAAATTTATCAGTTCTTTGGGGGAATATTTTCATTCGTTTATAATTGATAAATTCTTTCCTATTCATTATTTGTTTGCAGGGGAAGTGAAGAGGGGTTCATTTTTACATATAATTTATTTTTGATTTATATGCACTGGTGTTTTACCTGTATGCATGACAGTGTAAGGATGTCATATCCCTTGGAACTAGAGTTACAGACAGTTGTGGGCTGCCCTGTGAGTGCTGGGAATTGAACCCAGGTCCATCTGGAAGAGCAGCCAGTGCTATTAACCATTGAGTCATCCTTCCAGCCCCAAGAGGTCTCCCCTTTTTTGAAACAGGATCTCTGCAACTGTACTAGAACTCTCTATGTAGACCAGGCTGGCCTTGAACTCACAGAGATCTACTGTTCTCCGCCTTCCCAGTGTTGGGATTTAAAGGCATGTGTCTGCATATCCAACCAAGGTTCCTTTTTTAAAATGGAGATCACCTTCACAAGATCAAGCCAGCCAAAAATCCTAATATGGATGGGGTAGAGTTTCATGAGGCCCCATGTGTAGCTGAGAAGCTATTGGCAAATGGATGTCCACTGAGGAAGAGTCACCTATCTTCAGAAATCCGAGCCCTGAGGTTACCCATACTCCAGTAGATGATTCCACACTCATCCATTCGGACAGTACTACATGAATTCAGTAGGGATTATTTTTTTGTAAAGTGCCTGAACTTGGTAGGGAAAAGTGGTAGAATAGATAGAAGAGGAATTAGAAGGGGTAGAACTGGGGATTGCTGGATCAAACACATATGCATTATGAATAATAAAATATTAAATAAATAATACAAACTACATAGTGTAAGCTGCTGGAGAAGGGCAGTGAAGAGGTGTGTCTTTGTTGAGATTGGAGCTTTGCACTGGAAGGAACAGAAACCAAACTGATAGCTGTATGGAGTGGCTATGAGATAAACAATAGAGTAGTTGTCCAGATGAACAAAGTCAGCCCTCCTCTCTAAACTATGACTGCAATATGGAGAGTGAGATCTTTTAAACATAGGGCATCCTACCTATCCCATGCTTCTCCTATGTCTGCAGTGCTCTCTGATTGTTTAATAAAAGAGCCATGCCAAGGAACTGTATTCGTCTATGGTCTTGTGAAGAAAGGATCCTCTATTCTTATAGCCTCCCCATGTGATATCTACCTAGCACAAACCCTGGCCCTACAACCATAATGCCTTCATAGGAAGGCCCTGACTATGGTCTTAGGGAATCGCCAATAGCACTGTCTCACCTGAGAAGGATCCCTTGTATCTGAACTAGCTTGTTCCCTATTGACTCCCTCTCAAGACTCCAGACCGTAGACTCTCTCGTAACACCTTTGCATCACAGTGGGTGGAGGCAGCTTCAGTTCTACTCTGATGTAACCCATTACCTGCTAACCAAGCCAATCTAAACTAAAGAAGGGCCAAAATAAGCTATTTCGAAATAAATGCAGCTCCAGGCACCACCACCACCACCACCCCCCACCCCACACACACACTTTCCTAATCCACATTTCAGATTGCTGCCCCTAAGGCTCTGCTGAATCAACTTTTGTTTTTCCTCCACATGTTCTTTTCTAGCCATGGAAGATTTTGTGCACAGTCATTATCCTAGGTCAATGAATCTTGACACTTACTAAAGTAGGAAGCCCATGGCTGGGGTGGAAGGTCATGCCTACATAAACCCACACATCCATCTTCCCTCTCACCAAGAGAGCTTCCTTCAGCATGCCAACACTTAGTCCCAGTTGTAAAGGAGAGAAGAGAAAGTTTTGCCCATTGGGGGGAGTCTAAAATAAGCTCCTTAGAGCAGAAGCCATGTTTTTCGCTTCTTCCTAACCTGTACTTCTTGTGTCTATTCCAATGTAGACAGGAGGCTGACAGCAGTGAGGCTTCACTCCATCCTTGCTGCAAGCCTAGCTGTAATTCTCCTCCATCAGCACTTAATAGACGTTCTGCAGTGGTAGCTCTGGCCCCTCCCTTCAGTCTCCCTGGAAAGTCCTGTGCTGAGCTAGCAGCTGCCTCACTATGGCCTGCAGAGCTCCATAACCTCTATCAGCACCCACCTTGAAGAGGCCTGGAAAAAAAAAAGAGCTTCTCCTGTTTTTATACTGTGCAGATATGGTCACATTTTATAAGCCAGGTAAAACCCCAGAAGAAATCAGGCAGCACACAAGTATGCTTAATCAGAATTCATAACACATGTACACATGAATGTGGGTATCCACATGTTCCCCTTTTATACATTTGTGATTAGCATTCAAAAATAGGTTTCATTTTGACATCTCCCTAATAAATATCATTATGTTTTATCCTTATCTACCTGCCTTCCCCCACTGCTGATCTTCCACTCACAAGACCCTGCCCTTATACTTTAATGTCACATATATTCCATTACCCTCTCTTGCTTTTCCTCTTCCTACATTTAGTTTTTTTTAATCCTTTTATAGTTCCCTTTCAATTTATATGTCCTGAATGAATATATATATATATATATATATATATATATATATATATATATATTTGGAAGGGGTGGAGGAAGGTACTTTTTTTGTTTGTTTTTTTTGAGACAGGGTTTCTCTGTGTAGCCCTGGCTGTCCTGGCACTCACTTTGTAGACCAGGCTGGCCTGGAACTCAGAAATCCGCCTGCCTCTGCCTCCCAAGTGCTGGGATTAAAGGCGTGTGCCACCACCGCCCAGCAGGAAGGTACTTTAAAAATAGACTATACCAGTATCATGTATTTAAACCTTAATTCTGCATATGAAGAAAATATACAACATTTGTGCTTTTATACCTTATTTCATGTTCTATGTTCTCCAGTACCCTACACTTTCCTTTTATTGTTTTCTTCACTACTGAATAAAGTCACATTGTGTATATGTACCACATTTTCTGCAGATGAATACCTAGACTGGTTGCGTAACTGGGATGTACAAACAGACACAATTTAATGATCCACTACTGTGATCAAGGCTAATTTGAGCATTTAAAATTGCTGAGGATAGACTTTTAAAATATTTTTTATTATTTAATTTAAAAATGTGGGGGGGGGTGCATATGGGAACAGTGCAGGTGTCTACAGAAGACAGAATAGTGTGTCAAATCACCTAGAGTAGGAGTAACTAGGAAGTTGTGAGCCACCTGATATGAGTCCTGGGACCTGAACTTGAGTCCTCTGGAAAAACAGAGTGTACACTTATCTACCAAACCACCTTTCCAGGCCTTGGCAAGGCCAATCGTAGAGTGTTTAATATGAGCTTAAGATGTAACTTGTCAGAAAATAGAAATTTTTTGAGGAACTGCCAGAAACATAATAGAATTCCCTAATAATAATAGAATGTACCCTTTTAAGGGCAGTGTAGACTAGTGCAAAGAGCCAACCCTAGATTCTTGGGTTTCTTAGTTTCTTTGATGAATAATTGGAAGAAGTTATTTAAATTTGGGGTCTTATGTTTATTATCTGTAAAATGGGAGCAATAAGAGTGCAGTAATATACATGTTATTCATTGCAACAAGGGAGAATTAGTTTATATATATTAGGTAAGATGGTGTTAGGGCTGCCATATGGGATTTGTCTTAATGTAATTTTGAGGAGGGCCTATGGAAAGAGGGCTTTACTCAATGTTGGATGCTTTCAAGGAAGCAGGGTCTCAAAGCATGTGATATGTGCATGAGTGTGCTCTGCCCACACAGGTGTGTATGGAGACCAATGACTGAGGTCAAGATACCTTCTACAGTTGCTTTGACACCTTCATCTTTGGGACAGGCTCTCTCACTGAACCTGCAGCTGACTGTATTGGCTAGGATGGTTCATCAGTAAGCCTTGGGGATCCTTCTGTCTGTTTTCTAGTGCTGGGTTACATCAATGTGTTACCACATCAGGCTTTTCCTTGGATGCTGAGGATCCAAACAGATCTTCATGTTTGTCCAGACAGTACTTTATCTACTGAGCCAATTCCCCAGACCTACACTTTTGAAACAGAGTTTCTCATTGAACCTGGGACTTATTGATTCCTTTAGGCTGGTAGGCTGATGAGCTGAAGGAATTCTCCTGTCTCCATTCAGGATTCAGGTATTTCTATAATAAGGCATCTTAGTAATGTTGTGCTTTATGGAGAACTATGAAAATGCAAACAAATGAGCAGCAATTCATCTTAGCGAAGACAGTGGCAAGTTCAGTCATGCCCATGCTTTAAATAGTGTTCATATTTTGTCTGTGTTCAGATCTTGTTACACCATAGTCTTGAGCTTTCGTGGTCACAGAATGGCTTCATCTGATGTTGACATTCTATGACTTTGTTTAACAGGGGACTGGAAGAGCAAACTGGTAAGACCAGGACAGATTCTAGCTTTAGGAACTGTTTGGTTCTTTCTTACTTCCTTACTTGTTCCCAAAGACAAACATAGACTGTAGAACCTGAATCTGTGGTAGACAGGCTTTTGATACCACTGAGATTTTGCTTAGAAAACATAGCATGTGCTAAGAATACTAGTCTAATTAGTTCCTTATGTTGCAGATGAGCTGTTGAGACCTCTCAGAAGACAATGAGTATGCAGCATCAGCAGTGTTAATTACTAGCAGTTTTCAGAAATGAAATGATTGGTAGTTTGGGAAACCTACGTTTCAGTTATTTTATTTACCTCTTAGCATATAGGCATGGCAAGAATTGTTTGTTACTGCATAAAATTTCCTTGACTAGAAACCCTGTCTCGAAAAACCAAAAAAATAAATAAATAAATAAATAAATTCCCTTGACTAGTTTCGAGGAAATCCATGTTAGTGAGGACAATGTTGACTGCCCATAAAAACCATAAATCCTGAATTTAGAATAGTTTATTGTGTTTTTAGAGTAGAATGTTAACTTATGAGTAAATGTTATTTAGGGGTCAGAAGTAATCATTTCTGTGATGAAGAAACAATCAAACTTCCCTTTTGGGGTCTAAAAAGAATCCCATGTGTGCCTTATTTTGGCGGTAGTTGGGTATTTGGGGTGGGGTAATTAAAAAAAAAAAGATATCCAGGTGTGGTGATACATGCTTTTAATCCCAGCACCTGGGAAGCAGCGACATGCACATGTCTACATACTTGAGGCTAGCCTGGTCTACAGAATTCCAGTTCATACTACATTCCAGAACTACATAGTGAGAATCTGTTTTTCAAACAACAACCAAAAAAAAAAGTTTTGTTTTGTTTTTTCCCAAAGCATACAGGATAAAGTAGGATGTTGTGTGTCTAATGCTCAAAGTTAAAGAAAGACATAGACTGTATTGGGAGCAAAAGCATTATCTGTGACAAGTTGAATGGACCCAGTTTATATCCTTCTAAGTTAATGGACTTATGGTGCTTGGGATGGAGCCCAGAGCTTTGAACTTGAAATGTAAGTGCACTGCCTACCTCAGTTACTTAAAAATTTTAGTAGAGTTAGCCAGTTCCTGTAAAGCAGTCTTAAGTCTCTCTGAAGAACTACACAGGCTAACAGTAGTGACTACAGGGTGAAGAAGCAGGCTTATGTTTAGGGCACACCAGCAAGTGTGGAAGAAACACTGATGATGTTTCATAGGTGTGGCAAGAAGCTGAAGAGTCAGTGCTGAGAGTCAATAGCCCCGAGTTTGCACAGCACAAAGAGCCAGTGGTTTAGGAGCAAGCTAGGGCTCAGCCAGTTGAAGCTTTTACATGTCCTGCTGTTGCTATTATGGCTCTTAGATAATAGCTATGTCTTCTTTCCTACATCTGCTGAAAGCTTGAAATATGTAATAACTTCAGCCCATTCCCAACAAATGCATACCCTTAGCACCTATACAGAAACTGTGTAAACAGAAATGAAGTAGAGGTTTCTGATCTAAAATCCCAAGAAACAGATTTTGGCACACTAATATTTTACAGTCTTTGTGTTTAAATATAAATAAAGTTTTGTGAAAGGTATGCAGTCACTAAAATAAGCTTCTGTTTGCATACTTATATCTGGTTGATGAATTCTACTTTTAATTTGTCGGGTTACTTTGATACTGTCATACTAATTATGACAGGCAAAAGTCATGGTGGCTAGAGTTAATTCAAAGAGAAGCTTAGATAAACCTAGTTATCTTTGTACTCATTCTTTAATAGAGAAAAATGTTTAATCATTGTGTCACCTAAATGGTCATTTTAGAAAACCCAAAGATAGCTTAGGCATAGAAAATATTTTAATGATTTTATTGTTCTGGGCTCAGGAAAGTGTATTAGTTATGTTTCTGTTGCTGTTATACAATACCATGACCAAAAGCAACATAAAGAAGACAGCGTTGGTTTTGGCTTATGGTTACAGATGGCTAGAATCCATAGCGGTGGGGAATGGCTGGCATGCTGGCAGGGTAATGGACAGAATGCTAGACCACAAAAGATGTTTACCGAGCACTTAATATTCTTTAATAAACTGAGCTCTTACTGATTACCCCAGCAATGGCCATTTTCAGAGTGGAAAGGAAAATTTTCAATTTCCTTCACACCCCTTTTCCAATGAAAAGTGTAAAAAGAGACTCCTACACCACCATTTGGGGCTGATCTCTCCTCAGAGTCACTGCCATGCTTCTGTCTGTCTATGGTGTTAGTATCTCTTCAAAATAGATCTCTAATAAAAAGGACAGTCTGTCTTAAACTCTAAACATGAAACCTTTCGATCACTAAATAAAAGACCTGGGTCTAAGGTAGAGGTAGTGCAGGTGAACGTTGCTCAACCTCCATTTCTGTTGGTACCTCCCAGCCAAACGGTTTGATACCGTTGAATTTGTCACTTGCTACTTGAGGGGCAATGCATACAATGTGGGAGAGTAGGGTGTTTCCTTTGCTGTAATGAACTGCAAACCTGGCTTCATCAATTCCATGTGTATGACCTTTGACTGATGTTCATTGACAGCATGTGCATGTGCATGTGAAACCAGGTAGCCAGCAATCAGGCTTCTGTGAACCCTCACTAGATGGGCAACATCACTTGAGTTCTCTGATGCTCATATTTCTTCTGTTAATTATACTTAAGGAAAACATCCACCTTCGACTACTGTGAGACCTTAAAACAAAATTTGTTAGCAAACAATACAAAAAAAAGTCTGATCAGTAGACCATATTTAAAATAGCATCTACATGAAACAACTCAGTAATATTGCGAAGTAGTGACTCTGTAAGGGTGGGCTTTGCTGGTCAGTTTTTTGCTGCTGGCTCTTGAAGATGGCAGAGAAAGTGGCTATAGCCCACAGCAGGCAGACTCTTTTCCCTCCCAAAGAACCCACCTCGCTGGGACTACCTCTCCACCTACCACCACTGGTGTATATTTTTTCTATTGTTGCCTTTCATACATAATTTAGTGTTTTCTGAAATACTTTTCCTGCAGCAACTTCCATGGCTAATGGGCAGAATACTAGACTTGAAAGACTTAGGGATGAATTCTAGACTTCCCAGGACTACTTGAGAAAGCTTCAGTTTGCTCATGTGGGAAATAGGTATAACAACCCTGCCTCATATGTCGCTGGATCCATATTGATTATGTTTGTACCAGAGTGATCTCATAGAAACATGATTACTTCTTTGCTCACATCAAACTTTTGCTTAAGGAATTTCTTTCCTGACTGTGACTGTAGCACTTGGGGAACTGGAACAGAAAGATCTCAAGTTCAAGGCTAACTCCCAGAAAACTACCTCAAAGACTTCCTCAAGGTAATGGGAGGAAGAATGCAATGAAAAGGAGTAGATTATAGTACAATATGGAGCTAAGATATTAGCCATCAAGAAGTGAACATGGATTTGTGGTGAACTAGAGAAAAACCACAAAAGGAGAGGCAAGAGGAAGGAGCAGGAATGAATCTGTACACAGATATTGGAGTTTCCAGAGAAGTTTCAAGTTAGAATGGAACATTAGTAATCAATTTTTAATTGTTTACATTGTAATATATCTTCTCCATTTCTGTAAACCCTTTCAATAATGTCAGTTACAAAAGCCTTCAGATGAAAGGATTTTTAAAATGTATAATCAGGGAAGAACAATGTTTCTGATGGTTCTTGTCATCTAATAATAATAATAATAATAATAATAATAATTAATAGAAGATGAACTGTGGAGTCTGAAATTTATTAGAAGCTCCAGTTCTGAACCACCTAAGATTCTGAACACTGAAGATTTCAAAGAAATCTCTAAAGAAGACATTAAACTTTCCTGACAAAGGTAATGGTGGGGACTTGGGCCAACTTTATTTGAATTTGAAAGGACGGGCTGCCCCTGTACTTCCTTCTGTTGAAGTACTCACCTAGCACAGGCATACTCCTTTGTATCAGTTGTCTCTGGATCTTTGTTTGGTTAAGTGTTTCTAGTAGCCTTTCCAGATGAAGCCCTAAGCGCTCTCTTGACAAGTGCTACAGTGACAAACCATCCCATTTCTCTAAACTTGTCAGGTGCAAGCCAAGAAGGGGAAAGAAAACAGAGATTGGAGGAATGTAGAGATCTGAGTATTAACAATAATTGCCACTTGCCATGCTATGGGCTAAGCTGAAGTGGGTTAGGAACCCAACTTGGTTGACCACAAAGCCCCAAACATTGTGTAGCCTGTTTCAGGGCCCATCTCAATTTTTCTTACCCTGGATGAACTTCCCTAGATGAAAAGACTGAGAGCCAGGGGCAGGCCCATCGGGTGAAAGAACTGGGGATGAAATTCAGAATAGAATATCTGTCTACAGGGCACTGTATTTTTTATTGGAGGTTTCCTTTAGCAACTCTCCTGGCACCTTCCCCAGAAGCCAGCTTGGCTTGCCATCGCCAGCTGACTGCCCTGACACATAGGATTGCCAGGTAACAAATCAAAAGATAGCCAATTACATATGACTTTTGGGTAAATAATGGGCTTTTTTAAAAAATGTGAGCATGCTCCATCCAGCATTTAGGACACACATATTAAACAGTAATTCAATTTATCTGGAATAGAAATTCAATTGTGCATTGTGCATTTTATCTGGCAATCCTGCTTTGACTGGATATAGTGTTTCAGACAGTAGAGGGATGAGGACTTTGGGGATGTCCCAAAGGGACAGGGAGCCTTTGTAACCTGCTATGGCTGGCAACTCTTGAGACAACTGCTTTAAGTGCAGAGATTGGATAGTTCTCCACCACTGGTGGAGCCTAACCAACCTTTCTGCGGTTCCTGGTTATACCCAGCTATCATACTGAAAGACCTACATCTTGGGAAATACTTTTTGCTGGCAAATTGACAGTTGGTGACAGGTTTAAACTTCAAGGAGCTGGAAACATTGGAAAACAAATGAATTCTGAAACTGCTAAGTGAAACCCAAGACATTTTAGTATTTTTACCAAGCACATATCCTAATTGCTGTTTTAAAAATAGGCAAGTTTTGGGGATATCTAAAACTCCTAGATCTGACAGGTGTCAGTGCCAGAGATCACTAAAGTTCTGCTTCTTTTTTTTTTTTTTTTTTCAGTTGAGAGGCCTGAGAAAATACTTTTATTTTTTTTTAATCTGTTGCTCTTTTTTTTTTCACTGTTTTTTTTTATTACATATTTTCCTCAATTACATTTCCAATGCTATCCCAAAAGTCCACCATACTGCCCCCCACTTCCCTACCCTCCCATTCCCATTCTTTTGGCCCTGGCATTCCCCTATATTGGGGCATATAAAGTTTGCAAGTCCAATGGGCCTCTCTTTCCAGTGATGGCCGACTAGGCCATCTTTCGATACATATGCAGCTAGAGACAAGAGCTCCGGGGTACTGGTTAGTTCATCATGTTGTTCCAACTATAGGGTTGCAGATCCCTTTAGCTCCTTGAGTACTTTCTCTAGCTTCTCCATTGGGAGCCCTGTGATCCATCCAATAGCTGACTGTGAACATCCACTCCTGTGTTTGCTAGGCCCCTGCATAGTCTCACAAGAGACAGCTATCTTTGGGTCCTTTCAGCAAAATCTTGCTAGTGTATGCAATGGTGTCAGCGTTTAGAAGCTGATTATGGGATGGATCCCTGGATACAGCAGTCTCTAGATGGTCCATCCTTTCATCACAGCTCCGAACTTTGTCTCTGTAACTCCTTCCCTGGGTGTTTTGTTCCCAATTCTAAGAAGGGGCACAGTGTCCACATTTTGGTCTTCATTCTTCTTGAGTTTCATGCGTTTAGCAAATTGTATCTTATATCTTGGGTATCCTAAGTTTTGGGCTAATATCCACTTATCAGTGAATACATATTGTGTGAGTTCCTTTGTGATTGTGTTACCTCACTCAAGATGATGCCCTCCAGGTCCATCCACTTGGCTAGGAATTTCATAAATTCATTCTTTTTAATAGCTGAGTAGTACTCCATTGTGTAAATGTACCATAATTACTGTATCCATTCCTCTGTTGAGGGACATCTGGGTTCTTTCCAGCTTCTGGCTATTATAAATAGGGCTGCTATGAACATAGTGGAGCATGTGTCCTTCTTACCGGTTGGGACATCTTCTGGATATATGCCCAGAAGAGGTATTGCTGGATCCTCCGGTAGTACTATGTCCAATTTTCTGAGGAACCACCAGACTGATTTCCAGAGTGGTTGTACAAGCTTGCAATCCCACCAACAATGGAGGAGTGTTCCTCTTTCTCCACATCCCCGCCAGCATCTGCTGTCACCTGAATTTTTGATCTTAGCCATTCTGACTGGTGTGAGGTGGAATCTCAGGGTTGTTTTGATTTGCATTTCCCTGATGATTAAGGATGTTGAACATTTTTTCAGGTGCTTCTCTGCCATTTGGTATTCTTCAGGTGAGAATTCTTTGTTCAATTCTGAGCCCCATTTTTTAATGGGGTTATTTGACTTTCTGGAGTCCACCTTCTTGAGTTCCTTATATATATTGGATATTAGACCCTTATCTGATTTAGGATAGGTAAAGATCCTTTCCCAATCTGTTGGTGGTTTTTTTGTCTTATTGATGGTGTCTTTTGCCTTGCAGAAGCTTTGCAGTTTCATGAGGTCCCACTTGTCAATTCTCGATCTTACAGCACAAGCCATTGCTGTTCTATTCAAGAATTTTTCCCCTGTGCCCATATCTTCAAGGCTTTTCCCCACTTTCTCCTCTATAAGTTTCAGTGTCTCAGGTTTTATGTGAAGTTCCTTGATCCACTTAGACTTGACCTTAGTACAAGGAGATAGGTATGGATCGATTCGCATTCTTCTACATGATAACAACCAGTTGTGCCAGCACCATTTGTTGAAAATGCTGTCTTTCTTCCACTGGATGTTTTTAGCTCCCTTGTCGAAGATCAAGTGACCGTAGGTGTGTGGGTTCATTTCTGGGTCTTCAATTCTATTCCATTGGTCTATTTGTCTGTCACTATACCAGTACCATGCAGTTTTTATCACAATTGCTCTGTAGTAAAGCTTTAGGTCTGGCATGGTGATTCCACCAGAGGTTCTTTTATCCTTGAGAAGAGTTTTTGCTATCCTAGGTTTTTTGTTATTCCAGATGAATTTGCAGATTGCACTTTCTAATTCGTTGAAGAATTGAGTTGGAATTTTGATGGGGATTGCATTGAATCTGTAGATTGCTTTTGGCAAGATAGCCATTTTTACAATGTTGATCCTGCCAATCCATGAGCATGGAAGATCTTTCCATCTTCTGAGATCTTCTAGAATTTCTTTCTTCAGAGACTTGAAGTTCTTATTATACAGATCTTTCACTTCCTTAGTTAGAGTCACGCCAAGATATTTTATGTTATTTGTGAGTATTGAGAAGGGTGTTGTTTCCCTAATTTCTTTCTCAGCCTGTTTATTCTTTGTGTAGAGAAAGGCCATTGATTTGTTTGAGTTAATTTTATATCCAGCTACTTCACCGAAGCTGTTTATCAGGTTTAGGAGTTCTCTGGTGAAATTTTTAGGGTCACTTATATATACTATCATATCATCTGCAAAAAGTGATATTTTGACTTCATCTTTTCCAATTTGTATCCCTTTGATCTCCTTTTGTTGTCGAATTGCTCTGGCTAGGACTTCAAGTACTATGTTGAATAGGTATGGAGAAAGTGGACAGCCTTGTCTAGTCCCTGATTTTAGAGGGATTGCTTCGAGCTTCTCACCATTTACTTTGATGTTGGCTACTGGTTTGCTGTAGATTGCTTTTATCATGTTTAGGTATGGGCCTTGAATTCCTGATCTTTCCAAGACTTTTATCATGAATGTGTGTTGGATCTTGTCAAATGCTTTTTCTGCATCTAACGAGATGACCATGTGGTTTTTGTCTTTGAGTTGGTTTATATACTGGATTACGTTGATGGATTTCCGTATATTGAACCATCCTTGCATCCCTGGGATGAAACCTACTTGGTCAGGATGGATGATTGTTTTGATGTGTTCTTGGATTCAGTTAGCCAGAACTTTATTGAGGATTTTTGCATCAATATTCATAAGGGATATTGGTCTGAAGTTTTCTATCTTTGTTGGGTCTTTTTGTGGTTTAGGTATCAGAGTAATTGTGGCTTCATACAATGAGTTGGGTAGAGTACCTTCTGTTTCTATTTTGTGGAATAGTTTGTGAAGAACTGGGATTAGATCTTCTTTGAAGGTCTGATAGAACTCTGCACTAAACCCATCTGGTCCTGGGCTTTTTTTAGTTGGGAGACTATTAATGACTGCTTCTATTTCTTTGGGGGATATAGGGCTGTTTAGATCATTAACCTGATCTTGGTTCAACTTTGGTACCTGGTATCTGTCTAGGAACTTCTCCATTTCATCCAGGTTCTCCAGTTTTGTTGAGTATAGCCTTTGGTAGAAGGATCTGATGGTGTTTTGGATGTCTTCAGGATCTGTTGTTATGTCTCCTTTTTCATTTCTGATTTTGTTAATTAGAATACTTTCCCTGTGCCCTCTAGTTAGTCTGGCTAAGGGTTTATCTATCTTGTTGATTTTCTCAAAGAACCAGCTCCTTGATTGGTTGATTCTTTGAATAGTTCTTCTTGTTTCCACTTGATTGATTTCGCCCCTGAGTTTGATTATTTCCTGCCGTCTACTCCTCTTGGGTGAATTTGCTTCCTTTTGTTCTAGTGCTTTTAGGTGTGTTGTCAAGCTGCTAATGTGTGCTCTTTCTAGTTTCTTTTTGGAGGCACTCAGAGCTATGAGTTTTCCTCTTAGAAATGCTTTCATTGCGTCCCATAAGTTTGGGTATGTTTTGGCTTCATTTTCATTGAACTCTAAAAAGTCCTTGATTTCTTTCTTTATTCCTTCCTTGACCAAGGTATCATTGAGAAGAGTGTTGTTCAGTTTCCATGTGAATGTTGGCTTTCTATTATTTATTTTGTTATTGATGATCAGCCTTAGTCCATGGTGATCTGATAGGATGCATGGGACAATTTCAATGTTTTTGTATCTGTTGAGTCCTGTTTTGTGCCCAATTACGTGGTCAATTTTGGAGGAGGTACCATGAGGTGCTGAGAAGAAGGTATATCCTTTTGTTTTAGGATAGAATGTTCTGTAGATATCTGCCAGATCCATTTGATCCATAACTTCTGTTAGTTTCACTGTGTCCCTGTTTAGTTTCTGTTTCCATGATCTGTCCATTGGTGAAAGTGGTGTGTTGAAGTCTCCCACTATTATTGTATGAGGTGCAATGTGTGCTTTGAGATTTACTAAAGTTTCTTTAATGAATGAGGCTGCCTTTGTATTTGGAGCATAGATATTCAGGATTGATAGTTCCTCTTGGAGGATTTTACCTTTGATGAGTATGAAGTGCCCCTCCCTGTCTTTTTTGATGACTTTGGGTTGGAAGTCAATCTTATCTGATATTAGAATGGCTACTCCAGCTTGTTTCTTCAGACCATTTGCTTGGAAAATTGTTTTCCAGCCTTTCATTCTGAGGTAGTGTCTATCTTTTTCTCTGAGATGAGTTTCTTGTAAGCAGCAAAATGTTGGGTCTTGTTTGTGTAGCCAGTTTGTTAGTCTATGTCTTTTTATCGGGGAGTTGAGTCCATTGATATTAAGAGATATTAAGGAAAAGTAATTGTTGTTTCCTGTTATTTTTGTTGTTAAAGTTGGCATTCTGTTCTTGTGGCTGTCTTCTTTTCGGTTTGTTGAGGGATTACCATCTTGTTGTTTCTAGGGCGTGGTTCCTGTCCTTGTATTGGTTTTTTTCTGTTATTATCCTTTGAAGGGCTGGATTCGTGGAGAGATAATGTGTGAATTTGGTTTTGTCGTGGAATACTTTGGTTTCTCCATCTATGTTAATTGAGGGTTTGGCTGGGTATAGTAGCCTGGGCTGGAATTTGTGTTCTTTTAGTGTCTGTATAACATCTGTCCAGGATCTTCTGGCTTTCATAGTCTCTGGTGAAAAATCTGGTGTAATTCTGATAGGCTTGCCTTTATATGTTACTTGGCCTTTTTCTCTTACTGCTTTTAGTATTCTATCTTTATTTAGTGCATTTGTTGTTCTGATTATTATGTGTCGGGAGGTATTTCTTTTCTGGTCCAGCCTATTTGGAGTTCTGTAGGCTTCTTGTATGTTCATGGGCATCTCTTTCTTTAGATTTGGGAAGTTTTCTTCTATAATTTTGTTGAAGATGTTTGCTGGTCCTTTGAGTTGAAAATCTTCATTCTCATCCACTCCTATTATCCGTAGGTTTGGTCTTCTCATTGTGTCCTGTATTTCCTGGATGTTTTGAGTTAGGATCTTTTTGCATTTTCCATTTTCCTTGATTGTTGTGCCCATGTTCTCTATGGAATCTTCTGCACCTGAGATTCTCTCTTCCATCTCTTGTATTCTGTTGCTGATGCTTGCATCTATGGTTCCAGATTTCTTTCCTAGGGTTTCTATCTCCAGTGTTGCCTCATTTTGGGTTTTCTTTATTGTGTCTACTTCCCTTTTTAGGTCTAGTATGGTTTTGTTCATTTCCATCATCTGTTTGGATGTGTTTTCCTGTTTCTCTTTAAGGACTTCTACCAGTTTGATTGTGTTTTCCTGTTTTTCTTTAAGGACTTGTAACTCTTTAGCCATGTTCTCCTGTAGTTCTTTAAAGTCCTTCTTGATGTCCTCTACCATCATCATGAGATATGCTTTTAAATCCAGGTCTAGTTTTTCAGGTGTGTTGGGGTGCCCTGGACTGGGCGAAGTGGGAGTGCTGGGTCCTGATGATGGTGAGTGGTCTTGGTTTCTGTTAGTAAGATTCTTACCTTTACCTCTCGCCATCTGGTAATCTCTGGAGTTGTTATAGTTGTCTCTGTTCAGAGGTTGTTCTTCTGGTGATTCTGAGTATCCTCTGTCAGCAGACCTGGGAGTCAGGCTCTCTCCTCTGAGTTTCAGTGGTTAGAGCACTCCCTGCTGACAAGCTTTCCTCTTAAAGGGAAGGTGTACAGATATCTGGCGTTTGGACCTCCTCCTGGCCGAAGAAGAAGGTGGAAAACAGGACCTTTCCCAGATGCTGTGTTGCTTTGGCAGGTCACAGAAGCTGTAGGCTTCTGTGGTGCACACTCTCAGCTGTGCAGACTAAGTTCCTAAGTTCAGTGGAGTCCTGGATCCAAGATGTGCTCCCTGCTCCTGAGGCAGAGGGCTCCTGTGCAGGGCAGACCACTGTCTTCCAGCTAGGAGAGTGCTGGATGTCTGTGGCCCCAAAAGGGTGCTGCCTCAGCGGCTCTGTGGCTCCCGCCTGTCCCAGAAGCTGTCTGCCTCTGTGGTCCTCAGTCTTACCTGTACAGACTAAGTTCGGCGGAGTCCCGGAGCCAAGATGGCGCTCCCTGCAGGGCAGGTCACTGTCCTCCGACTGGAAGTTCTGCTTCTTTATCAGGCATTTCGAGAGTGTCAGCCCCTCTCATGGTTATTATTAATATTGTTTTTGTACCTCAGCATAGGCAGTGTATTAAGAATGTCATGTTTATTATTTTGTATAACTTCTGGTGGGTCCTGTGCCCTATAATAATAACAATAGAAGTGCAAGTCTGGGGGGGGTGCATGCCTGTAATCCCTGCACTCAGGAGGCAGAGGCTGACAAATCTCTGTGAGTTCAAGTCCAGCCTGGTCCATAGAATGATTCCTAGGACAGCCAGGATACAGAGAAACCCTGTCTTGAAACGAACAAACAAAAAATATAACAATAGGAAGAGATCAATTGTGAAATCTGAAGTTAGTAACCATATGAAGTCACCACTATTATATCTTTTTAGGAACAAAAAAGCAAAGACTAAGAGGCTCGATCATTGCCTAGTGTCATAGAGCTGACTAACCAAATCTGTGGATGTTTTGAAGGAAGGATGTTGGGGTCTTTGTTTTTAATGATAGCTATTGAACCAAGGGCTTTGCTATGGCTGGCATGCCATTGATCACTGCTCCAACTTCAGCTCCAGAATCTAGGTTTGAAATCACTATATGCTATGCTCATATCGATCCCTGACCAAGTAGAAGGCTACTTGTTATCTAGCCAAAATCTTGAATGCTACCATTCAAAGACCATTTTGTTTCGTTATCATGGAGGGTCCTCTGAGAGGAACACTTCTTTGACTTTGCAGTTTTTCTACAATTGCACTTTTTAAAAGAAAACGTTTTCCCTTGATGGTCAGGGTCCACACAACCCCAAGGGTTAGGCCAGGATAGAGGATATATTAGCACCTCCTGATTCAGAGGGTAGCCGTCAACTTGGCAGGGCCATGAGGTAAGTTGAGCTTCAGGGCCCAGAGTCCCTCATCTTACTCCTGGTTTCCCAGGGAGAAGCCAACAAGAGTGAAGCTCTTTGACCAGGAATCATTGGCAAATGGAAGAGCCCAATGCAGGCAAAATCCCCAACTCCACATCCTACCTAGAGACAGAGGTCTTCTTGCCAGCTTATAGGATGTCACTTAGGTCTAGACTTGTGGACAAATTGGCTGCTTAGACAGAGCTTAGCTGGGGCATGAGAGGGAGAAAGCAAAGGCTCTCTGTGGGGCCCACTTGCCCTAAGCTCCAGCAACATGATGTGCACTTACCTGAGGCATTTAACTCTCAGCAGGGAGGATTGAGGCTTCCCTTGCTTCTTCATACTATCTGTTAGCCTAGTTTCCCAGGAAAGGGACTTTCAAGGTTAGACAATCTGTTCTATAGCACACCAAGTTTAGATTGCAGTGCCACCACTCAGACTGACCCTTCAACTGGCTATACAGCCAGATACTTGCCTTTGTTTCTCTGAAAGGCCCAGAAAATTCTATCATCGTTGCTGTTATTGCACCAGGAGGAATAGGCAGGTTTATCTCTGTAAAGACTTCCCAGGGCTGTGGTATCAAGAAGTCGTCTAGGCAACTGTTAGAGCTGATTCCTCAATGGACAGATGTAGCCCACAGTATTGGTGGACCCTATAGAGAGGTAGAAGGGCTTTGTGCCTCTGTCACACTACCTCCTGGGTCTTCATCCTTTTGGATAGCATGGATGCATGTTTTCTCCTACAAGAAGCAGAGCTAGGGCAGCCGCCCCTTCCCCAACCAGCTGTGCCCTAAGGGAGTTTCCAGGGGGTTCCTACTCCCAGTAGCATCCTCATTGGCTGTATATAAGAATATGGTTGTGGGCAGGGTGAATGTCAAGTGGGACAGTGGGGGCCAGCCTAACCAGTGTACTGAGGGCTGCCTGAGATCCGTGGAAGAGACTTTAGTGGCCTGCAGACTGCTGTATTGAGGAAGTTTTCAGGTGAAAAGTTTAATAAACTAGGCATGAGATCCATATAATTACCAACCACAGCCATGCTAAAGGATGTAGAGTAAAAACGGCTTCCCTTAATCTCCAAATTCCCACCCCTTTCTCCAGAAGCAGCCACTTTTTAGCAGGCTAGGTGTACCATTCCAGAAATAGACATTCCCCCTCGGGAAGGTTCTCCTTTTTGTTTCTGGCTTAGTCTGAATTTTAACTGTGATGACTCTTCTTTTTTTTTTCTTTCTGACTTCATATTTTAATCATATACAAAGGAGAGAAAATAATAGAACAAACCTCCATGTTCTCATGCAGTTGTAATAATTATCAACATTTAGCTCATGTTATTTCATTAAATCTTGTTATTACATTTTTCTGGAGTGGGCAAAGCTCAAGGATTGTGACATTTGGCTATAAAGACTTCTAAAACAAAGACTCTTTAAAAAGCATTCTTGTGGCCAGGGATGCAACTTAGTAGTATAGGCATAGAATACTGAGACTCTGAGTTGGATTTGTAATAACACACAAACTCGGTCAGTCTTGGTATTATAGTCACACCTAAGAAGCATCCCAGCAGTCTTTTCTATCATATCGTCTCTTCTGAATCTCACTTATTTGAAATCCATCAAGATATATAAAAACCACCACATTTCAAACATTCACTTTATATTTTGCGTAGAGGAGTATGAAGGGTTAGAAACTTGGGTCATAGCAGCCAGAGAAGCTCGCCCATTCTCCCCTTTGCTATTCTTGTTCAGGAAAGAGGCTCTGTATTCAAGCATTCTTTCAGAGCAGAACAATTGTCCCAGCAAGTTCCAAGCAATGAATCTGGACAGAGGTATTTTCTAAAGGTACTTTTGTCTCTTGACTATTAGGTGACTTCTGTGTACCCCATTACTCAAATGATAAAAATAAGTATATCCATAGAGTTAGGTGACTATTGACAACCAGGGAATAATTTTATTTTTGTTGTCGTTAGACTTCATAATCTGCACTCTCTAAAAGGGCTACCCAGGCAAAGCCAGCGAAGTTTTCAGGGTTCTAAGTAGATTATATGGTTTCTTCCCACTGGATATTTGGCATTTCTCAGGTTTGAGTGTTCTGAGTTTATTTATCTGAATATTTTTATCTTCTAAGTGACTTTCTTACTCTATCCCAAGCCATTAGCATATCTCCCTTTTACGTAAATACACAATTTACAAGTCAGCCCTGTCCATCCTTACATTGCTCCTTGAGTTACCAGAAGAACAACACCCTCACTCCCCACAACACACACTGTGCATGACCAAAGAATGCGACATCTCTGGCCCTCAGCCCTCAGTTCTCTTGGCCAGAAAGGCATGGCCAAGCCAATCGGCATAAAGTTGGGTGTGGAAAGTTCTATCTGCAAATACACAGCACTTGATACATCGTCTGCCACTCTGCCAGTATTCTGTGCCAGGATTGTGAAAATTTGTAAAAGCCAGCCACTCGCCTTTCCAAATTTGGCCTGTGATGACACAGTCTTGGATGGGACAAGAAAAGCCTCAACTCTAGATGCTCTGGATGAGCCCGGGAACTCAGTCATACTGGGCCATCTCTGTTTCCTCGTCTATCTTCTAAGTGAACATTCGGAGAAGTGAACCATCAGATTAGGCACTTATGTGCTTATCTAGTTTTCAGGGAACAAGTCACTGGACTTCTCAATGCCCTGGTTCAGTGGAGCAAAGAAAACTTGTTTGCTTTCTGGCCTTCCAGAGTCTGGTATGACAGGGAAGAGCATGGAGGTACTATCCAGATGTTTTATAGTTAATTGAAGACAGCTGCACAACTAAACTAAGCTGTGATCAAGGGGGCCCACGTTTTCTGGTGGTACTACTAGAACTGCATGAAACACACTGTTTACTGGTATACTACAACCCTGCTTTGTTCTTCTTCACAGGCTCCCAAAGCAGGCAGCAGACTGCAACCATGAAGGCTCTTGGTGCCCTCTGGAGGAATTTTCAGGCATTGCAGAAGCCCAGCCAGAATGGAGACTTATTTTTTGTTCAGCTCACTTAAGAGACCCAATAAAAGCAGAATCATAGACACAGGTAGGGTGGATAGGGTTTTCTTGGGTCAGGGAAATTCTTGAAGACTGGAAAAAAAAAGTCCTCTGAGGACTGTAGCAGGAGCTTAGAAGAAGGATGCAGAGGGAGTGTGCAGACAGACTGTCATGTCAGATAGACAGAGCAACCACAATGCATTAGATCCTAGGGAGCTGGGGACCTTAGGAGACAGGGGAGGGTGTGACATAATCGTCTGGCTGAGCACCTTTCCTAGCCATTAGCAGAAGAGCATTGCAGAAACAGGAATATCTGCCCCATCAGTGAGGAGAGAGAAAAGGAGGGACAAGAGAAAGAGAACAGAAAATCAAATTCAGAGTAAGACAGTTGGAGATGATAGAAAGGAGCAAAGAGGCCTCGGGGAATATGGTAGATAAGTTGGTGTCTGGGAGTTTACTGGGGAATTATTTTCTTCTGAGTAGCGTAAACAGTCCCAGAGATGCTGCTGAGAATGGGTGAGATGCATCTGAGGAGTCAACCTGAGCGATTTCCCCCACACATAGATCAGCTTTGGCTATTGGCTTTTTGATTTCCCCACATCAGAATGCCCAAAGTTTAGGGTCAGTTCTTTTTGCCATCATCCCTCTCCTCCAGGGCCGTCAATATAAAGAAGACCTACAGCTTCACTTCCATGGCAGGCCAAGTCTGTCTGGAGAGCAGACCTAGGAAGGCATGGGTCCTAAGATCCTCAACAGTCAGTCATGGCCTTAGTCTTGGATGCCCTGGGAAGCTCCTACCATACTGTTCCTCATGAGGCAGGCACAAGGATCCCTTACCTTTCAAGTTGTACCAGAGCAAAAGATTTGCTTTAGAACCAGCCTCATACAGTCTACAATCCTGGCCTCCAGAATTGTAGGTCCTACTCAGTTTTCCTCCTCTATGGTCTCTTATCTCAAGACAAAAGCCACAGGACAAGTTCAGGAGGACATACCTTACTTTTTAGAGGTATAGAAATGACAAGCTCCACAACTTTCCTTAGAGCCATTCAGGAGTAGAATCTTGCTTCTATCAAGAGGGTTATGAGTGTGAGGCTTCTGAGGTGAGAGAGAAGATAGACAAAGAAACCACATAAGCGCTCCTTAAGGTTCACCTGTTTTAGAAAGGACTAGAAAAATTTGCCTAGCTAACATCACCTTTTATATTTGGCACTCTGGTTCCTTCACAGACGTCAGAAATCACTCTTACCAGTGTAAATGGTTCACCTCTTTTTACTGCTTGGCCATATTTTTCATAGAATTCTCTCTGAGACAAGGACTGTATTTTCTCCCCCCCCCCCAACTCTGACTGCTGCTTTCCCAAACACTCCTTCCTTCTCCTTAGCCTCATCTTCACTCTCTGATGAGAACACTATTTCCTGGGAAGAGTTTTGTCTAGCTGATTGCCAGTTTGTGATAATGTCTTGTCTCAGAGTTCATTTTCCTTGAAAACTGCCTGCATGGTCCACTCTGGCCTTTTTGTCCCTTGTGAGCTTGGCACAGGTCTTGCCCTCTCCTTTGTATTTCTGTTATCCAAACGTACTCTCATTGCACGTCTGGCTTTTTTGAGCCTGGTCACACACAATCTGTTCATAGAATCAGCAGCTGGTTCTATGTGCATTCTTCTAAAACCAAAGGTTTTGAAGAAATTATTTTAAATGACTTTTTTTCTTCCCTATTGTGTTTCCAGTGCCAGGAAGAGAAAGAATTTTTTTTTTTTTGCTTACAGAGGGAAGGAAAGGTTCCATGGTCAAGGGCAATGAGCAGTGAGAGTTGGGTGTGGTGTGTTTGGTAGTATAGCAAATAGGCTTTTGATCCAGACCCCCCTTCTCATCAGGGCTACTATTTCACATGACTTTACATGCTCAGACCCAGGTATGACACATTTAAATGGACCCAAGGGTCATTTGGGAGGATTCAAGAACCCCTCCATTTAATTTCCACCCCTAATTCACACTTCCTGATTTATTTATAGCAAAATAAAATTCTGGAGAAGCTTTAGGGAGGAAAATAGAGAAAAAGAAAAAAAAAACAATTGGGAGTGAAAAGGCATAAAGAGAAGATGGAGCCCTTAAAGAAGGGAGTATCCCAAAGGAGGTGGGGACAAGGGGAGGAGAAAGGGAGGAGGAGAGGAGGAGGGAAACGAGTCTGTCTCTTTAAGGGGGTTGGCTGTCAATCAGAAAGCCCTTTTCATTGCAGGAGAAGAGGACAAAGATACTCAGAGAGAAAAAGTAAAGGACAGAAGAAGGAGACTGGAGAGACCAGGATCCTTCCAGCTGAACAAAGTCAGCCGCAAAACAGACTAGCCAACAGGCTACAATTGGAGTCAGAGTGCCAAAGACATGGGTGAGTTTCAAAAACTCCAGCATCAAAGATGCAGGCACAGGAATTCAACTTTGGGGCTTTGGGTTTGCAGTGGCTTAAATAAGTTGTGTTGTGGCACTTATTTTCTGTTTTAATTTCTTAGCATTTAACTGTATTAACTCCTTCTCCGCTGTGCTGAGCATACTGCTTCACTGCCAACGAACTCTGGCAGTGCATGCGGTGTCTTCCAGACCTTTGGAAAATGCACACAGGTTGGATATGATCATGTGGCTTCTTACCCCTCACTTTCTTGTCCTTTCTCCTTTCCCCGATCTTAAGACCCTGATTATGGTCAGGTTATCTGGAACCCCTTATTCTGCTGGAGGCAACTTGAATATTGACTAATCTACAAATGCATTAAGTACTTGCTTCCCTGATACAAACTTCAAAGCATGTTTTGCATCAGTAGGATGTGGAGGAATGGGGAAAATTGGACTCAGACTTGGCAGTGCCTATAGTGGACATTCCAGGTTCAGAAAACGAAAATACAGTTCACAGTGGTTTTACCCAGGGGAATAGATATGGATTGTATGTGCTTGTGTATGCTTGTGTGTGTGCATGTATGTGTGCATGTGAGCACACACATATAGGACAACATTTCTGGTATCATGGACTTACCCTTAATCCCGGATATAACAAGGAGGCTTCTATCTAAAGGCTTTTGTTGTCTGAGACCTGAGGTTTTTTCTATGTTCCACAACTATGGAAGATGTAAAATTCTGGTGTCCAGCAGTGTCTGTTCAGAGTAAGGTGTGTGGGGCATAAGGGTCTTTGCCTCGGTAAGATGCTACAGAGATATGTACGTATTGTTCACATGTGGGAAAGATAAAAGTAGCAACTTGAACACATCCTGAAGGAGATGAGATTCAATTTCCCTGTGTGTTCACCATGCAACTTTGTAACCAGTACAAAGATCCGCAGAAGTCGTTTTTCAAGTAGAAACTGTGAACTGTTGTTAACCTTGGCTTTTTTCATCTCAAGTCACTGAGGGAACTGTTAGAAGCATATATGTAGGCAGGATAGTTAAGAGGGTGGCGTCTTAGACTACTGGTCCAAACAACCAGGTTTGGATCTCAGCTCAGTCTCTAAGGAACTCTGCAAAATTAGGCATGTCACGATGAATCACCATTTCATCATCTGGCAGACGGGGGCAACAATAACTGTTTTGTCTACTTTCAGGGTGGAAGAGCAAGTACTAAGGATGTGGCAGCCCTGTCAGTGTAGACAAGTCCTGTGAGCACGACGACTCTGCACCAGTGCCTAGCTAGGCTAACCCTTCCTCTTCGCAAGGTTGTCTTTGTGCATACCTTGTATGTAAGAAACATTTGATCACCTAAATGTGGCAAGATGGGAAAAAGTCACTTCCTGCTCTGGGCCCAGCAACCCTATCTAACACTCGTGTAGCTGATTAAGTAGGTTGTTCTTTCAAAACAGAGGAGGAGTGTACGTTGAATTACTTCCTCAAGGGATAAGGCCCTGCAGAGATAAAGACAGGAAGAGAGAAAATGATCAGAGGAACATTTTCTTGTAATGGAGGCTGAATGATTTCCCCCAGAGGAAGGAAGGTGAGCACAAATTAAGGTGCCATTGAGGATGTGTATGTGGGTAAGCAATCCATGGACTAGGGATACAGGACAGAATAGCCACTGTCTTTGCAATCACTCGGTAACACAGTATCTGAGACCATGTGAATTTTCAGCCATTTCTGACCAGGCAGTGGAATGCTATTGCTTCTGATGTGGAGTGCTGTTCAACCCTTGCAATAGACCAGTCAAACCATAGAGTTTGGAATTGAAAGGAACATTGGAACATATCTGAGGTGGAGCTCTGTGTGGTGTCACATGCCTTTAACACCATAGGAAACTGAGACGGGAGAATCATTAGAAAAAGCTAGCTAGACAACATAGAGAGACTCTGATTCCAAAAGAAGTTGTCTGAACCAACCTTCAATGCAGAATTCATTTCTCTGAATAAGATAAATATACATATGTCTCTGCTTAATCGCCTCCAGAAACAGGCAGCTTATTACCTCAACCAGAAAATCTCTTAGGATTGGAACTGAACAAGACTATTGGGTCCGGTGATACCTGAGCCAAAGGGTTACGGGCTGTGGAATAGCTGGGCAAGGAGACGCTTCACATGAGTCTTTGGAATAGCAATGGAACTGAGAAAACCAGAGAGCCATAGTGAATATTTTTCTGCTCAGTAACAATGCCATCAGTGAACAGCAAGACACCTGGTTCCTCAAGCTTTTTGTCATCTGAGAACAGCGGCCGTTACCCTGGCAACCAGACTGTGCATCTTAGATGCTTCCCTCTAAGAGTGGTTTGAAAGTACAAAATGTGGAGGCAGAGCAGAGGCTGAGAATTCTACTAGGTACCTGAGGACTATCTGGATGCCATCAAAGGCACCACAAGAATGCTAAGACTTAAGAAGAAAGCAGGTTTAGACTAGTACATTAAATGACTCTTCCTAGAGACACTGATTGATCAAGGGCAGCCTTCACCACGCCACTTCTTACCTTGCTCTGCCTAGCTAGGAGCACTTGAAAGACTAGAGAGATTAAGCAATTTGCCTTGCTTTGAGGGGCTTTACCTTAGCCCTGAGCCAGGACCCCAAGAAACCTAGTCAACAATAAGGTTCCCTCAGAGCTGTCTGAGTAGTGGTATCTTTAACCCAGAAAGGAGCATAGGAACTGTAATATCTTCAGGTCCTAGTCCAGCCAGTGACATCTTCCCTGTTGTTTGTTTGTTTGTTTGTTTAGTGTGTGTATGAGAGAGGGGGAGGAGGGGGGAAGAAGAAAAGGGGAGAGAGAGGGAAGGAAGAAGGGAGAGAGGGGGAGGGAGGGAGGGAGAGAGGGAGGGAAAGAGCTCGGAGAAAGAGAAAGAAAGGGAGGGAGGGAGGGAGGGAGAGAGAGGGAGGGAGAGAGGGAGAGAAATAGGGAGAGAGAGAGAGAGAGGGAGGGAGAGAGAGAGAAAGAGAGACAGAGAGAGAGAGATTTACACCCTTGAAAATCATTCCTCCAATACAGTTCTTTTGTCTTGAAGGAAAAAAAAAACCACAAATAATCATCTCGGTTCATAGAAATTTGGGTCTAGAAAAGATCAAGCCAGGACTGTGACCTGATAAGGCAAGGTCGTAAGTCCCAAGCTCTGCCATGCAAGGCTTTGAAAACAAGTCAGTGGCATCCCAGGGAAGAGAGTGGGATTCTACAAGTCACCTTCACACTTTAACCAAGGAAAGAAGGGATCTGGTAGCATAAGGTACAGCTACACTTGTCTGTCGCTAGTGACAGATTGTTCTTTACTTCCTCACAACTGGACAAGGTTGAGACAATGTTCCAGGAACAGATTGTAACAATCACGCTTGTATTTTGGCCTCCAAATGTTTGCACATGAATTGGTATTTCTCTCCGCCCCCTCTCTGTATGTCTCTGTGTATGTGTTTCTGTCTGTCTGAAAAAGAACATAGAAAGTAAGGTTGTCCAGATGCTGTCCCTGAAGGCGGTGGTGGTGGTAGTAGTAGTAGTCATCATAAGTAGTAGCAGCAGTGATACTAATACCTGCCTAATAAGGCAGTGGGAGTTCTTGTTTATTTACCCTTGTGCATATGACTTGACTGTCAAGCAGGCTTGACTCCCCAGAGCTTGGTGCCTTTAGAACCCATTTGAGCTCTTGAATGTGGTATAAGTGCTAATATCATACAGGAAACACAAAGTCATGGGCAGGCTTTGTCCGAATAAGATGAGGCCAGAAGCAAAGTCTTTGTCTCTGTCACTGCCTGATAATTGTTTTACTTGTAGAACTCACACCCACTCATCAACATCTAGCCCTAGTACCAGTCACAGCTACACTAGTATCTTGGCCATTTTAATGGCTATAGGCCCTGATCAAGGAAGCCTCTGTTCATAGGTTGAGGTTAAGGGGTGGATTCTGGGAGGAGGGGAAAACTGCAGTGCAGATTAGAGACTTAGGGAGATGGGACCAGTTTCTCACTCAAAGAACTTGCCTGTTGTTTCATTCTATTGTATAGGGCTCTTCTATCTCTCCCTTTGTCAGCTGGATTCAAGAGACAAGCTGGGAATTGTGTGGGGTACAATTGGTCTCTTTCTACCATTTCTTTCTATGAAAGCCCTTCCTCTCTTTGATGAGTTTCCAGATTCACACTGAATTTCCATCATGGAGCTGGTTCTTGAGGTGTGCCCAGGGCATGGGAATGGAGGGAGGGCTGTAGAGCACTTGGCTCCTGCTTACAGAGACAGCATCAGGATCAGGAGAGTCAGTGGGATGGGCCTTAATCTGAGACTCACAACAGTACTGTTGATCTCCAACAGAGAACATTGATGAGAAGAGTTCTATTACAGATTGGTTACACTTGGGGGGTGGTAAAGAGATAAAAATAACCAGTTCTGAACTGATGTCTTTGATTATATTTTGACCACAGGATTTGGTAACATCCATTTTAACACTAGATAATAGGTAGCTCTGGTTTTCAATTTAAGAAATAAATTTGTTCTCCCAAACAAAATGGGAAGTTTTCTGAGACAAGCAATTGGGCTCCTAATTTCTTTGTTTCTTGCAACATCTTTGTAATGAGTAATGTGTTTAATCTTTGTTCTCAAGCCATTCAAACACAAAGGAAAAGAAAGCATTAGAAAAGGTCATTAGTTTTCTCTGTGATCACGCATTAAAATGAGACATTTAAATCTCCTTGAGTAGCATTAGCATTATGTAATTCTTTTATACTGACGCCATCACATCATAGTTTATACTTAGCTGGGAAATGACAGAATGCCTTTTAACATTCAAAACCCTGTTGAGCCTGAGGTATTCCGAAACAGAGAGCTTATAGTTTTAGACTGTTGTTCCCAAGTTCATTTCTTGGACTCTGAAAAATTGAAGTGAACCCTATGGACTTTTATTCAGTATGCTTTGACTGTCAACTACTTTGATGAAAAGACAATCTCTGTATGTTCTGAGTTTTCCTGTTAGAATTCAAATTTTGACTTTTGCTTGGGCAGACTAGCTGAGATTTTGCACTTCTGTTGAACTTAAATGCCCTTAAAACAAACATTTTATCTGAATTTTGAGGAATTTAGCACCGGATGCTTGTCTTGATATTGTTCAACTATCTTATAGCGTGTCTTATAGATTGATCTAAGGGCATTTGCATTAGAGTCCACATTAGAGACACAGCAAAGTCTATAC
Source organism: Mus caroli (assembly GCF_978045245.1). Taxonomy (NCBI): domain Eukaryota; kingdom Metazoa; phylum Chordata; class Mammalia; order Rodentia; family Muridae; genus Mus; species Mus caroli. The sequence continues at coordinate 33,404,284 of NW_028227260.1, read as the reverse complement.
CCTGGTTTCTTGCTTTGAACATCAGTAGAGCAGAAAGGGAATGTTAAATTACTATCTGAGCTCTAATAGTATAGGTAAGAGTGTGTGTTTACAAAGGCATCGGTGGTGACTTAGAGTTGCTTCCAGAGTTCTCTCACCCAGTAAAAACAACAAAGCTTAGATTTTCTGGTTATTTTGATGACCATCAATGATCATATGTTTAAGATGACAAACCATTCCTTGTCCATTTCATCACTTGATGATAAAATAGAAACCATCCTTAGTGTAGATGATATAGAAAGACAGCAGCAAAAATGCTGAGCTGAGTTCTCTGTTTGCCTGGCCATACCTGCCTCAACATTAGACCATCCCATGGTGAAAATGCTGCGGTGAGTGAATGGGAATAGGGTGACCACTTGCTAGGGTAGATGGATCTTCTTATCCTGGGCTAAATAAACAGTTCTGCCATTGTTTACTGGATCTAACCCCCTCCCCACCCCCAGGCCTGCAGGGCCTTGCAGAATACCAATGAGGCTCCTGAGATCTCAGGAGAAAACAAGGCTTCTTTGTCTGGGGAAGTTATGGAGGGCTGTGTCCAAGGCTTGACCCTTTGCTGGGAAGAGAGAGGGAACAGTGGGGTCACTGACCTCCCCTCCCTCACCCCAGACTTCAGAGACCTTCTTTACTAGAAGAGGATAAGAGTTGGAGGGTGGAGAGGAGTTAAAAGGGCAGAGAATGAAGATGGCAGTCCTGTTTACTTCCCAGCACATTTTCTGGACTTAGAGGATACATTTAGTATCTTACCCTAATGATAAAAAAAGAAGAGCAATTTCTGGAGTGTCTCCACAAAGACAGTGATCAGCTTCAGCTGTTTCGTTTTTCTCTTCTGTACACATGTCTATATTATACACATTTGTGTACATGCAGGCGCATACGTACTTTTGCTTGGGCTTTTGAGCCCCATCTCTAATGCCAGTGCATGTACAAGTATCTTCAAAGAAGATACTCTCTGAAGACCAGGGAAAGGCTGCCCTTTCAATGAATGGTGGGTAGTAGTACTCACTTATTCTATGGCTCTGATAAAAAAAAAAATTGCCTCTATCCCAACTTTACCATGATATACATAGTTTGATCTTTTAACATCTGTTGACATTTCTCAGTGTAGCATTTGGGGTTTTAATAAAAACTGAGCTCATATTAAGGGAATAAAGCAGTAGATTTCTATTTCCCCTAGTACCCTATTGTAGATAATTGAACTTGGCTTGGATAAATACATGAATATAAAAGTGCAAACTTTTGGGAATTGTTTTTATTCGATAAGGAGATAAAGAATTACAACATACTTATCACAAAGTAGTATCCTCGGGCATAGTTTCTGATTATTTGCATGTACATGATCTGTAGGAATAGATGTATAAAACACAAGCAGCCAATACATACATGTGTGTATATAATACATTCTAAGCATGTGTGCATATATATTATATATTACATATGTATATGCATATATTTGAATATATTGTATCTATATGCACTATCTGATATATCTATATATGCATGTATATCCGGTGCTAGTTTCTGTCTTCTCTGGTTGCTCTCTTCTATCTAGAATAGGAAGGATTTTGCATTCCTTGCAACAAGTTTACATTATGTGAAATACTCTTTCTGTTCAAATTGTGTCTGAATTTCATCTGAAATTCCAAGTATATTTACCCTTTGTAGCCAATTACTCTATTTCCTACAATTATGCATCTACTTCACTTATTAGTCCTTAGTAAACTAAATATTCTAATCTGGTAAAGTTTGTACCTTTTCTGTTCCTATATCCCATGTACAACTCAATAGTTGTTGAATAATTAAACCTAGTCAACAGACTAAAACAGTAAGTGTTGTACCCTGAGTCCACAGGAAACCTAGACGAACCCAAAAATCGTGAAGTCTGCTGCGATTCGCAAAAGAGTCTTTTATTGTTTCAAGTTCGAACTCAGTTCATCCCCCTAGCACTCACTGTGTGAATGCTGCCAGTGAGCCTGAGTCAGGAAAACACTGGGTTTATATACACTATAGTTAGAAATATTGTGACTATTTACAGAAAAGGGGAGTAGACGGTGGAATGGTACTGAAGCGAGGGGGGGGGGGTTAATGAGTGTCTGTTTAAGGACTAATTTTATGGCTAGTCGTTACTGTCTGAGACCAGACCTCTGTTTACCTTTTACTTTTTCCATGGTCTCCGTTGAGCTTGTTATTTCTCTAAGGTCTCAAGGACAGGCACCTGGAGAGTTATCAGGAGGAGTGTTGGGTGTTGGTTTTTTGGAGACACACAGGTGGGGAGAATGTCTCGAGCTAGGGGAGGTAGAGGGAGCCCTGGGTTGCCGAAACAGCTGTCTGTATATCATGCTTGCCTCTGGGGTGGGGGGTGGGGGGAGGATGGGAGCCTCTGGTGGGGAATGCAGAGGCAAACTGTCCATACAATTCTGAAGTCTCTCTAATATCAGTAATTCGGGGTTACAATATAAGAAAAAGAGGGACTCATCACCTCTTTGTATTACTACTTGAATTATTTGAGTGTTTTATAAAACCCATACATTCTGAGTATTGTAGGCAAGGGTTCATTTTTAAGAATGGGACAGCTGGGACAAAGTAAGCATTCTGGGTCAGTCTCATCTTCCAAAAGCTAAAACCTGTAGATTCTCCTTTATAACTCTCAACATAACCACACTCTGTGCTTGGTAGCATGGGCTGCTCGGCCCAGCAGTATAGTGTGAGTGGATGAGTTACCTCTGATGCATACCTGACTTTTCTCCTCCTTCTTCTTCCCCAGGCTTGTTAGAGTGTTGTGCTAGATGTCTGGTAGGGGCCCCCTTTGCTTCCCTGGTGGCCACTGGATTGTGTTTCTTTGGAGTGGCACTGTTCTGTGGATGTGGACATGAAGCTCTCACTGGTACAGAAAAGCTAATTGAGACCTATTTCTCCAAAAACTACCAGGACTATGAGTATCTCATTAATGTGTAAGTACCTCCTCACCCCACCTCCAGACTCATCTCTTTTCCCTCCCCCTCCCCCCTCCCCCTCCCCCTCCCCCTGTCTTGGAGGTACAAAGCTCATGAGCACGGAGCAAGACAGCATCCCTGACATATCCCTCAGTGTTCAGGTTCTACCATGTCATGTCGGAAGCTCTAAGTAAGGGGACAATGTCCGATTTAGAATGGAGGTCTGCCTCCTCTCACTCCTCTCTGTTTTCTCACACATGGCCTGATTTCTGCTAGGTAGGTTAAATATTGCCTGAATTTTCTCCACAATGGCAGGTAGAGGTCTAATGACTGGGCAGAGTGGAATCCCTGGTTTGGGTCTGACACTCTGCTTATGTGTACTCAGACTTAGTAATAAGTCTGTTCTGCTTCTACAGCAAGTCAGGCTACTATTCCTTCATGCATCTCTCAGTTTGTCTATGGAGCAGTACCTCTGAAGGGTCAAAAAGAAGCAGCAAGCTTGGCTCTCTAGGATGCAGGGTAACAAGGAATATGGGAAGAAGCTATGCTCTTGGCCCCCTCCTGTCTGACTTCATTTACTTCAGTGAAGAAAAGGTGAAGGAATCCACATGAAATACCTAGTTATTCCTCTCAAGAAGCCCTAGCCACCCAGGCATGTACCTTACTAACTGACAAGAAGAGTGGTGTCCTCTGAATAAGGTTATCTGCATTTTCTGTCTGTCAATGCAGGATTCATGCTTTCCAGTATGTCATCTATGGAACTGCCTCTTTCTTCTTCCTTTATGGGGCCCTCCTGCTGGCTGAGGGCTTCTACACCACCGGCGCTGTCAGGCAGATCTTTGGCGACTACAAGACCACCATCTGCGGCAAGGGCCTGAGCGCAACGGTAACAGGGGGCCAGAAGGGGAGGGGTTCCAGAGGCCAACATCAAGCTCATTCTTTGGAGCGGGTGTGTCATTGTTTGGGAAAATGGCTAGGACATCCCGACAAGGTGATCATCCTCAGGATTTTGTGGCAATAACAAGGGGTGGGGGACAATTGGGCGTGAGTCTGTAGCCTCATCCCCACCCAAGGTTGGGTTCTCTCCCGAGGCCTAGCTTTTGAGTGAGGAAGCGATGGCTACAGCCGAACGATATGGTCAGGAAGAACGTGGTGCCTGGCCGGCTTAGCCTCACCTTTCAAAGGTTCCCTGGAAATTTTCATCTTAAACGGAAAAGCATCAATTTTATAGGACGCTTTGTACAATAAGACCATTTCTAACCAATCTGTTGGTATCCCTTTACTTTGTTCCTAGCAAGGAAAACAAGAGTGGGCCCAGACTGTACAAGAATCTAAAATGCTAGTCATGGGATTGAGACTTAAACACATAACCTCAAATGTATGGTGGATCATAGAAATTCAAGAATTGACTCCAAGTCCCAGGATTCTGGGATTCTATGCTATTAGGGGGTCCCAGAGAGACTTAGGCTAGATCTGCATATTTCATGCTTATCTTAGCTGTGTTTTAGAAAGACATACATTGTTTTTCAGTCTCTAGACTTAAAGATCTTTGGGGGTCTGAATATGTGTGTGTTGTGGAGATGACTTTTTGTGACCAGCAGTTAGCTTAGAATGGTTTTAGATCTGAAATTTAAATCTCCTATTGGCGTTGTTCAGTGACTGGGGAACAAAAATCCTGTGGCAAAGAACATCTTGTAAGCTCAGCCTAAGGCAAAAATGGCACAACTTTCTTTCAGGACTTTTTTCTTTTTTACTTTTTTACACCTTCTCTGCCCTCCAAATTCCTTGAAGCCCCCTCTAACCCAGGGATCCGCCTCACTCCAACTCCCACCCACTCCCCCTACCCTCCATCACACATGGGGCAAGTTATCTAAGAGATACTGCCAATGACACTTCACAAAAGTGCCCTGCTCACTAATTTCATTTAAGGGAGATGCCTGGAATCTGACTTCATTGGCACATGCCACTCCAGCATCTTCCAGTTTTTGTTTCAAGGTCTGCAAGTTGATGCTGATTTTTAACCACTCCGTGTCAATTGTTTTAGTTTGTGGGCATCACCTATGCCCTGACTGTTGTATGGCTCCTGGTGTTTGCCTGCTCGGCTGTGCCTGTGTACATTTACTTCAATACCTGGACCACCTGTCAGTCTATTGCCTTCCCTAGCAAGACCTCTGCCAGTATAGGCAGTCTCTGCGCTGATGCCAGAATGTATGGTGAGTTGAATGTGGGATCTTTAGATTCCCTAGCATCTATAGAAGCAATGTGTACTTGTTTTTGTCTTAGGGTGAGGAGGATGGTGATTAGGAAATTATTGTAAGATGATGAATAAATGCATCTTAGTAAGTTCTTTCCACTGAAACTAAGGATGCTCTCCCCCAAAGGAAACATGGAAATTTGGGGATGTTTTTATTTCTCCTCCTCCTCCTCCTCCTCTCCTCCTTCTCCTTCTCCTTCTCCTTCTCCTTCTCCTTCTCCTTCTCCTTCTTCTTCTTCTTCCTTCTTGGCTGCTCTCACTTTTTCTCCTATTGACTGATATTAACAATGCAAAGCAGCACATTTCAATAATATAAAACTTCACAATTAGTCAATAGCACCTTTGTTTTATGTAACTTTTTAGAAAAAAATCATGCATACTGTCAATATCAGGTTTACAGCCAGGATAGAGAAGGTCGAAAGCTATGTAGAACGTCTCCGCATGGCCTTATGAAGTTTACTCTGGCTGCTTTTATGCATCTTAGGTGTTCTCCCATGGAATGCTTTCCCTGGCAAGGTTTGTGGCTCCAACCTTCTGTCCATCTGCAAAACAGCTGAGGTAAGTGAATGAGAAGAGTGCTTTTTAAAAAAATAGATTGGCTAGAAATGGAGGAATTTCTACCTATAATAGAAGTTTCTCCTCATGAACTTAAGTTTTAGGGATTATATTATTTCCTTGTTGGACTTTGTATTAGCAGATTTCCCTTCTACAAAATAATGGTGAAATGTACTTGAATCAATGAACATACTTATTAAAAGTCAAAGTACTTATTAACCCCAGAGCTGCACTAGAAGTCTTCCTTTCCCAAACTCCCCTCATTAAAAGAAACATGTGTAGCTTTAAGTAAAGATAATACTTAGCAGTAAAATTTCCCAAATGAAAATTTTCATTTTGGTTAAAACGTACCAAGAAAATGGGACATGCACATAGACACACATGGGCTCTATAAAATGCTTTTAATTTAGAACTCCTTAATTTCCAATGAGAGGTGAAATAAGTATACTTGGGAAAAAAAAAAAACAAGAAAGAAATGCTTCATTGAGGACAGATGCATGCCATCGTAGCCAGGGAATAAAAAGCAAAGCTTGGGGAGGAAGTCTGAAAACCGTCTTTCAAGAGAAAGTATTGGCTTTGACCTTTGGGCTCCAGGTTACAACTGTAGGAAATGAGTTCATGATGTGGGATCATTAATCACTTTTGTGCATCTTCTAGATGCCGTGGGGTGAGGTACTATGCTAGTAGCAAATGGGAGGTTGACACTTAGGGAAGTGAACATTTAGTTAGAGACATAGAATCAACATACAGGAATGGTGTCAGCCCATCCAGACAGCCGTGTTCACGCTTTACAGTGGATTGTGCTTGCTTTTCTGTTCTAAGAAATAATTCTCTCTCCTACATCTTCTTGCAGTTCCAAATGACTTTCCACCTGTTTATTGCTGCATTTGTGGGTGCTGCGGCCACACTAGTTTCCCTGGTAAGTTATTTTAAGATAATATTAGAAAAGAAGTGGTCCAGGGATAGCATTAGGATGAAAGACTAGAAGAGAGACTCCTTACAGCCTTGAAAGGCTGTAGGCAAGCCGTGAGAAGGCACAGCAAGGTGTGGGGCTACACATCTCTACCATGAGTTGTCAAGCATTGACAAGGGCATGGAACTGTAAACATGATCTGCTGTATCCTAGGATTCTAGATAGTATAAATGCTCTCAATAGCCTCTGGTGGGTTTAATTACTCCCAGGGAAACAGGAGGGACTCCTTGTATTAGAATTGTTCTGACTGTGATGCAGTCCTGTGGCCCAGGTCCTTCAGGTAGTGTTAATGTAGTACCAACGCAGTGTGCTCCTTGTGCAGAGGTAAAGCCTTAGGTGCCAGTGGGCAAGGTGATGTACCTACCTCAAATCTCTGAGGTAGCGCTTAACTACAAGGAGGAGCTCACAGACTCCTCCTCAGTACGGCAGAGGTGTTCACAAAAAAGCCAGCACACTTGTACTTTGTGAAATCCGTTGATTATAAGAGAGTGGAGGGCTATGGTGCATGAAGTAGCTGTGTGTGTGTAGCACATGCATAGCTAATGTCCTTCAGGAAATGTCAGTGGTTAGCAGAACTTAGCTGTGGAGTTCTGTTATGTTATTCCTAAATAACATATCTGTATGGATATGTTATTTAGGAATGGGCTATTGTGGGAATGTCTAACAGAAGATTTCTATTCACAAATATATAAAAAAACAGGGACGTGTTTTTAATTTTAATTTTATTTTTTTGCAGATAGACTATTTCCTTTTATTTAATTGTGATTTTACTTCAGCTCTCCCTCATTCCCAAAAGGTTTTGAGTAAGAGAGAGCTTCTCTTCTTACTGTCACTTACCTTCTTTTCTCTGTTCCCTACAGCTCACCTTCATGATTGCTGCCACTTACAACTTCGCCGTCCTTAAACTCATGGGCCGAGGCACCAAGTTCTGAGCTCCCATAGAAATCCCCCTTTGTCTAATAGCGAGGCTCTAACCACACAGCCTACAGTGTTGTGTCTTAACTCTGCCTTTGCCACTGATTGGCCCTCTTCTTACTTGATGAGTATAACAAGAAAGGAGAGTCTTGCAGTGATTAATCTCTCTCTGTGGACTCTCCCTCTTAGTACCTCTATTAGTCATTTTGCTCCACAGCAGGCTCCTGCTAGAAATGGGGAATGCCTGAGAAGGTGATTCCCCAGCTGCAAGTCGCAGAGGAATGGAAGCTCTAATTGATATTGCAAGCATCTCCTGAAGACCAGGATGTGTTTGCTTCCTTCTCAAAGGGCACTTCCAACTGAGGAAAACAGAATGGAAAGATTCTCAGGTAGAGAGCAGAAATGGCCTTGGTCTTCTTGCCATCAGTAGGAGTCAAATACATTCTCTTTGATGCACAAAACCAAGAACTCACTCTTACCTTCCTGTTTCCACTGAAGACAGAAGAAAATAAAAAGAATGCTAGCAAGGCAGTAACATTTGCCCAAATCTGCCTCCTGCAGCTGGGAGAAGGGTGTCAAAGCAAGGATCTTTCGCCCTTAGAAAGAGAGCTCTGACGCCAGTGGCAATGGACTATTTAAGCCCTAACTCAGCCAACTTTCCTTACGGCAATTAGGGAGCACAGTGCCTGTATAGACAAAGCGGGGTGGTGGGGGGGGGGGTGCATCATCTGTCCTTATAGCTCATTAGGAAGAGAAACAGTGTTGTCAGGATCATCTCACTCCCTTCTCCTTGATAACAGCTACCATGACAACCTTGTGGTTTCCAAGGAGCTGAGAATAGAAGGGAACTAGCTTATTTGAAATAAGCCTGTGACCTAAGGAGCATCAGTTGGTGGATGCTAAAGGTGTAATTTGAAATGGCCCTCGGGTAAATGCAAGATACTTAACTCTTTGGATAGCATGTCTTCTTCCCCCACCCCCATCAGTTAGTTCTGGCCCCTGGCCTCTGGCATAATATCTTCACAATGGTGCTTTTTTCCTGGGTTTTATCCATTCACTCATAGCAGGTGATTAGATGATCTTGATTAGTTTCAGAATGATTCGCGTTTCATGTTTCCCAATTGTTTATCTCTTTTTTTTTGGAGTTGTATCAGAAAGACCTGGAGAATAGTTCTTTTTGAAAACAAGAAGGAAAAACTGGACAGAAAGCATCACAAAAATATTTGAAATTGTATGTTCCCATGAAATTATAGGGAATTCCCCCAAGTAGTCTACCGTTTGTAGAACTAGGCTTGGTAAATTTGAACCTCAATTTGAATAACTAGTCTGGTATTTTCTTTTCTAATAAATGACAGATGATTTTACTTGCTAATATTATCTCAGCATTTTGATAATTTAGGCTTACCATAGAGGTTATTGTCTCTTGGTATATATAGGTCACATAATAGATTATGCCAGCTTTAGCGTTCAGTTCATAAGCTTCCATAGAGCTCTGGAGACACAGAGAGGACAGACAGAATTTGAAACCTAAAGAACTCCCAGATTTCAGGCTTATCCTGTATTTGTTAACTTTGGGTCAAAGAAAAAAGAAAAGAAAAGAAAAGAAAAGAAAAGAAAAGAAAAGAAAAGAGAAGAGAAGGGAAAGCCCCTGATTGGATTTCCTGGAGGAAAAGTTATTGTAGCTGTTTCATTGTAGATTTGTGCTGTCATTCCCCAAAGTGCTTTCTGCTATGTTGAAAGAGATACAAGAATTTACAAGAAGACACTTGAGATTTGTTCTTGGGCCAATATGTAAGGTAAACAAGCAGGATGCACAAGAGTGAGGAGAGCTAAAAGGACATGTAAGAAACCAATCAAGATCAAGGAAGGTGAAATAATCTATATCTTTTATTTTGTTTTGGTTTAATATCATAACAGATAACCAACCATTCCCTTAAAAATCTCACATGCACACACACACACACACACACGTACAAAGAGAGTTAATCAACTGCAAGTGTTTCCTTCATTTCTGATAGAGAATTTTGATTTTAACAACATAAAGGATAAACTTTTAGAAACTCATCTTACAAAATGTATTTTATAAAATTAAAGAAAATAAAATTAAGAATGTTCTCAATCAAACATCGTGTCCTTTGAGTGAATTGTTCTATTCGACCTCAATACCAGGTACTTAATTGTAGTTAGCTCGAGGTGCTCATGTGTCTTTCAGGCCATGGAAGTTATTTGTACACTACTTCTAGGACAAATGTAATAGGTAATGCATTATTATTATTATTGTTTCTTTTTATCCTAAAGATATGAAAAAATATATGCAGAATGCAAAACAATTTCCTGAAAGAAACTCAGTAAATACTTGTCTCAACTTGAGTATGTTTTTCTCTCTCTCTCTCTCTCTCTTTTTTTTTTTTTTTTTTTTTGAGCCAGTGTTTTACTATGTATTCTTGGTTGTCCTGGAACTCTCCATGGAGAGAAGGCTGACCTTGAACTCATAGAGATCTGCCTGCCCCTGCCTCCTGAGAGTTGGAATTAAAGCCATGTGCTGTCATGCTGGGCTGAACTCAGATCCCTATACCAGTTCATTTTGTATTTAATGGTTTAATTTTTCTTGGATTTCACAGTGTTTTGCTTATTCTGAGTCAATATGGTTTACTTACCCGGTGCTATTGTGGTACCCAGCTCCTCTTGTATTTAGTAATAAATTATTTTCACCTTTTATTCAAAATTGTTTAGCTATTCCAATAAAGATACTCTGGTGCTTACATACTTTCACGTGAGAAGTACTAAATAAAAGGTTTGAAGTTGAATGTTTATATGGCAGAGAAGATATAACAAGGATAATGTGAATTAAATATTCTGTGCCTGTTCAGGATTAAAACATTAATGACAGTACTACCCTGCAGTGCTTAGTACATGAGGCCACCTAACATACCATAGACTGTGCTGATGACCAGCCTGAAGAAAGATAACTTTAAATTAGCTGTAAGTTTGTCTAAGAGCTGTGAGTGACAAGCAACCTGAGAAAGGACACTAGCTGTAGGCAACATGTTATTCATCAGTTAAGGGGCTCTAGTCAAAAGTCGTTCAGCTATAATCTCCTGATTTCTGCTTTATCACAATTAATATTCGGCATGTAAGTCTGGTTGAATGGCTTTAAGACAAAGGGAATAAAAATATGACTTATTTTTAGACACTGGAAAACAAGGGCAGAGCACCACATTTTGGAGAATTGACTCAGGATGCTCCAGAGTGAATGTATTTTTGCCTCAGAGAAGCAAAAGCCAGCTCCCAAGAAGCTGTGTTTTCCATCTGTCCTTATTTAGTTTTGCCCTCTGGGATGGATCTATAGATGGCGTTTTGAGGCTCTCAGAAGCTGAGCGCATCTCTAGTTTATCAATTGAGCCCATTGTTCTTAGCTCTCTCCCACATCATAAACCTTCTTTCTCTGAACAGAAAAGAGCTTTGTACTCAGATCAGCTAAAAATTAAAATACAGCAGTGTAAACAAGGAATTTTCTTACAACATCAGTTGTATGGCTTTTCTTCAGGGTCAGTATTGAGTGCAGTTTTACTGTGTGTGTGGAAGCTGCCATTTTGTTTTCAAAGAGACATGCATTCATTCTGTGCACATTCATTGAGAAAAATTAAGCTTTGTGCTGAGGCCTGGGAGGTTCATGTTTGGAGGCATTTGAGGTAGAACAATCAAAGAGAGATGGTCTTCCACTCAAGGCCCTCTCTCACCTTCAGCCATAGCAGAGGGGTCTCCTAGAGTGGAAGCAGGGAGCATGAAAAGACAATCTCTGGTTGGCTGCTATGAGCATCTGATCCCTCCCTACAGTATGTGGGCGAGGCGGTGGTTAAGGGTCAGGACTTCATGTGGCTTTGGTTTTCTGGGACCTTGATAAAAACAAAACTTCAATTTAGAGTTCCTGACAACTTGTGACTTGCTTTATGTCACCCTGCTTCTTGCCTTACATGTGACAGTATTTATGCATACACTGACACAATGCATGTTCTTGCTTCCACCCACTTAGTCATTTGAGGAGTCAGAGGGCACATGGTTGAGTATTTCTGTAAACACGGCTATTCAGCCTGCCCCTTTCTCTCTGTCAAGGCTAAATATGAGAAGCAAAGGAAACAAAGGGTGACATAAAATAAGAGAAATGTAAGTATGTATGTTGAGAAAAGAGGCCTGATGTAGTATGGTGCTTAGCATTGAAAAATGTTTATTAGCCTTAAACTGTTTTTTGTGCCAACACGAAAAACTGGATAGGGGTTCCAGAGCTTCATTAATTACTGTTTGTAAGCCAGTGCTTACAAACAGTAAGGGAACATACAAAGTTGGATTCTAAGGGTTGAAGTACTGAAAATAAGCTAATTAAAACTTGAAAGTTCATAGCTGAGTTGAGTCCTAATACATGAAGAGCCCACATACTGAACAAATTTTTAAATTAAGGGTAATGTGACTTGTCCACATTAGAAAAAAAAAAAAAGATTTTAACAAGTATCACCCTATGTCAAGAATACACAGAAGCTGCCCCCTAACCTCCATAGGCATGCTGTGCCACATGTACATACCTGCACTCCTGTGTACATGATTCACATAAACATAATAGTAATGTAAAAAATTAAAAAGAAAAGAAAAAACTTTAAAGGTGTCCAGTACAATAGCTTGGAAAGTCAAAGCCTTACATTCATGAGCCTAATGACCTGAGTTTGAGCCCACATAAAGGTGAAAGAGGACAGGTACATGACTCCACTAAGTTGTCCTCTGACCTACATATGTCTAGACATGTGTCACATAAGTTGTGTAAACTCTGACACACACACACATACAGTAATATCAGAGTTTAAAAACTTGAAAAATAAATCTACCTTCTACAAGTGGCCCAGCTAATTATTGTTTACTGAGTTTGTGTGTGTATGTATGCATATGTGTTTGTTTCTAATAAGGGAAGTGGTATTAGCCAGATTAGATATTTTTCTCAGCCTAAAAAAAATTTAGTCGCGCTCTGGCATAGTAATATGTTGGTGGTTCTTTGTCTCAGTGTTAAAGAAAAGTAAAAAAAAAAAAAAACTGTCTAAACATAATCATTGACTATGCCATAGACAACCATTTCCAGCTATAATAACTGTGCTTTACTGAGTACAGTTATTATAAGATAGTCTATAAGATACCAAGCACATATTATCACAGCTCAGTCCAATAAGGCAGAAGCCACAGTCATCCCTCAGACCCATGCTGGACCGTGTGCCCCTTTTAGTTATTTCTATTTCCACCCAGGGATGTTGATCTTATCCCAGCTCCACCTACTAACAAAGTTTGTAACGGTGGAGACAGCATGGCAACCAGACCAGGAAGCTTAGCGCTCAGATGGTTTAACACAAGCATGAAGCAGAGAGAGTAGACTGGAAGTACGGGCAGGTTATATAATCTCAAAGCTCACAATCAATGACTTCCTTAAGCAAGGTTACACCTCCCCAAACAGCACTACCACCACCTGGGAACAAAATGTTCAAATACCTGAGCATATGGGGGGCATTTCCGATCCATCACTGCAGTTGAGAACTAAAAAACAGTGCCTGTAGCTCAGTTTCTTCCAAAACTACCAAGAGAAGCAAAGAACTGTTGTCAATTCATTTTTTGTCAGCAATCTCCAAGTATATTTTAATTGGACAATCTTATCAATAAACATGATGTTGCTGCTTTTAAATGTGGTGTGAGGATAAGTAGAAGCCAAAATTTGGCAATATATATCCCAAGATAACTGGTATATACGTTAAAATTGGGTTTTTCAGCTGGGCGTGGTGGTGCATGCCTTTAATCTCAGCACTTGGGAGGCAGAGGCAGGCAGATTTCTGAGTTTGAGGCCAGCCTGGTCTACAAAGTGAGTTAGGACAGCCAGGACTGCACAGAGAAACCCTGTCTCGAAAAACCAAAATGGGAGTGGGTGGGTGGGGGAGCGTGTGGGGGACTTTTGGGATAGCATTGGAAATGTAAATGAAATAAATACCTAATTTAAAAAAAATAGGTAAGTTTACTCTAATCATAATCAAAGGAATTTGATAAGAACACTGGGAAACAGCTGGAAGCCATTTAAAGTTGTATGTTTTCAGTAGCTCTTTATTCTGATGTATTTTATTGCATATAATACATAAAAGCACAAAAACAAAAAAAATTGGGTTTTTCTGTGTATACTATTATAAGATACATTAAAATATATAACGCAGTACCCTTTACAATATAAGCAGCATATTCATACATTGCTAGACTAACATATTTAATGTAAAATAAGATTTTAAAGTATGAGAGGGATGTGAAATTGTCTCTTAAATGTATTTCTTGATGGTTGTAGAATATAAGTTTTATTTTAAACATATTACTATTAATATTTTAGTGAGGACAGTATAGATGACTGCTTCATTAACTATGAAACCCCGCTTTAATATTCTAGAGGTCTGAGTTCATTATAAACACTTGTCTTGAATAGATGTCATAGCTGAAAATGAAACCTCAAAAAGACTCATGTATCTAAATAGAGGCATGTGCTCAGAAAATCATGCCACTAAATTTTCAGTTTTACTGTTCAGTTATTTTAAAGCTTTTAGCTGAAATTTGATTTATTAAATTTCATTCTCCTCTTTAAGCTCTCACCTTTCCTACTCTCTAACCCTCCTTCTCTCTCTCTCTCTCTCCTCTCTCTCTCTCTCTCTCTCTCTCTCTCTCTCTCTCTCTCTCTCTCTCTCTCCCTCCCTCCCTCCCCTCCCCCTTCCCCCGCCTCTCCATGTGGCCTCTCTCCCTCTTTCTACCTTCTCTCTTTCTCCCTGCCTTTCTACAGTAAAGCTCTAAAACCATAAAAGAAATTTCATTCTCCCTAACATCTATTCAGCGACACTTATTAAGAAAAAAATAAGTTTACTTATCATACTCCTTCTGCGTCTAAAAAGTTATTTTTAAAATTAATATACAAGGTACTAGATATCATTATGACATTTTCAAAGTCTGTTTTAGAAAACTGATACACTTCATGAATTTGCATGCCATCCTGGGGCAGGGATATGCTAATTTCTGTATCATTTCAATATAAGTATATGTGCTGTCAAAATGAGAACCAAAGTATTAATACAAATGAGTTTAAATTATTGAGTTTCGTTTTAAGCAAACAGTTCGGGCAAATAGGGGACGGGGAGACTGCTCAGTCAGTGGTTAAGAGTACTTATTGTTTTTGCAAAGAATTTGGGTTTACTTTCCACATGGTGGCTTACCACTCACTGCCCTTAACTCTAGTTGCAAGGGATCTGATGACCTCTTCTGGCATCCTTGGACACCAAGCACATAGGTAGTGCACAGGTGCACATGCAGACAAAACATTCATCCACATAAACATAAAATAAAAATAAAATATTTTTTTAAAAATTGGACTCAGTTTTTAGCAACATATTTATAAGATGGTGAAAACATTTTCAAGTGTGTTGCAGGATTTTCCCTGTCCAGTTATATTAGTGCAGCAGAAGGCCTGTGATTGGACAGGGAAAAAGGAGGTAGAGCTAAGAGTTGCAGAAACAGAGAGTGTCTCAAGGGAGAAAGGAAAAAGGAAGATGGAGGCAGACATGAACCAGCATAGCTTTAACCAGCCACAGGTAGGTATGATATCATAAGGTTAGAATAATTGAGATAAAGTTTTTATCATTATCAATTGGTTCTGAAATTATTGTATTGGCTTCTTGTAAATTGAGAAGTTATTGATACATGAATATGATTGGTTAATTAAGCTTTAAGAGTTTTGATTCTACCGGGTAAATGGGTGTTGTGATGGCTGACCATGGGGTGGACAGTCATTGTGTGGGGCTGGCATTCAGTGATTCACCAAGGGACTTGGGAGCATCGGCCCAGAGAGACCACCAAGTTAAGATCACCCAGCTGGACCCATGTGGTCCACCGGTTGCCAGCAGTAGTGCAGGAAGCCTGCCAGTCCATTTTTAAATATTTTCTGCTACACAAGTGTGCAGACACACACGCGCGCGCGTGTGCACACACACATATACTTTAATTTTTATTTTTTTGTGTATGAGTGTTTTGCCTGAATGTATATATGTGTTGAGTGTGCCTGATGCCCATGGGTGGCATCTAATTCCCTGGAACTGGAGTTACAGACAACCACCATGTGGATACTGAGAATTAAAACCGGATCCTCAGCAAGAACAGCCCGAGTATTCTTAACTATATATTTCCACCCCAAATCTCTGTTTTTAAATGCTTTCTTGAAATGTATTTCTATTGAAAGGAATTTATCTTTTCACCCATTGTTAAAATTAACTTTCCTTGATGACTAGAGTGAGAATCCCAAGTTGTCTTTATATTTAATATTCATATCAAATACAGTACAGACTTTGAATGTCTTGGTCATTCTCATCCTTGAGGTGTGACAGAAACTCCTCATTTCCAGCCATCAAAGTTCTGAATTGTAAGAACCCTAAAGAGCAAAGTATGCTACTCCAGGCCGTAATGTTTAATTGTTTATTAATTGATTTTATTTATTTATTTGTTTATTCATTCTAACCATGCTGGTGGAAGAGTAATGGCTATTAAAGTAATGATAAAACTCAGTCTGTGGACATTAAACCCGAAAAGCAGAGGCAGAAAACCTGCGACAGAGCATCCAATGGATCCATGCAAAATTTTTTAATACAAAAACTATCGCTTGTTTTGTTTCATCTAATATATCTGACTTTAAAATAGAATTATATCAAAATCTTATACTTATCATTTTTCCCGATATTCTTTGAAACAATTTAAGTTGTTCCAGATGTTGAGCAAATATTTGTAAATTAGCCATTCCTAGTTTTCACTCTAAGCAGAATGGAATGTGCAATATCAAAAGCCTTTGTCAGTCGGGAGTAAAGATTTGGGTCATTCAGTCTTTAAATTCCATTTGCAAGTATTTCAGAAGTGTTTCCCATGTAGGATCCCTTCCATGTTGATATAACGAAGTGAGCAAAAGACCTGAAGTTCTTTATTAGGGCTGGAATATCAATCATACTCAAATCTGGTTGACAGAAATTAATTCACTAAACTTGAGTCTACTAACCTCATCTAAACATGTCAAACTTGAGACAACTAACTACATCTAAGCTCAATGCTTTCAGCATTTCTGAATTACAGAGCTTGAAGTGAGGCTAAGGAAAAAGAGATCTACAACTGTCTTCTTTCAATTCTGACTGTCTAGAGCACTGTCACAGAAAGGATAGGAGAAACAACATGAAAAAGAACCTGACAACAAAGCTTGTTCTAAATTAATCTGAACCACTCTGAAATAGATTGGTACAAAAAAAAAAAGTGATATGCCCACTCTCAATTTCCAAAGCACAATTATATCGGTAGGCTTCGTTATGACATTCACACTGAACTCTGCTGTTCAAAGCACAAAGGTTTTGTTGTGGAGGCTGTGGAGGAGCATCTCCTCTGCTACCTCTGTGGTAAGTCTGAGCAATCTGAGAAAACTTGGTGAGCAGAGCCTCTGGATTGTAGGGTTGCATCTGAACAATAACTCTTCCTGTAAGTCACTGATATCACAGAACAATTTCTTTTAAAATATTTCCATGAGAGACATTGTGGGGCCATTCCAGTACGATGCTACTTGTTAGTCTGACTTAAATCCAGAAGGTATTTTAGGCTCTAAGCTTTGCTCCTCAATCCTTTGGAGGCTGGGGAATAAAATGAAAACAGGAAGTCTCCATGCCCACCTGAACATCCAAGACTGTGTATAGACAGCATTAAAATACAAGTTCATTTTAAAGTGCTACTGAACGTTCATGGTTACTGAAGTTACTGTTGTCATGGTACTGTCAAACCTTTCCTCACAGTGGCTTCCACATTTGATAAGAAGATTCCAGTTTTTCCATGTTCTCATTAACACTTGCTACTTGACTTATTGAGTGAAGCAATCTCATTAAGAATTTGACTGCATTCTCCTGACGACTAATGTCAGACTTAAAGATGTCAGTGCATGTATTTATTTAACAATGTGTAGATCTTTAAGAAATGCCAAATACCAATTCAGTAGTTTGTCTATTTTTAAATTTTTAATTAATTTCTATTGATTGGGACCCCCCACATCATGCACCCTGACTGTGCTCACCCCCAAGCCCTCCTATGTCTGCCCCCTCCTCCTTGCCCCTCCTTATACCCCCCAGAAAAAAAATAAAAAACAAGTCTATTTTGTGTTGTCCATATGCTCACTAAAACATGGTCACATTCCTAGTGGCCAGCCCCACGAGGGAAGGTGAGCCTTTCTTCACCTGCACCAGAAGCCATTAACTGATGAGAGAGACCTGCTAAGGTGGAGAAGAGTAGAACCAGTTCCCCTGTGCCCATGGGCATCAACATGGCTTCAGGCAGCATCCCAAACCATGAACATCCAAGTGGACTTCAGTAACAATACAGACTACACACATCAACAGGGCACCTGGCCATATCAGAGCCACTGACCCACTCACAGCCTTCAGTGGCTCCATGGACCATGAGCCTCAACATGGCTTCAGGTGGCTACACAGGACACTCACATTAACATGACAGCAAAGTCTGGACATCACTAAGGAAGGCAGCAGGCAGCATCACAGGCTCACACACACACACACACACACACACACACACACACACACACACGGATCTCAGGCTTCATTCAGGAATATAAAATGGTTCTTCAAAAAGGTCCAATCCAGAAAGTGAACCTTGGCCAGGGGTTCCCACAGCTGGCTGCCATGGTCAGGTATTGAGTCTGCATCTACACAAACTCCAGGATGTTGCACGCTGTCCATATCGACCCTACTGGGCAATGACAGCGTGTTGACCTTGGCTCTCTCTCACCTGTCACTGCCATCATGTCTCCAGTTCTGCCTCTCTCCATAGCTCATCCACCACTCCATTTTTTTCTGTCTTTCCACCTCTCCATCACATAATTTTTCATCATAGTCATCTGTCCACAACACCTAGTTTGCCTATTTATAAAAATATTGATTTATTGATTGATTAATTGATTGATTGATGTATTTATGTATTCATTTATTTAATGTATGTGAATACATTGTTGCTGTCTTCAGATACACCAGAAGAAGACATCTGATCCCATTACAGATGGTTGTGAGCCACCATGTGGTTGTTGGGAATTGAATTCAGGACTTCTGGAAGAACAGTCAGTGCTCTTAACCGCTGAGCCATCTCTCAAGCACTAGTTTGTCAATTTTTAAGTTGGGTCATTAATTTTTTTCCACAAATTTTTACAATATAATTTCCCCTTTTATTAAAAGTAGATTCTTTCTCATATAATTGATGAAACTGATTACACTTTCCTCTCCCTCTACTCCTCCAAGTTCATCCCCACTTCCCCTCCCACCTGGATCCACTCCCTTTCTGTACAACCACTATGGAAATCAGTCTGGTGGTTTCTCAGAAAATTGGACATAGTACTACTGGAAAATCCCACAATACCTCTCCTGGGCATATATACAGAAGATGTTCCAACCGGTAAGAAGGACACATGCTCCACTATGTTCATAGCAGCCTTATTTATAATAGCCAGAAGCTGGAAAGAACCCAGATGCCCCTCAACAGAGGAATGGATACAGAAAATGTGGTACATTTACACAATGGAGTACTACTCAGCTATTAAAAACAACAAATTTATGAAATTCCTAGGCAAATGGATGGACCTAGAGGGCACCATCCTGAGTGAGGTAACCCAATCACAAAAAATTCACACAATATGTACTCACTGATAAGTGGATATTAGCCCAGAAACTTAGAATACTCAAGATATAAGATACAATTTGTGAAACACATGAAACTCAAGAAGAATGAAGACCAAAGTGTGGACACTTCGCCCCTTCTTAGAATTGGGAACAAAACACCCATGGAAGGAGTTACAGAGACAAAGTTTGGAGCTGAGATGAAAGGATGGATCATCTAGAGACTGCCATACCCTGGGATCCATCTCATAATCAGCCTCCAAACGCTGACACCATTGCATACACCAGCAAGATTTTTCTGAAAGGACCCTGATATAGCTGTCTCTTGTGAGGCTATGCCTGGGCCTATCAAACACAGAAGTGGATGCTCACAGTCAGCTATTGGATGGATCACAGGGCCCCCAATGGAGGAGCTAGAGAAAGTACCCAAGGAGCTGGGGGAATCTGCAACCCTATAGGTGGAACAACAATATGAACTAACCAGTACCCCCGGAGCTCTTGACTCTAGCTGCATATGTATCAAAAGATGGCCTAGTCGGCCATCACTGGAAAGAGAGGCCCATTGGACATGCAAACTTTATATGCCCCAGTACAGGGGAATGCCAGGGCCAAAAAAATGGGAATGGGAGAGTAGGGAAGTGGAGGGGAGGGTATGGGGGACTTTTGGGATAGCATTGGAAATGTAATTGAGGAAAAGATGTAATAAAAAATAAAATAAAATAAATTCTAAATAATCAAAAAGATAAAAAAAAATTTAAAAAAAAAGAACAGAACAGACTTCTAAGGGAATAACAACCAAAGGTAACAAAATAAAATGCAATAGGCTAAGACAAAAAAAAAAAAAAAAAAAAAAAAAAGCATCACAGCAGTGTTGGACAAGGAAAACCCATGGAAGGAAAAGAGTCTCAAGGAACAAGATTCAGAGACCTACTGATTCCCACACTCACATATGGAGTCCAATAAAAACACCAAGCCGAAAGCTACAGAGACCCATGTAGGCACTGTGCTTGCTGCTTTAGTCTCTGTGAATTCATTTGGTTCACGAATTATTATGTTGGAAGAGTGCTTAATAAATTTTACGTTTGTACCGCAGAAGAAAAGTTTGTATTCTTCCCCACTTTATAAGTTAACTTTACATTTGTTTAGGTCATCTTTAATTCCTGTCAACAAAGTCTTGTCCTTTTACGTTTATAAACTTTTCCTTTCTTGTTAAATTTCCAAGTATTTTCTTCTTTGGGTGCTATTATAAATGGAATTAATGTCTGGAGAACTAGTGCAGCAATTAAGAGCACCTGCTGTCTTCCAGAGGACCTGAGTTTGAGTCCCCAGCACCCACATTGTGGCTCATAACCATCTATAACTCTAATTTTAGTGAACCCAACACCCTCTTCTGGTATCCACAGGTACCAGGCACCCATGTGCTACACAGACATAGAAATAGGTAGAACACACACATACACACATACACACACATACACACACACACACACTAATTTTTTTAAAAAATCAGTGGAATTGATTTAAACAAATTCAGTTAGAGAAGACTTAGAATCAGTGTATAGGAACACAATGCATTTTCATATGTTTAATCTAATATCCTGAAACTTTACTTTATGTATTAGCTGTAATGGATTTTATGATTTCTTTAATTTTTTTAATGTTTGATAACATTTATGAATTTAAAAAATGTTCATAATATCCTCCTTCTCAATTTGAATGTCTCTCGTTTCTTATCTACTGGATATATTTAGTATGTATTAGAGTGGCTTAGAGGCTGTGGTCCAGCTAATCTAACAATGACTCCCAATGCAAAGATCAAGAATTATTGTTCAGTTCACAAGACTAGATGCCTCAGTTGGCCTTCAGTGTATATTGGAATCCCAAAGAAGTAGGTTCTGATACCAATGACGGGATGCTTCAGCAACAGGATAAATGAACTTGCCAGTGAGAGTGAGAAGTAGCGGGCAAAAACCAAAAGCTTCCTCCTTCCCTGTTTTATGTGAGCTGCCACGTGAAAGATTCACCTAGGTTTAGAGTGGGTGTTTCCAGGTCAAATGATTTGCTCAAGAAAATCCCTTACAGGTGTGTCCGGCTGCTTGCTTCCAAATGCAGTTAAGTTGACCATCAAGACTGCCATCACACTTGTCTAGGAAACCATCCTGTTAGTTTTTGATTGTAGGTTTATGAATACCTGCGAAAGTGGTAATGCCTGGACTGTGTGTCTCCTGAGTGTTTGGTCCAGGAATCCTCACTGGCTCTGAAGAATGGACATTCTAACAAGCCCCTCAGTCAATTCTGCCAGAGTGCTTTGTTCTTTTTACCTCATTTCTTTTGTACATTTTAAGCTTAAAATCTAAATATATCATTCTAATTTGCATAGTCCTTTGTCTTTTCCTATCCATTGTTACTTTCTTACTGGTCACCTGTCTATAGTGTCTCACTCCACTCCCGACCAAGACCTGTCCTCCTATCCTCCACATCACTAGAGTATTCAGTCTGTAACATGGGCCTATATCTCCCCCTCTCCTGCTTAAAACACATTTTATTCCCCATCGTTTTAATGTAGCAAAAATTATTCTTTCTGCTTTTGCTTTCTTCCACTTTCCACTTTAAGTTATTTATTGTTGTGCCTCAAAAGCACCTGGTATTAGGTTTCCATCAAAGAAATATTGACTTTATTAGTAGGGTAATAGGATTCTTAAATATGTTTAATTGGAGGGTTTGCATATAATTCAAGATATAAGAGTGCTATCTAAACCAGGGGAGCCAAATATCTGTATTTCCAGCATGCAGGAGACTGAGACAGAAAGAGCACCAAGAGTTTGATGTTAGTCTGAGCTACGTAGTCACTTCTAGGCTAGACTGAATTCAGAGTGAGAGATCTGTCTTTAAAAAGCTCAAATAATGAATGATAATGAAGATGTTCATGATGATATCTAGGAAGGAAAAGCTGTCTTGATTTAAGTGTCCTTATGACCAAAGAATATAAGTCCTATAGAGCAAGAGTTTTACTCAAAAACAGTCATCGCTGTTTTTACAAAATGTGGTAATAGGCTTTGAAAAGATGTGTTCAGGTCTGTCACCTAAACCATTTCCTTATTCATTGTATGACTGTGTCAGGCATCTAGTGAAAGTGTTTAAGAAGTGGGTAGAATTAGGTGAAATTAAAAAAAATCATTCATTTTTGTTCTTTCATTTGCTTGAGCCTAGGGCCTTGAAGATAATAGACAAACATGCTACAATGCTACATTCCACACTCATGACCTCTCATCTTTAAAATAATTATGACAATGGCGTTGGGAAACAGGCCATAGACAGGCCTCAATGGTGCTTACCTGACATAGTTTGTGGAGCTTTCAGTGATCTCTGTGAAGCCAAAGGATTCCTTTCTACTGCAGAAAGGAATTTCAGAGTGAGCCATTAGAAAGCAGAGTTGAATTTTATTGGGAATAGAGTTTAACACGGCATTAAACCTGGCAGTTAATAGAATTAAGAGAGGTGCTCAGACTCACCTGCAGGTGAAGCTTCTTAAAGAAGTCTTAGAAGTAGCCAGATATACGTATGATTTTGATGGCTTTCAAGATATATCTCAGATAGATGCTAAGAAACATGTTTATTTTTTCTTTCTGCCCTCATTTATGGCAAATGAGATTATGGACTAGCTCCAGAGATGTCTTGGGTAGGACTAATAAGACAAAAGTATGGATCACAAGGGTCAGACAAAGGGGTGATTACATGCATGGCTTTTGATGTGAATGGGTTTTCTTGTGAGATTCCTAGTAAAGGTTAAGTTTGGGCGGGAAATGTAGTTCAGTTGGTAGAGTGATTACATAAGCGTCCATAAAGTCCTGGTTTCAATCCACAGCACGGCATAAACTGAGCATGGTGATACATGCATGTAATTTCAGCATTCCTGAAATGTAGTCAGGAAGAGCAGAAGTTCAAGGTCATCCTCAGTAGGTAGTGAGTTCAAGGGCAGTCTGGGCTGCACTGTGAGGCCAAAAGCAAAAAGAAAAAGAAAAAGAAAAGCAATGAAGGAACAAATAAACAAACAGTAAAAGTTTATAGGTCAGAAAGGTAGAAAGGAGAAACATCTTTATATAAAAAACTAAATATGCTTAGGCCTTAACCATCATTCCTTATGATTTTAACACTCCTTTTGAAATATGTATTTGTAAAAGGAGCATTGTCTTTGAGTTGTTAGTTGTGCTAGAATTATTGACTCCCTTTTATGTTGTATATTTATTTGATTTTTAGAATTTTTATTTAAAAACCTTTTTCATGCACTCAAATGTCAAGAGGCTTCAAGCAGATTGCATCAGTTGTGGGTCCTTTCCATCCCCATGTTTCCTAAATGTTCCATTCTTCTGACTTGCCCCAATAAGATTACATGGAGGACATAAAGGTGAAGTGGGAAATGAAAGAAAATAAACTCTGCATTCCAGGGAAGCAGCAGAAAGTGGTTGTTGCCATACATATTTCTGTATCCACGAATACCATACATACATACATACATACATACATACATACATACATACATACATGGGTTATTAATCTTCCATACTACAGAATAAGTCTTTGAAAGTATCTCCTATTGTTTCTTTAGTGACCCAGAAAGCAATTTTGGCCCTTACAACAACCCAAAGGCCCTATTTCCAAATATGATCAAACAGAGGACAACATAGTCAACACTTAATCAGAACTTTCATGATCAATTTTTGTCAACATCCATTTTTCTTATTTTATCTTTACATAAAGTGTCATATGAGAGAATGGAGGGTAGAATCATGGAAGTCATCCCCCACCAGGGATTTCTTTTATAAAGTTTTGTCTGAAGCCTAAATGATGTTTGCTTAGAATTGAAAGCATCCTTTTAGTTGTCTGTCTTGTTTTCTTCCTTCCCAGGGTGATCTTTTTTCATCTTTCCAAAGACATTCTTAGCATTCTGGATCTTCGTGCTTTACAATCTGTTCCAACATTTACTCTAAAGCGCTATGCACGGCACTGTGCTTATGATGGGGTCACTTGTCCCTTTTCAAAATTTCCCTAAATATCATCTTTGTTTAAAAGAGAACATTCTGTAACCACTAAATACTGCTTTCCCCCCTGCTGTTACAAGACCGTAGTTAATGAAGTTCGTTTTTGTTTTGTGCTATTAGGGTACCTAAGGTGCCTTGTGAAGTCTGGGGCATGGAATCTTAGGCATATGCCTTACCACTGATCTGGATTACCAGTTCCTGAGCTGGATCACCAGTTCCTGAGCTGGATCACCAGTTCCTTTATTTTTATTACCCTCGGAACAAGGTGTTATTACATTGGCCAAGCTGGCCTAAAACTGCCCCCCCAACCCCCGTAACTTTAAGTCCCCTGGCTCAGACTTCCAGGTATCTGACATTACACACTTGTGCCAAGGAGCCCAGATGGAAGTTCTTTATGATAAAATGTTGTCTCTAAGTACATTAAAATCCAATATAGTATAGCAATAACCACAAGATGGGGAAATATATTATGGAATCTTCAGTTTTAATTTTTAGTAT
This sequence comes from Mus caroli, assembly GCF_978045245.1. Taxonomy (NCBI): domain Eukaryota; kingdom Metazoa; phylum Chordata; class Mammalia; order Rodentia; family Muridae; genus Mus; species Mus caroli. The sequence continues at coordinate 33,379,337 of NW_028227260.1, read as the reverse complement.
TAAAAAATACATTCTAGCACCAGTGAGGAGTGAGTGGTAATATTTTTCTGTTTTGTTTTGTTTTGTTGAAAGAAGTTTTGGGGCTGGAGAGATGGCTCAGCGGTTAAGAGCTCCAACTGCTCTTCCAGAGGTCCTGAGTTCAATTCCCAGCAACCACATAGTGGCTCACAATCATCTGTAATGGGATCCGATGCCCTCTTCTGGTGTGTCTGAAGAAAGCGACAGTGTACTCATAGAAATTAAATAGATAAAATAAATCAAAAATGTTCAACATCCTTAATCATCAGGGAAATGCAAATCAAAACAACCCTGAGATTCCACCTCACACCAGTCAGAATGGCTAAGATCAAAAATTCAGGTGACAACAGATGCTGGCGAGGATGTGGAGAAAGAGGAACACTCCTCCATTGTTGGTGGGATTTCAAGCTTGTACAACCACTCTGGAAATCAGTCTGGCGATTCCTTAGAAAATTGGACATAGTACTACCGGAGGATCCAGCAATACCTCTCCTGGGCATATATCCAGAAGATGTCCCAACCGGTAAGAAGGACATATGCTCCACTATGTTTATAGCAGCCTTATTTATAATAGCCAGAAGCTGGAAAGAACCCAGATGCCCCTCAACAGAGGAATGGATACAGAAAATATGGTACATTTACACAATGGAGTACTACTGAGCTATTAAAAAGAATGAATTTATGAAATTCCTAGCCAAATGGATGGATCTGGAGGGCATCATCCTGAGTGAGGTAACACAATCACAAAGGAACTCACACAATATGTACTCACTGATAAGTGGATATTAGCCCAAAACTTAGGATACCCAAGATATTAAATACAATTTGCTAAACGCATGAAACTCAAGAAGAATGAAGACCAAAGTGTAGACACTTTGCCCCTTCTTAGAATTGGGAACAAAACACCCATGGAAGGAGTTACAGAGACCAAGTTTGGAGCTGTGAGTTATCGTAAGATAAATCATACATTGAATGTCAGGACTAGATTTGAGCTGGGAAGGTATGTGCCTCTACAACACTGTGAATATAATAAATATAAGTGGACTGTATATTTAAGTATTTAATGCTATCTGTAAGCTTCACCTCAACATATAAAGATAAAATGTGTTTTACAAATCAGAGGGAAAAAATGTGTGTTTACAGTTTGAGTCAGTTTACCTAAATCCTGGTACTGTGAATGGGAAAATACCTTGTATACAGGTTTCTGTGACCATGAACTTTTTTTTTTTTTTTTTTGGTTTTTGTTGTTGTTGTTGTTTTGTTTTGTTTTGTTTGTTGTTGTTTGTTCAACTGCTCTAGTGTTTAGTTTCCTTGTATATAAAGTAAGAAAAGGGTAGGGTAGCTAGGCACTTTCTGTGTGCCTCTTTGGCTTGAACAGTCCTTGCTCTAATGTCTAGGACAGGAAACTAGCAAGTCTTTATTGTCCCCTTGTGGGTGAAAGCTGAAGTTACTCTCACTGTAATTTGCATGAATTAAGAGCAATCTGTTTACTACAGCAAAACTAACCCAGTTCAAGCAGCTGCTGATCTGGTGTAGAGAGGCATCTGGGGGGGTGGAGAATGTTTTGATTTCTGTCTGTGCTTTTTATTATGTTGACAAGTGTACAGACCCACAGAATTTCTAAGGAATAATAATGCCTTCATTCTCAATGTGATTTGGAGCAAAAAGGAAACCAGATAGGCATTTCCCTATTCCCCATCTATCACAGTGTTCTATTTTATCTGAACATATGCAATTCCAGTAATTTTAACATATTTCAAAATACCATCAGCAGAATGAAAAAGGGAGGAATATGGGGAGGGATTTCAAAAAGGCAGGAATATGGTTATGACCAAAGGTTAAAACCCACAAAATAAAAGTGGATTCCTAAAATTCTATTAAAAAAAAAACAAAATGAATGCTGGACCTCAGAGATAAGAGCACTTGCCTAGTAGGCACAGGCAGGATTTTATCCCAGCACAACAACAAAACGAAATATGAAAGAGACAAGTATGATGCCCCACATTTCAAATAAGCTAAGTAGCATAATGGTTCATTTACTTAAGAAATATAAAAGTGATCAATATCTATATCTATATCTATCTATCTATCTATCTATCTATCTATCTATCTATCTATCTATCTGTACAGCTATTGCTCTCTAATAAATGCAAGAGCAAACAAGACTTTTTACTGTCATTGGCTGAAGTTGATGTGTTTAAAGAAGACAGTATGTGTAGGTGCTTGAGAAAATCAGTCTCTTACTATACTAATGTTGATATAATTTGGGACAGCTTTCTAATGGCCAATTTATTAAAAGACATAAAATATTCATATTCCTTGATCTAGAAGTGTTGCTTATAAAAATAAGCACAGATCTGAAATAAGCTTATTAGTAGTAACCTTCTCTTCCCCTCTATTGTCTAAAAGGACACAATTTCATTACGAGTATTACAGTGCATTCTTCAGTAGAAAATTATGCAAACATTAAATACAATTCCTAGAAGAAAAAAACATGATTCATGAAAATACTCACTGTATATTAAGTGAAAAAGATGGCATAGTGAGTGTATAGTATTACAACCAGTTTTCTCTGTATATAAATATATTAAAAGCCCACACAACTAAGATAAATCTGCTCATCTTAGAATAATGTTATTAGAAACAAGTTATTATTTTATCCTACCGTCTATTTCCTTTTCCTGGCTTTCCTAGCAGACATATGAGTCTGCCTCCCCTCCACTTCAAATAAAGGCAGGCTTCACAATGTACACTGGTGGCACTGTTTTTTCCCCCCAGAACAGTAGAAAAGGAGAAGATTAAAAGTTACCAACACATGTTTATCTATCAGCGGGCTGTTAAGCTATATTCTCCAAGAGAAATGTGTTCTTTGTAAGGAAGCCAGGGTCAATGTAATGGACAACAGAAAATCTGAGTCTGATTCTTGCTTCATCATTAATGCTCCACATGAAGTTATGATTCAAATTTTTACTCTAATCATTATCATTCAATTGACTTATTTATTTCATTACGTAGCATTTCCCAATTCCTTTTTTTTTTTTTTTTATCAGCCAATTCAGAATAAAGAGCATGGCTTGGCAGTCTGGTTAAAATTCAGGAACTCCTCAATAGTTGGCAGGGCAAGAAAGGAATTAGCAAATTACCTGAAAAATACACATCGGTACACACAAATCATACTGCTTTAAAAAGCCCTTGTATATGGTTGCATAATAATCCTCTATGTTCCCTTAGAGCAGACAAAAAAAATTGATGAAGATGCAGGTTACTGCTGCTGTTCCTGTATCCCTGAAGGTGATAGCTTCTCATCTCCATCTATGGAGATGCTTAGTTTCACAGAGACAACACTGAGTAGCCTCTCACTCTGTAAGGCGAAAAAAAAAAAAAAAGCCTTATGCCTAAATCACTACAGCCACCACTAGCAGCTAAATAAAAGGCATTTTGCTGATCATTAGTGTGGGTAAACTTATCAGTAAGATGTCATTGAGTAGTGTTTACCTTTTAGATTTAGTATTTCAAAAATTATTTCTATGCATGTGTGTCTGTTTGTGGATGTAACTGCAGATGGCCACAGAAATAAGAGGCTTCCAACATCTAGGGGACTGGAGTTACAGGTGATTGTGAGCCACCTGGCATAGGTGCTAGGGACTGAACTCAGGAGATCTCTGGAGAGGAGCATGCACCCCCCTTTTTTGAGGCATTAAATTTTTATTAGATATTTTCTTTATTTACATTTCAAATGTTATCCCATTTCCTGGGTTCCCTTCCAAAACCCCCTTTCCCCTTCCCCCTCCCCCTGCTCCCCGATCCACCCACTTCTGCTTCCCTGTCCTGACATTCCCCTATATAGAACCTTCACAGGACCAAGGGCCTCTCCTCCCATTGATGACCAACTAGGCCATCCTCAAGCATGCACTACTTCTGAGGGACCCTAAGGGGGTTTTCCAGTCCCATACTCTCCTTACAGCTTCCCCCTCCCACCTGGGGTCAAGGCTAAGCCAGAATCTGGAAAGAACCTCTACCCCTTGCCCCCACCTGGCACTTCGGGCACTTCGGTGTAGAAAGCAGAGTTAATTGCCCTCACCAAGGCTTTACAACTTAGGGCCAGCAAGAAAATTAACATCTAAGGTGCTTCTCAGCCATTCCAGGGGAATGTTAGGACCAGGAAGTGGGAGTGGGTGGGTTGGGGAGCAGGGTGGGGGAAGGGTATAGGGGGCTTTGGGCATAGCATTTGAAATGTAAATGAAGAAAATATCTAATAAAATGCCTTAAAAAAAGAAATAATAGAAACAACAACAACAACAAAAAGAAAATTAACATCTACATGGATAGCAGGTATGCCTTTGTCACAGCCCACATTCACAGGGCTATATACCAAGAGAGTGGATTGCTCACATCTGAGGGAAAAGAAAAAAACAAGCAGGGAATCTTGGATTTCTTGGATGCCCTGATGAAGCCAGCAACTATGAGTATTGTTCATTGCCCAGGACATCAAAAGAGAAGAGACTCAGTGGCCTGGGACAATAACCAGGAAGATCAAGTGGCTCCTGAAGTGGCTATGCAGGAGGCCTCTCCTGGTTATGGGCCTGCATGAAACACCCGCTGGGAAATGGGACTGGGCTAAGGGATACCCTCACTTAGAATATACTGAAGAAGAAAGAACTCAGATTATCCACCCTATCAACTACAACCTAGAGAAGTAAGGGCAGTGGCTCACACAAGAAGGAAAAACTATACTCCCCAGAAAACAAGCTGAGGACTTACTTGACCAAATGCATAGAAGGACTCAGTTAGGGGATAAGAAGCTCATCTAAGCAGTCAAGGGATCTAAGGTACATGTAATGGACCTTAGGTTTTTAGCCAGAGAGACAGTAGAACAGCATAAGATATGTCAGTAATTAAATGCTTATGCAGCCAAGAGCAAATAGGGCAGAAGACCTAGAGAACAGCCTGGAGTATATTGGGAGGTCAATTTTACCGAAGTTAAGCTAGGAAAATATGGTTACAAATACCTTCTAGTACTTGTAGATACTTTCTCTGGATGGGTTAAGGCTTTCTCCACCAAGCAGGAAACAGCTACTGTGGTACCTAAGAAGGTATTAGAGGACCCTTTTCCCAAGGTTTGGAGTGCCCAAGGTAATTGCTTTTGTGACTAAGGTAAGTCAGGGATTGACAGAGATATTGGGGACTAATTGGAAGCTCCATTGTGCATACCGTCCCCAAAGCTCAGAGCAGGTAGAGAGAATAAATAGAACCCTAAAGGAGACCTTAACTAAATTGTCCATGGGGACTGGTGCTGACTGGGTGATGCTCCTTTCCCTGGCCCTATTCCGAGGCCAGAACACCCCCTACCATTTTAACCTGACCCCTTTTGAGATCCTGTATGGGACCCCCACTCCCTTGACCCCAGCTCTTGACATCCCCCCTCCACAGAGTGACTTTACAGGCTGACAAGGATGTTATGGCTTGATTGCAAGCTTTCCAGATCAGCCACCAGGAATTGTGGCCTAAACTTAGTGCCCTGTATAATGCAGACATCTCAGAGGTTCCACACGAGTACCAAGTTGGAGATTGGGTATATGTTAAGAGTCATCATGCTGAAAACTTGGAAGCAAAGTGGAAAGGGTCATTTCTGGTGTTGTTGACCACCCCGACCTCCATTAAAGTAGATGAAGTAACAGCCTGGGTTCATGTAACTCATGTCAGACTAGCACCTGTGCCTAATACCAACTGGATATCAGCCAGACACCCAAACAATCCATGAGATGGTTATGGTATATCTTCAAGCACTGAGCCTCAGCAACCCCCACAACCCTACAAAGTGACTTGACAAGTACTCTCAGCCATGGGAATAGTTTGGTTCACTACAGAGGAACACCTGCCTTATATCTGATGGCCGGACCTTGTCTTTGATCTCTGTAAGTTAGCGGTGGGCCTTGACTCCTGGGATATCCCCACCCTAAAGACACGGGGGGAGAGATTACCCAACTTGTGAATCTAAACTGTGTCCCAGTAGTGGCCTTGGAAGGTGAGACTTAGGGTTCGAACACCCAAAGTTGAGGAGTGTCCTGTGAGAAACCCCCATATATGTGTGCCCTCTGAGATGGGAGAAGCTGGCTTCAGGTTCATCAGTGTTGGGGGCCAAACACTATTTCTGTGCTACCAGGGGTGTGAAACATCGGGAAGCACATACTGGAGACCATTCCTGGGGTAGTTAAGAATTCAATAGTCAAGGTGAGAGAAGGACTAGCCAAGCAGAAGAGAGAGAGAGAACAGAGTCAGGGCTGGTTCGAGTCTTGGTTTAACTCCTCCCCTTGGTTAACCATATACAATCTTGCTAGGACATCTAATTGTTCTCCTGCTATTGATTACCTTTGGACCCTGCATATTGACAAGCTTATAGCCTTCATAAAAGAGAGAATAGGAACAGTGCAGATGATGGTCCTGCACCAACAATATGAGACCCTGAGGACAGGACCTGAAGAATATGAGTTAGTTACTCATGACCTCTGAGTGTAGCTCCAGGATTGGAGCTTGTACAAGAAAAAGGGGGGAATGAGGGACCCTATGGGGTTGTCTAGTCCCACATCCTCCTTACAGCTTCTCCCTCTTGCCTGGGGTTAAGGCTAGGCCAAGTTCTGTTCTCTACACACAGGAACATTTTTGAGTACAAAAATTCTCAGAATATACTAATAATCATCTGACCCTCTAGGAAGTCCCAGGTAGAGTTCAAATGCATGTCATGATCTGCTCATGCTTGCTAGCCAATATATTTAAAGGTCAATATGCTTAGCCAATAAGTTTGAACTATAACTTTGCTGATGTAACTTGTGCCCCTAAAAAGTATAAAAACTGCTTGTAATAGCCATTCGGGGTCGTCTTCTTCGTAACTCACCTTGAGGGACTAATTGAAGGTCAACCCTGATGTGCTGGAAAATAAACCTCTTGCTTTTGCATTGATCTGCGTCTTGGTGTCTCACTCAGGGGCATCTTAAAGTAAGTACCACTGGCCGAGGGTTGGGGGTCTTACACTGCATCATCTCTCTAGTCACTAATATTTCTTTTAAAAAATAATATTTATTGTATTTTGTAAAACATGCTTAGCTTCTGTCATTCTTTTTTATCCTCTTAAAAAGAGTAGAGTAAACAATAAAGGCTCTGTTGGTGTGAAAAGTAGGGTTAAGTGAAGATAATTGCTTGCTTGGAAGAAGGGAATATTAGTGATGACACCCAAAATATACACATATTTCGGAATACATGGATAATATATGCTATGATCCTAATGTTTATGCTCATTCACCCCCTAATTCATACTGAAATCCTAATGTACCAGATGATGGTATCAGGAGGTTGGGGCTGGATGAGGTGTTTATGAATGGGACATTTATCTCCATGAATGGGACTAGTGCTCACCACACAATAAGTCGATGCCATTTGTAAATGAGAAAATCACCAGATACAGACTCTGCCAGTACCTTGATCTTAGACTCTCCATCTTTCAGAACTGTGAGAAACAAACTTTTGTTGTTTATAAACCACCCACCTTATGGTATTTTCTTGTAGCAGTCTGGTCTATGACAGTATATCACAGTTTATCTTCCCTGAAATCAAGTAAAAGAAAACTCACTCTCTGTTAAAAATTCTGTCTCTCCCTAGCAAGGAAAGAAAGATGTGAGTTGACTATCTAGATCACTGTACACTGAAAAAATATTGTTGTGGGATTGCCTTAAGTAATTAAAATGAAACAGAGATGGTGGTCTCAATTCCCATCATGAAATTATTATGCCTCAATTTCCCAAAGTGTTTTTAATATTCAATTTTAGGATAGAACAGAAACCATGTTTTGCATATATTCCATTTTCTGGAAAAAAAAACCTCAGGTATTGTACCCAAAATGAGACTTCATATTATGTCTTAAGACATCAAGAGGAAATTTTCCTGTAAGTAATGATTGGGGCAGAACAAACAAAACAAAACAACAGACAGTAAGATAGATTCCTGCTTTGAAAATGTCAATCTGGATGACAAAATTGATGGCCCTCCCCTCTTTTTGTTCAGTGATGTGGACCAGACTTAAGGCCTCAGGCACATCACAAGCACTCTGCCATGAAAAAGTTATTGTTTAAGGTTATTCGAATTTTGTGATATTCTGTAGTCTCCAAGCCATATCATTATAGAATTTAGACTATTATAAGTATGGTGTAATAATTCTGGAGCAAGCAAAAAGAGTATTTTTGTCTTCCCCAAAGATCTAATAACCAAAAGCATGTGGAATGGATGAGACTGTTAAATCCATAGCAGATGGCATCATTGTGATGAATCATGTATGATGGGGAGACTTGCATCCATAATTTAAATGTTGCTGGACCAGCAGGATGGCTCAGCTGGTAAAGACACTTGCCATCAAGCCTGGTGATCTGAGTTTGAAAATTGTCCTCTGATCTCTTCATACCTACCATGACATGCACACACACACAAACACAAACACACATAAGTAAATAAATAAATGTAATTAAAATGTCACTATTATATATGTTCAAGCCATTTGATGCTTAGTGTAACATTAATGGCCAAGAGAATAGAACATTTTTGTCTTAAAAACTATCTGTTCTGACCTGTTTTATCTATATTTTCATATGTTTAATGTCTAGGTTATTTATCAGTCAAGAAAATATACTGTGTATAGTCTATTTATATTTACAATATTTAATATTTTTAAAGTATGGTTAAAAATAAAGTGGAAGATTACGGTCTCTATTCTGATTCCAGCACTTTCTATGCATTACAGAGGGACCTAAAATAAAATAAAAAGAATATCTTTGGGGGGGGGAGGAAAGGGTTTATTCAGCTTACAATTCCATACTGCTGTTTATCACCAAGGAAATCACGACTGTAAATCAAACAGGTCAGGAAGCAGGAGCTGATGCAGAAGTCATGGAGGGATGTTCTTTACTGGCTTGTTTCCCCTGGCTTGATCAGCCTGCTCTCTTATAGAACCAAGATTACCAGCCCAGAAATGGTCGCACCCACAAGGTACCTTTCCCCCTTGATCACTAATTGAGAAAATGCCTTACAGTTAGCTCTCATGGAGGCATTTGCTCAACTGAAGCTCCATTTTCTGTGATAACTCCAGCTGTGTCAAGTTGACCCAAAACTAGCCAGTACAATTGATCCCTTGCCAACTTGATACACCAACACATCACTAGTAAGCCTCAACACTTAATTTCTTATTCATTCCCAAGATCTAAACAACTTTAAAAGTCCCACAGTTTTTATTCATAAAAAGAATATCTAACTTTAAATCTTTTGAGTTTGTTTCTCAATCACTACTGCAAGAAATTTGGGACAGCCACTGGAGTATCACATAAAAAATGATCCAGAGACCACATCAAGTACCATCTGAGTGAGGGGCTTGACTGACAGGTATATCTACTATACTGACAAACTGCGCAAAAGAAGAAAAAGAGAGAAATGAACCCCCATAAACATTGTATGCTGGTTATTCAAAATGCACTTTTTATTTACTTTGACACAGATGATTTTTAAACAACTGGAACAAAATATCTTATCCACATTTTTTGAGATTTTTAGCAGCACCTGCAACAAGAGGATGGTGGAATACCTCAGAATAAAGTAGAGATGGCCAAGGCAGGCACAAAGACACCTGAAATTCATCAATCCGCTGAAGACATATGAAATCTGAAGCCCCTTGAAAGTCAATACATGACAATAAACTAAATAAATATTTTATATGATATTTTAATGGACTATTGAAAACCAGTATACTTCTAATTAGAAATACATTGATCGCAAACATCTAGTGTTCATTAAAAACACCTATTGAAAATATTTCGTTGCACATTCTAGATATACAGTCTATTTCTGAACACATATGCACAGTTCTTGGTACCAAGGATAGCAGCTTTTGGTGTTTTTAAATCTTACCCAAACTATGTCAACACCCACTGAGTGTTACTCACTAAAATGCCACTGTTTTGTCACATATTGTTAAGTGCTTGATATTGTGAAGTAATTTGGTAGAAAAAAAAAAGTATGGCTAAGAAGAAAGGGGCTTCGATATGCCTGCTAATAAAATGAACACTTGTCTCGATGGACAGCATGTCTATGAACTGAATCCTCACATACTTTTATTTTTCCTCACATGACCACATGCCACTCTACAGAGACAAATACTTTGTGTGAGCTGATGGAGATCTTTATGAAGGCCTGAGATCTACAGATAGAAACTATTATAAGCAGAGTGCAAGTAGAAAGAGAAGGCCCCAGGTCTCATGCACTTAAAAAATAATTCCCATTTATTAGTTCTGACGTACAGATTTTTCACCCTAACATGATTGTAGCAAAATGACTGTAGAACATTGAAACCAGTGTGGCTGGCTATAGGCATAGGCAAGATAGGAACCAATATTTAAGAGTTGTGGGGTCCCAGTTCTGGCTTTGACTTCTGGCATCTAAATTAATTGGACAATAGGGTCAGGACTATACAATAATTAGAAATATTGAGTAAGTCTGAGTTGAAATAAATACTGTCCTACTTTTGTCTATGTGGCCAAAAGTACCAGAGTTCTTAAAGCACATAAGGTCCCACATGTAAGGCTGATTCCATGTGTGGCTACAATGGAGAATTCTAGGCTGTATTCCTGTGAATGCTCCCACCCAATCCCAGGCCTAAATCTCTTTGGAGGGCCTTAACTAATTAACTGTCCCTCTTTACATTGGTTCATACATGTTTTAAAGCACAGATTAAAATCCATGCAGATCAACCAATTAAAAAAAAAAAGAACAGATGACACACTCAGAATATAGTATATACAATTGGCAGTCATGGTACTCAAAAATTGTCAAACCATTTTTGTTATGAACATTGTACCTTTGGGATATATTTTTTTAAAATAATAGTTGCTGTTAAAGGCTAATCCCAGAATGGCTTGAGGATTTTTGAAGGCCCTCTCTATGGTCTTAACCTTTACTTTCATGTAAGTCCAACCAGGACATGGCACTGACATAGTTTATATTCAGAACGAAAGCATGAAGAAACCTTATACCAAACATGTAGCCAGTTCAGTAATTCTTTTTAACAAATAGTCAGCCAGTGACTACTTTTATTGGGAGGGAGCTCACAATTAAGGCAGTCTATTCCACATTTGAACAAATTTAATTATGAGAAATTCATCCTAACACAAAGGTTTTTTTTTTTAAAAAATCTGCTCTTTTGCCAGTTTTAATGTCCTAGTTTGGCCAGCTGAACATCTGGTGGGACATTCTAAGACTCAGATCCTTCTGAGATCTGAGATCTAACAAACAACTGAGTTAAGGAACCTGTGAGAAAAGCCCATTACTCTCCAATCCTTTCTGAGGCCTTCTGCATGAGCCAGCATGGTGAACTATAGGACTGTGTAAAATGTAGGCAGAGAGCACTACACCCGAAGCCACATACTAAGCAGCATCACTAAATTGATAAGTTGTCAAGGAAGCAACATCTCTATGCAGCAGCAGTAGACTTAATGAAGGAAAAGCAGGCCAACCATGTATTTGCAAATGTGGTTGGCATATTTAAGCGTAATCCATTCACTAGTGTCCTGTGACTCACATGGATTAGAACCAACCTCCAGTGTCATTAGAGTAATTCTTATAGAAATGATTTTTCTTAAGTTCATATGAGAGTAAACCATACGTAAGGATTTGAACATGTCAGTGTGTTTTTATACATCTACATTCCTAATCATCACCACCTTTTTCTAATACATGTTTAGAAATTCTTGCTTCCATTATTTTTTGTAACACAGCTCAGAATCCTAATTTTCCCTTTGGTAGAAATGACATAAACTGCTTGGCAAGAGTTGGTGGCCTTTGCTAGCTGGTTAATGGAACACTTTAAGCTCTTTCACTCCTTCATGCGGCTGGGTTCTAGATTAAACTGTGATTAAAAATACTTAAATCTCTCAGGACTAAAACTTTCTGATATGTCCTGAGCCACACAAGAAGGGAAAATAGCAGGAATTACGCAAAATACACTTGGCTCAATAAAGCTTTTTAAAAAACCGCTTTACAACTTCAATTTGAAAGGTTCTGTTTCAAAAACAGAACATTATCTTTTACTTTCATGTGTGTGTGTGTGTGTGTGTGCAATCACATGCGTGCATGTACTTTCATGTATGTGTCTGTGTGTACCTGTGTGTATGCAATTGCCTGTGTGAGCGTGCTTTCATGTACATGTGTATGTGTGCATGTGTGTGTGTGTATGTGTGTGTGTTCATACTACCAAAGAGCACAGTCGTTTTTACACAACAGACTGACCATCTTATTGCACACTTGTCAAGAGTCCCTACCTCTAACAACAAGAAGAACTTGCTTTGGAGCCACTGTTCAAATCAATGGTGTGACCTAACATACAATGTTCCAGCTGTTCCTCTACAGCTAACACCTGCCTAACAGCTTCTTCAAAGGCCACTGTCACATTAGTATCATCTTTGGCACTTGTTTCTAGATAAGGGTAATTTCCATTCTCCATGCACCAGGCTTGTGCCTCCTCAGTCGTCACTTGCCTATCCTCCTTGTCTACCTTGTTACCCAGAACCACAAAGGGGAAATGATCTGGGTCCTTTACATCTGCATAGTAGATGAATTCTTTTTGCCAGTTACCAAGGTTCTCAAAGCTCTGCCGGTCATCCACACTGAAGGTTAGCAGGCAGCAGTCGGCTCCCCTGTAGAATGGTGTTCTGAGGCTCTTGAAACGTTCCTGCCCCGCAGTATCCCAGATCTGAAGGGTCACAAAGCGTCCATCTACCTCCAGATCTCGATTTAAGAACTCTACCCCTATCGTGTGAAAAGCCTGGGAGTCGAACTTGTTGGTTACATAACGGTTCATAAGTGAGCTTTTCCCAACTCCTCCATCACCCAAGAGGATGACCTTTAAGAGAAGGGATTTCCCACTCATGTTGCAGCACCAAACAGGGAGAAGTCTGCAAACAAAAGAACCTGCAAATACATGAACAGGTAGGAAGGGAAATTGTTAAACCCAAAACAAATCAACTTCATAGCAAATGTCTCTGAATTATGAAGCCCCTGACAATGTACTTACATAATCATTACTTGACTTAAAACACAGACAGAAAACCCTTTTAGTAAAATGGGGGGAAAGTGTTATTCTTTTTTATGAGGAGGTGTCTTACCTGGGCAAGGAAAGGTTGAATACCATGAGCAAACCAGCTAGTGGATGGCTCCACAATTTGTTCAGTTCTGACACTATTCTAGGTGAGGGAGCCTAGAACAGGTATGTCACTCAAATATATGGCCATCCAGTTTGGACAGTTCCAAATGAGATGCAAACATGAAACTTACTTGAGATGTTTGCTTCTGAGGGACCTGGGTGTTATTAAAAGGTATATAAGCTGTATTCTTGATTTTGTCCATTGAGATCTGGGTCCCATTTAGAGCAGACCCAAGAATATGGAAAAGAGAAAAAGTTCAACAATGTTCTCTAAGCATTTATTCCCATTATACTTGTATTGTGATGGATGATCTAATAAATGGATCTTCTATAACATTTCTTCACTTACAATTACAGTTAAAGCTTCTAACAGTTGACTGATACCAATGTAACAGGCATTTTTCAAAAGAGGGTATTATAGACATTTGAATTTAAGTTTAATTACCACAAAACAAATAATATGAAAATTCATGATGAAATCTAAACACTGGGAATCACAAAGTACTTCTCTTGTCACCTACCCAACATATTTATACATGGCTACCTAAATTACATGTTAAAATAAAATATTCTGTTAAGTACTGCTTGCCATACTAGGTCTATAGTAGAAACTCAACAATGATGATATTAATCTGGTAATATTTATGCAAGGACCTCAAAAGAAGGAAACCTAAACTGATCAAACAAGTGTGTGCACAAGAGATTCAGACAGCACACACATTTAAACAGTAATTGAAAGCCATAATAGTCCTTAAAATCATTTTGAAAAGTATTCTAATTATAAATATTCACTTTTAACAGGTGAAAATGTAGAATATCAAAATTCATAGCATGATCTCATGATATACCTACCTAGTTAGGTTTCTCTTCACAATTTCAACCTTCTCCTTGTCCTTTTTGTTGCTTTATATTTTATTAGGATTCTAAAAAAACAGAATGAGAAGCAGATTTTTAATAATCTATAATACAATAAAATAAGTCTTTAGGGAAAACTCCATACTCCATTCAGGGAGAAGCCCCATAGCAATCTCAAATTACCCGTGGAGAATTCTTCTCCTCAACACTTTCAAGAGTTCAAAATGTTGCAGGCAGGTATTTAATGTGAGCAAAATAACTTTATTACCTAAACTTCAACTTACCCTAATTAGTTTGTATTTTGGGTGATTTTCAAAAAATTGTTTGTGTTGTCATTCTGCTGAATTCTCTATTCAAAGTAAAAGTAAATCCAAGAAGGTAGGTGACATTCCAAGAAGTGAAGTTTGGAAGAATGAAAGCAGAGGAATTTCAGGTAAATTGGAGATTGCTGTTTCTTCCCTTTCTACCTACCAACATTCCCATCTCAAAAACTCCCCGGCCACTTGGCAATGTGCCTCAAGGCTGTCTTCAATTGATTCCACATCATAGAAGAAATTATTACTGTTTATAGACTTACAGTGTGCTTTCTTAGCTAACTATTTTATTGATTATTTGATGTTATCTGTCTTGAACACAAGGTTTTTGTTTGATTGGGTTTTTTATTTGAGACAAAGTCTCTCCGTTCAGCCCAAGATGTTCTAGAACTCGCTATGTAGCTTGAGATGGCCTTGGACCCCTGATTTTTCTGCCACAACCCTCCTGAGTGATGGAGGTTGCAAGTATTCACGATCATTACTGAACACAAGTTTTAACATTTAACTGTCCTTAAAAAAAAAAAAACACATACATTTGTTTAACATTAATACTAAATTTTGGCATATCTTAATGAAGCAAAACTAGAATAGTGATCCAAAAAGACAAATAATTCCTATGCTTGTTAAGTATGCTTTCTTGTAGCAGAATGAAGAAGCTGTTTTAATATGTTTCTTTGCTTGGCAAAGCTACTCAGGTGTTTGTCAACTACCTAAATCAGTAACTAAAATGTAAGCGATGTCTCCTAAGTTAGTAAGCTTTATCCTACTCCTTAGGCTAAATCTACTCTGTCGAATCTTAAAATTTCTACCATTTCTCCTGCTTGGTTTTTGTCCACATTTCTCTGCTTTCAAATTTCTGTCTTTAGAACTAGCTGAGGTGCCGGGCGTGGTGGCGCACGCCTTTAGTCCCAGCACTCGGGAGGCAGAGGCAGGCGGATTTCTGAGTTCGAGGCCAGCCTGGTCTACAAAGTGAGTGCCAGGACAGCCAGGGCTACACAGAGAAACCCTGTCTCGAAAAACCAAAAAAAAAAAAAAAAAAAAAAAAAAGAACTAGCTGAGGTGGCAAATATTTCTTGAAATGACGGTGAAACAGATATGTTAGCACATTTTGCCATTCCCCTTTTTGCTTATGTTTTCTTTTGATATGCCTGGGAGGGACATAGGGCCTCAGTGGGCTAGAAAAGTCCTCAACCACCGAGCTATGTTCCCGCTTCATACTTCATTTTTAATACTAGTCCATAATATAATTTTATAGTTCAAAACTCTTCAACTCTCATTTTTAAAAGCAAGAGAAGGTAGTACACATTTAGGTAAACTATAGATGACTGGTATTAATGGTACCTAGAAAATAGGTGTTAACATCATTAAATACTCACTACCCCAGCTGTGGATAAACTCAATAGATGGGTTAAAACAGTAGATATGGAAACAATGGCCACCTCCAGGAATAATGATTAGTATTAATGACAATTTGGGAATTCTCTAGTTGGTAATATGAACATGTAGCTGTAGGTAAATAAACTATATGCTGTGGGGGGGGGGGGAGAAGTAAAGGAGAGTCTTCCTTGCTGCTATACCATGTATTTGTTTGATGAAGATGTTAGTTCCTCCTTGATCTTTAATGTGTAGCAATGCCTGGTTCCCTAACAATTTTTAAGCATCTGCATAGACTCTCAAGAGTGCCAAAAGGAACTTCAGGTCTAATCCTTCTACTGATGTTTGAGAAAGCATTGGATGCTCACTGTATGTTCTCATCATCATCAAGGTGATCCTTTGTATCGGGGGTTCTCAACCTTCCCAGTGCTGCAGCCCTTTAATACGGTTCCTCCTGCTGTGGTGACCCCCCCCCAACCATAAATTTATTTTCGTTGCTACTTCCTGAATGTATTTTTTGCTGTTATGAATCATAATGTAAACATCTGATATACAGGATATTTGATATGCAACATCTATGAAAGAGGTTTTTTTTGACCTCCCCCAACAAAGGGGTCATGACTTACAGGTTGAGAATCGCTCCTGCATATCTTCCCCCACCATTGCTAATACACATTTATTGATAAAGGAAGAATGATACCCAGTTCCGGTTGGTCTCCTTGCCTTCAATCACTAAATCCTGATGACTTGGCCCCAAATACCAATTTCTACTCCTCTATTTCCACCTCTATTTTTAAAATTGGAATCTTGCTGTGCTGGCCAGGCTGGTGTCAGACGTATGGTCTCAAGAAATTTATCCTTTTTTCTAATCCATGCTTCAGAGTAGGTGGGGTCACAGGCATTTATCATTATGCATGTTGCCCTTTAGCCACTATCTTATTGTATCTAAGTTATGTGAGCCTTTTAGATTTTTCTGTTCCTACCTCTGGTTTCTCTCCACCCAATCTATTTTTTAAAGTTTTAGCACTGAACACCCAATCGATACAGAATTCTTTGGAAAAGTTTAAGACAAGGATTTGCCCATAAGGGACTTACAAATAAACATCTAAGCTTCAATCTCACTACAGGGACTGAGGATAGAGTCCACTGGTGGAAGAACATGTCTAATGTGTATGAGATTCTGGGTTGGATTCTCAGGAGAGTTCTATTTCACACTAGAGAGAGTAGGATAACTACTGCTCAGCACAATTGATTATATATATTTTTAAATAATCAGAAGAGGAGGTACCTCAAATAATTGGTAGAGTATTTGAATGCCCTGAGTTTGACCCAGAGCACCATATAAAACCAGACATGGTGGTAGATATGTATCACTGTAACACTTTGGTAATGGACTCGAGAAGGTCAGAGGTTCAAGATCGTACTCAGCTAGAGGAGCAGGAGGAGTGAGTGCTTGACGGGTATGGGAAGGAGATAAGAGAGTACTAAAGGCGAGAATAATCACAATGCATTACATACCCATATAGAATTGTCAATGATCAAATTTAACAAAAATATTTAGACATTTTAAAAAGGAAAATACAATTTTTCCATTTTAAATTTCCTTTATAGGAAAAAAAACCAAGATTATGAAAGTCCCCAATATATAGAAATCAGTAAGACTTAAGGAAATGGAAGCAATTATTTATTACCCTTTGATCATTGCATATTTGTATCAAATGATCATATTGTACCCCACAAACATATCTACATTTTATGTCTCAATAAAACCTCTCATTATTTGCAGTTGATATTATCTCACTGTTTGATGTTAACAGACTTCTTTTTTTAAAAAATCTGTCTTTCATGCACAACTAATTTAAAATTTTTGAATAGTGAGTTATCTGCTTGTGTATGTTTTTGAAGCCTTTTCAGCAGGTGATACCAGAATCCATCATAAAAATAAGCAATAAGCATTTATGATTTAATAGATTAAATAGATACTCCCAAATTAATGAGATTAAATCGATACCCCCAAATTAATGAGATTAAATAGATACCCCCAAATTAATGTCTTGGAATTTATGCCAACAATCGATCCATGATCCTATAAGATATCCAAATGTAATCACATATAATGTAACCAAAAATACAAATTATTAATTCACCTGGATCCCTTTCCAGACAGTACTTAACAGAAATCCCACCTGTTGAAAGTCAATGGAAGATTTTCAGTTTCCTTTTTGCTATACTCACATTTTAAAATAAATATATATTTCTAACCTTATCTCCATTCCTACCAAAATCAAAGAGAAAAACAATGATATCTATTTTGTTTTCAGTGGATGCTGTCATCCCTGTTATTTTTGAAGATGAAGATGATATATGTCAGTACATATGCAAACAGAATTGAATCAGCACAGTACAAAAATCAATGAATTCAACTTCCCTTCCCCAGGAAATGCCAAATTTGATCCAATATGAAAATAAAAAAGCATTAAGCAGTGAGAAGGATTTTTGATAACAACAAAAATATCTAACACGAAGGTGAAATTCAGTATGGCTCCCATATCAGACTAGACCTGAATGAAATATTCTTTTTTTTTTTCTTTTCTTTTTATTTTTCTTTAAAAAAAAAAAAACCCTGGTACTGGGAATCAAACTCTGGGCACTGTGCATCAAACACTCTACCACTAAGCTACATTTTCAGCCCTTGGACCACAATATTTACTCCTAAATATCTGGCTTTGATTCAAATATTATCTTGAATAATAAGATGTATTAGAAATTCATATAACCAATATTCCTAGTTCTTTATCTTTCAGTGCACTTGAAACCTTTTGAATCAGCTATGTTCGCACCCATACGGGCTTATTAAAATTACTGTATTTTAGTAGGGGGTGCTTGAGATTGGGAGCAGAAGCAATAAAATAAAGCTTGAACCTTTTAAAATAACACATGTTATTGTGGCTATGGAGAGGGAAAAAAGACACACGAGCAAATTGGCAGCATCAGTTCAGTTTCCATGGTGTGGAATGATGCTCACAGTCAGTAGCACAGGTTGTTCGGGAGTAAGTCTTTACAGGGGTGTGTACTGCAGGGCTTGATGGGGGAAGAGAGGGGGACTAGACAATGGATGAGAGTGGCCTTGATGGAAGTCTACACAGAGGAGGGGACATTGCTGGAGCTGTGAGCAAAGCCCATCTTGTGGAGACATGCTGGTTGGGGCTATTCAGTTTACTGTCTAATCCTGAAATAATATTCAGAAATACTGCACTAAAGAAATGGGTGTGGCTTTCTTTAATGTATGTAAAAATCAACATAAGAAATAATTGATCTTCAAGACCCTCTAATTTAAATGATGTAGGTTGCTTCTCATACAACCTGATGCTGGGAAGGGGGTAGATTTACAGCGGTGGGGAAGCCCTGTGACGCACTCAATTTACTTCGCAGAGCTCAGTTATCAGCTACACCCATGCTCCAAAGTCTAGATGCCATAGTTGTCATGCCACCAAGATGCTATTTCTAACTTCATGCTTGCATTTCTATCACATATGCAACGAAGCGTTCAATGTGGAAATTCATGTCTAATATTTCACTCTTTGTAACAGTTCTGAGCCAATAAGCCCCAAGACACACTTGATAGGAACTTGGCACTGTCCCCAGGCCACGTCTTCCTTAATAGGCTGCCTGAAAGTAAAGGTTTTCAGGACACTAATAAAAAAAATGTCTGTAGGAGACCAGGAATGTTTGGCATCTTTACGTCAGGAACACTGTTTTAATACTGGGAGCTTAAAAGTGAAATATCATGCATAGTCCCAACTACCTCAGACCTAGGTCCTCTCACCTCATCCTCAGCTCCTAAAGCCATTCTGCGGCGCATGCTCAGTGAACCACACCCGCTCCCCACGGAGCCTTGCGCCTCTCTGCCCCGTCTGGCAGCCACTCTAGATTACTCAGCAACGCCCCCCTCCACCATCACCTACCCAGGACTATAACCTCAGCAGCTTCTAGGCCCCTTTACTGAGGTGCCAGTCGCACCAGTGATGACCTAAACTGTCCTTTCTCCCTCCTCCCACAGGCCCCCACCTCCTGGCCTCCCAGGTCCGCCAGCCCTAGCCCCCTCTTAAAGCCCACTTGCAGACACCTTACCCAACACAATGGGGAGGAGAGAGGACAGGGTTACAGACGCCAGGCAGGTCAGCTCTGCGTGCCTCTAGCCTGGCTCCTCGGCGACCGGGTCACGGCTCGCGCTGCCACCTCGTCCTCAGTGGGGCAGCAAGTGCAGCTTGGACCTCGGTGGCCTGACAGCTGCTGCTCGCTCCCGCTGCTGCTGCCGCCGCGCAGCGTCTCGAGCCCGCGCCCGCCAGGGGAGGGGGCGGGGCCCGCGCCGCCTCCTAGTGCCCCCTTCTCTGCGCAGGGGACCCGCTGCAGCCGCCTCCTGCTGCCTCTTGTAAAGACTGTGCCCTGGCTGACTTGCTCTTCCTTAGTGCTCCTTGTCCAACTCGAATCTCCCTGTCTTTCTTCCCCTCCCAATTGATTAGAAGTCACAGTGACAATGGCCCATCAAATAATTGCTCTGGCAGCTTAGCTTCTTTTCTGCCTAGGGCCTAAAGTCTCAGGCAGAACTAGCTACAGCTTCATTTCCCCCAATGACTCTTCTGTTTACCTCATGTACCAAAGATCCAACCTTCCTTCCTTCCTTCCTTCTTTTCTTCCTTCCTTCCTTCCTTCCTTCCTTCCTTCCTTCCTTCCTTTCTCCCTCTCTCCCTCTCTCCCTCCCTCCCTCCCTTCCTTCCTTCCTTCCTTCCTTCCTTCCTTCCTTCCTTCCTTCCTTCCTTCCTTTCTCCCTCCCTCCCTCTCTCCCTCCCTCCCTTCCTTCCTTCCTTCCTTCCTTCCTTCCTTCCTTCCTTCCTTCCTTCCTCTCTTCTTTCCTTCC
The DNA here is from genome assembly GCF_978045245.1 of Mus caroli. Classification (NCBI taxonomy): domain Eukaryota; kingdom Metazoa; phylum Chordata; class Mammalia; order Rodentia; family Muridae; genus Mus; species Mus caroli. Next base: position 33,358,630 of record NW_028227260.1, on the reverse strand, counting down.
TTTCTTTTTTTTTTTTTTTGTATCTGCTTGTTCTGTTTTTACGCCAAGAGGTTAATATATCCACATTCTTCTACAGGAAAGCACACGATCACAACACATTAGTAGGCCCTGTTGGTGCCCATTGCTCAAGAATTTCTCATGACACTCCAAAAGGAAAGATTGGTATGTAACTCAGACACAGAAAACACATAGCCCTGTATGCCTCCTTAACAATTACTGTTCTAGAGAATCTCAGACAGCAATACTGGAGGTTCCAGGAACAGCTACTAGGGTAAAATTCAATATTCCAATTACGGCCAGCCGCCAAACTAGTTCCTCCTGACCTTTGATGGCCCTCTGGTGTCCTCATCTAGTTTGTGATTACCCCTCACCCCTAGGCACGCGTATGCACACACACACACACCTTTCCACCCTCATAACTAAAGGAAAGCAAATCTCTTGAAGTAATTTAGCCTGCACTTTATCTATTTCTCAGCTACATTCATGCCGCACTGCTCTCTGAACAGCCATGTGTATATGGCACTGCCCCCTCCCACCATATGTTCCTCACATACACCATCTATACCACTCTCCCTCTATCTTCTCACAAGGCAAAATAACCAGTCTCAGCAAGGCTCCACTTAAATGCCACTTTGCAGGATAGTCTTTTTCCATAATCCCATAATGAAGGCAGACTCAATTTATCTCTTATCCTTTTTGTAGCTTGCTGTGCTTTTGTTTCTCATCAAAATCATGTATATGTAATTATATATATTTAATACATACTTACTTGGTTACAAGTCTCTACCCCTACTGAACTATACAGCACTATGGTTTCAGATGCTATGTTTAAGTTCACAACTGTAGTTCCCCTCCAAATCTAGATGTATATTTTGCACTAACAGTATTTATTAAATATGAATGAATAAACTATGTGTCATAAAATGTTGATATTTTAAAATAAATGGATCAAGTGGAATCCCCTGCATGGTTTAAACCCACCTCATTTCTCTCACAGACACACTATAATACTCTTGAGGTAAAAGAAGATATATACCATCTCTTAAAGTAACTTTTACTAGTTCTAATCTTCAACAAAAGAAAATATTTTGCATGACCCTTCTACAGCTTGATTCGTCCTTCAGCGGTTCACATGTTGAAGCTTCGTCCCCAGCATGGTAGTATTATGGTTGTGAGAAGGGATAGAGCCTGGTGGAATGTCATTAGGTCCTGAGGGATCTACTCTCAGGAATGGATTAATGATGATCTCACAAAATGGATTAGTCTCTAAGAAGTAAGCTAACTGTGATGATAGTGAGATGCTAAAAATAAAACAAAGTAAGGATACACCATGTACTTGTCTCCTGTGTGTCCATTTTTACTTCCTCATCATGTTGTTTTCCATTCAGTAACCTGTCATCAAGGTGCTGGTGGTATTCCATTTGGATCCTCTAGCCTCTATAATGGTTCATCAAAATAAGCATCTTGCATCTTCACAAGTTTCACAGTCTCAGGTATTTTACTATAGTAGTACAAAATGGAGTAAGGACCAAATATTTGTATGTGCATATTTAATTTATATGTATAGTATTTGCTATTAAATTTTTAACTAATAAGGTTATAAACTTTATGTTTACTCTATATTATTTTATATATGCATTATAAAACATACACTAAAAACACTCCAACATAGAAATTGTGAAGTGAGAGGAAATATATTGATGTTACAATGTTTATTTCTGTACCCTAATAAAATGTTTTGTGAACAGCTCTAAATTAAATGTCTTCAGTAAAGTCTCATCTTCAGGCATAATAATCTGTATTTGTTTGTTCTTTGCCAAGAGGTGCTGTTTTCTGACAGATTTTAACAGGCTTCAAGAATCTCCCAAACATACATATGAGTATTAAATGTTTTCTTATTTCTAGGCTTGCATAGCTAGTCCTGTAGTCAAGATCTCATGACTGATAAAGATATTACACTGTTAGAGAATGCTGGAAACACTAGAGGCTAACAAAACCTTGCTAATAATCCAGAGATTTCTAAATGTAAATTCTATACTATGAACATTTACATAGCTCTTATAAGAAACAAATAAGTAAAATTTCATGACCTTAAACTAGGCACTGAATTCTTAGATATGATACCAATGACAAGAGACAGTTTGACTCCTTCATAATGAAAGAAATAAAGAACTTCAAAAGACAGTACCAAAGTTCTCTGTAATAGACACCTCCACAATACAATGACTGATTTGTATAGCTCACTAACACAAAATTTAAACAGTATGTTTGCTGATTGCTTTGTATCCCATGATATTACTTCAATTCTCTAATTTGTAAGTGTGGTAAATAGTAATATTGTGCTAATCATGGGAATTTATATGTATAAAAATGTATCTAGGACTTTAGTAAGTAATCAAGGAATGTTAGTGCTATTAACATCACAGAAATATCTTGGACATTAAATTTACCTATGCTTTTGGAAAACTAATACACTATCAAGAGGCTGGAGAGATAGCTCATCATAGGGTGCATGACATGGAAGCACGAGGGCCTGAAGTCAGATTCCCAGCATCCATGTACAATGCAGGGCACAGACCATGGCAGTGTGTGTTTGTAACCCCAGTAGTGGAGGTCAGAAACAAGCACTTCCCTGGAATTCATTGACCAGTGAGCCAAGTCAGTCTATTAACTCCAGGTTTAGCAAGAGATCCTGTTTCAAAAAATAACATGTAAAGCAACCAAGAAAGTCACTTGAAGTCAACCTCTGTCCTTCACATACATGTGTTGTGAACACACTCACATGAACAGATGCCTGCATAACATATACACACACACTGCAATGATGATAATGATAATAATTATATTATTTATTATCATCATCATTATTATTATTAAATGGAATCTGCTAAGCAAGGTAGCCCATGTCTTTAATCCTAGCATTTGGGAGGCAGGAGCAGATGGACCTCTATGAGCTATAAGTCAGCCTGGCAGATGTACATAATGATTTCCAGGCCAGCTAAGGTTATATAGGGAGATCTGTCTCAAAACAGACACCCCAAAATTTTCAAAAATAAATGAATAAAAACGAGCAGGTAATCCGAATATTCTTTTACCAAAACGATGTATAAATATAGTGAATGTATAGAAAATTCTTGGCATCATGGGTCATCAAGGGAGTGCAAATTGAATTCACCATAAAGTATTACAACACACCTACTAGAACAGCTATAATTAAAAACTCATGTCACGGACTTGGAGAGATGCTTTAGTAGTCAGGACATTTGTTGCTCTTCCAGAGGACCTGGGTCCGGTTCCCAGCACCCACAGGTGGTTCACAACTGTCTGTAACTACTGTTCCAGGGTAATGAATGTCTTACAAAATGCAATATATCTCCACAACAGAATATTATTAAGTCACAAAAGAATAAAGTGCTAATACATATTATAAATGTATGAACTTGCAAAACATTCTAAGTTTAAAAAGCCAGTTACAAAAATTTCATCTTATATGATTCATATGAAGTATATACAATAGGGAAATGTATAGAAACTGAAATATATTACTGATTATATAGTACTAAAGGGTAAATTAAAATGTTGAAATTTAATGCTATGTATGAAACTTCTTTTGAGAGTAGTTAAATCCATCGGTGTGGCACAATTCAGAAAGCATTCTAAACTCCTTTAGTTGTAGATTATATAAAATGTCAACAATATGGTATGTGATTTATAGTTCCATAAAGTTAGACCTAAAAATACTTTGAAGAGAATAGAAGATGTACAAAAGGAATCTTTAACAAATTTAAGGAGTAAAACAAATCTAAATAATATCCTAGAGACCTCTTTAAACTAAATATCATCTCCCTTGGACTCTGATACAATTCAAACAACAAAAATAAAGTTCTAAGTGGTATATCAATCTACTCTCAAGTTATTTCCTTTCCCAGTGTATCAACATCCTTACTTGAAAATAAACTTAAAAGCTATAATATACGACCAGAGAAATTTGAGCACTAGACTATATATTTTATGCTATTAATAACTGTCAATTTTCTTTCAGTTGTCATAGATATTGTGGTAGTAATTTAGAAAGAAAATTCATCTTTTAAAGGCTTTGCTGAGGTGTATATAGATTATTGATATCACTGACATCTGATACTTATTCAAAAGAATATGGTGGGTGGTAGTGAAATGGGAGGCTTAGATAAGGAGTCTACACACTATATTTTCTTTTTTGTATGTTTAAAAAGAAAAATGAAAATATTTCATTTGTATTTGTTCCATTCTATGCTTATATGACTACTTCGTGTTTTTGTTAATCTAGTACTTAATCCTGTTTTTGTCTAAAAGATAGAAATAAGAATCCAAGTCATATAAAAATGTACTTATTCACTCCAAGAGAATAAATAAGGCATGAACGTAGAGAGATTGGTTAAGAGGTTTCAGTTTCCTCTAAGGTTTCTGGAGCCTGAAAAATAAATATAATGTCTGTTATCTTGGTCTTCATTACAGATCCTCTATCACTTGAAGTCCTAGTAAAGTAGAAAATTCATTTTTACCTCATCTCTTTGGTACTCACTTCATAATTTGCAGCTTTGGACATGTATGTTAAGGTTATATAAACTAGTGATTCCTAAACAAATTGTATATCAAATGACATCAAGGACTTATCACAACCATAAATTCCTGTTCTGTGACCTTGAAATCTCTGTAGTAGGGCTCAGAGACATATATCTTTAGTAAGTTCTCTAGACAATTCTAATAGAGCACGTGTATATGCATTTAGGAACTATGGACTCCATGTGTCTTCTTAGCTATTTTCAGAATCCCCTCTACAATTCCTGGACACATAGGTGTTCAGCTTCTGAATAATGACTTTATAAGTTCCATCATTTAAAGAAGTACTACACCAGAAAGCTCTTCTTATGAAACAATGAAATCTGGAATCTCTTAACACCCACACATGTTGGTACTATTTCTGATCTTGGAGATAGCAGGTAGATTAGATTTGGTTGAACTTTCTCCTAAGAGAGTACAAGCTTTTCCCTAGGAGGATAGTAAGAAGCTTCCAAGAAATAGGCCACTTGTCAGAAAGTATAATGTTTAAAAGTAAAAATAGTCGAAACATACAGAGTGTTCAGTAGCTCTGTTCATGAAGACAGTCCCTCTGCTACTCTTATACCATATACATTTTTCCTTGCAAATGACATCATCTTACTTTTCCTTATAGCTAAAAAAAAATGTGTATATATGGCACACATTTCTTTATGTCCATTTGTCTATGAATGGGTTGCTGATTCTATATTGGATTAATACAAATAGACACGAAGTAACAAGCATCTCTAAAGCATACTGACTGATCCTTTCATATGTTTTCACAGGGGTGCTATCACTGGGTCATATGGCAGTTCAATTGCTGGATTTTCAGGAAACTCCACAAACTCTGTGATTACCACAGAGGCCACTCAATTTACATTCTTATCCTCAGTATATAAAGATCTGTGTCCCTAGCTCCATCCTCATGTCTACTATCGATTGCTTGTTTCCTTGATGGTAACCCTTTTGACTAGTGTGAGATGAAATCTCATGGTTGATTAAATTTGCATCTTCTTAATAGTTTAGGAGTCTAGAGAGATAGGAAAGGGGATAACTAGAGAGTATAATGGGGAAAATAAAAGATAAAACTGACATGTTTTCTTTCACATGTGAATCTAGATTTAAACACACACACACACACACACATACACAACATGAAAGGTGAAATAACTGTGTGAAGGAATGGAGCCAACTGAAAGGGGAAACCAGACAAGGAGACAGGACTCTGAGCCACAACAAAATCATTCTTATCTGACTAAGACATCAATAATAAAAGGAAGTCATTGTATACTAGAATACTAACAAATTCAATTTTAAAATATATAATGTTTTCTGAAGTGCAAGACAGTATTTTACTTTATTCTTTTGAAAATACTATAGACTCGTTGCCTTCTAATTGTTCTCAATGCTGTAAAACCTTGGTCAGATGAGTCTGTATGTGATATGGCATTTGTGTGAAATTAATGTTTTATAGTTTGTGTCAATGAATATGAAATATCCAGAACTTGCTCAACTTTTCTTAAAGCATTATTATCAAAGCCTATAAAAAGGTCCGTTTATCTTTCTGGGGGTAGAGGTATATGTACTTAATCCCAGTACTCAGGTGTCAGCAGCAAGGTGATCTCTGTGGGTTTGAGGCCAGACTGGTCTACAGAGAGAAACATGCATCAAAAAATAGAGCCAGTTTATTTTGATAGTAAAAGAGATAAAGTAAGGTTTCATCTTAAAAGTAAAAAGTTGTCCCTAATTTTATATATAGTCTTCCAGGTCATTAACCTAAATAGCATCTTCACTCTTTCAGTTCAATTAATGTTTTATAATATTTATAAAGTTCAATAACTTGAGATCAACTGAAACTTATCATCTCAGTCACAAATGGGAAAAATACTCTTGTATCTGTTGTGGGATAGGAGAAGCAGTGTGTCAGCAATCTAGCAAGCTGCACAATAATGTAATCCTTCCCCAGCCTAGTAGTAGACCTTCTCATGTTGTTCTCACATACTCTTTTTATCTTCTTTTCTCTGAATTAAGGATCTAGAATTATTTTAATCATTATTTATGTGTACCTGGCTTTTCAATGGCTCTCTTTTCTTTTTATAAAATTTTATTTCTTATTGGTGTGTGTGTGCAATGTGTCTGTGGTCACCTAGGCATATGTGTGTCATAGCATGTGTTTGGGAGGAGCATCAAAGAACCACCTTTGAGAGTGGTCGCTACCTTTTATTATGGGCTTGGGTCATCAAGCATGCACAGAAATCACACTTACTAGCTGATCCACCTTGATGGCTTAGTTCTTTTCTTTCCTTTCTCAAAAATATTCAGTTTTTCTTTACCGACCCTTCAAAACTATGGTGCCAAGACATTAGTCAATGCAAACATGCATCAGCCACATTTATAGTATGTGCAGTCTTTATGGGAAATGGTTATTTATTTTGTTCCATTGCTGATCATTCTGTTTTATTCTGGCCCTCTCTCACATTTGTAGTACTATTGTAAATCACTGTCTTAAGATGCCAGCCTTCTCTTAAATTTGGTGTTATTTAGTAAATCAGCCAGCATGCTCTTGGTTCTATAATTTAGGTAATGATTCATCCATCTAATAATCACAGGTGATTGCCTACTCTGTTCTTGACTTCTACTCTAAACTTGATAGTATGGTAGAGAACAAAATAAAATATGGCACCAGAATACAGTTTTCTGAATTAATAGCCTAAATCCCTTAATAATGGTTGTGTAAGCTGTCAACATCAGTGATATTAGTTATTACAGAGGATAATCTCAAAAAGTAGTGTCTTATACAACCACCAGAGTACTTTAAAGGTCAAGAAGCTTTGTTTAGAAGGGTGTATTTTTCCTGGCCTGGAGCTCACTGTAAAATTTAACATTTACTGAGAAAACCAAAGTATTATTCCCCTATCAGGAAAAATGCATTTACCTATTGTCAGTACAACAATACAAATATACACATTCAATTCCTACAGTAGGAAATGCTATGCTCTATACTTCAGATGAACAGCAAATTCATAACAGATTAAACTACAGTCTAGAAGTGATATTAAAGGATTAGTGGTTCTTAGTTAAAATATTGGTAAAATATATTTCCATCACTATTTGGAGAAGGAAGTGATGTCACATAAAGCGTCTAGAACAAGTTGCAAGTATGTGTGAATCTCAACAAAGACTGACTGACATATAGGGTTTATGACAACTGTGCTAAGTGACTCCTGACCACAGTCTCTTCATCTATACAATAAAGATACCATTGCCTACACTGAAATCATTAAAATGTTGCTGGGACTATGTAAATGTGATCACATCCACTGAGACTTTTGGAAAACAAAAGGCAGTGGGGCTTCCCACCAGATCCACATAGATAGTAAGCTCTGGAAGCTGAAGACATCACATACTTTAGTTGTAGTACACAGAACTCAAACTGGGACTAAGGTGTATCTTCTTCGCTGATAGCTAGCTTCCAAAGTGGTGAAAGGTGCTTCTCAGGCTGTTGGGAGAGAAAAGTCATCAATGATGTTACCTAGCTAGAAATCCTGCATGCTACAGTGCTGACCGTCCAGACAAGATGCACCCATTGGTAAAATAACAGTTGCATGACTGCAGTGGGGGGTTGCCAATCATTTTCTGACTAAATTTGAAGCTCACACCACATGAGGGAATTCACATCTAGTATTGTAAGTCTGACAAAGAGCCCATAGTTAGGGATGTCAGTTCCTAAGAGGAGGTTATTACTGTTGTTTTCCTGTCAAACTGCTTTCTAAATATTTATATTTATGTCAATATACTAGTGTTACTTTCAGCTTTAGTCAGAAAAGCTTTTTGCACTGGGAAACAGTTAAGGAACCAACTCATAACTGGTCGGCATTGAGAATAAGTGATTGTTGGATGTTCAAGTCTAAAGAGAACAACTACATTAAGCACTCTATGGCTCATGAAGCATCATGGAAAGAATGATTAGATACTTCTTAAAATCAAGAGTAATTCTGTGGAAATACACAAAATGTTTTTTAAAACAAACAAACAAGCAAGGTCTACTACAGCAGTGATCTGCTTACAAGATATACTGGTGTAAGAATGGCACAGATGTTATGGAACCAACTACTGTCTGGTTTAAGGCTCACTCCATGAGATAGAACCCATGTCCAATGCTGTGAACGTAGCCAAGAACATGAGACTAGATAGGTTACATACCTAGAAGAAAACAGAATTATATAACTCTGCTAAAGCAACACAGCAATAAGTTGACTCCTGATGACATGTCACCATACCCATAGATCAGAGCATTACTCAGCTCTCATGAAAGAAGCTGCTTCTTGCAGCTACTAACAGAGAACTAACAGAGGAACTAACAGAGGAACTAGACAGGAACTAACTAGACAGGAACTAACAGAGGAAGCAACAACTGGACAATTTATGGAAAGTAAGAGTCAGTCCCTTTTTTATTTTTCCGAGACAGGGTTTCTCTGTGTAGCCCTGGCTGTCCTGGAACTCATTTTTTAGACCAGGCTGGCCTTGAACTCAGAAATCAGCCTGCCTCTGCCTCCCGAGTGCTGGATTAAATAGGAGTGTGCCACCACATCCGGCTGGAGTAGTCAGTCTTAAATGGGAAGTCTTCATCAAAGTCCTCCCATCAAGGTTCAGCGATCTATGGAGAAGAGGAAGCAACAGGATGGTAATAGCTAGAGGTAGTGATATTTTTTCCAAATACAGCAGGACTGATGCACATGTGAACTCACAGACAGTGGTAGCATGCATAAGTTCAAGCCACATGGGGTCCCAGCACTGAGAAGAGGAAGCGCACACAGGGTGTTACCCCTAACCAAGAAACTGTCTGTTTCCGAAACCCACCGACAAAGGAAAAATCCATTTTCTCCAATGGAATTTCACTGGGTCTTAATTAAACTTCAGGCCAGGCCTGAAACAAATTTTCTTTGTTTTGGCTTTTTTTTTTCTTTTTTCTTATTGGTCTTTTGTTTGTCACTTTGATTTCTGGTTTTGTGGGGTTTTATTATGTGTGTGTTTCTTATTTTTATTGTTTCGTTAGTTGGTTTTTTTAAAGAGAAGTTGGGTGGGTAGGGAGATGGGGAGGATTTAGGATGAATTGTGGGGGGGGGAAACATGAGCAAAATATGATGTATGAAACTTTTGCAATAAAAATACAAGCTCTAAAGCATATAATGCATGTCCACAAATATATTCATCTTCTATAATTATGTATCAGCAGCATTCTAGATTTGGGGGCTCTATGTTCTCATCTTCATTTATAAGGTATCAGGTAGTACAGTACTAGACATCAGGAATTGCATCCTAATTACATGGTATTAGTGCTGGTGCCCAAAGATAGCTCCTATCCCTTACTCTCACACTCCACTAGTACAAGATACAGAACTACAGGCCAGAATGGTTCAGCGTGTAAGTGTGCTTGTTGCCAAGCCTGAGGACTTGAGTTCCATCTCCCAGACCTACGTGGTAGAAGGAGAGAACTGATTCCTAAAAATTACTCTCTTATCTCCACAAACACTGTGGTACATACTCAACACACACACAGTCACACAGACACATACACACAGAAACACACACATACACACACTGAACCAATAAATGTACAAATAAACTTTTTTAGCATATAGAATTAGCATACTAGAACAAGAGACAGGGATTTTAAAATTTTGTGATGTACACCAGCGTTTTGTTTTGTTGTAAGTTGCCAAAGATTTAAAACAATACAAGTAATCTTCGCTGAAACAAGTCATCCAGTTTTTAGTGAGAATAGTAGGCTGCATAGAATTTTAACATAGCCTTCTCCTATAGTCTCTCTTCCCTTCTGTGGTAGCTTTGAAAATTAACAGGCTGCAATCACAGCAAATGGAGAGCTCCTGGGTCAGAAGGCTAAGTAAGAATGGGGTTGGACCATTTTCAAAGCCTCATTCCTAGAGGAACATAGTTATGTGACCTGTCCGGCAGTGTCCTGAAAACCCCTTCTCACAAACACAGAGTGCCTTTCTTTTCTTTTCTTTTCTTTTCTTTTCTTTTCTTTTCTTTTCTTTTCTTTTCTTTTCTTTTCTTTCTTTCTTCCTTTTTTTTTTTGTGGTTTTTCGAGACAGGATTTCTCTTGTGTAGCCCTGGCTGTCCTGGAACTCACTCTGTAGACAAGGCTGGCCTCAAACTCAGAAATCCACCTGCCTCTGCCTCCCCAGTGCTGGGATTAAAGGCGTGCGCCACCACCACCCGGGCCAGAGTGCCTTTCTTATTCACCTGACTCTCAGCTAGCTCTTCCTCAAAGCTTTTGTGTAAAACAGTAAATGGCAATTGTGTGTCATTTCTTGTGGCAATGATAACAATGGAAAGAAGCAAAAAAATTGACTATGCAACAGTAAAGAAGAAGCTGAGGAATGAGGGAGGTCTGAAGGCGACAAACACCAGTCACAACAATCCAATATACTGCCATTGATTTGAAAACAAGAGCCAACAATCTAGAAGAGGCACTCAACCATATAAGTGCATCTACAAAATTCCACATGGAGCATCATACTTCCTAAGAAAAGACTAGAAATGTTCTAACAAAATATGGGGGGTCGGCGCTGGTGCTTAAGCTAAGCTAGCTGACCTCTGAGCTCCAGAAATCCCCAGTCTCCACTTGTCCCATTTTGAAGTTATAAGTAAACCCTACCATGCTTGGCTTTATACATCATTCTAGGGAACACATTTAGATCTTCAGAGATGAGTGGCAAATACTTTATCAACTGATATATTTCCCTAGACCGGCCTTAATGACTTTTAAAAGATAAATTGTGTCATCAATACCTAAGCTTTCTAACATGCTATAGATGCAGGTGGATTCCTGGGGCATCCTAGCTTAAGCAGCAAGTTCCAGGTTCCACCGAGAGATCTTGTCTCTGAAAAGAAGCATGTGATGTTCGGGCCTCCACATTTGTATGAGCTCACACATACACACATGTCAGTGTACCTGTACACTCATGTGCATTGCTTCCCATGGACACACACATATGAAAGCTTGTGAGCACACGCATGCATGCATGCACACACACACACACACACACACACACAGAACCATTAAGGTTTACAAATAACTATTTTAAATCTGTGAGCACAGTCTTCAAAATCATGCATAATGCTCCATGGAAATGCACTATTTCGATAGGAGGGTCACTTCATGTTTTCCCATGGCCTCTGTTTCAATTATTGACTCCTTCCATCTAACCCCACATATCATCTCCTTTACCTCTACTCCAATTGACATTGGTTCATGGTTTTATTTGGTTGGGGTTTTTGTTGTTATTGTTGTTGTTTTGTTTTTTGTTTTTTCGAGACAGGGTTTCTCTGTGTAACCCTGGCTGTCCTGAAACTCACTTTGTAGACCAGGCTGGCCTCGAACTCAGAAATCCACCTGCCTCTGCCTCCCAAGTGCTGGGATTAAAGGTGTGCGCCACCACACCTGGCTTGGTTCGTGTTTTGTTTTGAAAGTTTGTCATTACACCTTCTTCTACCAAGTCTTGCAGTCCTGTCTGGAGATGTACCCATATTTCTCGACTTTCTCTTGAAAGTGACTCAGTCTATATCCTTTTACCATGCCAGTTGTACAACCTGTACTTTGTGGATCATACCTCTTACTTCTCAAGGGCTTTGCTTTTCAATTGCTTACTCTCTGTCTCTTGTATCACTCTCTCTGTGTCTATATAATAAACTCTATTAAGCAGAAAATATCCATTATTCCTACTGGAGAAAAGTTTAGGTCTAAGTCCCCCATTAGGCACTGTTCTGATCCTTGGAATCTTTTCTTTTCTTTCCCTAACAAAACTTCACAATAAAATTGCCTCTAATTATGTGGAGAAAGAGGAACACTCCTCCATTGTTGGTGGGATTGCAAGCTTGTACAACTAATCTGGAAGTCAGTCTGGAGGTTCCTCAGAAAATTGGACATAGTACTACCGGAAGATCCAGAAATACCTCTCCTGGGCATATACCCAGAAGATGTTCCAACTGGTAAGAAGGACACATGCTCCACTATGTTTATAGCAGCCTTCTTTATAATAGCCAGAAGCTGGAAAGAACCCAGATGTCCCTCAACAGAGGAATGGATACAGAAAATGTGGTACATTTACACAATGGAGTACTACTCAGCTATTAAAAAATGAATTTATGAAATTCCTAGGCAAATGGATGCATCTGGAGGGCATCATCCTGAGTGAGGTAAGCCAATCACAAAAGAACTCACTTGATATGCACTCACTGATAAGTGGATATTAGCCCAGAAACTTAGACTACCCAAGATACAATTTGCAAAACACAAGAAAATCAAGAAGAGGGAAGACCAACGGGTGGATACTTCATTCCTCCTTAGAACAGGGAACAAAATACCCATGAAAGGAGTTACAGAGACAAAGGTTGGAGCTAAGACGAAAGGATGGACTATCCAGAGACTACCCCCACCCGGGGATCCATCCCATAATCAGCCACCAAACCCAGACACTATTGCATATGCCAGCAAGATTTTGCTGAAGGGACCCTGGTATAGCTGTCTCTTATGAGGCTATGCCAGTGCCTGGCAAATACAGAAGTGGATGCTCACTTCCCATCTATAAGATGGAGCACAGGGCCCCCAATGGAGAAGCTAGAGAAAGCACGCAAGGAGCTGAAGGAGTCTGCAACCCTATAGATGGAACAACAATATGAACTAACCAGTACCCCTAGAGCTCATATCTCTAGCTGCATATGTAACAGAAGATGGCCTAGTCGGCCATCACTGGGAAGAGAGGCCCCTTGGTATTGCAAACTTTATATGCCCCAGTACAGGGCCAAGAAGCGGGAGTGGGTGGGTAGGGAGCAGGGTGGAGGGAGGGTATAGGGAACTTTCGGGATAGCATTTGAAATGTATATAAAGAAAATATCTAATAAAAATAAATAAATAAATAAATAAATAAATAAATAAATAAATAAATAAATAAATAAGAATGTAAAAAAAATGCCTCTAATTGCAGTCTTCTCATGGTTGCCTCCTCATTTCTCCCCACTCGACTCCTCTGACTTCTACCTTGATCATTACATGGAAACTGCTCATGCTTTCCCCAGCATTCACAGCCTCAGTAGTCATTGGTTTGTTTTCATGTGTTTAACTCCTCTGTGACACTTCTTTCTTCTTTAAACATCCTCCTCTTGGTTTCTGTGTGGGTCATCTTTGAGCTTCTATAAAAAAATATTAGAGGCTGGTTGTCTTAGTCAATAGGAATTTACTTCTTAGTTATGGAGGGTGGGAAGTTTTGGATCAAAGGATAGCAAGGCTCAGTTTTTGGAGAGGGTTCTTTTCCTGAATTGCAGCTAGATGGCTGCTTAGTCACCATGCCCTTACATGGCACAGTAGTGGGCAGAGCATGGTCAAAGGCTTTCAAATACCAAAACTATTACCTTATTTGAGAAAGTGTAAAACTATGTGTGCTTGGAGAAAAGTACATAATTGAAATTGAGAAAAGATGGGAATGTCAAAATAAGAAGGGTCTGTCCAAGCAGTGCATTATAAGGTCATAGGACCCTATCTCTCCTTCTCTTATTATAAGGGCAATAACACTTTCAGATTGGAGCTCCAGTCTTATAATCTCATGTTACTTTATTTACCTCTTATTAACTCCCTGTTTTCAAATGTAATCACATAGTATATTAGAGCTTATATTCATTATCTTCCCATTACTACAACAATAGATACTACAACAATTTAGATAATCTATATAGAGAGGGGGTTTATTTTGAACTAGAATCCCTAGTTTCTGGAGATTCTGGTTCGAGATTTGGATAAACTCATTCTTTTGGGCCTGTGGCAAGGGAGCACATCAGAGAAGGAGTGCACGGTAGGCTAGAGTTGCTTACCTCTTGATGGACAGGAAGCAAAAGAGAATAGTCATGTAGTGTGGGTTCTAAAGTGCCCTTCGAGAGCATGACCTAAAGCCTTACTGTTATTCCATTAGACTCACCTTGTAATGCTCCATTACTTCCTGGTAGTGCTATAGAAAGAGGAGTACATTTTTCATACATGGGCCTCAGGGAACACTGAGGTCCACATTATAATAGGACTTCTACATATTGATTGGAGAGGTGGGGACAAAATTTAGTCTGTGATGTTTTCTATGACTCTAATATCTTCTGATTTTTTTCCTACCACAGCCTCTTATTCTTTTTATATATTTTTTTTGCTGCCTCTTTCCTTTTCTCAGAATCATCCAATTTCTTTAATTTATTTAACCATGTACTTTTATGTAAGCTTATACATTGATAAGCACTTTTATTCTTGTGTAGTATTTCTCTTTATTTTAAAATGTATTCTTCTCTCATAGGTTTCATCCTGACTGCAGTTGCCTTCCCTCCGTCTTCTCCTCCCAGTTACTTCCTCCATCCTTATAGCCTTACTCTATGGCTCTCTCTATATATAATGAACTGTAAATGCTGTAATTGCTTTTGTTTTCAATGACTGCTCTTCCCTTACTACATATTCTCTTTAGGTTGATCATGAGTTTATAGATTCAAATGTCATCTCATAATGATGACTTTCATATTTGCATCTATATCCAGAGTTATAACTGTGAAAATGTGTATCTGTGTGCTATAGCATACATTCAGCTATATGCTTGAAATTATGATACTAATATTAACATCAAACAACTTGAAAATGGGACATATTTTTCTCTGATACATTTACTTCCTATTCACAATCTTCTCCATTCCACTTAATAGTGGCAATACTACCTTGTGTTTTATAACCAGAAACATGGGTTCTACTGTTGCCTTGCTTTGCTCCCTTAATATCTCCTTCAAAACTTAAATTGATACACCAACAAATCATTCCAATTGTCTTGTGAAAAAAAAATAAGTGGGATCTGCCTCTGAACTGTACTGTGATCATTCACAGGGAAGGTATCTTGTTCTTGTTATCACAGCTTGGAAGCTTGTCTTCTTGCTTTTATTATTGTTTTCTTCTAACAGAATGAGGGTGGTGTGGTTTTGTGTGTGTGTGTGTGTGTGTGTGTGTGTGTGTGTGTGTGTGTGTGTTGATTAAGTAATGTAGCTTTCTTACTTAGGTTTATTCAGTGGCTGAGAAGTACTTAAAGAAATGTTCAATATCCTTAGTCATCAGGGAAATGCAAATCAAAACAACCCTGAAATTTCACCTCACACCAGTCAGAATGGCTAAGATCAAAAACTCAGGCCGGACTGTTGTGGCACACGTCTTTAATCCCAACACTTGGGAGGCAGAGGCAGGTGGATTTCTGAGTTCGAGGGCAGCCTGGTCTACAGAGTGAGTTCTAGGACAGCCAGGGCTACACAGAGAAACCCTGTCTCGAAAAACAAAACAAAACAAAACAAAACAAAACAAACAAACAAAAACCTCAGGTGACAGCAGATGCTGGTGAGGATGTGGAGAAAGAGGAACACTCCTCCACTGCTGCTGGAATTGCAAACTGGTACAATCACTCTGGAAATCAGTTTGGCAGTTCCTCAGAAAATTGGACATAGTACTACTTGAGGACCCAGCAATACCTCTCCTGGGCATATACCCAGAAGATGCTCCAACATGTAATAAGGACACATGCTCCACTATGTTCGAAGTAGCTTTATTTATAATAGCCAGAAGCTGGAAAGAACCCAGATGTCCCTCAACAGTGGAATGGATACAGAAAATGTGGTACATTTACACAATAGAGTACTACTTAGCTATTAAAAACAATGAATTTATGAAATTCTTAGGCAAATGGATAGATCTAGAGGATATCATCCTGAGTGAGGTAATCCAATCACAAAAGAACACATATGATATGTACTCACTGATAAGTGGATATTAGCCCTGAAGTTCAGAATACCCAAGATACAGTTCACAGACCATATGAAGCTCAAGAAGAAGGAAGAACAAAGTGTAGATACTTCAATCCTTCTAAGAAAGGGAAACAAAATACCCATGGAAGGAGTTATAGAGACAAAGTGTGGAGCAGAGACTGAAGGAATGACCATCCAATGACTGCCCCACCTGGGGATCCATCCCATATACAGTCACCAAGCCCAGACACTATTGTGGATGCCAACAAGTGCTTGCTGACAGGAGCCTGATAGAGCTGTCTCCTGAGAGGCTCTGCCAGTGCCTGACAAATACAGAAGTGGATGCTCGCAGCCATCCATTGGACAGAGCACAGGGTCCCTAATGAAGGAGCTAGAGAAAGTACCCAAGGAGCTGAAGGGGTTTGCAGCCCCATAGGAGGAACAACAATATGAACTAACCTGCACCCCCAGAGCTCCCAGGGACTAAACCACCAATCAAAGAAAAAACATGGTGGGACTCATGACTTCAGCTGCATATGTAGCAGAGGATGGCCTAGTCGGTCATCAATGGGAGGAAAGGCCCTTGGTTCTGTGAAGGTTCTATGCCCCAGTGTAGGGGAATGCCAGGGCCGGGAAGAAGGAGGGGTGGGTTGGTGAGCAGGGGGAGAGGGAGGGGATAGGGAGTTTTTGGAGGGGAAACCAGGAAAGGGCAATGTAAATAAAGAAAATATCTAATAAAAAAGGTACAAAGCACCATACTATAAATTATCAACGTGTGTTGGAACCACATCACACACCAAGTTATTAAAATCCTATCAGGAAAACTAGGCCCGAGAACTGTGGAACATGTGAGACTCAGAAAGCATGAGTTTATCCTTCACCTGGACCCAGTAAAGAGAACACCATGATTCTGATGGCAATGATCCCCCAGCAGCCTGTCATCTGAATGCGTGGTGTGAGTATCATTGGACTGACAGAGAATTCCCAACTGTCCCAGAGGTTTCAGCTCAACCATGTCCACACTGATGACAGGGCTTACCCGAATTCCTATCTTCCCATCTGTCTGTTCCTCTTGACTCAGGTCTGCACCTTGCCTCTACAGCTTCCATGGCCCCATGTATCTTACCTCAGCAGCTCAACTCTGAACCTGTGACTTATCTTTTTGGTAATACATCCAGCATCTCCTTTATGGGGTTCACTATCCAAGCCCCACAGATATTCTCTTTACATCCTAATTAGCCTTTTGCCTGTGCCTTCTGTAAGGCTTCTTTTGGATTCCTTGAACATTGCTATAGTCCTCTAATGCTTTTATGGCCATTTTCTTTTCTTTATAAATTTAATTTTATTTGTAATTCATTTTTTACATTCCATATTCCATTCCCCGCCCCTCCCCAATCTATCCCTGGATTGCTCCAAATACCACACCTCCTCCACACCCCACCCTGGTTCCACGTGGATGCCCCCACCCTCCACCCCATCTGACTGCTAAACTCCCTAGGGGTTGCCTGTCTCCATTCTTTCTGCTGGCCCTCAGGGCTTCAGTTCGTGACCATTTTCTTTCTTTCTTTTTTTTCACCCTGGTCCAAAGATTTTATTATTATATCTAAGTACAGTGTAGCTATCTTCAGATGTGCCAGAGAGGGCATCAGGTCTCATTACAGGTGGTTGTGAGCCACCATGTTGGTTGCTGGGATTTGAACTCGGGACCTTCGGAAGAGCAGTCAGTGCTCTTACCTGCTGAGCCATCTTGTCAGCCCCTTATAGACATTTTCTAACTTACATATATGTATATAGATATAAATATGATGTGCTATAGAATTTGTGATTTGAGACTTAATTAATAATTAAGATTGAAATAAAAGAAACTGTGCTTGCCCACAGCCAGCTCTCAAGGGGAGTTGAAATTACTTGGAAAATTGCTACAAAACAAAACAAGAACAGCAGCAGCAACAACAACAACAACAAACCCTGTTGTTCATTTTGAGTTGACTGTTATTCAATAAATTCTGGTATTGTGGAAAGACATAAACATGCCTGCATACATTTCTGACATAACACTCACAATAAGAACATAGTTAAAGCAACTATTTCATTAAGGGCTCTCTTATAACTCTGAACAGACATTCTTGAGCCTCTGTGGTTTGGGGGGAACCATTATGATATGACCTTAAATCCTACATAATTCCCATGTGTCAACACTATTGAACATATCTGACTGACCATTCCTATGGTGGCTATTTATTCTCTCATTCTAGATTCTGACTAGTCCTGTGCCAGTATGGTGGCGACAGCGCTCTGTGTTATCTGCCTATTGTTTTCTGACTCAGTTCTCTCGGGGCTCTAGACTTCTATATTGGTCAATTAGATGAAATATCATATCACCAACAAAGAAAATAAATCAGCCCTAGAAAGAAAACTGACTCAAATTAAATTGTGGTCAGGCTATATATAGGTTGGACTCCTAGTAGAAACCATAACAAACATTAAGTTATTGTGTCTACTTCCTGGTTCTTGTGAGCTCTTGAATTTGTGAGCATGGTTTGAGCCTAAAATCTTAGGAAATTTTGAACTAGGACTGGAAAGGAACCAGATGCTTGAAGATCAAGAAGGAAAATACATAAGTGAGGTTTTAAAAGGTGGGCACTGTAAAAATAAATGATGGAAAGAGATCTTAAAAGAAGCAGAAATAATGAATTAAGAGTGAGAGGTAAAGAATTAGCCCTGGATAAAAGGGGAAAAATGTCCAGTATACACTCAGTGTCTGTGTCTCAGAGTAAAGGTTCCTGAAATAAGCAATTAAGACTGACATTTCAATATAGATATAAATCATCAGAAGGTCATGCTGTTACAGCATCAGATGTTTATACTATTACATTGACACTCTACTACTACCAAACATATGTGTGTATACGTATATATGTATATATATTGCAATGTAATATGATTATGAAATAAAGTATTTAATATGCAATCAGCAATGCTCTTTATGATCTGTGATTCAACAAGATATAGTTTATACTCAGACAAATTTCATATTCTTCAATCTTCTCGATTTATCTCAGAAAATGAAACTGAGTTTTCTAAAAGTTTAATTTTATCTTAATAAAATTAAAAGTCTGCCTAGACCCCTTAAAGAATGTAAGACCTGTGGTTCGGCTATGCTCCTCTGACAGCTCACTGCATGGTCATCTGGTGCCCCCACTGCCTGCATCACTGCCACAAAGAAGTCTACCACTGCCTACCCAGGTGCTGCTGCTGCCGCTGCTGGTTTCTGAAGGACAGTAGAGATTACTGCCAAGAGCACAGCATGACCTCTATGCCAACAAGTGAACTGTAGAAATTCCTTACTACTCCACCAAGAAGCCCCCATAAGAGTGGATAACCTGGACACAGGCATGTTGAATTGAAATCTGCAGAGCATTTTACAAAGGCTCAGACCTGGATGGGGTAAACCTCAGTGCACTTCCTTTGTATTGCCTAAGTATTACTGGAGTGAAGAATCACTGCTTCTTGTTAGGAGGTTCATTTCATTGCCCACTTCTCCCAATACATACTCAAAGCACTGAGAATTTCAAGTGGAGTATATTGAATATTGAAGTAGACTTCAGGTTGTTTGTTTTTGTTTTATTTTTTGTTTTTAATTATTTCTGTATTCATTTTTTTAATTCCTTCATAACCCTATTGGTTTTTTTTTTAACTAAATTAACATGGCTCGAAGGAACCACCTTGCTCCTGTGGAAGTCACATACAAGAACATGATATTTCTTATTACACACAATCCAACCAATGCAACCTTAAACAAATTTATAGAGGAACTTAAGAAGTATGGAGTTACTACAGTAGTAAGAGTATGTGAAGCAACTTACGACACCACTCTTGTGAAGAAAAAAGGCATTTGTGTTCTTGACTGGCCTTTTGATGATGGTGCACCATCATCCAACCAGATTGTAGATGACTGGCTAAGTCTTGTGAAGATTAAATTTAGTGAATGACCTGGTTGCTGTATTGCTGTCCATTGTGTCCCAGGCCTTGGCAGAGCTCCGGTGCTTGTTGCCCTAGCATTAATTGTAGGTAGCAGCTTTTGTATCTGGACAAGTACCTTCCAAAAATGTGGCTCCACTTCAAGGATTCCAATGGTCATAGAAACAACTGTTGTATTCAATAAAACCGGAGTGCCTCGTATTCTATCTGCTAAAAGCAGCCCCAGCTGTTAAAACAAGCACTCATCCCAAAAGTGCACGGTTTACATTTCCTGGACATACAGAAAATATTTCTACTTATCAAGAACTTAAGCTCCACAAAAGCCTTTGAGAAGCTACTCTATCATTCCAATTTGAAAACATGAATGGAAAATTCTTAGGGTCTGTTCTTCTCTTCCTTTGGTATCTTCTAGTAATAATAAATGTTCTCAAACGGTGTAAAAACAACAACAACAAAAAAAACAAAACAAAACAAAAAAAAAAAAAAACGGAGTGCCTGATGCCTTGGAAGTGGAACTTCAGATGGGACCTAATTTGTAATATGTAATTACCCAATGTGACAGCTTACTGAACAGTCTACTGAAGCTCCACAGGAATATTGAAAATCAGTCTTACCAGGCCACAAGCTTGACAGAATTGCAAGCTCTATATGTGGGCTATGATCAACATGTTTGGACACTTAGCAAAAGATTTTTACTGATCATCATTTAAAATGTGCTTGTTATTTGTACCAATTGACCTTTCCTAAAATAAGGTATTGAGTTATGTCATTAAATGTGCTCCTGTGCCAGAATATTATTAGTCTATAAGGAATTTAGAAGGACTCAGTGCCAAAATAACCAAGCACAATACTTGTATATTTTTAGCATCATACAGAACCAAAATTGCAGGAACTAAGAACTCTAGAGCATCCATGGTGTATCCCTCCAGTCATTTCAAACACTGCAGGGCTTCTCCCGTTATCTGCCTGCTCACTATGTTTACATCTCCCACACTTACACCAGAATACGTCAGGTTTGCTTAGCCATCCTTTATTTTTTTATTTTTTTTAAACTAAGTCTTGCGCTGATTATTTAATGCCTCTGTCTCATTTTGTTCTGTTTTGGGAAACCTCTGTTTGAAAATCAACTTTGTTACAGAAGCACATACCTTCAGTAATGTCTCCAGACAAAAAGCCTTACAGTTAACTTAATGTTTGCACTCAGAAGTGCAACCTAACAGGGAGGGCCTAAAAAAGAAAGGAGAGGAGGCTATTAAATATTTTTAGTAATATGTTGCCTTTGTCTTGTGCAGAACATGTAGAGTATGCTCTTTAATTTAGTAAATTATTTTAAGATGTAGAGATACATTGTTGTAGCTAACCAATACTTAATAGAAATTTCTGAAATGTTTGTGTTCTCCATACCTATCACAAGTTTTCCAGCTTGTTTGAATTATGAGGAGGCAACCATGAGAAGACTGCAATTAGAGGCATTTTTTACATTCTTTTTATTTATGTTTGAATTATGGTTTTTCCCCTTTTCTTCCCAGTCTCTTGCCAAAAAAAAAAAAAAAAAAAAAAAAGGTGGGATCTGCTAGTGAACTGAGCAGAAATACTTTATATGCCCTTTGAGCTATATAACTTAATAATTGCATACTTGATCATTTGTTTTATTATGTAATTGATAAAATGATGATGTATAGTAATGTTAGTTCAACCATATATTTATACTGTCTGGGAATGTGTGGTTATAGTTCTGTGGGAGAAATAGTTTGTCAGTCTTCACCAGCTTGTAAAAACTTAGTGCGAGAGCTTCAACGTCTAAATAAATGATGAAACACATTTGTCACTGAGGTCACTTTGCTTAAAATTAACTGAATATTTAATGCCTTAATTTGTATAAAACAATGGATTCAGTTAACTATCATTTCAATATATGGACAAATTTGTTAGGATTACCAACTACTTTTTTATTGCAAATTTCTCTTTAAAGGTCTAGATAATTGTGAGTCAGTTGAACGTTGGCACCGAGGGGAAACAGTTTGTAATAGGTGATGACCTTGATTTTAAGTTCAGTTCCATCAGTCACTTGTAGCTCTGTGCAGTTTCCAGTCCAGTTTTCTCATTTTTAAGTTTATTACATGCCTGTATATATTTTGAAATTAATTTGAACCTGAGCATTTGGCACATGATGGCTTAATAAATTTTAACTGTCAATAATCTGAAAAAAAAAAAGACTGTACGGCCTGGTTGATACAGTTCTTCCTTTTAACTGATTTGGGGCTTCTGACAGAGTAGGCATTCTGAGCTTTTTTCCTAATATCCACTTATCAGTGAGTGTATACCATGGAAGCAGGAGGAGGGGGGGTGAGATGGGGGTTTCTGGAGGGGAAATCAGAAAAAGGGATAATATTTGACAATGTTAACCATCATAATATAGCCCTCATTTTCAAATCTTAAAAATTTACTTAAAACCTCACAATACAGCCAGGCAGTGGAGGTACACACCTTAATCACAGAATCTGGGAGGCAGACACAGGCAGATATCTGACTTCAAGCCCAACCTGGTGTACAGAATGAGTCCCAGGACAGCTAGGACTACACAGAAAAATCCTGTGTCAAAAAATAAAACCAAGCATACAAAAATCTGAGAATACCAATTAAATATGATATATCATTTTATTATAGGCAAAGAATCTCAGAACATTTGTGGCTTCCTTAAATTTATACTGCTAGCAGTTGCTAAGACTCAAGATCAGATACTAAGTGTGCTTCAGTTATTGAAGCACATGGATTACCTCTGAGCATTGTGAAATGCAGTTAAATTCTATCTGCCTTTGCCCTAAGGAACACCATTACCAAAAACCAAGTTGGAGAGGAAAGGGTTTATTTGCCTCATATTTCCACATTACTGTTCATCACTGAAGCAGCTCAGGACTGGAACTCAAATGGGCCAGAAATCTGAGGGCAGAGGTTGATATAGAAGCCATGGAGGCATGCTACTTACTGGCTTTCTCCCCTTGGCTTGCTCAGCCTGCTTTCTTACAAAACCCAGGACCACCTCGTACAGGTATGGCACCACCCACCATGGACTGGGCCCCAACATATCAATCACTAATTAAGAAAATGCCCTCCCTGGGAAATAGTGTCACATGCCTTTAATCCCAGAACTCGGGAGGGACAAGCAGGTGGATATCTGTGAGTTCGAGGCCACCCTGATATACAAAGAAAGAGAGAGTTCCAGGACAGCCTTTTTTTTTCTTTTTTTTTTAATTTTCAATATTTTTATTACATATTTTCCTCAATTACATTTCCAATGCTATCCCAAAAGTCCCCCATAGCGCCCCCCACTTCCCTACCCACCCATTCCCATTCTTTTGGCCCTGGCATTCCCCTATATTGGGGCATATAAAGTTTGCCAGTCCAATGGGCCTCTCTTTCCAATGATGGCCGACTAGGCCATCTTTCGATACATATGCAGCTAGAGACAAGAGCTCCGGGGTACTGGTTAGTTCATCATGTTGTTCCAACAATAGGGTTGCAGATCCCTTTAGCTCCTTGGGTACTTTCTCTAGCTTCTCCATTGGGAGCCCTGTGATACCTCCAATAGCTGACTGTGAACATCCACTCCTGTGTTTGCTAGGCCCCGGCATCGTCTCACAAGACACAGCTATATTTGGGTCCTTTCAGCAAAATCTTGCTAGTGTATGCAATGGTGTCAGTGTTTAGAAGCTGCTTATGGGAAGGATCCCTGGATACGGCAGTCTCTAAATGGTCCATCCTTTCATCACAGCTACGAACTTTGTCTCTGTAACTCCTTCCCTGGGTGTTTTGTTCCCAATTCTAAGAAGGGGCACAGTGTCCACACTTTGGTCTTCATTCTTCTTGAGTTTCATGCGTTTAGTAAATTGTATCTTATATCTTGGGTATCCTAAGTTTGAGTGGAACACAGCTTCTGCTCCAATCCAATTGCGCGCGGGACCTGAGACTGCATTAGTTAGGGAAGCAGAAAACCGGCCTGAGTAGGACCACAGGCCTCTTCCGGCCGGACCAGCACCTGGGTAGCTAGAGCGCAGGACAGCCTTTTAAGTATCACATTAGCTTCCTCAATTGCTGAGGACCTTTGGACTGCATGCCCCAAGAGTATACCTAGGAACTTGTCCATGAGAATTTATGTATCCCTTTATTCAGCTTCTCATTTGCCACTAAGATCTCATCTTTCAGTAGAGATCACTTTCACAAAAATAGAGCCTCTCAAACTCACATTTTTATTCTTGAGGAAAATGACAGTGACCCTAAAGGAGAAGTTAGCCATGATCGTATCACTATTAGCAACAGGGACAAAACACAAACTTGCTCATCTATCTTGCACTCACTGAGCATCAATTCCTTTTGTGAGATATCCCACTGATCGAGATACTCAGACGAACAGTACTTAGCCCCTAGCCCTTTAAGCTGAGATCTTCTGAATGAGAAGTATCTTAGATACCCTAAGAATGCTTGGCCATTACTAAGATTATTTGAACTGCATCAGAGTAAATTGTTTCTAAATGGTCCTTAAGACATGAATTAATTATAGTCAACTCACTGACAAAAAAAAAGCAACTTCAGAAAGGGAAAGTTTATTTTTCTTCATGCGTTGAAGCTGTAATCTATGAGGTGGGAAAAGGGGTTGCAGTTGGCACAGTTTCAGGTGGTGGCAGCAAGAAACTGAAAGCGTTTGCTTACATCTCCATGATCAGAAATGAGAGAGCAGGGAATGCTGGCTATTGGCTGGCTTTCTCCTTTGTATCTTTTAAAATATATCAGTCCTTGGGATCTGCTGTCTGTAGTTAATTAGCTTTGGAAATTCACTTCCAGACACACATGGAGATATGTCACCTCAGTGACTCTAAATCCAGTCTAATTGGCAATGAATCATCACATAATCATCACATAACTGTGTGGGGACATAGAACAGTTGCAAAATTACCCTAGAGTCTTTTTTGGTTTGACCTACATCACATGTGCATATATATTTGAAATGGAGTTGTGGTGCCTAAGGTGGTCCTGATTTCATGTATTCAAGTAACTGTGCCTCAGCCTCTTGTATACATGGGGCTACAGGCATGCACTATTGTGCCCAGGTGGCACTTACTTGTTTTATACAGTCAATTTAAAATTGAGAACATTCACATTTTAAAAATATAGACGTTTGGATTATTCTGGGAAAAAATAAATCAGAAATCTGGCCTTAATAGACCAATGTTGTGGAAATAATTCTCGGGAATTAATGAGTTATTGAATGCTTTATATGGGCTGGTGATAGCTAATTCAGTTAGTCCATAAGCAGCATCTTTCACCCATTGCGGCTGTCTACTCAGTAGAGGAAGCATATCTCTTCTAAGCCAGACTAACTTACCAACTATCTGAACTGTGTCTAACAGCAGGTGGCAGTACTAAACTGCTCATCCGAGTAGGAAAGCTACTATGACTCACCCACAGGCTTCATTCCGAGACCATTCTTCTTTTCCTCTGAAATATTCACCTTTGAAAATGCAACATTGCTATATTTTAGTCAATTTGTATTATGACAAAATGAGTTATAACCAAAGATTTGGTGCTATTAGCAATGCAAACAGGAATATGTAAGGTATGAGCAAAAAAGTCTTGCTACCAGGGGAACATTCTTCAATTTAAGAGCTAAAACTCAGCTGGGTGTAGTGGTATACACTTTTACTTAATCTTAGCACTTGGGAGGCAGAGGAAATTGGATCTCTGTGAATTTGAGGCTAGCCTGGTCTATATAATGAGTTCTAGGACAGTCAGAGCTATATAATGAGGCCCTATCTCTGCGGAGTGGGGGGGACACCTAGAACATACGAGTGGGTCTTTATGGCTTCATACTAGGCAATGGTTTAGATATGGCATCAAAAGCACAAAGAACAAAAAGACAAAACCAAGATAAATGGGACCTCATCAAAACTTAAATTGCTCTTGCTACAAAGGGCACTATCAAGAAAAGGAAGAGACAATCTGTAGAACTGGAAACAAAATTTCCAATCACATATACCATAAGAAATGTTAGAGGATATTTAATTCTTACAAATGAACACATTAAGAATAAAATAGAGGTAGATGTTGTAGCTTAGTAAGTAAAGGGGCTTGCTTCCAAACTTGATGGCTTGATTTTGATTCCTGGAGCACATGGTGGAATGAAGGAACCAACTATGGCAAATCACACTTTGACCTCCACATGCCCACAGTGGCATTCACACACACACACACACACACACGCACACACATGTACACAAGCATGCTCATACACACACATGCACACATGTATGCACTAAATCAATAAATAAATGTTTAAAAATTGACAGAAAAATGGAGCAATTTAAAAATAGTCAAAGTATCTGGATACACACTTTCCCAAAGAAGAAAACAAAAGTTTAATAAGCAGAAAAAATATATACTTGATCTCATTAATAATCATGGAAGTGCAAAAACCACAATGAGATACCACTCACTCCATATAGGTAGGATACCTAAAATTCCTGAACAGATATTAACAAATGTTGGCAATTATGTGGACAAGTTGGAAGCTTTGCTAATAGGATTGCTGAGGTAAAGGGCACAAATGTAACCTGAAAATCTACATCTGTGTCCTACGTATATAGCAAATAATAATAAGCTGTTAGAGCTTTCTTGACCAAAAACATTTTTTTCTTATTATACTATGGAGGTAGATAGGAGACAGGAGAGAGAGAGACAGGCAGACAGAGACAGAGGCAGATAGAGACAGAGATGGACAGAGAGACAGAGAATACATGTAGAGGGGCAAGAGATGGACAGGAAGAGGAAGGATTCAATATTTCATGGTGGCCAAATTAATCATGTACTGGAGAAAATGATGACCTGGCTCTCAGTAGATTGCAGGTAAATGAAACCTAAAGTCCCAAGATTCAGTCATCACTCATAGTGGGGCAAGTGGTGGCTGAACAAGGGAATTTTAAAAATGTTGGGATGTCCAACAGAGGTAAGTTTAGATCAATCTCTGAATCAGGGGGCTGAATCACAAAACTTGCCATGACTTTGAAGCCAGCCTGGGCTACTTAGTAAGTACAGAGTCAGCCTAAGATACACACTGAGACCTTGTCTTAAAATAAAAATCAATCATAGGGCTAAAAATCAGAAAAGCAAGGTTCATTCTGGGCTCAGAAGCCATAGAATAAACACTACCACAAAAGATACTGAATACTCAATGTGAACTAACTGGTTTCTTGAAAACCTTCATAGAATGTCTACTATATTCTTTAAGAGGCTGACATAAACATTTCGCAAGTGTTCCTTCATAAGTGTGCCCATGGGTTGTTTTTTTTTTTTTTAAAGGCTTTATTGTAGTTATTTGCTTTTGCTTTTGCTTTTGCTTTTGTTTTGTTTTGTTGTTTTGTGGGTTTTTTTTTTTTTGAGACAGGGTCTCACAGTGTTGGTCTTGATCTTATAGGCATCCACCTGCCTCAAGTTCAGGGGATTAAAGTTCTGCTCCATGTTCAGTCTTTTTGTCCATTTTAAATTACAGCTTAATAGCCATTCAAAAAAGAACATAAGAACGGAGCATGATAAGAGGAGTGTGTCAGTATTTTGGTGCTCTACATTTTAAATGGGAACCTTTGCAAACCAGGACAAAAGTAAAATGGTGCCTTGTGAAAACCAAACAAACAAAAGGGGTGGGGGGAGTCCTTAATTGCTCAGGTTGCAAACACTGATGGTATATGGACCTCTTCCCTCTCCATATCTACAGAGTCATCATAGTTTGTTGGTTTATTTTTCTCACCTAATGTACCCCACATCTGTTCCTCTGTTTTCGATCATATTACGGCTCTATTAGACCAGGTGCTCATCAATTCATGCTTGCAAAACAACATGACTAACTAATATAGGAAAAAATGAAAGTGTCAGTTTTATAGTTAAATAACTGTGAATTTTTCTCTCAGAGAAAGAAATTGTGTTTGTTTTAGCCAAACACCTATCTAGGTGTTTTCATTGCTCAAACATTACAGCATGGATGGGCTAAGCCTAGAGTTGAACTGCTCTGCTTGGAAAATTAGCAGTAATGGCTTGGTTGGGGGATGTAATGGATTGGTTCAGTGACTCTGTAACCTATGGAAAGATAGGGAGAGGTTAATGGGAGAATAAAAGAAAGTTGAACACTGGGAAAGCTAAAGCCTTTGTGTAATGGCTAAGGAGCTTTAAATGAATCAAATCTCTCATATTTAAATGTTTGAAAATACATTTTTATTTTTCTTTGAGAATTTTGCAGATGCATACATTGTATTTTGATCCTAGCCACCCTCAGGGAGAGAGTAGCTTAAATCCAAGCAAAGGGTGATTGGTTTGCTTTGGGAACTTCCAAGCCAGTAGGAGAGCCTCAAGAACTCATATAAGTAACTATAACAGAAAGAAGAATATAATTAACTACATATAGAAATCCAAATGAAATTCTTTTCATAGTGAGAAGAACAATCACAGGTTGTATAGACCAAACACAATTTTGTGGCAGTGGACTGATAAGGACTGGAGTTTGCAAGGTAAGTAATATTTTTATAGGTAAATAGAACTGAAATCAAATGTTAGACAGTGGATCATTATCTCTCATAAGATCAAATGGCAACTTTCAACAGCCTTGAAAGATAAAAATGCTGCTTCACTTTTAAGTAAAAGATGGAAATTTTCATTATCCACCAAAATAACACGCATCTTTTATAAATCTCAGACATCTACTCTTTTAATGCAATATACCAAAGGGAAACATTTAATCAGGGCTCTCCGACTAGTGTTTCCCTCTACTAATAAATAGAATTTTATCTCTTTTTCATGAATCTCACATTATGTAACAGCATCCAAATAAATACAGAAAAATAAATTTCATACTTCATTCATTGTTCTTGAAAGTTTTGGTGATAAAGAATAACAAGAATCCCGTTAGAATCAGGAATTGTAATGTTGTAATTCAGAAGTTGAAAGATAATGGTCCTATAGCATGATTAATTGGATTCAGTGAAAATCTATACAAACTAGTATTATCCTATGGACCAAACTGTGTGGTCAACTGGGAAACAAATGGCCCTCCATTTTATTTCCTGTTGGAAAAGTCATTGCAGGTTGAGAATTGGGAAATAAAATCAAAGACATATTTCTGAACAGTACTCTTGTTGTTGGTAAATCTCCTATGAAAAGTGATATTTTCATCAACTTATCCCAAATTTACCTCACTGTAAGAACTAGCTGTAAGATTCTACCTGGAAGGCCAGATGTCTCCATCATTTTCAGACAATGGAAGAAAGACCACAGTGCTTATAAGCCAGGTGCATTTTTTATAGCACTGGTTGCTTCATTTAGGAGATATAGTTTAGGGAGCATAGAAACCTTGTTAAGGAGAAATAGAATAGTTTAGCCTGATTACAGATCAACTATTCTTGCATATCTTTTCAACTTAGATCCTGCCTTCTTACAAGCTAGCTTAGGTACTCTCAAAGCTATTTATTTTTGAGGTCAGTAAACACTCTTGGAAAACTACAGATTAGGCATCCAGTAGTGTTTAGGTTTCTATTGATCCAGATTAGGCTTATGACATGAAGATGGTCCATTCAAAACTGAGAAACCAATCCAAAAAAATCTAGATAAATTATTTCGAACAACATCATAGTTCTATAAAAACTCCCTCAACTCTAATAATGAAACTGGATTAAAAACTTAAGTATTATAATAATGGAGTTGAAGATGCCTCTTGCTATAATAAACTCCTTAAAATTTTACCACTATGTAAGTAAAGCTTTAATAAGTAAGAGAATATAAACCTCAATGTCATCTCTAAATCCATGTGTGGCTCACCTGTGGCTACGGAGTCATTTGGTTCTTGAATCTAAAATGGTGACAGCTACAATGACATCTTCCATTCAATTTATAGTATTGGACAGAATCAAAGCATTGGAATTCATTTGCCTGAGTCATAAATTATTGCCATGCCAGTGAAAACAGGAAGTACATTCAAAGCCTTTTTAATGCCAGAGAGCTTTTCTCTCCATCCATTTTCCTTGATCCTTTCTCATTCACCCCAATCTCAACCATTTTAAACATAAAATGGAAGTGTGGCTGACTCCAGTGGGGTTACATGGTAAACACCTGCTGAACACCATATACGGGTACATATGTAATTCATATTTGCTTTGATGGGGATGAGACAGCATCTCTCTATGTAGCTCTGGCTGTCCTGGAACTCACTCTGTAGACCAAGCTGGCCTTGAATTCATAGAAATCTGCCTGATTTCTGCCTCCTGAATGCTGGGTTAAATGTTGACATGACTAAGGTAATGATATTTTGTCCCAGCTTTATTTTGCACATACCTAGACACTTCTCAATTTCATCCCTAACAATCACACCTACCTTGGTAACA
The DNA here is from genome assembly GCF_978045245.1 of Mus caroli. Taxonomy (NCBI): domain Eukaryota; kingdom Metazoa; phylum Chordata; class Mammalia; order Rodentia; family Muridae; genus Mus; species Mus caroli. The sequence goes on along the minus strand of NW_028227260.1, from coordinate 33,327,827 downwards.
CTTTTGAGACTATCTGTGAAACTGACCATGGTCCAGAAGTAAATAAAATAATTGGTGTTTGTACAAGCTTAAACTAAAACTAAACTAAAAGGAAGTGTAAATAAAAAAAATTATCATGATATACCTAAAAATACTGTTGAACCTTGCAAAAAGTAAGATATTACTAGGCCATCCCAAATTCCTCATTAATGTAATCCTAGCCCCCTCCCTTGAAGCACTGATGTAGTTGTGGTTTTCTCTTTTTAAGACACTGTACCCTGGAGCTTTGTCACCAAGAGACTTTTCAGAGGCATGTGCCTGTCTTCAGTCTGACCATTAATTAAAGGACTCAACAGTTTTAATTGGCTTAATCAGTTTGGTTGTTAAGAATTACCTCATGTGGATCATTTCATTTGGAGGCCCCAACAATATCCCCAATTCTTTGCTGGACTGAGCCTTGCTTCCAGCTTTCCTGGCTGAACCCCCTGACAAATATTCCAGGGCTCCCTTGAGATTGAGGAGGGCATGCTGATTTGGGGAGTCTTATTCTTAATTTGGGAAGAAATTTTCTGACAAACTCTCCTTCTCCAGTTTTGCCTTGCTTAAGTGGAATGCCAATAGTAGAGGACCTGGTCTTCTGGCTCTGCCTCTAGAGAGATTTAGCTTTGGCTTTGTTTGAATGAATGCCTACCAACTATGTCAATGATCAAATATGTGCTGGGCAAGTTTGGCTCAGGGAGTTGTTTATTTGATTTATTGATTTTTGCTGTTGCTATTTCAGATTGTCTCCACCCCTCAATGGGGAGTTGGGGGTGGCCTCACTCTGATTGACTGTTGGAGATTCTGCCTGTGTCTTGGGATTCTGCCACTAGATGGTATTGTGTACATGCCATTGTTTGCTCTGGTTGCCCCCCCCCTTTATTTTCTTCTCCAGAGGAGTCACCCAGTTTCTCTAGATTCTATCACCAGGTGGAATGCTCTGTAGACTGTTGTTGTAGTTTTCTGGTTTTTTGTCAATAAAAGCGGCTTCTTTCCTTTTCAAGATGCAAAACTTCCAATCATACCAATCTACTCCTAGAGCCACCCCCCAACTTTGGCATCCGAGTTTCATCTGCTCCAACAACATGGGGGTTTATAGCAGATATTACCTGTGGTTGTCCACTTTTCAGTGTTGATGCTGCTGGGTTGGTCATATTTTCTACTTTGTCGAGTTACATACATTTTCTTCTACTGGAGGGACCACCAAATCTAAACTATAACCCCTTTCAATGTAGGTTTAGGAATTTCTCCAAAGGGTTTAGGGATGAGTATAGGGGTGCACTCTAAAGGAAGACTGTGCACTCACTATGACATTGACTGGTCATCATATGAAGTGGGATGGTCATCCACTGGTTCCTTAGATCCAGCTATTGCAAAAGCAGTTTGGCTCAATGTCATAGGACCCCAGGCACCCTGATCAGTTCTTTATATTGATCAATGGCTGACACTTGTTCAAACCCTATCTGCTTGGTACCTCTAGAGATTAGTCTGCTGTTTGGTGTTTCTAAAAACCTCTCTCCCCATTGGCCTCCCACCACCTGTCCTGTCCCCTACAGAGGCCAAGGATTCTCTATTGGATTCCCTGCCTATAACCCATCTCCCTCTGTGAACATCACCATCCCTCCTGATGAAGATAGCAAGTTTCCCCAACTTCTCACATTTCTTACATCAAATTTGGCTTCCTGATTGTTGGGCCAACAAGCTCTGAAGCCAACTCAGATTCAGGCTCCTGTTTTTTTCTGGTGTGAGAGGCCCTATTCCATCCTAATGCGGGGGGGGGGGGTGGCAATCACATAGAGGAAGGTTGTCACTCTTTCCTGATATGTGTTTCTTTCTCTACTTCAAATCTATATGGCTTTAAAAAAAAAACAAACCAGACACCAAGCCACTCCCTGTTTTTCTAATAAGCCTCAAGCTCTAACTGCCCTCCTAGAATCTGTCCTCTATACCCATTGTCCTAACTGGGTCCGGGATGATTTCCAGAGGTTTCTTCTGACTTTATTTATACTTCCAGAGGAAAGGACATATTGGGCTAGAGGCAAGGAGGCAAGGGAGATTTAAAAAAAAAACAACAACAACAACAACAAAACCCGCCACTAGTATGGATGCTGAAAAGTTACTCAGTTTTGAGGCAGCTTTTATATCCAAGAACCTTGTTTGGGACACCAATAATTACATAGGTTCCCAAGAAATAGATACTTTTCATTACAATTCAGGGTGTAACTCAAAAGCCATTAATTTGTCTAAGTCTACTAAGGCTCATCAGGGCTCATCAGAATCCTGTGATTACAAGATTTCTGAATTTACACTATTTTGAATTTCCACTGGCTCCAAAAAAAAAAAAAAAAAAAAAAGCTAGGGCATTAAATTTGCCTTTTGTCACTCAATCCTCCATATTTATCAGCAAAAACTGCAAAAGTTACAGAGATTTGAAGGGATAAATATTTCCCAGCTCCCCAAAGTGACCCAAAATGGTTACAATAACCAGGGCACTTAGAAACAAAAGCAAGCTGCCTTGGCTCCTGGTTGGGCCACATGCAGACAGGTATAGATTATGCTGATTGCTTTCCAGTCAGTTCTCCTTGAGCTCCATACAGCTTGTGTCCAAGGGAGAGATAATAAATAAATAAATAAATAAATAAATAAATAAATAAATAACAGAGAAGATGGAACAGACCCTATTGGAAAGGAATCAATATGCTTACTATATGGGAAAAATGGATACTGGAGGAATGAATGTCCAACCTGCCCCAAAGTCAGGAAAGCAGTGACCCACCACACCACAAGAGAGATGGATAGTGAAACAGAATAAAGGGACATGGGCTCTGCCTTCTTAGGCCCCCAACAGTCCTTGTGCATCAATAGCAGGCTACTCAGTTAAATTTTTGGTAGACACAGGGGCAGTGGTTTTGTTTTTAAAACTCCAATAGAGCCAGTTACCAATAAAAAAGAGCAATACAGTGAGCCACAGACACAATTAAGGACCATAATGAATGATCATCCTGGGCCACAAACATGTGACTCACTCATTCGTAGTGGTCCCAAATTTCCCTTTCCCCCTTCTAAGCAGAGATCTCCAAAAATTAGGCACCACGATTACCTTTACTCCTCAAGAAACTAAAATTTCCTTTACACATGCTCAGCTTAACAGCACCTCTTTCTGAAGAATATTTCCTAGCTCTTTCAGAGTCACAGCAGAAACAAATCTAGACCCAGGAATCATGCTCCAGGACTGGTAACAACAGTTTTCTGAAGAATGGGCTGAGATATCCTCTGGGCTTGACAACATACTACCCACCAGTTGCAGTAAATCTCTCTTAACTCCAGTCATACCAAGGAGGGCCCATCAATATCCCAGGAACCAAAAGGCTGCACTGGGAAACTTTTCCATGCCAAGAAACCCTTGGAAGCTATCATTCTTATCCCAATTCCAGTTGTCTTGGAATATAACTTTCCTGCCTGTCCATAAGACAGGGACCTCAGATTATTGGACAGTCCAAGATGTCTGCGAGGTAAACCGACTAAAAGCATTCTTCCCACTGTTCCAAATCTACACACTTTGCTCAGTCTCTTCTTGCCAGACAAACAGGTCTATAGGGTTCTAGACCTTGAGGATACTTTCTCTTCCATTCTCCTTGCACCCATGAGTCGTCCCATATTTTGACTTTGGACTGACCCATATTTGAGAATGGGTTGATCCAGTATCCAATGAGACTAGCCAGCTAACCTAGTCATGACCACTCCAAGGGTTCAAAAATTTCCCCACACTCTTTGGGGAGATATTACAAAAAGACTTACAGGATTCAGAGTGTCCCACCTTGATTCAACTCTGCTCCAGTATGTAGATAATCTTTTGCCAACAGCAGCCAATTCTCACCAGTATAAAAAACACTAAGGACCTGTTTCAGTTGTTCCAGACATTGGGATATTATGTCTCCATTTAAAAGAAAAGGCCCAGCTCTGCCAAAGGGAAGTCTCCTATCTTGGATACAAGCTAGCTCAAGATAGAAGAATTCTCAGTGCTGCCCAGAAGAAAGCAGTCCATAGATCCCTGCTCTCCAAACAAAGGAGCAGGTTCAAGAATTCTTGGGGGTGGCAGAATACTGTAGGTTTTGGATTCCTATGTTTGCTGAAATCATCCAGCTTATTTATTCTTCCACCATGGGAGACTAGTCTGTGAAGTAAGCTTTATTGGAGGAACAAGCTTTCCTGCAAGTAAAGCAGACTCTAACCCAAGCCCTAGCTTTGGCCCTACCAGATGTCAGTAAACTGTTTCAACTTTGTACTGATTAGACTCAGGGACCTTGTTGAAGACCTGTAGTGTATCTATTCAAGCATTTGAACCCTATGGCCTCTGATTGGCCATCCTGTTTTTGCACCATAGTCGCAACTGCTATACTGATAAGGAAGAGTGACAAGCTTGCCCTGGTCCAGGACTTGACTCTAACAGCTCCTCCTGCTGTAGAAACCCTTCTAAGAGGGACAAATCATCAGTGGATGTCAAATGCCTGCATCATTCAATATCAGAGTCTCTTGCTTTATCTGCCCCATCTCACTTTTGCTGTGGTACAGAATCTAAACCCTGCAACATTGATCCCTGATGACAAGCCCTCCATGGCTCTGAGGACTTGATAGACATTTCTAAAGCAAGTTGCCCAGACCTCCAGGGAACCCCCCCCCTTACCTAAAGCAGAGGGTGATCTGTTTATTAATCATTTTGCATTATTTACCAGGCTGTTTAACCGGCTGCTTCTAAGCAGCCTGGTCATCAATGGAATAAGGAGATCCAGGACAGCAGTAACTACCCAATGAGCTGCAATACGGACATAAACCTTGCCACAGGGCACTTCAGTCCAAAAGGCAGAGCTAATTGCTCCCTTTCCCCTCTCTGTGTCTGTCTCTCTGTCTCTCTGTGTCTCTGTGTCTCTGTGTCTCTGTCTCTGTCTCTGTCTCTCTCTCTCTTTCTCTCTCCTCTTATGCAGGGGAAATGACAAAGAAATAAACATTTATACAGAAGCAGGTATACTTTTGCTATCCTTCATGTCCATGCCATGATTTATAATAAGAGAGAGACCTATTGACTGATAAAGGAAAATCTATTATTTAAAAAAAAAGAATAAATTCTTGCCCTCCTATAAAGGGTCTGGTTCACCCAAGGAGGCAGCTATTAGCCATTGCAAGGGGTATCAAGCCCCTTCTGACAGCCTTGGGAGAAATACCTTATAGCATCCCACACAATTGTGAAGGTGTTGAAAAGACAGACTTTAACATATGTCTAGGTAAACAGGAAGATGAAAAAAGGACCCAAAATATAAGTTTAAAATGGAACCAAGACACAGGAAAAAGTCCTAAACAGAACAGCAATGGCTTGTGCTGTAAGATCAAGAACTGACAAATGGGACCTCATAAAATTGCAAAGCTTCTATAAGGCAAAAGACACTGTCAATAAGACAAAAGGTCACCAACAGATTGGGAAAGGATTATTACCAATCCTAAATCTGATAGGGAACTAATATCCAATATATACAAAGAACTCAAGAAGCTGGACTCCAGAAATACAAATAACCCCATTAAAAATGGGGTACAGAGAATTCTCAACTGAGGAATACCAAATGGCTGAGAAGCACCTAAAAAAATGTTCAACATCCTTAATCATCAGGGAAATGCAAATCAAAACAACCTTGAGATTCCACCTCACACCAGTCAGAATGGCTAAGATCAAAAATTCAGGTGACAGTAGATGCTAGCGAGGATGTGGAGAAAGAGGAACACTCCTCCATTGCTGGTGGGATTGCAAGCTTGTACAACCACTCTGGAAGTCAGTCTGGCAGTTTCTCAGAAAACTGGTCATAGTACTACCGGAGGACCCAGCTATACCTCTCCTGGGCATATACCCAGAAGATGTTCCAACTGGTAATAAGAACACATGCTCCACTGTCACGTGTTTTGGTCGAGTCAGCAAGGAGACTGCAACCCTATAGGTGGAACAACAATATAAACTCACCAGTACCCCCAGAGCTCGCATCTCTAGCTGCATATGTAGCAGACGATGGCCTAGTCGGCCATCACTGTGAAGAGAGGCCCCTTGGTATTGCAAACTTTATATGCTTCTTTACCATCCAAAGAAGACTATATCAAACCCCCTCCATCCTATTTGCCTGATAGCCCAATCGGAGAAGACCCTGGTTGCCTTCTTTCCTTCTCCCCTCCTTCTCTTCTTCCTCCTCCTCCTCTTCAAAGTAAACTGTAGCCAAGAGCTTCTTTGGTTGGATGCCTACATTTATCAAGTCCTGAGTAGATGCTAATTATCTCCACTCCTGAACTGACATTTTTGCTATGTTGCAAGAAGCATACCACCTCCTAAATTACATACAACCTGAGGTGGCACAAGAGTGTTAGATCTGTTTTAAAGCCTGACTACTTTATTGGGAGTAATGGTATCCTCCAATTGATCAGCTTGTCTGTTTCAAGAAGTAGCCATTATGTTGGGAGATACAAAACCTCATGTGTGGAGGGTCTGTCTGACCACCAAAACATTTATTTTAACTATATTGAAGTACAGCCCAATTTTGAAAAAGAAAAATCAAAAACATTTAACTCAGTCCTATCAGTGCACCAAAGCCTAAGACATGTTTATGCTGAAGCTCTTTACAAAGTACAGAGGGCTTCATTCATAAGATGAGTTCCTGTTGACTTCAAACAATTCTCAAGATATAGGTCCTGGGAGAATGACTGAGGTAAATATAATCTCTGTGGGAGTCAGGATTTGTCCTAGCCCTAAGATAACATAGAAGTCACTAAGGCTGATAAAAAGAACAGAAGAACTCTCTCTCAAGAATGAGTTTTATGGCCTAGAAGCAAATGTGCACAATTTAAGGAGAAAGGATCTGAGATAAGTAAAACAACTTCTGTGAGATCCAGGCAGAGCCTGAATCATCAGAGAGCAAAGGCTCAGCAGGTTGTAAACTATTTCCTTTCCCAGGATTCCAGGAGGAACAGCGAAACATTTCATCCAATTAAAGAGCTAAGCTATACGTTTAACTGTTCCTGGCTTCTCTAATGCTTGTGCGTGTGTACAACAAGACAGTTTTGCCCTCTACGCCCATGTCTTGTCATGGCAAATTACCTCCTTGCTATTTCTCCCTTTCTGCTTCTTGTATTATTAAATTCGTGATTATTCTTAACCCAGAAGCTTATTTCATTTCCACAAACTTGGTACTTTGCATGCACCACTAGTCTCATTTGGTATATGACCTCAGAACATCTGTATAATAATCCAGTTTTATGCATGGTTACCAATGTACTTCCCAAAATTTATGTTTATTCTGGACCAGAGAAGAGCACCTTCTATTATACTTTGGGCTGCTCCACCAATGATACAGGAGAGCAGCTCTTCTCCTTGTCCCAATATTGGTAGGAACAAAAAATGTATCAGAGTTTTGAATTTACTCCTCCAAGAGGAAAATTCAGAAACAAAGAAAATATATGCTAGACAAAAGAAAGCTGTCTCATATTCCAGAGATCTGTGTAGGAAGCACACTACATGTCACCACAGCCAACCCCTATGCTAGTAAGAAAACAAACAAACAAACAAACAAACAAAAGCAGAAATTCCTAGGGATGTGTGGCCATCAATCAGAAAAAGGGATTGGGGCTACTTTCACCCTCAGGAACACATCTGAAGGATTGAAGGACAAGGTGTGGTAATTTGCTTTGAACCATATAATCCTTGAATCCATGAGATCCAAGTGGTGACGTTTGAGAAGCAGCTGGACAACAAACAGCCTGTTGTACTTACAAGATACCCACCCTGAATTCAGCACCTTTGATATGACTATGAAGCTGGTCCCACATGAGTCTTGTAGGCTTCAAAACCATACAGAGATGCCACTGATGAAGTATAGTGTGTACCATGGTGTGTAAATGATGGGATAGGAAAAAAAAGGACATGAGGCCTGGGGATGTAGCTCAGATGGTAGAGTGCTTGGCTAGTATCCACAAGGTATTATGCTCTAACCTGAGCTAAATAGTATACAGGGATGTGAGACTAAAGAGGAAGCAAAGTATATGATATAAGAATACCAAAGGAAAAGGTGAGTGATAATGGGAAAATGATATTCAAATAGAAATGATTGATAATTTCCCAGAAAAAAGTAATTAAATTTAGAGCTTATACGTGAATACTTCATTTAGTAAACATTACAGTGACAACACAGACATAACCAGAAGGTCAGAAGAGATCCCAAGTTGTTTCATAATATACCTGTCTATGTCAACTGCAGAATATGCCATAATACATACAGAGAGAAAAGAATCGTCCTCCTAAATTTATATTTATATTCCTTTAAAAGTACCATTTAAGGATGCAGTTATTCTAGACACACCCCTGGATTTCAAGGAAGCTCCTTTAAAGAGAGTCCTACTGCTCCAGTTGATGGGTAGCAGGCACATGCCAGAGGTCAGCTATTAGTAAGTTCAGCTATGATTTGCACTGCAAAGAGCTGGTTTTCCCAACATCATACATTTCCAAACAGACAATTTCCAGGACTGATCCAGGTGAGGGTAGCAGTATCATTTGTTCTACCTAAAGGCAGACCAGGTAAAAATTAGCATCCTCCTTGGGATGCAAAATGACATTTGATTGGACTACATTAATGATACACAACTGCTTCCACCAATACCAATCTCTTCCTGTCTCTTTCTACTTTCTTTAGGCCTGTATTTTGAATACATTTATTATATACTAAATTCCATATGGAAGGCAGCTTCATGTGAACTCATGCTGGCTTGTATTTATATGTATGTATGTCTATGTATATATGTATATACACATGTTTGTGTATATGAATATATACATATGCATACATAGACATATATACATATAAACATAAATATAGGTACATATACATATACACGTATATATGTTTGTGTACATGGCTATGTACTTAGGAATATATATTTAAATATTAAAAATTGTACACATTTTAAATATATACATATATTTATATACATAAATTTATATATTTAAGTATTTAGGAATATATTATATAAATATATAGAAAAAATATATAAATATATTGAAATTTATAAATATAAAAATTATAAAGATAATATAAATAAATTTTATATAAAGATAAAAATATATAAATGTTTTAAATGTATAAGTATAGTTATATAATATATATTACTAAACACTTACAATATCAATATTAACATATTAAAAATTTAGGAATATATACATATATAATATACATATATATAATACATATCATATCATACAGCATGCATAATGTATATAGGTGTAATGTATAATGTGTAATTAATGATATATATTATATGCATATTTATTCATATATTTACATGTATATATGAAGAGAATATTATTATAACCATATAATTATAAAAACATGATTTTAATATTATAAATTGTATTATATTTATAAATATATGTTTACATATAAATATTATATGTATTATTTTTTTAATATTTTTATTACATATTTTCCTCAATTACATTTCCAATGCTCTCCCAAAAGTCCCCCATACCCTCCCCCCCCCACTTCCCTACCCACCCATTCCCATTTTTTGGCCCTGACGTTCCCCTGTACTGGGGCATATAAAGTTTGTGTGTCCAATGGGCCTCTCTTTCCAGTGATGGCCGACTAGGCCATCTTTCCATACATATGCAGCTAGAGACAAGAGCTCCGGGGTTCTGGTTAGTTCATAATGTTGTTCCACCTATAGGGTTGCAGATCCCTTCAGCTCCTTGGGTACTTTCTCTAGCTCCTATATTAATTATATTATATTATATTTATATTATATTATATAAATTATATTATTATATTTATATATTATATTATAATTAATTATATTAATATATTAAATATTATGTTAAATATACTATATTAACTATTATATTAAATAATTACTATATTATATTATATATAATTGTTTACTTGTTCACTTTACATTCCACCCACTGCCTCCTCCCAGTTACCTCTCCCACAATCTTTCTCCAATCCCCCATCCCCCATCTCCTCCTCCTTTGAGTATCCCCTGACCCTAGCATATCAAGTCTCTGTGAGGCTAGGTGCATCCTCTCCCACTCTGAAGCCAGACAAGACAACCCAGCTAGAATAACATATCCCACAAACAGGCAACAGCTTTTGGGATAGCCCCTCTCCAGTTGTTCAAGACCCACATGAAGACCAAGCTGCACATCGGCTACATATGTGCAGGGAGGCTTAATTCTAGCCCGTGTATGATCTTTGGTTGGTGGTTCAGAATCTGAGAATCCCAAGGGTTCAGGTTAGTTGACTCTGTTGGTCTTCCTGTGGAGTTCCTATCCCCTTCAGGCAACAATCCTTCCTCCTATTCTTCCATAAGAGTCTGCAAGCTCCATCCACTGTTTGTCTGTGGGTGTCTGCATCTGTGTAAGTTAGCTGCTGGGTGGAGTCTCTCAGAGGAGAGCCATGCTAGACTCCTGTCTTCAAGCATAACAGAGAACCATTAATAATATCAGGAATAGGTGCTTGCCTATGGGATGGTTCTGAAATTGGGCCAGTTATTGATTCGCCATGAAATATTTATATATAATATAAAATATGTTAATTATAAAATCTATTTATAATATATTAAATATTTATATTATACTTTATTGTACTAAATATACAAAATTAAATATAATTTTATTCATAATTTATCTGTATTTTCTTTTTTATGTTCACTTGTTTTATTTGGTGTTTATAATTTTTTGAATAAAAGCCATACAATGTATTCTTTTAAAAAATGGTTATTTTATTTATTTACATTTCATATATTATCCCCCTTCTCTGTTTCCCCTCTCCGAACCCCCTCCCACTTCTCCCTCTCCCCTCCTATCTCCCCCTGCTTCTATGAAGGTGCTCTAACACCTACCCACCCACTTCTACCTCCCTACACTGGGGCATTGAGCCTTCACAGGACCAAGGGCCTCTCCTCCCATTTTTGTCTGACAAGGCCATCCTCTGCTATATATGTAGCTGGAGCCATGGGCTCCTCCATGGGTACTCTTTGGTTGGTGGTTTAATCCCTGGGAGCTCTGGGGATTCTGGTTGGTTGATACTGTAGTCCTTCCTATGGGTTACAAACCCCTTCAGCTCCTTCAGTCCTTTTTCTAACTCCTCCATTGGGGACCCCATGCTCAGTCCAATGATTGAATGTAAGCATCTGCCTCTGTATTTATCAGGCACTGGCAGAGCCTCTCAGGAGACAGCTCTATCAGGCTCCTGTCAGCAAGCACTTGTTGGCATCCACAATAGTATCTGGGTTTGGTGTCTGTATATGGGATGGATCCCCAGGTGGGGCAGTCTCTGGATGGCCTTTCCTTTAGTCTCTGCTCCACACTTTGTCTCTGTATTTCCTTTAGACGGGAGCCATTCTGTGTTAAAAATTTGGAGATAAGTGGGTGGCCCCATCCCCCAACCAGGGGCCTTGCATAATCTCTGGATATAATCTCTACAGGTTCTCTCTCCCCTTTGTTATTTTAGCTAATCTCATCCCTGCTGGGTCCTGAAAGCCTCTTGCTTTCCTGGCATCTAAGGATCCAGCTATACCATTACTGGGTACATACCCAAAAGATGTGCCAACATATAACAAGGACACATGTTCCACTAGGTTCATAGCAGCCTTATTTATAATAGCCAGAAGCTGGAAAGAACCCAGATGTCCTTCAACGAGGAATGGATACAGAAAATGTGGTACATTTACACAATGGTGTATGACTTAGCTATTATAAACAATGAATTTATGAAATTCATAGGCAAATGGATAGATCCGGAGGATATCATCCTGAGTGAGGTAACTCAGTCACAAAAGAACACACATGGTATGCATTCGCTGATAAGTGGATATTAGGAAAAAAGCTCAAAATACCCAAGATACAATTCACAAACCATATGAAGCTCAAGAAGAAGGAAGACCAAAATGTGGATGCTTCAGTTCTACTTAGAAGGAGGAACAAAATAATCATTGGAAGTAGAGGAAAAAAGCAGAGCAGGAGCAGGTGTGAGAAGAGACAGGGAGAAGTACTGAGGGTCAGGAAATCTGTATTTTCTATATTGTTAATATAACATGTTAAACTATATATGAATATATTATAATGATAATGTATTTATTAGATTATAACAGCACATAAAAATATAAATATATTTACATATTGTATAAAATATATTATATAATATATTTAATAAAATATATATTTAATAATATATATTTTATATATTCATATATATTTTATATATTTATTCATATATTTATAATATAAAATAATAACATATTTTCCTAAGTACTTAAAGTATTAGTATTATGGTATTAAGTATTTAGGAATATTATATATATATATTAATATATTATATAATACATAGTATATACTGTATACTACATTACATATAATGCATAATATGTAATATACAATATAATGATATATTTATATGTATATTTATATAATTATATATACTTATATGTATATATATTTATTTTTATATAAGGATATAGAAAGAATATGATTATAACTATATAATTATAAAATATAATTATGATATTGCAAATACAAATATATTATGATTATAATGTATTTATTAGATTATAATAGCACATACAAATATAAATAAATATATATTTATAAATATATTTACATATTATATAAAATGTATTTATACATAATATATTTCATATAAATATATATATTTATATATTATATAATATATTTTATATATTTATATATTCGTATATATTTATATATAATATATTTATTTGTATATTTATAATATAAAATAATAATAATAATTAATAATAATAATAATAATAAATTTTCCTAAGCACTTAAAGTATTAGTATTAAGTTGTATTAAGGTATTAAGTATTTAGGAATATATAATATAATATATATTATATATATTATATAATACATAGTATATACTGTATAATATATTACATATAATACCTAATTTGTAATATACAATATATTAATATATTTATATGTATATTTATATAGTTATATATACTTATATATATATTTATTTTTATATAAAGATATAGAAAGAATATGATTATAACTATATAATTATAAAATATAATTATAATATTGCAAATATAAATTATAATTATAAATATAAATTATAAATATAATGATTTAAGTATAAATTGTAAATATAATAATAATATATAATGATTATATATCTATAAATATAAATTATAAATATAATAATTTATAATATTGCAATAATTTATAATATGAAACAAATATAATATGAATATTAATATGAATAGAAATATATTCAAATTCATATTTATAAATTAATATAAATATATTTGTAAATATATTTATATATAAACAAATGCATAAATCATAAATATAATGTTAACAGTTATATTTTACAATATAATTTATTATATTAAATATTATATTATACTTATGATTCATTATGTTAAATGAAATTATATTAATGTTATGTTATAGTAAGTATATTAAATATGTTAAATTCTATTAATATTTTAAATTTATGTATAATTTTTACACACAGTCACTTGATATCCTGCTCACTGCCTCCCTCCTGGTCACCCTCCCACAATCCTTCCTCCCATCCCCTGTCTCCTTCTCTTCTAAGTGGTTATTTCCTTACTTTGGCACATCAAGTCTCTGCAAGGCTAGGGGCATCCTCTCCCACTGAACTAGACAAGGCAGCCCAGCTAGAAGAAGAAAGCCCATGTACAGGCAACAGCTTTTGGGATAGCCCCAGCTCCAGTTATATATGATATATCTATTTCAAAATATATAAAGATATTAGTTATTATATTATATTTATTGTGGTATAATATGATATCAACATATAATATACCATTAATATATTAATATATATTAATAAAATATATTTATGTATTCATATAGTTATATAATATAAATATTTCTAAATACGTAAATCATATTCCTAAATATATATAGACTTACACAAAAACAAATATATATATATATATATATATAATTGTGTGTGTGTGTGTGTATGTGTGTGTGTGTATGTGTGTGTGTGTGTGTGTGTGTGTGTGTGTGTGTAAAACAACAATTAAAAAAGAACAGGCTATGAATTTGAGTGAGCGGGTAGAAGGGGATGCATGGCAGGAGTTGAAGGAAGAAATGGAAGAGGAGAAATAATTTTATAACGAATGAATCCAGGATGCTCACGGACCGCTACGAGAGGGAGAGACCCACATGGATGTTCTTCAGCACCTTTGGAAAGTAGATAGTGAAGCTGTTCTTATGGGCGTCTGATCAGGCCGGCTCTACGCTCATCTTCCTTGATGCGTTGGCGCTGGAGAAGACGAACTGAGCGATGACGACGCATCTTGGCTTCTCTTTCTCTAGCTTCAAATGTAAAATATATATATTAATATATATTAAAAGAGAGAGTTTTGGCCCAAACATGCTTAGGTTAATTTCTAAGACTTGAGTTACTAAACTCGGGGTCTTGAAAAGAGCCCAAGTTGCAATACACTTTATGGACTTTTTTTTTCTTTCAGTTGTGTCTTTCAAAGCTGTAATGGCGCAACATTGGTCACCTAATGTGACCCTATAATGTTGTAATGCTCAGACAGGTATCTTCCTCTCATGGAGAAACTAGAAGGTCCCGGGGATTCCAAGGCCATAGGTGCCAACTAGAAAGACTATGCTAATCACATTGAGCGCTCATTTTGATTGGGCAATGTGTTGTCAGGCAGATAAACCATCCAATCATACTCAGTACCTTGTTGTCCAATCAAATGTCAAGTTGGTTCATTACGCGACCTAACGGCATGTGCATAATATGTTAACTGTTACTTCAGAAACCGCCATTTTCTGACTTTTCGTCAGGTTGGCGCCCTCAGCCATGGCGTCTACCACGGCTATGGACGTTCTGGAGGAGCTATCTTCGGATAGTTCCGAAAACCAGGTACAACCAAGAAAGCCTGAGAAAGCCAAAAGGAAAAAGGACAGACCAAAGAAAGAGGGGCCGGAGAAGAAGGCCAAGAAAGAGAAACAGGAAAAAGCAAAGCCGGAGAAAAAGCCGAAGAAGAAGCCAGAAAAAGAGAAGCAGAAGGGAGAGAAGCTGGAGACGAAACCCAAGAAAGACAAGCGGGAGAAAGCGAAGCCGAAGAAGAAGCCGGAGCAAGAGAAGCCCGAGCAAGAGAAGCCCGAGCAAGAGACTCCTGAGCAGGAGACTCCTGAGCAGGAGAAGCCTGAGGTGCAGTGTCGTCGTCGCTCACTTCACCAAAGCATCAGGGAAGATGAGCGTAGAGCCCGTCTGATCAGACGCCGTAAGAACAGCTTCGCTATCTACTTTCCCAAGGTGCTGAAAAATATCCATGTGGGTCTCTCCCTCTCGCAGCGGTCTGTGAACATCCTGGATTCATTCGTAAAGGATATGTTTGAAAGAATTGCATCCGAAGCCAGTTTCTTGGTGCGTCAAGCCAGAAACTCTACTATCAACTCCAGAGAGATCCAGACCGCTATCCGACTTCTGCTTCCTGGCGAGCTCTGCAGGCGTGCAGTGGCTGAAGGAACCATGGCGATGGTCCGGTATATCTCCAACAAGTAAGCAGCTTTAATTTCAAAACAACAAAACCCAAAGGCTCTTTTCAGAGCCACCACTTCTCCTAAGAGAGCTGTAGCATGAACAACTCCAGCAAATGAGTCACTTTGACTTTAAACCAAACAAAACCCAAAGGCTCTTTTCAGAGCCACCGCTTCTCCTAAGAGAGCTGTAGCATGAACAACTCCAGCAAATGAGTCACGTTGACTTTAAACCAAACAAAACCCAAAGGCTCTTTTAGAGCCACTACTTCGTGGTTCGAGTTTGACCTCCAGAAGCCTCCGGCCCCTTCTTCGGGCATTCCCAATTAACTTAAAAAATAAAATGTTTGTTATACTAAATGTTGTTTCTGCTAGTTCATTTGGGGTTCTGCTGGCAAAGGGATAGGTTTTTCTTAATTGCGCTGTATTTTGACAATTGTTTCCCTTTTGTTGAAATTTTGGCCGCATATCCTGATTATGGTTTCCCTTCCCTCTGCACCTTCGTTTTTCCTGATATCCTCTCCCATCAGGATTCACCACCTTTGTATCTCTCATTAGAAAACAAACAAGTTTCTAAGGGATAATAATATAATAAAATTAATATAACATTATTAAATATAATAACATACTAATACAGTATAATAAATATAGTATAATATAGTTATATTAATATAACATAAGAAAATATAATGTAATATATTATATATAATTAATGTAATATAAAACAAAAATTGTATCAGGGTCCTTTCAGGGAAATCTTGCTGGTATATGCAATAGTGTCTGGGTTTGGTGGCTGATTATGGGATGGATCCTGGAGTGAGGTAGTCTCTGGATGGTCCATCCTTTCGTCTTAGCTCCAAACTTTGTCTCTGTAACTCCTTCCATAGGTATTTTGTTCCCTTTTCTAAGGTCTTTCTTCTTCTTGATTTTCTTGTGTTTTGCAAATTGTATCTTGGGTATTCTAAGTTTCTGGGCTAATATCCAGAATACAGAAGTGGATGTTCACAGTCATCTATAGGATGGAACACAGGGCCCCTAGTGGAGGAGCTAGAGAAAGTACCCAAGGAGCTGAAGGGGTCTGCAACCCTATAGGAGGAACAACAATATGAACTAACCAGTACCCCTCAGAACTCATGTCTCTAGCTGCATATGTAGCAGAAGATGGCCTAGTTGGCCATCATTGGGAAGAGAGGCCCCTTGGTCTTGCAAACTTTATATGCACCAGTACAGGGGAACACCAGGGCCAAGAAGTGGGAGTGGGTGGGTAGGGGAGCAGGGCAGGAAGGGGGGGTTTACAGGCAACTTTCGGGATAGCATTTGAAATGTAAAGAAAATATCTAATAAAAAATAAAAAATAAAATAAAATAAAAACAAAAATTAACATCAAAATTGGCAGGAGACCTGAAAGGCATGGCCTGGAAGAGGCCAGAGCCCAAGCCCAGGGGAGGCAGTGGCAGAGGCAGCAGTGGGGGCAACCCAGGCAGCCCAAGCCCCGCGGCCTGGGCCTGTGCTTGGCACCATGAGTGGCAGCGGGCCTTCAGGAGGCGGCCCTGGGGCCTGGCACTGACCAGCTTGTTTAAGGAGCCAGGCTGCGGTGGTGGTGGCCCCAGGGGCTCGGCCTCTGGCCCAGGAGGCACTGGCTGTGGGAAGGCATCAGTCCGGGCTATGGGTGGGGGCGTGGGAGCCTCGAGCTGGAGGGGGGGAGGGGTGGCCCCAGCAGCAGAGGCGAAGAGGCAGTGGTGGCCCCGCGAGCACTATCTTCCCGCCGCCAGGAGTGAAGCTGGGCCATGACAGCGGGAAGGTGACCACAGTGGTAGCTACTTACTGTAGGCCAAGGCCCAGAGTGTTCCCAAGAAGTGGCTTACACTGACATCAAAGCGATTAGTAATGGCTCATTCGGAGTAGTGTACCAGGCTCGGCTGGCAGACACGAGGGAACTGGTAGCCATCAAGAAGGTCCTTCAGGACAAAAGGTTCAAGAACCGAGAACTGCAGATTATGTGTAAGCTGGACCACTGCAATATTGTGAGGCTGCAGTACTTTTTCTACTCCAGTGGGGAGAAGGACGAGCTATATTTGAATCTGGTGCTGGAGTATGTGCCCGAGACGGTATAGTGAGTGGCCTGCCACTTCACCAAGGCCAAGCTGATCATCCCTATCATCTACGTCAAGGTGTACATGTACCAGCTCTTCCGGAGCTTGGCCTACATGTACTCCCAAGGTGTGTGTCACCGTGACATCAAGCACCAGAATTTGCTTGTGGACCCTGACAGTGCTGTCCTCAAGCTCTGCGATTTTGGCAGGTAGGTCTGTCCTGCAGCCTGTGGGGTGCCTGAAGGCGTGAAAGAACCTCCAGCTTGCTTCCATGCTTAACCCTGCCTGTCTTTTCCCACAGTGCAAAGCAGCTGGTTCGGGGGGAGCCTAATGTGTCCTACATCTGTTCTCGGTACTACCGTGCTCCAGAAGTCATCTTTGCAGCTGGTTCGGGGGGAGCCTAATGTGTCCTACATCTGCTCTCGGCACTACCGTGCTCCAGAACTCATCTTTGCAGCCACAGATTACACCTCATCTGTGGTCGGCTGCCTGTGTACTGGCTGAGTTACTTCTCGGCCAGCCCATCTTTCCTGGGGACAGTGGGGTGGACTAGCTTGTGGAGATCATCAAGGTACTAGGAACGCCAACCAGGGAACAAATCCGAGAGATGAACCCTAAGTATACAGAGTTCAAGTTCCCCCAGATCAAAGCTCACCCCTGGACAAAGGTGTTCAAATCTCGGACAGCACCTGAGGCCATTGTACTCGGCTCTAGCCTGCTGGAGTATACACCATACTCAAGGCTCTCCCCACTTGAGGCTTGTGCCCACAGCTTCTTTGATGAACTGCGGAGTCTCGGGCCCAGCTCCCCAATGACCACCCACTTCCCCCTGTTCAACTTCAGTCCTGGTGATCTGTCCATCTAACCATCTCTCAATGCCATTCTCATCCCTCCTCACTTGAGGTCCCCAGCAGGCCCTGCTTCTCCCTCACCTCTTCCTACACCCCGTCCTCACAAGCTTTAACTGACCCTCAGACTGGTCAAGACTGGCAGATATCTGATGCCACAACTGCTACCCTCACTAGCTCTTCCTGAGGCCCCCACCGACTACCCCTCCGTGTCCATCTGGGAAGGCCCAAGTGACGCTGGGAGGGGGGCCACAGCCCATCAAGCTTCTGCTCTGGCTGGGCCCCTAGACTAGAGGGCAGAGGTAAATGAACTACCCCCAGCATCTAGGCCTCCCTCACCAGCCTAACCTCTGTGGTGGGCTTTTTAAAGAGGATTTTAACTGTTTGTGGGGGAGGGAAGAGAAGGAAGGATGGGGTTTGGGGGTATGAGGACCTTCTACCCCCTTGGTCCCCTCCCCCAGGCTACCACTCCTTCCCTCCCCCCCTCCCATGTCCCTTGTAAATAGAACCAGCCCAGCTCATCTCATCTTCCCTTCCCTGGCCCCCTGGGTGTTAATAGATTGTTATAATTTTTTTTCTTAAAGAAAATGTCGATTCACACCATCCAACTTGCCCCCCCAGCTGTACCCCTTCTTGTCCTCTGCTCCCAAGGCTTCCTCCCTCTCCCCATCCTGGAAGGAGGAAAGTAGAGAGAGTCCCTGGTGTCTTAGTTTCCACAGTAAGGTTTGCCTGTGTCCAGACCTCCGTTCAATAAATTATTGGCATGGAAAAAAAATTGGCAAGAGAAACAGAGCCCCAACCATTCACACCCATAAAAATATTAAGCTTGAAGCCACAATATAGACACAAAGGACAAGAAGGGTTAAAAGAGGGAAGAAATATATACATATATATATATATATAATTTTATATTAATTTTATAATATATAATATAATGCATACAATATAATTTTATATTAATTTATATATGTTAAATTTTATATTAATACATATTAATATAATATTTTTTAAAAAGGAAGCCCTGATAAAACATTGGAGACAAGGAGCTTCTTAAGATGCCAGAGTTCACTTTCTCCTGGTCATCTACTGCTGGGCATAGGACATACATTTAAGAGTAGTTTGTTTCCCCAGTGAGACACCCTTTGAGGAAGCTAAATTTTCATTTATAAGTAGTTATCAATTGGAGATTACTTCTGGGTTAGGAATAGAAGGTGGGACATGTGTCTACTTCTCTTTTCATTGATAGCCCCTCCCTCTCTCTAGGGCAGACCCATTGCAGACAGGTCCTGTGCATGCTGCCTATCGCCACAAGAGCCTTGTTTTTGTGGTGTCCTCTATCCCTTCTATCTTACACTTTATATTGCTTCCTATTCCACCAGGCTCCCTGATCCCTGGAGGGGGTAGATTGATGGACACATTCCATTTAAGCCTGAGTGAGCCAAGGCCTCTCAGTCTCTGCATGGCTCTGGGTCTCTGTATTTGTTCCGTCTGTCTCAGGAGGAAGCCTCTCTGATGATGGCTGAGCCAGGTACTGATAATTAGGAGTCATTTTTATTGTTACCTTTTATCAAACAGTGGTATTTGGTTATCCCCTAGGTACATGGGCTATCTAATATTCTCAGGTTCTCGGTCACACAAGCAGTGTTGGGTATGGGTACAATCTCATGGAGTGGGCCTTAAATTCAATAAGATACTAGTTAGTTATTCCAACAAATTTTTTCATTTCCTTTTTCATTAACTTATTTATTCACTTACATCCTGATCACAGCCCCCCCCCCACCCACTCCCAGTTCTATCGTCACATGCCCCTTCCCCACTGCCCTCTCTCATTTTCTGAGAAGGGGAAGCCCATCTTGGGTACCAACCCACCCTGGACATATCAAGTCACAGTAGGACTAAGTATATCCATCCCCTCCCAGGGAGGTTTAGCTAGGCAGTCCAGCTAAGAGGAGATCCAATGGCAAGGAACAGAGTCAGAGACTAACCGATAACTCATAGAAAAGTATGCCGCATGAAGATCATCATCATAATAACACACGTGCACACACACACACACACACACATATATACCTTGAACAAACTATCTTTGTCCCTGTGCCACTTACCATTGTGGAAGGATAGAAAGGAACTCTATAGCTAGTATCCCTATGGTGATAGTAGCCAAGAAGTTATGAGTCTCAGCCCAATGGCCTTTATACCACTGAAGAGTAGTACCAGTCAGAGACCTTTACTTACCTATGGAGATTTTAAACTGGCCACCATAAAAATACCACAGTGAAGAGAGGCCAAAGGAGGCAAGGAGAGAATTCCCTTGCTGAACCACTAAAATATTGCTTTAGGAAGAATGAGCCAAGATGTGGAGGTAAAAGACTTTACTGGACTACAACTGATGAAACAGCTTTAATAAGGAATAAACACTGCAGATACAAACACAGTGGCAAATTCTGAGAGGGCGAAAAACGAATGAAAGAATGACATTGAGAGGGAATAGAGTCCTTTTATAGTAGTTAAGGAACATTACAAAACCTGCACAAGAACATACCAATCAGAAGTTCCTGCATCAGTTGGGGGAGGGGCTCAGGGAGGCCCAACCTCCAACTGACAATTTATCAGCAGTTGTTGAATACTGGGCAGAGGAATAGTCAGTTATCCTTTGGAATGTGGCCCTGATAGACTAACCATGCACCAGTGGATAGTGCTACAACTGTGCATATGGGTAGTACTAATTTGACTCAATGAATTAAAAAAAAAAAACAATAGAACATACAGTTGGGAGGAGGATGCAGTAAGTTTGGTATCTGGTAGGAGTTACAGTGGGAGTGGGAGGCATATATGTTCAAATGATATTTTATTCATGCACGAAATCCTAAAATAATAAATTTAAAATGTTCTGGTTTTTTTTAAAGCCACCTGACCTTGTATTCTGGGCCTTTTGTATAGTTCAATTTGAGTAGGTAAGCCATGGCCGGCTCACTATCTTTTTAGGTAGTAAATTTTATAACATCGTTTCTCTGCACCTTCCCTGAGACTGGCTATTTGAGATGAGATGCTAGTGGTCATTAGGAATTAGGCTCTGATTATTTGTATGAGACATCACAAATCACTGGCTCAGGTTTGAGTTAGGATTTGACTATGAAAACGAGAGGGATTTTGTTCTGCAAGTTTTTGGCATTATGTTTTGGGCTGCTTTTTTCTCTGTATATTGATAATGATAATGGCATTTTCTCCCAAAGGAAATCAGTACTTTTTTTAAAGATATTTTCTTCATTTATATTTCAAATGCTATCCCCTTTCCTAGTTTCCTCTCTGAAAACCCCCTATACCCTCCCCGCCCCCGCTCCCCAACCCACCCACTCCTACTTTCTGATCCTGGCATTCCCCTATACTGGGCATAGAGCCTTCACATGACCAAGGGCCTCTCCTCCTATTGATGACCAACTAAGCCATCCTCTGCTACATATGCTGCTAGAGACACAAGCTCTGAGGGTACTGGTGAGTTCATATTCTTGTTCCTCCTATAGGGCTGCAGACCCCTTCAGCTACTTGGGTACATTCTCTAGCTCCTTCATTGGGGGCCCTGTGTTCCATCCACTAGATGACTGTGAGCATCCACTTCTGTATTTGCTGGGCACTGGCATAGCTTCACAGGAGACAACTATATCAGGGTCATG
This sequence comes from Mus caroli, assembly GCF_978045245.1. Taxonomy (NCBI): domain Eukaryota; kingdom Metazoa; phylum Chordata; class Mammalia; order Rodentia; family Muridae; genus Mus; species Mus caroli. The sequence continues at coordinate 33,305,615 of NW_028227260.1, read as the reverse complement.
TCAGCAAAATCTTGTTGGCATATGCAATAGGTCTGGGTTTGGTGGTTGTTTATGGGATGGATCCCCAAGTGGTTCAGTCTCTGGATGTTCCTTCCTTAAGTCTCAGCTCCGAACTTTGTCTCTGTAACTCTGTCCATGGATATTTTGTTCCCCATTCTAAGGAGGGATGAAGTATCCACACTTTGGCCTTCCTTCTTCTTTAGTTTCATGTGTTTTACAAGTTGTATCTTGGGTATTCTGAGCTTCTGGGCTAATATCCACTTATCAGTGAGTGCATATCATGGGTGCTCTTTTGTGATTGGGTTACCTCACTCAGGATGATCCTCCAGATACATCCATTTGCCTAAGAATTTCATAAATTCATTGTTTTTAATAGCTGAATAGTACTCCATTATGTAAATGTACCACATTTTCTGTATTCATTCCTCTGTTGAGGGACATCTGGTTTCTTTTCAGCTTCTGGCTATATTATAAATAAGGCTTCTATGAACATAGTGGAGCATGTGTCCTTATTACAAGTTGGAACATCTTCTAGGTATATGCCCAGGAGAGGTATTGCTGGATCTTCCGGTAGTACTATGTTCAATTTTCTGAGGAACTGCCAGACTGACTTCCAGAGTGGTTGTACATGCTTGCAATCCCACCCGCAATGGAGGAGTGTTCCTCTTTCTCCACATCCTCGCCAGCATCTGCTTCACCTGAATTTTTGATCTTAGCCATTCTGACTGGTGTGAGGTGGAATCTCAGGGTTGTTTTGATTTGCATTTCCATGATGATTAAAGATGTTGAACATTTTTTCAGGTGCTTCTCTGCCATTCGGTATTCCTCAGTTGAGAATTCTTTGTTTAGCTCTGTACCCCATTTTTAAATAGGGTTATTAGGTATTCTGGAGTCCAACTTCTTGAGTTCTTTATATATATATTGAATATTAGTCCCCTATCGGATTTAGGATTGGTAAAGATCTTTTCCCAATCTGTTGGTAGCATTTTGGAAATCAGTACTTTTAATGAGCCATTTCGCCTCCAGAACTCTCTTGGACTCATAGGAGGCTTTTGCTCGACTTGTGTTAGAACTCAATTCTTTATCTCTCACTCCTGCATCCTTTGCTCCCTTACCAGTGAAGATGCTATATGCATAAAGTGTCAGAATGTCAGATGTATGGTATAAAGTGCCCAATAAAAGATCATCCTAGCATTTGTTGTAGTACTGAATCTTGGAATATGAAGAAAGATGAGATGTGGTTCTTATCCTTTGTGATATTATCCTTTGTGTTCCTGGTGCCCAAAGAGGCCAGTGAAGTGAGTCAGATATCCTAGAATTGGAGCTCTAGACAGTTGTTAGCCTGCCACGTGGGTGCTGGGAATTGAGCCTGGGTCCTTTGGAAGAGGAGTCTGTCCTCTAGTTACTGAATCATCTCTCCATTTCTTTCATATATTGAATGGAGGTGGTCATTTTTGAACTAGAACCCCCTGGATAATAAACTTCAAGTCTCTTATTAGTGTCTAACTGTTATTTCTCATGAAGGTTATAGCATTGTAATCCCAACCCAGAGAGGCTGGGTGAGTATTTATACACAGCCTCAGAGGCCTGGATTCTCTTGAGTATTTGTGTTTATAGTCAGTCACATGCAAAACCATTTTACTTCCATTTTTTTTGTTTGTAGAACATGATTTCAATATTTTCAACTGTTAATATTTAACAAACAGAATAATTATTTTAAGATCTTAAAATAATTATATAGATTAAGATGTTATATCTCCCTTTTCATTTCTGATTTTGTTAATTTGGATACTGTCCCTGTGCCCCTATGGTTAGTCTGGGTAAGGGTTTATCTATTTTGTTGATTTTCCCAAAGAACCAGCTCCTGGTTTTGTTGATCCTTTGTATAGTTCTTTTTGTTTCTATTTGGTTGATTTCAGCCCTGAGTTTGATTATTCCCTGCCGTCTACTCCTCTTGGGTGTATTTGCTTCTTTTTGTTCTAGAGCTTTCAGGTGTGTGGTCAAGCTGCTGGCATAAGTTCTCTCCAGTTTCTTTCTGGAAGCACTCAGAGCTATGAGTTTTCCTCTTAGCACTGCTTTTATTGTGTCCCATAAGTTTTGGTATGATGTGTCTTCGGTATCATTAAATTCTAAAAGGCCTTTAATTTCTTTATTTCTTCTTTGACCAAGTATCATTGAGTTGTTCAGCATCCACATGTATGTGTGCTTTCCGTTGTTTTTGTGGGAATTTAAAACCAGCCTTTGTCTGTGGTGATCTGATAGGATGCGTGGGATTATTTCAATCTTCTTGTATCTGTTGAGGCCTGTTTTGTGACTGATTATATGGTCAATTTTAGTAGTCAGCATTTCAAGTAGCCCATGAAGAATCATGTATCTTGGAAGCTCAACGAAGATACTGAAACTTGCACACTGCCTCCACTCTTTAATTCCTTTATAGGAGAGGAATTTGTAGTATGCCCAGTTTTCTGGAATGGTCAGAATCTTTTAACAAAGTATCATGTAGGATTTGAGCCAAAGCTGGAAAGATAAACCATTTTATATAGAAAGACAGAGGGGGGAAGGAGAGATTTCATGGGGTGAAGAGTCCTGGCTTGCTTATCACAAAGCCCTGAGTCAGCAATGCTCATAGCTAGCGAGGTAACAAAGCACTTTCCAAATACACCCTAGCAACTACCCATCATTACTCAGAGCAGGCTTATCCATGCAACTTCTCTAACATAAAGCCATAACGTGAGACTCGGGAGAGAAAAGGTAATCCTTTCTTATCTCAGCTGTCAGCTCAAAGCAAACAAAAGGGGCCCAGGGAACCAAAAGTGCACGCACACAGCTGTTTGGAACAGAGTCTAAACCCACTGTTTCTCATTACCCATAACTCTCAGAACAGAGAGTTGAGCTGTCCATTATTCGGTAACTGGTTGCAGAGTATGCTTCCTGCCCTTACCTCACAACAACTGGTAGGCTCCTGTTCTCTAGAGGAGACTGCTGAGGCTTAGACATATCTAGTCATTTACCCAGTTTAGTAGTAGATTCAGCTAGAGGTATAGCTGAGAAGCCCACACTACATCTGATCCAAAACCTGTAGTTAGAGTAATTACTGTTATTAGAATTCAGTCTCACTGGTTCATATCAGTCATAGACCCCAGACACTATTCTCTCTATTAATGCAACTTAATTTTAACATTTTTTTTCCTCCAGGAAACAAAGGCACACAAAGTGACAGAATAAGTCTTGAACAAGATATCAAAAGTAAAATGCCCCATGGGAAAAGGATTGAAAGACCTGGGCGTGGGGTGGGGGTAGGGACTCCACAAAGAGATCAACAGAGTTAACTAACCTGGACCCTTAAAGACTGCCCCACCAAAGACTGAACCACCAACCAAAATGCATACATGGCTGGACCTAAGCTCCCTGCACATAAGTGGCAGAAGTACAGCTTGGTCTTCATGCAGGTCCCCTAACAATTGGAGTGGAGGCTTATCTTGACTCTTGTTGCCTGCCTGTGGATCCTATTTCTCTACCTGGGCTGCCTTGTCTGGCCTCAGTAGAAGAGGATGTGCTTAGTCATGAAGAGACTTGATTACCAGGGTGGGTTGGTACCCAGTGGGAGGGAGGGTTCCTGCCCCTTCTTAGAGGAGGGATTTCTAGTTTGTTTCCAGTTTCTGGCTATTATAATAAAGCTACTATGAACATAGTTGACCAAGTGTTCTTGTGGTAGGATGGAGCATCTTTTGAGTATATGCGCAGGGGTGGTATAGCTGGGTATCAAGGTAGAACTATTCCCAATTTTCTGAGAAACCACCAAATTGATTTACAAAGTGATTTTTGGAGTTTGCACTCCCACCAGCAATGGAGGAGTGCTCGTTCCCCTTGCTCTACATTCTTGCTAGTATATGTTGTCACTTGAGGTTTTTTTTTTATCTTAGCCATTCTGATGGATGTAAGAAGGAATCGCAGGATCATTTTGATTTACATTTCTCTGACGACTAAGGACTTTGAACATTTAAGTGCTTCTTGGCCATTAGAAATTTCTCTGGCCAGGCAGTGGCAGAGGCAGACAGATTTATGAGTTCAAGGCCAGCCTGGTCTACAGAGTGAGTTCCAGGACAGCCAGGACTACACAAAGAAACTCTGTCTCAAAAAAAAGAAAGAAAAAGGAAAAGGAAAAAGAAAAGAAAAAGAAAGAAAAGAAAAGAAAAGAAAAGAAAAGAAAAGAAAAGAAAAGAAAAGAAAAGAAAAGAAAAGAAAAGAAAAGAAATTCCTCTGTTTAGATCTGTATCCTGTATTTTAATTAGAATATTTGGTTTGTTGATGTCTAGCTTCTTGAGTTCTTTAAATATTTTGGATATTAGCCATCTATTAGATGTAGGGTTGGTGAAGGTTTTTTCCTCATTCTATAGGCTGCTGTTTTGTCCTTTTGATAGTGTCCCTTGCCTTACAGAAGCTTTTCAGTTTCACAAGGTCCCATTTATTAATTGTTGATCTTAGTGCCTGAGCTGTTGGTGTTCTGTTCAGGAAGTTGTCTCCTGTGCCACTCTGTTCAAGGTTATTCCCCACTTTCCTTCTATCAGATTTAGTGTATCCAGTTTTATACTGAGGTCTTCGATCCACTTGGACTTGAGTTTGTACAGAGTGGTAGATATGGATCGATTTACCCTACTCTACATACAGACATCCTGATCAAATAGCACCGTTTGTTGAAGATGTTTCTTTTGCCATTATATAGTTTGGGTTTCTTTGTCAAAAATCAGGTGTCCAGAGATGTGTGGGTTTACTTTTGTCTCTTCAATTCAATTCCATTGATCAACCTATCTGTTTTTTGCCAAAACCATGTGGTTTTTATTACCATCGCTCTGTAGTATAGCTTGAAATCAGAGATAGCGATTCCTTCAGAATTATTTTTTATTGTACAGGATTGTTTTAATAATCCTGGGATATCACATAGTTCTAATGAGAGCTCACTAATATTAGCATTGAGAACATTTTTAGAATCTAAATGTTAAGAATATAATTTTAATCATGATAAAACCTAATTATATAAATGTAGCCCTGGCTTCCCTAGAGCTTACTATATAGGCCAGGTTGCCCTTGAATTCACAGAAATATTCCTGTCTCTGCCTCCTTAGTGATGAGGTTGAAGGTGTGTGCCAGCAGGCCTGGATAAAAATCTAATATTTTATAATGTTTAAATAGGTGTATTTTATGTTCTGTGTTTGGAAACTGGCTTTATTGTATCTCTTTTCACCAATTAACAGTGGTTTTACACAGAACCTTTGGGTGGAATGCTTTGGATGACCAGCTAGGTCTTTTATTTCAGATAAGGGAATGTCATCTGGGCCCAGCCACACCTACAGAGCACCTAGTTAGGAGCATCAGCCTCACTACTGTACAAGACATATAAAGATTTGTGTGGCCCATAATATAGAGGCCTTTATGTGCTCACAAACCCAGGGATTAGCTTTAGCCTAGCACAACTGAAGCCCTGCATATCCAAGCCTCTCCAAAAAGAGGCCAGCACCCTGATACCGTCTAGGGATTCCAAAATAACCCTTACTGCACATCCACTGACGTTTGGAAAGCAATATGTGAACACATTCTCATAGCTAAAAGAACATTATAGCAGGTACCTACTAAGGAGGGCTGAGTGCCACCTCAACAGTTGCTTTTGCCTGCTTCCCAGATTCTTCTACCTAAGCTATTCCTACCTTTCTTCTTATAGCAGTGCTTCTCAACCTTCCTCATGCTGTGGCCATTTAATACAGCTCCTTGTATTGTAGTGACCCCCAACTACAAAATTATTTTTGGTGCTACTTCATAACTGTAAGATCCTCTTACAGTGATGTGAATATCCGATATATAGGATATCTGATATGTAACCCCAAAGGGGTTGTGACCCACAAGTTGAGATACACTGGCCTAAGGCTTATTGCAGCTCCACAGTCACCATGGCCTCAGAATGCTTCAATAGTGATTTCAATAGTTATTTCAATAGTGAGCATGGCTTCTTAAAAATCTTTCAGCTGTCACTATTTGTTAGACAATTCACAGACGCTCCTGGATCCTTCCAGCTACTAGCCCTGAGAATTCAAGTGGAACATCTCCACGCCTGGGATTCTCTGATTTAAAAGAAAAAAAAAATGGAGAGATCATGGCTGGCTGAAAAATCTTATGACTTTAACCTCAACACAGCCTGCCTGCAGTTACCCATTCATGCCTCTCCCTAGTGTCCATATTTTTTTTCAACCCATTATCCTGCAGAACCAATATAAGTACTTCAAAAATCACTATTTACTAATGCTTTCTTTCCCTTGATTTGCTTTTCAGTAAAGCACACCAATCAATTTTGATGGCTCATTAGAGGTGCCCTTTACTCAACCAACAAGCCACTGAAATCCATCACCTCAGTCAAATTCACTTCCACTCTGCAACTCAATTATTTGTTCTCACTCTAATTCGTTCTTCTTCTCTATCAGTCCCACTGTGCCTCAATCCACATACCTACTTTGGGTGATAGTAATGAACATCCCTATTTCTCCTGACTTTACAAGGTCAAAGCACCTTTATCACAATAAGATTAATATAAGAAAAAATTCCCCAAGAACTAATAATACATAAAGATTTATTCATATTATAGTATAAGAAAAACTATACAAAAAAAACCTAGTTTCATTAGTTACTTGATCTCATATTTTCATACAAAGGGCAAGAAATCCATCTTCTGCTCATCTCTGGATTCCAATTTTAGATAAATGAACTTAAAAATAATCGACTTAAAACAACAACAACAACAACAACAACACAGGAAAGGAATTATACTCTGTGTCTCAGCAGCCTCTAGAATGAAATTCACAGAGAGGCCCTTACTGCTTTAACCCAGCAACCACTGTGAGGGAGCCAATGGCTATGGCTTAGAGGCTGCACCTCTCTGACTAGCAGAGCTAACCAAAATTGGGGTATTCTCACGAGATAGTCCTATCATCCATGCACAACTCAACATGAAGATAATTTTTTTAAACTAAGAAGATTTTCTAAATTTATAAGACATTTACATTAGTAATTTTAGACTGTAGGAAGATTGAAACATACATTGTTTACTAGAACTTTTGATTAACTATATCTATTTTGAGTCTTCATTTCTATAGTAAGTCAATTCTGCATATGAAACATGTTTTCTATATATTGATTGTGGATGCTTAATTCTTTTACCTGAATCTTTACTGGTCATCGACCTCACAACCTTGGGGTAATCAGAGAGTAAAAGCAGTGTCTTAGTTAGGGTTTCTGTTGCTGTGATTAAACATAATGACCAAAGAACAAGTCGAGGAGGAAAGGGTACATTTGGCTTACACTTCCATATCACTGTACATCATCAGAGGAAGTCAAGACAGGAACTCAAATAGGGAAAGGATTTGGAGGCAGGAGCTGATGCAAAGGCCACAGATGTGGGGTTTTGGTTGGCTTGCTTCCCACGGCTTGCTCAGCCTACTTTCTTATAGAACCCAGGAGCACCAGCCCTGGAATGGCACCATCCACCATGGGCTGGACCCTCCCCCATCAATCACTAATTAAGAAAATGTCTTACAGTTAGATCTTATGAAGGCATTTTTTTTCTTTCTCCTTTTTTTGGGGGGAGGAGGCATTTGAATCTAGCTTGTGTGAAGTTGACATAAAACTCACCAGCACAATTGACCCCTTGTCAGTTTGGCATACAAACACAACACTGCTAATCCATAACCTCTAATTTCTTGTTCTTCCCCAAGAGTACACACTAATATCAACATTACAATATAAACATTCTAAATTTTAAAAGTCCCAGTCTTTAAAAATTCAAACACTTAAAAACCCCACCAATTGGGGAGCCCGTATGGGATTGATTTAGGCCTTCCACATATAAAGTTAGGTAGCTTGGTCTTTAGTGGGATCATGGGCTGTCTCTGACTCTGTTGCCTGCCTTTGGGACATTTTCCCTCTACTGGCTTGCCTTGTCTAGCCTTAATAGAAGACAAGGTGCCTAGTCTTACTGTAACTTGATATGTCAAGGCTGTGAGGCTTCCCTTTTCTGAAGAGAAACTAAGGAAGAGGGAATGGGAGGGGAGGAAAGGTGAGGAGAGGGACTGGAAGGAGAGGAGGAAGGGGAAACTGCAGTCGGGATGTAAACTAAAGTTGTTTTCTTAAAAAAAAAAGTCTCTTTAAAATAGTAATCTCTTTAAAATCCCAACGTCTTTTAATATTCAAAATCTCTCAACTGTAGTCTCCTATCAATTCAAAAATAAGTTAAATATTTTCTTACTTATAAGAGGGAAGAATCAGGGCACAGTCACAATCAACTCAAAGGAAAACTCCAAAACTATAAAGAACTCAGCATTCAATGTCTGAGATTCACTCACGATCTTCTGGGCTCCTCCAAGTGGCTTGGATCCCTTCTCTGGCTCTATCCTCTGCAGTACAAACAGATTGTCTTCTAGGCCCAAACACCACTTCATCACTGCTGCTGCTGTAATTGTTGGTCAACCCATGGTACTAGCATCTCCAAAATGCTGGGGCCTTCTGTTGCAACCCAGCTACACTTTGACCAATAGCTTCTCAAAGGCTCCTTTTATGGGGCTGAGCCTCAACTTTTTACCATGACCACTTCAGTCTTGGGCCATCACCTGCCACTGAGCAACAATGACCTCCCTTGGCTTCTCACAGAGCTGAGTCTCACCTACTCTCATGAGCCTTCATGCCTTCAAAATGAGTACCACCTGGGTGACTCTTACACATTACCAAGTCCAGCTGCCAGCTTGAGGTACAAACTTGGCGGCCTTTGGAGCCCAGCTTCTGTATGCTGACGATCAGGAATCACTTCCCAAAAGATTTAACCTCAGTGATGCTGGTCTCTTCTTAATCACTAGTAATTTCTTAGTTCCAGCTAACCAGCATCAATTGTCCCAGTAACACAAGGTTTTGCTTTAGTAATTCTGTTATCTTGTTAATCACAGCTGATTCTTCAGCTCCAGATGACCAGCACCACAGATTCCTCATAGAAAAAGGCGAGTAAAGTCTGCTTCCCTCAGAGGCTTCACAAGCCACACTTTGATTGTCTGCACAGTTTTCAACATCTCTATCTCCCAAGCTCCCACAGAACAGCTCACTGAGATCTCAACACTCAGTGGCTTTTCTGACCCCAAATGCCAATGTCCTTCCACAATTCTCCCCCAAGACATAGTCAGGTCTGTCACAGCAATACCCCACTCCCTGGAACCAACTTGTCTTAGTTAGGTTTATTATTGCTGTGCTGAAATGCCGTGACCAAAGCAACTTGGGGAGGAAAGATTTTATTCACTTATACTTCCATATCACTGTTCATCATCAGAGGAAGTCAGGACAGGAACTCAAACAGGGCAGGAGCCTGGAGGCAGGAGCTCATGCAGAGGTCATGGAGGAGTGCTGCTTACTGGTTTTCTCAGCCTGCTTATTTATAGAACCCAGTACCACCAGCACAGGGATGGTACCAACCACAATGGACTGGGCTCTCCCCCATCAATCATTATTCATTTAAAAATGCTTTAAAGGCTTGCCTACAGCTCAATCATGTATATAAGCCCAATGGATGTATAGAAGAGGTTCAAGGCAGGGTAGCTGGGGAGGGGGTAAAGGGAGTGGAAGGAGGAAAGTGTGATGCACTTCTTCAATTAAAGCCATATTTCAAGAAAAGAAAAGAATACTTTTCCCAATGAGTCCATGATAGTTAAAGTCTTTTGGGAAAGTCTGAAGCCTCAATGCCTTTGTGACATGTGAAACAAAACTTTCTTTGTCTGGGATGGCAGGGACAACAATAGTAGCAAAGTCCCTTGTCTTCTATTTGAGGTTTTCCAGGTCATCTTCTGGAGCTCTTGGGAAATGAGATGCTCTTTAGAAAATGTGACAAGAAGTGGATAAGCCTCCACCCATGCTAGTAGTAGTGCAGGACACAACATGGTGGCATTGCTCCATTGTCAGGAGCCTACTTAACATCTGACTGCATAGTATATCTTGCAACAAGGTTGTCAGGTACTAGTAGGTGCATAATGTGATTGATTGGTCCTGCCTTGCATCACCATAGAATGTCTTGAGGCCTATAATCATCCTGGTTCCTTTAGCAAAGAAATTTAAGGGGTTGCGAGATCAATGAGTTGTTAAAAGCACTTGCTGCACCCTCTAGTTGGAACAACATGATGAACTGACCAGTACCCCGGAGCTCTTGTCTCTAGCTGCATATGTATCGAAAGATGGCCTAGTCGGCCACCACTGGAGAGAGAGGCCCATTGGACTTGCAAACTTTATATGCCCCAATACAGGGGAAGGCCAGGGCCAAAAGAATGGGAATGGGTGGGTAGGGAAGTGGGGGGGGTATGGGGGACTTTTGGGATAGCATTGGAAATGTAATTGAGGAAAATACGTAATAAAATAAAAAAAAAAAAAGAGACCAGCACCAGCATCACTGAGGTGAAAAAAAAAAAAAAAAAAGCACTTGCTGCACAGTCATGACGACCAAATTGTGGATCTTGGCACCCACCTAACTGTCCAGGTATTCTACAAATGCCTGGAACCCAAGTTCCAAGGAATTCAACATCCTCTTCTGGCCTCTGCATGTGCACACAGGAACACATACTCGCAGTCACCAATGTATGTTTCTTACACACACACACACACACACACACACACACACACAATGCATAAATAAACAAATTCATGAAATGGAAAAACAGGAAATGTTGAAAACATCTCAGAGAACAAAGCAGTCTCTGGACAAACTCAGCTCACTAATGCCACACTTTGAGACTTTGAAAATAAAAATAACCTTTACTATATTTCATAAGGAGTACACATCTCATATTTGATTCCTGGAAAGAATTTATCTATAACACCCCAAACCTACAATCCCAATGACCATTTTTCAATGTTCATCTTTCATATCAGAAATTATTGTATTGCAAAAATGTTCATCCTGTTTTAAACTGTATCTCCCTGTCCTGATCAGCATATTCTCACTGGAATTCAAAGGCCCTGTGTAGATACTTGACTCTATTACCATTCAGCTTGCTGGGTCCTTTGACTCTACCCATATAAAGAGCATAAGCAAAGACATTGGCTGAGGTTGTGCCTTCCAGGACCCATATCAATTAGCCATGATAGTGCCCTCTGTGTCTCTATCTGTCTCTCTCTGTGTCTCTCTCCCTCTCTCTCCCTCTCTCTCTACCTCTCTGTCTCTCTGTCTCTCTCTGTCTCTCTCTCTGTCTCTCTCTCTGTTTGTATGTGTGTGTGTGTGTATGTGTTTATGTGTGATTATCTGTGTATGTGGGTATGTGAGTATGTCTCTTTCTCTCTCTATCTCTGTCTGTCTCTCCCTCTCTGTATGTGAGAGAGACAGACAGACAGACAGAAGGACAGAGAGAGAGAGAGAGAGAGAGAGAGATTGAGAGAGGTTTGTGTATATGTGGAAGTGCAGGGATTTATATGCACAGCACCTCTATAGAACTCAGATTCTCCTATGAAAATTTTATTTGTTCTGCCAAGTCCCCATAAAGAAACCCTAGAGTGGCAAACTGAACCCTGTCCCCTGTGCTCCATTTTCTGGTTCATAATTCTGTCTGCATTTCCAGAGGCCACTCTGGCACCAAGGATCCCAGGCTTTGTTGGTACTAGGGACCACAGAGGCAATGTTAGCAACCAAGAACCCAGAGGCCATGCAGGCCACAAAAACCCCAGGGGAGACACCCTGTTGTACCTGAAGATTCAATCGTCACCAGTCACCAGGGCGTTAAGGCCAGACGACAGAGAGGAATCAGAAATCAAGGGAGGGGCGATACAAAACACACTTATAATAAATGCAAAACCCAAATGGCTTAAGACCAGCATATGAACACCATCAACAAGAGCCGGGCCAATATAACATCACCAGAGGCCAGCTATCCTACTACAGCAAGCCCTGGATATCCTAACGCAGCTGAAGCACAAGTAAATGGCCTTAATATAATCTTATGAAGATATTAGAGGCCTAAAGAGGAAATAAATGTGTTCCTTAAACAGACAAACAAAGACACAGACAGGAAAATACAGCCAAACAGGTGAAGTAAATAAACAAAATATTTCTAGAAAAAAAAAGAGAAACAGTTGAAGACCTAAAAAGAGAAATAGAAATAATAAAGAAAACACAAATGGGTGCAAACATGGAGATGTAAAATCTAGGGAAAAAAAAAACAGTAACTACCAATATAAGCATCAACAACAGACTACAAGAGATGGGGGAGAGAATCTTAGACATAGAAGATACCATAGGGGCTGGAGAGATGGCTCAGCAGTTAAAGACTAGGCTCACAACCAAAAATATAAGAAGATAATACCATAGGAGATATTGATACACCAGTCAAAGAAAATGTTAAATCTAAAACATTTCTGACACAAAACATCTAGGAAAATTGGGACACCATGATAAGACCAAACCTAAGAATAGCAGGAATAGAAGAAGATTCCCACCTCAAGGGCCCAGAAAATATTTTCAACAAAATCATAGAAGAAATTTTCCCTACCCTAAAGAAAGAGGTGCCTATAAATATACAAGAAGATTACAGGATATCAAAAATATTGAATCAAAAAGGAAAATCTTTTTGCCACATAATAATCAAAACACTAGCGAAACAGAACAAAGAAAGAATATTAGAAGCTTCAAGAGAAAAGGATCAAGTAACATATAAAGGAAGACACATTACAATTACATCAGACTTCTCAACAAAGACACTAAAAAGCAAGAAAGACCTGGTTTTGCAATTTCTAACAGACCACAGATCACAGCCTGGTCTAAGTTCAATCACTATAGGTGGAGAAAACAAGAAATTCCATGACAAAAAAAAAAAAAAAAAACAAACAAATTTAAACCATGTCTATCCACAAATATATTCCTACAGAAGATATTAGAAGAAATAACTACAGCCACCCAAAAAACAGAGGAAATAAATATTTCATACCATTTAAATTTAAATAATTTAAAACAAAAGGAGGGAAAGACACACACACACTACCAATATCAAAATGACAGGAAGTGCCAGCCGGAGGACAGTGATCTGCCCTGCAGGGAGCGCCATCTTGGCTCCGGGACTCCGCCGAACTTATTCTGTACAGGTGAGAGTGAGGACCACAGAGGCAGACAGCTTCTGGGGCAGGTGGGAGCCACAGAGCCGCTGAGGCAGCACCCTTTTGGGGCCGCAGACATCCGGCACCCTCCCAGCTGGAAGACAGTGGTCTGCCCTGCACAGGAGCCCTCTGCCTCAGGAGCAGGGAGCACATCTTGGATCCAGGACTCCACTGAACTTAGGAACTTAGTCTGCACAGCTGAGAGTGTGCACCACAGAAGCCTACAGCTTCTGTGACCTGCCAAAGCAACACAGCATCTGGGAAAGGTCCTGTTTTCCGCCTTCTTCTTCGGCCAGGAGAAGGTCCAAACGCCAGATATCTGTACACCTTCCCTTTAAGAGGAAAGCTTGTCAGCAGGGAGTGCTCTAACCACTGAAACTCAGAGGAGAGAGCCTGTCTCCCAGGTCTGCAGACAGACGATACTCAGAATCACCAGAAGAACAACCTCTGAAGAGAGACAACTATAACAACTCCAGAGATTACCAGATGGCGAGAGGTAAACGTAAGAATCCTACTAACAGAAACCAAGACCACTCACCATCATCAGGACCCAGCACTCCCACTTCACCCAGTCCAGGGCACCCCAACACACCTGAAAAGCTAGACCTGGATTTAAAAGCATATCTCATGATGATGGTAGAGGACATCAAGAAGGACTTTAAAGAACTACAGGAGAACATGGCTAAAGAGTTACAAGTCCTTAAAGAAAGACAGGAAAACACAACCAAACTGGTAGAAGTCCTTAAAGAGAAACAGGAAAACACATCCAATCAGATGATGGAAATGAACAAAACCATACTAGACCTAAAAAGGGAAGTAGACACAATAAAGAAAACACAAAATGAGGCAACACTGGAGATAGAAACCCTAGGAAAGAAATCTGGAACCATAGATGCAAGAATCAGCAACAGAATACAAGAGATGGAAGAGAGAATCTCAGGTGCAGAAGATTCCATAGAGAACATCGGCACAACAATCAAGGAAAATGGAAATGCAAAAAGATCCTAACTCAAAACATCCAGGAAATACAGGACACAATGAGAAGACCAAACCTACGGATAATAGGAGTGGATGAGAATGAAGATTTTCAACTCAAAGGACCAGCAAACATCTTCAACAAAATTATAGAAGAAAACTTCCCAAATCTAAAGAAAGAGATGCCCATGAACATACAAGAAGCCTACAGAACTCCAAATAGGCTGGACCAGAAAAGAAATACCTCCCGACACATAATAATCAGAACAACAAATGCACTAAATAAAGATAGAATACTAAAAGCAGTAAGAGAAAAAGGCCAAGTAACATATAAAGGCAAGCCTATCAGAATTACACCAGATTTTTCACCAGAGACTATGAAAGCCAGAAGATCCTGGACAGATGTTATACAGACACTAAAAGATCACAAATTCCAGCCCAGGCTACTATACCCAGCCAAACTCTCAATTAACATAGATGGAGAAACCAAAGTATTCCACGACAAAACCAAATTCACACATTATCTCTCCACGAATCCAGCCCTTCAAAGGATAATAACAGAAAAAAACAAATACAAGGACAGGAACCACGCCCTAGAAACAACAAGAAGGTAATCCCTCAACAAACCTAAAAGAAGACAGCCACAAGAACAGAATGCCAACTTTAACAACAAAAATAACAGGAAACAACAATTACTTTTCCTTAATATCTCTTAATATCAATGGACTCAACTCCCCGATAAAAAGACATAGACTAACAAACTGGCTACACAAACAAGACCCAACATTTTGCTGCTTACAGGAAACTCATCTCAGAGAAAAAGATAGACACTACCTCAGAATGAAAGGCTGGAAAACAATTTTCCAAGCAAATGGTATGAAGAAACAAGCTGGAGTAGCCATTCTAATATCTGATAAGATTGACTTCCAAACCAAAGTCATCAAAAAAGACAGGGAGGGGCACTTCATACTCATCACAGGTAAAATCCTGCAAGAGGAACTATCAATCCTGAATATCTATGCTCCAAATACAAAGGCAGCCACACTCATTAAAGAAACTTTAGTAAATCTCAAAGCACACATTGCACCTCATACAATAATAGTGGGAGACTTCAACACACCACTTTCACCAATGGACAGATCATGGAAACAGAAACTAAACAGGGACACAGTGAAACTAACAAAAGTTATGGATCAAATGGATCTGGCAGATATCTACAGAACATTTTACCCTAAAACAAAAGGATACACCTTCTTCTCAGCACCTCATGGTACCTTCTCCAAAATTGACCACGTAATTGGGCACAAAACAGGACTCAACAGATACAAAAATATTGAAATTGTCCCATGCATCCTATCAGATCACCATGGACTAAGGCTGATCTTCAAGAACAAAATAAATAATAGAAAGCCAACATTCACGTGGAAACTGAACAACACTCTTCTCAATGATACCTTGGTCAAGGAAGGAATAAAGAACGAAATCAAGTACTATTTAGAGTTCAATGAAAATGAAGCCACAACATACCCAAACTTATGGGACGCAATGAAAGCATTTCTAAGAGGAAAACTCATAGCTCTGAGTGCCTCCAAAAAGAAACTAGAAAGAGCACACATTAGCAGCTTGACAACACACCTAAAAGCACTAAAACAAAAGGAAGCAAATTCACCCAAGAGGAGTAGACAGCAGGAAATAATCAAACTCAGGGGCGAAATCAATCAAGTGGAAACAAAAAGAACTATTCAAAGAATCAACCAATCAAGGAGCTGGTTCTTTGAGAATATCAACAAGATAGATAAACCCTTAGCCAGACTCACTAGAGGGCACAGGGAAAGCATTCTAATTAACAAAATCAGAAATGAAAAAGGAGACATAACAACAGATCCTGAAGACATCCAAAACACCATCAGATCCTTCTACCAAAGGCTATACTCAACAAAACTGGAGAACCTGGATGAAATGGAGAAGTTCCTAGACAGATACCAGGTACCAAAGTTGAACCAAGATCAGGTTAATGATCTAAACAGCCCTATATCCCCCAAAGAAATAGAAGCAGTCATTAATAGTCTCCCAACCAAAAAAAGCCCAGGACCAGATGGGTTTAGTGCAGAGTTCTATCAGACCTTCAAAGAAGATCTAATCCCAGTTCTTCAAAAACTATTCCACAAAATAGAAAGAGAAGGTACTCTACCCAACTCATTCTATGAAGCCACAATTACTCTGATACCTAAACCACAAAAAGACCCAACAAAGATAGAAAACTTCAGACCAATATCCCTTATGAATATTGATGCAAAAATACTCAATAAAGTTCTTGCTAACCGAATCCAAGAACACATCAAAACAATCATCCATCCTGACCAAGTAGGTTTCATCCCAGGGATGCAGGGATGGTTCAATATACGGAAATCCATCAACGTAATCCAGTATATAAACAAACTCAAAGACAAAAACCACATGGTCATCTCGTTAGATACAGAAAAAGCATTTGACAAAATCCAACACCCATTCATGATAAAAGTCTTGGAAAGATCAGGAATTCAAGGCCCATACCTAAACATGATAAAAGCAATATACAGCAAACCAGTAGCCAACATCAAAGTAAATGGTGAGAAGCTTGAAGCAATCCCTCTAAAATCAGGGACTAGACAAGGCTGTCCACTTTCTCCATATCTATTCAACATAGTACTTGAAGTCCTAGCCAGAGCAATTCGACAACAAAAGGAGATCAAAGGGATACAAATTGGAAAAGATGAAGTCAAAATATCACTTTTTGCAGATGATATGATACTATACATAAGTGACCCTAAAAATTCCACCAGAGAACTCCTAAACCTGATAAACAGCTTCGGTGAAGTACCTGGATATAAAATTAACTCAAACAAATCAATGGCCTTTCTCTACACAAAGAATAAACAGGCTGAGAAAGAAATTAGGGAAACAACACCCTTCTCAATAGTCACAAATAATATAAAATATCTTGGCGTGACTCTAACTAAGGAAGTGAAAGATCTGTATAATAAAAACTTCAAGTCTCTGAAGAAAGAAATTCTAGAAGATCTCAGAAGATGGATAGATCTTCCATGCTCATGCATTGGCAGGATCAACATTTTAAAAATGGCTATCTTGCCAAAAGCAATCTACAGATTCAATGCAATCCCCATCAAAATTCCAAATCAATTCTTCAACGAATTAGAAAGTGCAATCTGCAAATTCATCTGGAATAACAAAAAACCTAGGATAGCAAAAACTCTTCTCAAGGATAAAAGAACCTCTGGTGGAATCACCATGCCGGACCTAAAGCTCTACTACAGAGCAATTGTGATAAAAACTGCATGGTACTGGTATAGTGACAGACAAATAGACCAATGGAATAGAATTGAAGACCCAGAAATGAACCCACACACCTACGGTCACTTGATCTTTGACAAGGGAGCTAAAAACATCCAGTGGAAGAAAGACAGCATTTTCAACAAATGGTGCTGGCACAACTGGCTGTTAACATGTAGAAGAATGCGAATCGATCCATTCCTATCTCCTTGTACTAAGGTCAAGTCTAAGTGGATCAAGGAACTTCACATAAAACCAGAGATACTGAAACTTATAGAGGAGAAAGTGGGGAAAAGCCTTGAAGATATGGGCACAGGGGAAAAATTCCTGAATAGAACAGTAATGGCTTGTGCTGTAAGATCGAGAATTGACAAGTGGGACCTCATGAAACTGCAAAGCTTCTGCAAGGCTAAAGACACCATCAATAAGACAAAAAAACCACCAACAGATTGGGAAAGGATCTTCACCTATCCTAAATCAGATAAGGGACTAATATCCAATATATATAAAGAACTCAAGAAGGTGGACTCCAGAAAGTCAAATAACCCCATTAAAAAATGGGGCTCAGAACTGAACAAAGAATTCTCACCTGAGGAATACCGAATGGCAGAGAAGCACCTGAAAAAATGTTCAACATCCTTAATCATCAGGGAAATGCAAATCAAAACAACCCTGAGATTCCACCTCACACCAGTCAGAATGGCTAAGATCAAAAATTCAGGTGACAGCAGATGCTGGTGAGGATGTGGAGAAAGAAGAACACTCCTCCATTGTTGGTGGGATTGCAAGCTTGTACAACCACTCTGGAAATCAGTTTGGCGGTTCCTCAGAAAAATGGACATAGTACTACCGGAGGATCCAGCAATACCTCTCCTGGGCATATATCCAGAAGATGTCCCAACCGGTAAAAAGGACACATGCTCCACTATGTTCATAGCAGCCCTATTTATAATAGCCAGAAGCTGGAAAGAACCCAGATGTCCCTCAACAGAGGAATGGATACAGAAATTATGGTACATTTACACAGTGGAGTACTACTCAGCTATTAAAAAGAATGAATTTATGAAATTCCTAGCCAAATGGATGGATCTGGAGGGCATCATCTTGAGTGAAGTAACACAATCACAAAAGAACTCACACAATATGTATTCACTGATAAGTGGATATTAGCCCAAAACTTAGGATACCCAAGATATGAGATACAATTTGCTAAACGCATGAAACTCAAGAAGAATGAAGACCAAAGTGTGGACACTGTGCCCCTTCTTAGAATTGGGAACAAAACACCCAGGGAAGGAGTTACAGAGACAAAGTTCATAGCTGTGATGAAAGGATGGACCATTTAGAGACTGCCATATCCAGGGATCCATCCCATAAGCAGCTTCTAAACGCTGACACCATTGCATACACTAGCAAGATTTTGCTGAAAGGACCCAAATATAGCTGTCTCTTGTGATATGATGCCGGGGCCTAGCAAACACAGGAGTGGATGTTCACAGTCAGCAATTGGATGTATCACAGGGATCCCAATGGAGAAGCTAGAGAAAGTACCCAAGGAGCTAAAGGGATCTGCAACCCTATTGTTGGAACAACATGATGTACTAACCAGAACCCCGGAGCTCTTGTCTCTAGCTGCATATGTATCGAAAGATGGTCTAGTCGGCCATCAATGGAAAGAGAGGCCCATTGGACTTGCAAACTTTATATGCCCCAATATAGGGGAATGCCAGGGCCAAAAGAATGGGAATGGGTGGGTAGGGAAGTGGGGGGCGCTATGGGGGACTTTTGGGATAGTATTGGAAATGTAATTGAGGAAAATATGTAATAAAAATATTAAAAATTAAAAAATAATAATAAAATGGAGAATAACCTGAAAAAAAAAGATAAGGGTCTAATATCCAATATATATAAGGAACTCAAGAAGGTGGACTCCAGAAAGTCAAATAACCCCATTAAAAAATGGGGCTCAGAATTGAACAAAGAATTCTCACCTGAAGAATACCAAATGGCAGAGAAGCACCTGAAAAAATGTTCAACATCCTTAATCATCAGGGAAATGCAAATCAAAACAACCCTGAGATTCCACCTCACACCAGTCAGAATGGCTAAGATCAAAAATTCAGGTGACAGCAGATGCTGGCGAGGATGTGGAGAAAGAGGAACACTCCTCCATTGTTGGTGGGATTGCAAGCTTGTACAACCACTCTGGAAATCAGTCTGGCGGTTCCTCAGAAAATTGGACATAGTACTACCGGAGGATCCAGCAATACCTCTTCTGGGCATATATCCAGAAGATGTCCCAACCGGTAAAAAGGACACATGCTCCACTATGTTCATAGCAGCCCTATTTATAATAGCCAGAAGCTGGAAAGAACCCAGATGTCCCTCAACAGAGGAATGGATACAGAAATTATGGTACATTTACACAATGGAGTACTACTCAGCTATTAAAAAGAATGAATTTATGAAATTCCTAGCCAAATGGATGGACCTGGAGGGCATCATCTTGAGTGAGGTAACACAATCACAAAGGAACTCACACAATATGTATTCACTGATAAGTGGATATTAGCCCAAAACTTAGGATACCCAAGATATAAGATACAATTTGCTAAACGCATGAAACTCAAGAAGAATGAAGACCAAAATGTGGACACTGTGCCCCTTCTTAGAACTGGGAACAAAACACCCATGGAAGGAGTTACAGAGACAAAGTTTGGAGCTGTGATGAAAGGATGGACCATCTAGAGACTGCCGTATCCAGGGATCCATCCCATAATCAGCTTCTAAACGCTGACACCATTGCATACACTAGCAAGATTTTGCTGAAAGGACCCAAAGATAGCTGTCTCTTGTGAGACTATGCAGGGGCCTAACAAACACAGGAGTGGATGCTCACAGTCAGCTATTGGATGTATCACAGTGCTCCCAATGGAGAAGCTAGAGAAAGTACCCAAGGAGCTAAAAGGATCTGCAACCCTATAGTTGGAACAACATGATGAACTAACCAGTACCCCGGAGCTCTTGTCTCTAGCTGCATATGTATCGAAAGATGGCCTAGTCGGCCATCACTGGAAAGAGAGGCCCATTGGACTTGCAAACTTTGTTTGCCCCAATATAGGGGAATGCCAGGGCCAAAAGAATGGGAATGGGAGGGTAGGGAAGTGGGGGGCGCTGTGGGGGACTTTTGGGATAGCATCTGAAATGTAATTGAGGAAAATATGTAATAAAAAAAATGACAGGAAGTAACAATCATTGATCTTTAATATCTTTCAACATCAATAGACTCAAATTTCCCCAATGAAAAGACACACACTACTTTCAGAATGGATACAAAAACAGAATTCATCATTCTGCTTCATAGAAGAAACACACTTCAACATCAAAGAGAGACATCACCTCAGAGTAAAGGGCTGGAAAAAGATGGAGTAGAATTTGAGGGAAGGGCCAACCAATGAGTGGCCCAGTTTGAGACCCATGCCATGATGGAGAGCTCACCTCTGACACTATTAATGATCTTCTGTTACACATGCAGACAGTAACCTTGCATAACCATCATTAGAGGCTTCACCCAGCAGCTAATGGAAACTGATGCAGAGACCTACAGCCAGACATTACACAGATCTTGGAGAATCCTGTAGAAGTGGCAGAGCAAGGATTGAATGAGCAAGAGAGGTCAGGGTCACCACAAGAAAACATATAGAACCAACTAACCTGGGGTCATAGGAGCTCACAGAATCTAAACCACTAACCAGAGAGCATGTGTGGGACTGATCTAGGCTTTCTGAACATATGTACCAGATGTGCAGCTTGGTCTTCATATGGGACTCCTAACAGCAGGGGTAGGAGTTGTCTCTGACTCTTGTACCCCTCTCTTCTGGCCTTTGGATCCCTTTCCCCTAATTGGGCCATTTTGTCTAGCCTCAATAGAAAAAGATACATCTAGCCTTACTGCAACTTGATATGCCAAGGCTATTTGATAGCCATGGGAGACCTCCCTTCTTCTGAGAATGAGAGGAGCAGTGAAATAGAGGAGGAGGAGAAGAGGAAAGAAGAGCTGTGATTATGATATGTAAATACATTAATAAAATTATTCATATATTTATTATTTGGAGATCAGGCTTTTGTGTCAAATCCCATGATACCATGGGATATCTCTGATACCATGATACACATGTGAATGTCAAAGAACTTTTTAAAAATTTTTATTTATTTATCACTTTACACCCAAATATCAGCCCCCCTCTCCTCCAAGTACTCCTTCATGCCAATCCTCCCTCATCCCCAGTCCCCTTCTCCTCTGAAGGGGAGCCCCACTCCAGGCATCACACTCCCCTCGCCATTCATCAAGTCACTTCAGGACAAGGCACATCCTCTCCTACTGAGGGCAGACAAGGCAGCCCAGCTAGGGAAATGAGATCCACAGGCAGGCAACATCTTAAGGGACAGCCCCTGCACCAGTTGTTGGGGGACCCGCACAAAAACCGAGCTGCACATTTACTTATGTGTGGGGGAGGCCTAGGTCCAGCCTGTGTATGTTCCTGCTTGGTGGTGCACACTCTGAGAGTTCCCAAGGGTCCAGGTCTATTGGCCTGAAACTTCTGAGAGTCAGTTCATTCTTACCATTTTGGATTCCAGGGATCAAAAATCAAGTGTCCAAGCTTACATGGCAAGGCCTTTAACTGCTGAGCCATCTCACGTGCTCCAGGGGCCTTTTATGTTGTTCACTATGTGTATGCCAGGTTAACTGTTCTGAAAGCTCCCTGGAATCACCTGCCCTCACCTTCCATTTCACCATAGAAGCATAGTGAATGCAAATGTGGACAATGGCAGCCAGCTTTGCATGGGTTCTAGGTGAAAACAGAGCTATCTCCCTAGCCTCCTGCTGTACAGTTTTTTTCAAGGAGTCCTTGAAGTATAACAGCACTGGCTGGCATAAAGATAGCCTGTCTAGTTCTTCCACAGCCCTTTTGCTCAAGGCTATCCGGACAACAAGGAGAGCCCAAAAGCTACCAGTTCTGAAATCAAGTTGCCTTATTCTGAAAAACTTTCACTTAAGTTCAGGGAAATGAATGATACTAACACTAACAATTTAAGAAGCTTGTCCTTAATACTCAGTCATTATAACAGGTTTCAACCATGCTCAAACCTACACTATAGTCCCCTTTCTTTTGTCTCCTCTCCAGATCTGATCAAAATATTCAGAGGGAGAGCAGAAGGATTCTTATGTAAATACTAAGATTTTTTTAACATTTACCAAGCTTAAAACTTTCTTAAAGTTTTAATTTTCTTACAATATTTAGATGCTTCAGGTATACTTAATGTTACTGGGGGTGAATAGGAGCTATTGGGAAAACTAATATCAGCCTAATTCTCTATGAAACCTCCTTGAGAAAGTCAGTCAAGTGAATGGAAAGTGTTTTTAAATTAAAAGCATATCCTTCAAGCATCTATCATGAGTAATACATATTAAATAATTTTAAATATAAAAGTAAGCCAGGCAAGGAGGTGCATGCCTGCAACCCGTACACTCAAAAGGCTAAAGCAGGAAGATCATGAGTTCAAGCCCAACCTACACCAGGAAATGAATACCAGGCTAATGTTGATCACACAGGGACACTGTCTCAAAATAAGGGGTGGGGGGCTTGTGTGAAAATGTCATAATTAAAGCCATTATGCGTGTTAAGTTAAAATAAATAATAATGGTACAGCAGGAAAATAGAATTTAGAACAAAGAAGGACTTAAGGACTAAGAATCTAAATGGAGGAGCTAGAGAAAGGAGCTGAAGGGGTTTGCAGCTCCATAGAAAGAACAATAATGTGAACTAACCAATACCCCCAGAGCTCCCAGGGACTAAACCACCAAGCAAAGAAAACACATGTTGGGATTCATGGCTCCAGATGCATATATAGCAGAGGATGGCCTAGTTGGTCATCAATGGGAGGAGAGGCCCTTGGTCCTGTGAAGGCTCTATGTCCCAGTGTAAGGGAATGCTGGGGCTAGGAAGCAGGAGTGGGTGGGGAGCAGGGGGAGGGGGAAGGGATACTGGGTTTTCAGAGGGGAAACCAGGAAAGGGGATAACATTTGAAATGCAAATAAAGAAAATATCTAATAAAAAATAAAATAAAATACAAGGTGTATACTTTTAAAAAAAAATGCTAGTACCTGGCAAATACAGAAGTTGATGCTCACAATCATCTATAGGATGGAACACAGGGCCCCCAAGGGAGAAGCTAGAGAAAGTACCCAAAGAGCTGAAGGGGTCTGAAACTATATAGGTGGAATAATAATATGAATTAACCAGTACTCCCAGAGCTCGTGTCTCTAGCTGCATATGTAGCAGATGGCCTAGTCGGCCATCATTGGGAAGAGAGGCTCCTTGGTATTGCAAACTTTACACGTCCCAGTACAGGGGAGAGCCAGGGCCAAGAAGTGGGAGTGGGTGGGTAGGGGATCAGGGCAGGGGGAGGGTATAGGAAACTTTTAGGATAGCATTTGAAATTTAAACAAAGAAAATATCTAATAAAAAAATAAGAATGAGACCATCCATGAAGTAATATCCCATGTGGCCAGACTTCAAGGATGTTTACTGTGAGACTGTTAAGGATCAAGAAATTTTGTAGCTACTATGATGTTTTCCTGATGAAGAGATTAAAACCTTTTTTTACTTGCAAAATGTAATGTTGTGATACAACCTGCTGAAGGAAGCATGCTGAGAAACACAAACACACACACACACACACACACACACAGAGAGAGAGAGAGAGAGAGAGAGAGAGAGAGAGAGAGAGAGAGAGAGAGAGAGAGAGAGGCACTTTTAATCAGGAATGCTATCTTCAAATGCCAGAGATCACAAAATATAATGACATAATATTTAAAATTGCCAAAGTAACACTTCTAGCTTATTCATATTTATCTGGTTCTATGTATTTTCTAGCCCATCAGTGTGATTAACTACCTGAGACAAACTACTCTAGAGAAACTTGTACAGAGGCGATACCTATTTTGGTTGGGTTTGTAGTGGTTTCCAAGATGTCTCAGTTCTGGGGTCCTAAAGCCTGTAACAAGGCAATATATCATGGTAGAGAATTTGTGCTGAAAGCTGCTCATTCTAGGGTGGTCACTAACTAAAACCTTAGAGTACAAATATGAGAATAAATAAGTGAAGAGGAGTGGCCCAGATCCTAATGTGTCTTTCAGGGCACATTATTTTTTTCTAATTTCTTTTTTCTTAATCATTCTATTTGTTTACATCTCAAACGATATCCAGATTCCCAGTTACACCTCCACAACCCCCAATCCCACATCTGCCCTCTCCCAGCTCCACGTTACCTCTATGAGTGTGCTCCCTAACCCACCCATCCTCTTCTGCCTCACCAATCCAGCATAACCCTACACTGGGCATCAAACCTCCACAGGGCCAAGGAACTCCTTCCCATTGATGTCAGGAAAAGCAATCCTCTGCTACCTATGTATTTGGAGCCATGGGCCCCTTCCTGTACACTCCTTGGTTGGTTGTTTAGACCCTGGGAGCACTAGGTGGTCCATTTACTTAATACTGTTCTTCCTATGGTTGAAACCAGAAATATCATCCTAAGTGAGGTAACCCAGACCCAAAAGAACACACATGACATGCACTCACTGATCAGTGGATATTAACCCAAAGCACACAATGCCCATGATACAACCCACAGACCAGATATAGCTTGGGAGGAAAGAAGACCAGGTTGTGGATGCTTCAGTCCTGCATTGAGGAGGGAACAGGATGATTGCGGGAAGTGGAGGGAGGGAGGCCTGAGGTGGAGAGAGTAGCGGGGAGGAATTAAGGGGACAGTATCAAGTACTTGAGGGGACAGGAGAGAGGTACAGAGGGTCAGGATATCAAATAAAAATACATAGCAGTGGGAGATGAGGAACTGATGAGAGCCACTGGAGGGTCCCAGACTGCCAGAGTTTCCCAGGACCCACCTGGGATGACATTACCTGAATATGTAGTGAAGAGGAATAGAACCTGTAGACCACCTCCAGTACATAGGCATGCTCCTGCTCAAACTAAAAGGGACCACACACCCATCTCAAAGTTTTTAACCCAGAACTGTTCCTGTCCAATGGAAAGACAGGGACAAAATAAAATAAAATAAAATGGATCAGAGACTGAATAAAGGGCCATTCCAGGACCACCCCACCTGGGGATCCATCTCATCTTCACACACCACACCCAGACACAGTTGCTGTTGCCAAGAGGCACTTGCTGACAGGAATCTGGTATGGCAAGGACACACTCTTAATTCCTAAACTAGTTCTACAAGCCTGCATCTTTCAAAGGTCCCACAGCTTCACAATACTGATACAGACTGCCCACCAATCTTTCTTTTTCTTTTCCTATTTTTTATTGGATATTTTCTTCGTTTACATTTCAAATATTATCCCCTTTCCTGGTTCCCCTTCTCAAAAGCACCCTCCCCCTACCTCCTACCCCTGATCCCCATCTCACCCACTCCCACTTCCTGGCCGTGGCATTCCCCCACACTGGGGCATAGAGCCTTCATAGGACAAAGGGCCTCTCCTCCCATTGATGTCTGACTAGGCCATCCTCTGCCTCACATGCAGCTGGAATCATAAGTCCCACCATATGTGCTCTTTAGTTAATGGTTTAGTCCCTGGGATCTCTGGGGGGTACTGGTTAGTTCATATTGTTCCTCCTATGGGGATGCTAACCCCTTTAGCTCCTTGGGTACTTTCTCTAGCTCCATCATTGGGGACCCTGTGCCCAGTCCAATGGATGGCTGTGAGCATCCACTTCTATATTTCTCAGGCAGTGGAAAAACCTCTCAGGAGACAGCTATAGCAGGCTCCTGTCAGCAAGCACTTGTTGGCATTCACAATAGTGTCTGGGTTTGGTGAGTGTAAATGGGATGGATCCCCAGGTGAGTCAGTCTCTACATGGTCATGTCTTCAGTCTCTACTCCACACTTTGTCTCTGTAACTCCTTCCATGGCTGTTTTCCCCCTTCTAAGATGGATAGAAGTAGCCACACTCTGCTCTTCTTCATTCGTGAGGTTCATGTGGTTTGTGAATTGTATCTCGGGTGTTGTGAGCTTCTGGGAAGCAATACATTGGCTTTTCAAAGACCCTTATAACTTGAGCAGTTATCTATACTTTTCTACATAAAGTTTTGTGATTGAAAACTATTCATCACTGGGGCAGATGTGAGAGCAAACCAAAGTCCCAGCAGCTCCTAGGATATCAGCTCGTATTTACTGAAAGTGATTTGGCCTGAACCAGTAACTATTTTCCTGAATATTCAGTCCCCAGAAAGAGAAAGGGCTTGTTTGGGTTTGTTACTATTTGAACTGTTGTTTCTTGATTTTCACTTGTGACAATTTAAAGATGTAAGTTCTTATAAATCCTTAGAAAAGAAAAAGCAATTTAACATTTTAGGTCCCAAATATACAACCTTTTAAAAAGAAGATAGGTAAATTAAGATCCTAGTCTGGTCAAATCTAAGTGGATCAAGGAACTCCACATAAAACCAGAGACACTGAAACTTATAGAGGAGAAAGTGGGGAAAAGACTCAAAGATACGGGCACAGGGGAAAAATTCCTGAATAGAACAGCAATGGCTTGTGCTGTAAGATCCAGAATTGACAAAGGGGACCTCATGAAACTGCAAAGCTTCTGCAAGGCAAAGGACACCGTCAATAAGACAAAAAGGCCACCAACAGATTGGGAAAGGATCTTTACCTATCCTAAATCAGATAGGGGACTAATATACAATATATATATAAAGAACTCAAGAAGGTGGACTCCAGAAAATCAAATAACCCCATTAAAAAATGGGGCTCAGAGCTAAACAAAGAATTCTCACCTGAGGAATACCGCATGGTGGAGAAGTACCTCAAAAAATGTTCAGCATCCTTAATCATCAGAGAAATGCAAATCAAAACAACTTTGAGATTCCATCTCACACCAGTCAGAATGGCTAAGATCAAAAATTCAGGTGACAGCAGATGCTGGCGAGGATGTGGAGAATGAGGAACACGCCTCCATTGTTGGTGGGATTGCAAACTTGTACAACCACTCTGGAAATCAGTCTGGCAGTTCCTCAGAAAATTGGACATAGTAATACGGGAAGATCCCGCAATACATCTTCTGGGCATATATCCAGAAGATGTTCCAACTGGTAAGAAGGACACATGCTCCACTATGTTCATAGCAGCCTTATTTATAATAGCCAGAAGCTGGAAAGAACCCAGATGCCCCTCAACAGAGAAATGGATACAAAAAATGTGATACATTTACACAATGGAGTACTACTCAGCTATTAAAAGGAATGAATTTATGAAATTCCTAAGCAAATGGTTGGACCTGGAAGGCATCATCCTGAGTGAGGTAACACAATCACAAAAGAACTCAAATGATATGTACTCACTGATAAGTGGATATTAGCCCAGAAACGTAGTATACCCGAGATAGAAGATACAATTTGCAAAACACATGAAACTGAAAAAGAAGGAAGACCAAAGTGTGGACACTTTGTCCCTTCTTAGAATTGGGAACAAAACACCCATGGAACGAGTTACAGAGACAAAGTTTGGAGCTGAGACAAAAGGATGAACCATCTAGAGACTGCCATATCCAGGGATCCATCCCATAATCAGCCTCCAAATGATGACACCATTGCATACACTAGCAAGAGTTTGCTGAAAGGACCCTGATATAGCTGTCTCTTGTGAGACTAGGCCGGGGCCTAGCAAACACAGAAGTGGATGCTCACAGTCAGCTATTGGATGGATCACAGGGCCCCCAATGGAGGAGCTGGAGAAAGTATCCAAGGAGCTAAAGAGATCTGAAACCCTGTAGGTGCAACAATATTATGAACTAACCAGTACCCAGGAGCTCTTGTCTCTAGCTGCATATGTATCAAAAGATGGCCTAGTCGGCCATCACTGGAAAGAGAGGCCCATTGGACACGCAAATTTTATATGCCCCAGTACAGGGGAATGCCAGGGCCAAAAAGTGGGAATGGGTGGGTAGGGGAGTGGGGGGGAGGATATGGGGACTTTTGGAATAGCATTGGAAATGTAATTGAGGAAAATATATAATAAAAAATATTTAAATAAAAAAGATCCGCTGAGTAGGGCCACAAGCCTCTTCCGGTCAGACCAACACCAGGGCGCAGGGTCGGCTGACACTCGCCAGCTACCCACAACACCTGCCACAGGATCTTAAGACTTCTGGTGAGTGGAACACAGCTTCTGCTCCAATCCAATTGCGCGCGGGACCTGAGACTGCATTAGTTAGGGAAGCAGAAAACTGGCCTGAGTAGGGCCACAAGCCTCTTCCGGTCAGACAAGCACCGGGGTAGCTAGGGCACAGGGTCGGCTGACACCCACCAGCTACCCACAACACCCGCCACAGGATCTTGAGACTTCTGGTGAGTGGAACACAGCTTCTGCTCCAGTCCAATCGCGCAGGAACTGAGACTGCTTTGGTTGGGGAGGCAGAAATCCAGCCTGAGCAGGGCCACAAGCCTCTTCCAGTCAGACCAGCACTGGGGTAGCTAGAGCACAGGGTTGGCTGACACCCGCCAGTAACCACGACACCCACCACAGGATTTTGAGACTCCTGGTGAGTGGAACACAGAGTCTGCTCCAATCTTTAAACAGTGACAACGATAACAACTAACCCCAGAGATTACCAGATGGCGAAAGGTAAAGGTAATAATCTTACTAACAGAAACCAAGACCACTCACCATCATCAGAACCCAGCACTCCCACTTCGCCCAGTCCAGGGCACCCCAACACACCGGAAAAGCTAGACACGGATCTAAAAGCATATCTCATGATGATGGTAGAGGACATCAAGAAGGACTTTAATAACTCACTTAAAGAATTACAGGAGAACATGGCTAAAGAGTTACAAGTCCTTAAAGAAAAACAGGATAACACAATCAAACAGGTAGAAGTCCTTACAGAAAAACAGGAAAACACATCCAAACAGATGATGGAAATGAACAAAACCATACTAGACCTAAAAAGGGAAGTAGACACACTAAAGAAAACACAAAATGAGGTAACACTGGAGATAGAAACCCTAGGAAAGAAATCTGGAACCATAGATACTAGCATCAGCAAAAGAATACAAGAGATGGAAGAGAGAATCTCAGGTGCAGAAGATTTCATAGAGAACATCGGCACAACAATCAAGGAAAATGTAAAACGCAAAAAGATCCTAACTCAAAACATCCAAGAAATACAGGACACAATGAGAAGACCAAACCTACGGATAATAGGAGTGGATGAGAATGAAGATTTTCAACTCAAAGGACCAGCAAACATCTTCAACAAAATTATAGAAGAAAACTTCCCAAATCTAAAGAAAGAGATGCCCATGAACATACAAGAAGCCTACAGAACTCCAAATAGACTGGACCAGAAAAGAAATACCTCCCGACACATAATAATCAGAACAACAAATGCACTAAATAAAGATAGAATACTAAAAGCAGTAAGAGAAAAAGGCCAAGTAACATATAAAGGCAAGCCTATCAGAATTACACCAGATTTTTCACCAGAGACTATGAAAGCCAGAAGATCCTGGACAGATGTTATACAGACACTAAAAGAACACAAATTCCAGCACAGGCTAATATACCCAGCCAAACTCTCAATTAACATAGATGGAGAAACCAAAGTATTCCACGACAAAACCAAATTCACACATTATCTCTCCACGAATCCAGCCCTTCAAAGGATAATAACAGAAAAAAAACAATACAAGGACAGGAACCACGCCCTAGAAACAACAAGAAGGTAATCCCTCAACAAACCTAAAAGAAGACAGCCACAAGAACAGAATGCCAACTTTAACAACAAAAATAACAGGAAACAACAATTACTTTTCCTTAATATCTCTTAATATCAATGGACTCAACTCCCCGATAAAAAGACATAGACTAACAAACTGGCTACACAAACAAGACCCAACATTTTGCTGCTTGCAGGAAACTCATCTCAGAGAAAAAGATAGACACTACCTCAGAATGAAAGGCTGGAAAACAATTTTCCAAGCAAATGGCATGAAGAAACAAGCTGGAGTAGCCATTCTAATATCTGATAAGATTGACTTCCAAAACAAAGTCATCAAAAAAGACAGGGAGGGGCACTTCATACTCATCACAGGTAAAATCCTCCAAGAGGAACTATCAATCCTGAATATCTATGCTCCAAATACAAAGGCAGCCACATTCATTAAAGAAACTTTAGTAAATCTCAAAGCACACATTGCACCTCATACAATAATATTGGGGGACTTTGGAGCGAGCGCGCTGGTGTGAGCGGCGGCGGCGGCGACTGTGAGGGTCCGGAGAGGAGAGAAGGAGGGGGACGAGATGCCGGAGTTCCTAGAGGACCCTTCCGTCCTGACCAAAGACAAGTTGAAGAGCGAGTTGGTCGCCAACAACGTGACGCTCCCGGCCGGTGAGCAGTGCAAGGATGTGTACGTGCAGCTCTACCTGCAGCACCTCATGGCGCGCAACCGGCCGCCGCTCGCCGCGGGAGCCAACAGCAAAGGGCCGCCCGACTTCTTGAGCGACGAGGAGCGCGAGCCCACGCCGGTGCTCGGCTCCGGGGCCTCCGTGGGTCGCGGTGCTCGGCTCCGGGGCCTCCGTGGGTCGCGGCCGCGGCGCTGTCGGCAGGAAAGCCACAAAGAAAACTGATAAGCCCAGGCTAGAAGATAAAGATGATCTGGATGTGACAGAGCTCTCTAATGAAGAACTTCTGGATCAGCTTGTAAGATATGGAGTGAATCCTGGTCCCATTGTGGGAACAACCAGGAAGCTGTATGAGAAAAAGCTGTTGAAGCTGAGGGAGCAGGGACCTGAATCGAGATCCTCTACTCCTCTTCCAACAGTCTCTTCCTCAGCAGAAAACACAAGGCAGAATGGAAGTAACGACTCTGACAGATACAGTGACAATGATGAAGGAAAGAAGAAAGAACACAAGAAAGTGAAGTCCGCTAGGGATTGTGTTCCTTTTTCTGAACTTGCATCTACTCCCTCTGGTGCATTTTTTCAGGGTATTTCTTTCCCTGAAATCTCCACCCGTCCTCCTTTGGGCAGGACTGAACTACAGGCAGCTAAGAAAGTACAGACCGCTAAGAGAGACCCACCTAGGGAGACTTGTACTGATACGGCCTTGCCCGGGAAGGGACAGACGCACAAGTTAGCCCCTGGACGGGGTTTATTTATTCCTTCAGAGTCTAGCTATGATAGATGTGTAGAGAAAAGTTCTTCACCATCTTCTCAGCGTGAATTTGCTGCCAGGCTGGTCTCTGCTGCAGCTTCTCCTTCACTGATAAGAGAAACCACTACTAATTACTCTAAGGACATAGTGGAAAATATTTGCTGTGGAGGGAAGAGTAGAGCTCAGCCATTGCGTGCTGAAGAGCCTGGCGTGTCAGATCAGTCGGTTTTCTCTAGTGAAAGAGAAGTTCTGCAGGAGTCGGAGAGGTCGCAGGTCATTTCTCCACCACTTGCTCAGGCAATCCGAGATTATGTCAATTCTCTGTTAGTCCAGGGTGGGGTCGGCAGTTTGCCTGGGACTTCTGATTCTGTGCCCACACTGGATGTAGAAAACATATGTAAGAGACTTAGCCAGTCCAGCTATCAAGATTCTGAATCCCTGTCCCCTCCCCGAAAAGTCCCAAGACTAAGTGAGAAGCCAGTAAGGGGAGGGGACTCAGGCTCCTGTGTGGCATTTCAGAATACACCTGGATCCGAACATAGGTCTTCTTTTGCCAAAAGTGTTGTCTCTCATTCTCTGACTACTTTAGGAGTAGAAGTGTCTAAGCCACCACAGCATGATAAAATAGAAGCCTCAGAGCCGTCTGTTCCTCTCCACGAATCTATCCTAAAAGTGGTGGAAGAGGAGTGGCAGCAAATTGATAGGCAGCTGCCCTCGGTGGCATGCAGATACCCAGTTTCCTCCAGCGAGGCAGCACGGATATTATCAGTGCCAAAAGTGGATGATGAAATCCTGGGGTTTATTTCTGAAGCCACCCCACGAGCAGCCACTCAGGTGTCCTCCACTGAGTCTTGTGATAAACATTTGGACTTAGCTCTCTGTAGATCTTACGAAGCTGCAGCATCAGCATTGCAGATTGCAGCCCACACGGCCTTCATAGCTAAGTCTCTGCAAGCTGACATAAGTCAGGCTGCACAGATTATTAATTCAGATCCTAGTGATGCACAGCAGGCACTCAGGATTCTGAACAGAACCTATGATGCAGCCTCCTATCTTTGTGATGCTGCATTTGATGAAGTGAGGATGTCTGCCTGTGCCATGGGGTCTTCTACCATGGGTCGGCGTTATCTGTGGTTGAAGGATTGTAAGATTAGTCCAGCTTCTAAGAATAAATTGACTGTTGCCCCCTTTAAAGGTGAAACATTATTTGGAGGGGAAGTACACAAAGTTATTTAAAAGCGTGGAAATAAGCAGTAATGAGGTTAAGAACAAAGGCAGAAACTTTGACTTGGAGAATTTGTGAGCCTTTCTAAGACTTTAGTCTCCTAATAGAACTAATTTCAAGGTGTTACGCTACCACTTATCAAGTTACAGTCTAATTGCATATGTAGAGTTGAAGCTCCGTAGGTCACATCTGTCTTACATGAGCGTACAGCTTCCTGTTTCATTTAACATTTTAGATATACAAGGAATTCCGCAACTAGAATGTCAGTGGAACCCTCGCTCCTTTAGTTTGCCATTCACTACTTCCTGATGCATAGGTCGGAGTTAAACTTTGTTAGTCACTTGAAACACCGATTTCCCATGTCCGCCCCCGCACCTCCCCCCCCCCCCAGGAGTTTAACTTTGAGAAGGCAAGGCTCCCGTGTGTAGTATGCCGAGTCTCACAGCTCCTGTGATTCCAGTCTGCTCTGCCTTCTGCTGCTTGCTTTCATTACATAAATAATATTTTGCCATGAGTCCTTTTGTTGTCCACTCATTACATTGCAGGACATCTCACAAGTGACCTTTGCACTGCAACAAACTTCATAATAATTCTAGATCAGTGTAACTCTTAAGTGCCAGTACACAAACTTATTGCTTGACTCACAGACAAGCGTGTGCATGTATTGAAGGGAAAGACCCTGCTGCTCTGTGTGGGAGAGGATGCATGTGCTTGGCATGCATGTGACCGAGTGGTTCAAAGCCACTTTAAAGTTTAATGAGAATTTAAATCTAGAGATGCTTTGTAAACAAATAAGAGGTAAATTGTATACCTGTATGTATGTATAGACACAAACACATTTCTGCACATTTTTAATAATCGAATAGAAAGGCAGTGTACAGTTTTATGTCTGATAGAGGAGGTAGCCAACAAACAATTCCTAGTTACACAAGTACATGGACCACATTTGAGGAACACAGGGAGGGATGGTAAGTGGAGTTCTGGTACACCTCATCTTCACTCAGCATGACTTTTGTTAGATGAACAAGACACAACAAAGGTGGGGCTTTTTTATTTTCTACATGTATTTAAAGGTATTTTATATGTCCTACATAGATCTGGATGCTAAAACCAACGAGATGTTTTCTAAAAACCTTAAGAATTTTTACTATACCCCAATGTCTGTGTCTGTATGAAGCAATGTATTACCCTGTTTTCATTTGTATGGTTGTAAGGTAAGGAATCCTAGCTGTCGGGATGCTGTGGAAACCAGTCTCAAGCATAATCAAATACGGTCTCGGTGTCCGTGTCTACCACTACCATGTTCTTAGGCTGCACAGTCCATCGCTACAGCCCTGTTACTTGTCTTTAAAATGTACATGTATACATGTACCTGTGAAGTGCTGTGTGATTTCTTTAAAGCAATGTATGCCTGTAGAATGCTTCTACAAATTCAATAAAGTTGTTAAATTTGAAAAAAAAAATAGTGGGAGACTTCAACACACCACTTTCACCAATGGACAGATCATGGAAACAGAAACTAAACAGGGACACAGTGAAACTAACAGAAGTTATGAATCAAATGGATCTGGCAAATATCTACAGAACATTCTATCCTAAAACAAAAGGATATACCTTCTTCTCAGCACCTCATGGTACCTTCTCAAAATTGACCACATAATTGGTCACAAAACAGGCCTCAACAGATACAAAAATATTGAAATTGTCCCATGCATCCTATCAGATCACCATGGACTAAGGCTGATCTTCAATAACAAAATAAATAATAGAAAGCTAACATTCACGTGGAAACTGAACAACACTCTTCTCAATGATACCTTGGTCATGGGAGGAATAAAGAAAGAAATTAAGGACTTTTTAGAGTTCAATGAAAATGAAGCCACAACATACCCAAACTTATGGGATGCAATGAAAGCATTTCTAAGAGGAAAACTCATAGCTCTGAGTGCCTCCAAAAAGAAACTAGAGAGAGCACACATTAGCAGCTTGACAACACACCTAAAAGCACTAGAACAAAAGGAAGCAAATTCACCCAAGAGGAGTAGATGGCAGGAAATAATCAAACTCAGGGGCGAAATCAACCAAGTGGAAACAAGAAGAACTATTCAAAGAATCAACCAATCAAGGAGCTGGTTCTTTGAGAAAATCAACAAGATAGATAAACCCTTAACCAGACTCACTAGAGGGCACAGGGAAAGCATTCTAATTAACAAAATCAGAAATGAAAAAGGAGACATAACAACAGATCCTGAAGACATCCAAAACACCATCAGATCCTTCTACCAAAGGTTATACTCAACAAAACTGGAGAACCTGGATGAAATGGAGAAGTTCCTAGACAGATACCAGGTACCAAAGTTGAATCAAGATCAGGTTAATGATCTAAACAGCCCTATATCCCCCAAAGAAATAGAAGCAGTCATTAATAGTCTCCCAACCAAAAAAAGCCCAGGACCAGATGGGTTTAGTGCAGAGTTCTATCAGACCTTCAAAGAAGATCTATCCCAGTTCTTCACAAACTATTCCACAAAATAGAAACAGAAGGTACTCTACCCAACTCATTCTATGAAGCCACAATTACTCTGATACCTAAACCACAAAAAGACCCAACAAAGATAGAAAAATCCTCAATAAAGTTCTTGCTAACCGAATCCAAGAACACATCAAAACAATCATCCATCCTGACCAAGTAGGTTTCATCCCAGGGATGCAGAGATGGTTCAATATACGGAAATCCATCAACGTTATCCAGTATATAAACAAACTCAAAGACAAAAACCACATGGTCATCTCGTTAGATGCAGAAAAAGCATTTGACAAGATCCAACACCCATTCATGACAAAAGTCTTGGAAAGATCAGGAATTCAAGGCCCATACCTAAACATGATAAAAGCACTCTACAGCAAACCAGTAGCCAACATCAAAGTAAATGGCGAGAAGCTTGAAGCAATCCCTCTAAAATCAGGGACTAGACAAGGCTGTCCACTTTCTCCATATCTATTCAACATTGTACTTGAAGTCCTAGCCAGAGCAATTCGACAACAAAAGGAGATCAAAGGGATACAAATTGGAAAAGATGAAGTCAAAATATCACTTTTTGCAGATGATATGATAGTATATATAAGTGACCCTAAAAATTCCACCAGAGAACTCCTAAGCCTGATAAACAGCTTCGGTGAAGTAGCTGGATATAAAATTAACTCAAACAAATCAATGGCCTTTCTCTACACAAAGAATAAACAGGCTGAGAAAGAAATTAGGGAAACAACACCCTTCTCAATAGTCACAAAGTATATAAAATATCTTGGCGTGACTCTAACTAAGGAAGTGAAAGATCTGTATAATAAAAACTTCAAGTCTCTGAAGAAAGAAATTATAGAAGATCTCAGAAGATGGAAAGATCTCCCATGCTCATGGATTGGCAGGATCAACATTGTAAAAATGGCTATCTTGCCAAAAGCAATCTACAGATTCAATGCAATCCCCATCAAAATTCCAAATCAATTCTTCAACGAATTAGAAAGTGCAATCTGCAAATTCATCTGGAATAACAAAAAACCTAGGATAGCAAAAACTCTTCTCAAGGATAAAAGAACCTCTGGTGGAATCACCATGCCGGACCTAAAGCTTTACTACAGAGCAATTGTGATAAAAACTGCGTGGTACTGGTATAGTGACAGACAAATAGACCAATGGAATAGAATTGAAGACCCAGAAATGAACCCACACACCTACGGTCACTTGATCTTTGACAAGGGAGCTAAAAACATCCAGTGGAAGAAAGACAGCATTTTCAACAAATGGTGCTGGCACAACTGGTTGTTAACATGTAGAAGAATGCGAATCGATCCATTCCTATCTCCTTGTACTAAGGTCAAGTCTAAGTGGATCAAGGAACTTCACATAAAACCAGAGACACTGAAACTTATAGAGGAGAAAGTGGGGAAAAGCCTTGAAGATATGGGCACAGGGGAAAAATTCTTGAATAGAACAGCAATGTCTTGTGCTGTAAGATCCAGAATTGACAAGTGGGACCTCATGAAACTGCAAAGCTTCTGCAAGGCAAAAGACACCATCAATAAGACAAAAAAACCACCAACAGATTGGGAAAGGATCTTTACCTATCCTAAATCAGATAGGGGACTAATATACAATATATATAAAGAACTCAAGAAGGTGGACTCCAGAAAGTCAAATAACCCCATTAAAAAATGGGGCTCAGAACTGAACAAAGAATTCTCACCTGAGGAATACCGAATGGCAGAGAAGCACCTGAAAAAATGTTCAACATCCTTAATCATCAGGGAAATGCAAATCAAAACAACCCTGAGATTCCACCTCACACCAGTCAGAATGGCTAAGATCAAAAATTCAGGTGACAGCAAATGCTGGCGAGGATGTGGAGAAAGAGGAACACTCCTCCATTGTTGGTGGGATTGCAAGCTTGTACAACCACTCTGGAAATCAGTCTGGCGGTTCCTCAGAAAATTGGACATAGTACTACCGGAGGATCCAGCAATACCTCTCCTGGGCATATATCCAGAAGATGTCCCAACCGGTAAGAAGGACACATGCTCCACTATGTTCATAGCAGCCCTATTTATAATAGCCAGAAGCTGGAAAGAACCCAGATGTCCCTC
The DNA here is from genome assembly GCF_978045245.1 of Mus caroli. Classification (NCBI taxonomy): domain Eukaryota; kingdom Metazoa; phylum Chordata; class Mammalia; order Rodentia; family Muridae; genus Mus; species Mus caroli. The sequence continues at coordinate 33,268,047 of NW_028227260.1, read as the reverse complement.
AACAGAGGAATGGATACAGAAATTATGGTACATTTGCACAATGGAGTACTACTCAGCTATTAAAAAGAATGAATTTATGAAATTCCTAGCCAAATGGATGGACCTGGAGGGCATCATCTTGAGTGAGGTAACACAATCACAAAGGAACTCACACAATATGTATTCACTGATAAGTGGATATTAGCCCAAAACTTAGGATACCCAAGATATAAGATACAATTTGCTAAACGCATGAAACTCAAGAAGAATGAAGACCAAAATGTGGACAATATGCCCCTTCTTAGAATTGGGAACAAAACACCCATGGAAGGAGTTACAGAGACAAAGTTTGGAGCTGTGATGAAAGGATGGACCATCTAGATACTGCCGTATCCAGGGATCCATCCCATAATCAGCTTCTAAACGCTGACACCATTGCGTACACTAGCAAGATTTTGCTGAAAGGACCCAAATATAGCTGTCTCTTGTGAGACTATGCTGGGGCCTAGCAAACACAGGAGTGGATGCTCACAGTCAGCTATTGGATGTATCACAGGGCTCCCAATGGAGAAGCTAGAGAAAGTACCCAAGGAGTTAAAGGGATCTGCAACCCTATAGTTGGAACAACATGATGAACTAACCAGTACCCCAGAGCTCTTGTCTCTAGCTGCATATGTATCGAAAGATGGCCTAGTCGGCCATCACTGGAAAGAGAGGCCCATTGGACTTGCAAACTTTATATGCCCCAATATAGGGGAATGCCAGGGCCAAAAGAATGGGAATGGGTGGGTAGGGAAGTGGGGGGCGTTATGGGGGACTTTTGGGATAGCATTGGAAATGTAATTGAGGAAAATATGTAATAAAAAATATTAAAAATTTAAAAAAAAAAGATCCTAGTCTGGATGGTTATCCTGGGTGGTTGAAGCCCCTCCACCCCCACCTCTATCCTCCTTCTTCTCCCCAGTCCCTCTTTTTAGAAGGTTTCCCTTAGAACCTTATTTTACTTCTACTAACCTCATGAGAATGACTCACAAAGGAACTAAATTACCAAACATTAGGAGCTAAAAGGAAGCATATGAACGGGAGAGACACATTTAAATCAGCAGCTCTCATTTTCACTAGAAGAATCAAAATGCTTGGTTCTTAAGACAGTAAACTCTATTCAGTGCAAAGACCAGAACAGAGATGAAATAATTTGTCATCTGCAGAGGTTAAATTCTCAATGCACACTCAGTAGAAGACTCTGTTGTCTTTAAGTACAGGATCTCTTATCAAGTGTCTTCTGCTCCCTCCCCATCCAACTCCAGGTTTGGGTGTTTCCATTAAGTTGAGAAACACTTTTAAGAATGCATGGTAATCTTTTTCTATCCCATAGAGATCAATTTAGGCCCTATGTTGCCATTCTTTCATTGGAAAAGGAAGGCATCAGTCAGTATCACTGCCTCACACTTCACACATGTGTAATCTGCTCAAGAGGTTTTCTTCCAACCAAGCTAAATGGAAACAAGTACCCTTGTGTAATTTTATCACTTAGTCTACAGTGAGTGTACCATAGGAAGTTTGGGACTATGATTTAATGTCACAGTAGAAATGAAAATAGGCCCAAGGAGCTGTTAAAGTATGCAAAGAGGATAAAGCCACTGAGGCACCTCCTGTAGGTTAAAACTGTTTTGCTTGCAAAGCAAGTGAAAACCCTACATGCACCAAGGCCAGCAAAAGAGTGTGGACAAGGAAAGTTACACACCAGTGAGCCGTGGGAAACAAATTTATTGATTCATAGCATATGGTGATTTTTGCAGCCAGGGTAGTAAAAGGAACGACCAGGGGCTGCCTAAAATGTCTACCTATAGCAAAGGGTTACAGAAACAAGCCTAGAGCCATGACTGTCAGGCAATGTTGTTGTTGCTCTTGGAAGGAGAGTCTCATTTTATGATCTTTCATTATGTTCTTTCTCTTGCTGGATAGCTAGAGATAAAAGAAAAAGAAACATAAAAATATCAGTAGCGAACCGGGCATAGGTGGTGACACCTTTAATCTCAGCTTAGAGAAAGAGGCAGGTGGATTTCTGAGTTCGAGGCAAGCCTGGTCTACAGAGTGAGTTCCACAACAGCCAGGGCTACACAGAGAAAAACCCAGTCTCAAAAAACCAATATATATATAATGAGATATATATATATATATATATATATATATATATATATATATCATTAGCAGAGAATTTTTCTAATGTCTAGTGTCTTCCTAGAGATTGTACAAGACTTCGCTAGTGTGAACTAAGGCCTGGTGTTTGAAACCAGCACCATTAAAAAGAATTCTGTGCTAAATCTTCACATGGTTCTAATACATGCTTTAATTTCAAAATACTATGTAAGATAGCACCCACAAATCCTCACAAAGTGCTATGTGAGAGTCCATAGCAACCATTTTAATATCCATTAGAATCTGAATCAACTACAGGTTTTATATTCCACTTAATATAGGTATATGCTGCTGCCACAATTTGAAAATAAATGGTAAATTTAATACTTCATTCCAATGTATCTACAACATTCTAATAAGGAAACATATACTTTCAAACTGTTTTGTCTGGTTTTTGGAACTGTCTGATAATTCTGGTGTACCAGAGGGCAACACATGGCACAGCATTTGAGAGTAAGATTTGATATTCTCTAGGAAGCTGAAAATCCGGGGAATAGAAGCCACCCTCTGTGTCTGGGGGCAGCAAACATATTCAAGATCTGAACTCACACCATTTACAAAAGGTCAGAAGCACTGGCACAGTTCACTAGGGGGACAAGATCACACTTGTCAAGGGAGAAAACACCACGATTACAAGTGTATATCAGTGGGATTTTGGTTGGTTTTTTTTTTTTTGGTTAATTATTTCAAGATTAATTTTAATGTGAGTTTCATAATTTTTTTCAACAGAAAATAGCTTTAGTTTCTTTATACTACTGATGTTTGTTATGCAGGAACCACTTATATATCTCCCGTAACACAATCAGCTACTGGATATTTTAAACTATTAAGTCTGGTAAGATGTTATTTACTTGTGAAAAACGTAAAAGAACATAGGTTTGTTAATTGACTGCACCAACTTTCCCTACTAGAAACCCCATGACTTACTTTCCTTCGACGGAAGAGTATTTTTTACTTCAGTATTAGTTTTCTTCAACTTTGATTTGTCAAATGTTTCAACTTCTGACAAGTCTGGTTTATCGCTCATATTGTCTAAAAGAAACACAAGAAAAGTTGCCCACTAGAACCATGATCAGATAAAGAGTCACAGTAAAAACATTCATTTACTATCAGTGAATGTTCTGGTTGCTGTTTTCCAAAACAACGGATCTTAGAAAGTCATGTTTTGCTTAGAGTCCTCTGACTGCAATGCATTAGCTCATTTCTGGTGGAAGTAAATGACAGCAGACAAAGATGCTCGAGAAAGCAAGATACTCTAGAAATCGGCAGTGGGGACGTAGGGGTGTGGCTCACTTTAAAACTCCCAGCAAAGGCAAAATAGAAGTGACAAAAATCACCAGATAAGAATAAAAGAGCAAATAAGGGCTAGATATGTCTAGGGAAGGCAGCAGGGACTATATGAGCATTTTCACCTTCTAGGCAGTTAATTTTAAGGTATTTGGGAATGGTGGTGAGCATCATACATAAAAAATGTCATACAACGCTGTGCTGACTTCAAAAGGATGATGAAAGCTGGTATATTAAGCTTTAGAGTATGAATGAAAGTCGATGATAAGTCTCACACAATATCTTCTTGGAGCCTTAGTAAACTTGTAAGGGGGGGGGGGACTAAATAGGTTGAGACTCATAATTTTAGCAGGGTGAAGTAAGCCAAAGAGAGTTAAGTTGTACTTCACCAGTTTCCACTGCTACTAGGTAGGAAACCAAGGTACACATGGAGACATCCCTGGTATCTTCTGAATTTCACAAGTGGATCTGGAAAGGGACAATAGGAAAACACCCCAATGGTCAGAAGGCAGAACTCTTTTGTATCACCCCAGTGGGGTAGGACACAATCTGTTGAACAAAGTATATTGGAGAATCATTATCTTCAAAGCTTCCACATGGCCCAAACACACTGTCATTCAATGAAGGATACCCTAAGGCCCTCTTTTACACAGTGAACAGCTCCACGTTGGAAGCCAGAAAAACTTGGATTCACACATTTGTAACCACAGGGGTGGGACAGAGGGACGAGAACCACAACCTGAAAACTCTTTCCCACCCGCCCAAACCCAACTTCCAGCCTTCACTAACTCCTCGGAGATGCTGGTCCCTTTGAACCTCCCAAGGTGGGGACACCACCACCACCACTGCCACCACCTCTACCAGGACCGCACTCTGCACTGGCTAGAAACAAAACGTCTGTGAACTCCCGTAAGCAGACAGCTTGGTCAGCCTGAAAACACAAAGATGATAGCACATGCTAGTAGTCGCCACTGTGCTTGGCCCAGCAAGCACCACAGGCGACTCTCACCTGCCAGTTCCAAGGCTCCTGTCAGGCCAGCAGTTAAGTCCTCAGCTACCTCTGGATCCGGACAGTGCTCAGGGGTGCAGCCTCCAACTGATAAACTCTGCCACAGTCCCGCCCCTACATCCCGCCCATCCCCTCTATGATTGAACAGAAGGTCTTAACATAATCCTTACACAGGCGACTCTGATTGGACAATTCCCGGCTTGGCACGCCCCCTCCTCAGGTCTAGTTTCCTGGGTGGTTGTCTCTGTTCTGTTTACCTGCAGCCCACCTATAGCATGGCTTGATGATGCCTAAGACATAATGATTGGCAAGGGTCAGTCCCTCCCTTCCACAGATTTAGCCCTGGGATCCACCAATTCCTTCTTTACAAATTCATTCATTCCTCTGCCAATTTAAAAGCCTCATATTAGACAGCTATACCATACCCAGTTAAATTTTAATATCCGGGGTTCGGGGGCCAAACTGAATGAATTGTACTCTACATTGTTTTTGTTGTTGTTGTTGTTGCTGTTGTTGCTGTGTTGAACAGATGCTCAGTAACCTCTGTTCTAATCTCTGGTCAGCTCATAATGCAGATGTGAGAGTCAGTGGTTCAGGGCCATCTACTCCTGAACATTGTCTATGTAATCCTGTGACATTTATACTGTTTGTGCCATTGACCAGGAGAAGAACTAGTTTAGAATAAGCACAAGACAATCTGCAGTCACTAATTTTCACTTAGAACTTTGATGCACAAGAAACAGAAGATGAAAACAGAAGTTACCTCCTCCCAAGGCTTAGGGGTTGTCCCAGAAGAGGGGCAGAATGATTTTTAAGAGCTAGAGGCACTGGACTACTACAGTGGTTTTTGAACAGATGTGATTACAGGTACATAACCGGATCAAAATTAAGATAAGACAATATCCCAGCATGGGCAGGGGGTGTTAGGAGCACCAGAAGTCCTGCCCCTAGCTGAGAAGGACTGACAGTTGACGGTTGTTTTGAAAGGGAGAGGCAGTTTTCTTCAAAGGTGAGGTCCATGAGAGGTTACACATGTTCCAGCAGATGGCCCTACTCCCGGACATACACTGGCTCCATCTTTTACCCCTGCACATCTTGTAGGCAGGAAAAATTATAGGTATAAAATTTTGTGGCTGGGTTGGTGTCCCAGGCTCCACATTGGAAGTCTCACCTGGTTCCAGGAGACAGCCAGCTCAGGCTCTATATCCCCCACTGCAAGGAGTCTTACCTAGTGTCATCCTCATAAATTCCCAGGAGTTTCCATCGCCCTAGGTCTCTAGCTCATCCCAGAGAAGCCCCTCACCCGATCTCAGTACTCTCTCCCTCCATCCTTTCCCCACATGAGCCAAGAATTATTTTGAACATACAACATTATGCAATGGCACAATAACCCAGACATAGACATAGAGAACAGTGAGACAGTTGACTCCAGGATATACAAATGCTTCATATTTGATAGTATTTTGTTATAAATGAATATGGAGAAAAGGGCTTGTCAACAAATGATAGTAGGATACCTGAATATTTATCTAGAAAATTTGAAAGTGAACATCTAGCCTCATATCGTTTACATGCTAGGGTTGAACCTGGGGCCTTCACATGCTAGGAAAGCACTCTTACCTCCAGCCACCATCCTCACATTTTACGTGAGGTCAATTCCAAATATATTTGGAGAAATAAATGTGAAAGAAAAAACTAAGGCTATCTATTCAAAGAAGAATTGCTCCTCAGAAAACACACAGACACTGTAAAGAGAACAGACAAAGGATTGAAGTGAGAACAAATAACTGCCATAATAAATCTGAAAAACTGGCAAAACTCAACAAGAAAACTGAAAATGTCTTGAATAAATGATTAAGAAAAGAAGAGATCCTAATTTCCAATTGGTATATGGAAATATGCTAAGCATTATTATTAATCAGGAAAACCAAATGAGGAGACTTCATTTTACTGGCACTGGGTTGGAAAACTTATGTCAGGTAGTGCCTACTGCTGGCCTGCAGGTGGAGCAACAGGAACTGTTGAACAGGGATTGGCTGGGAAGAAATCTGTGTGTGCTGCATAAAATGTTAGGGAGCATTCAGTTACATTGAAAGTTTGCACATCCAACAAACCTGTAATTGCATTCTAAAAAAAAAAAATACCCTACAGAATCCTGTATGTAGACATGTAGTTCTTTATGGCTGAATCATATTGTGTATACTTGTACCTAATTTTATATGATGGTGTTAAACTCTAGATTTAATATGTCTTTAAACCAATATAGTTGTTCATTAGCTCTTTATTTCGTTGATCTCAAGTCCTGAAAGTAACATTTCAAATATCCTAAAAATGACTAATTATCACAAAATGAAATATTAATGACATTTAAATTAACAAACAATAATTGTAGTGTTAATTTTACTCAGAAGATTTAAGTGGAAAAAGATAGGTCTATGTAATTTTACAACATTCCTTAGGTTTTTATGTGAACTGATTTAAATTATGCCATTCTTTGGCTGTAAATCTTCATAATTCCACAACTTCAAATTTCTACACAAACATTTAAAACTTGTGTTAAAGCAATTAGCATAAATGTAAACAGCTACCAAATTAGACTTAAAACATATCATGGGAGTTTTCCTTTTATTTTTTTTACAGAAGTTTCCCCCAGGTGACTGCTCTGACCCTTTCAGGCCTGAACCAAAGGGAAGCCATTGTTGTCCTCACAAAGTGAGTTCCAGGACAGCCAGCGCTACACAGAGAAACCCTGTCTCGAAAAACACACACACACATACATATATGTATATATATATATATATATATCATTAGCAGAGAATTTTTCTAATGTCTAGTGTCTTCCTACAGTTTGTACACGGCTTAGCTAGTGTGAACTAAGGCCTGGTGTTTGAAACCAGCACCACTAAAAAGAATTCCGTGCTAAATCTTCACATGGTTCTAATACATGTTTTAATTTCAAAATACTATGTAAGATAGCACCCACAAATCCTCACAAAGTGCTATGTGAGAGTTCATAGCAACCATTTTAATATCCATTAGAATCTGAATCAACTACAGGTTTTATATTCCAGTTAAGGTAGGTGTATGCTGCTGCCACTATTTGAAAATAAATAGTAAATTTAATACTTTATTCCAATGTATCTACCACATTCTAATAAGGAAACATATACTTTCAAACCATTTTGTCTGGTTTTTGGAACTGTCTGATAATTCTGGTGTACCAGAAATCAAACCATGACACAGCATTTGTGATTAAGATTTGAAATTCTCCAGGAAGCTGAAAATCCGGGGAATAGCAGCCAACCTCTGGGTCTGGGGGCAGCAAGCATATTCAAGATCTGAACTCACACCATTTACAAAAGGCCAGAAGCACAGGCACAGTTCACTAGGGGGACAAGATCATACTTGTCAAGGGAGAAAACACCACAATTACAAGTGTATATCAGTGGTGTTTTGGTTGGGGTTTTTTTTGGGGGGGGCAATTATTTCAAGATTAACTTTAATGTGAGTTTCATAATTTTCAACAGAAAATAGCTTTTGTTTCTTTATAATACTGATGTTTGTTATGCAGGAACCACTTATATATCCACAGTAACAAAATCAGCTACTGGATATTTTAAACTATTAAGTCTAAACTTAAATGAACATAGGTTTGTTAATTGACTGCACCAACTTTCCCTACTAGAAACCCCATGACTTACTTTCCTTCGACGGAAGAGTATTTTTTACTTCAGTATTAGTTTTCTTCAACTTTGATTTGTCAAATGTTTCAACTTCTGACAAGTCTGGTTTATCGCTCATATTGTCTAAAAGAAACACAAGAAAAGTTGCCCACTAGAACCATGATCAGATAAAGAGTCACAGTAAAAACATTCATTTACTATCAGTGAATGTTCTGGTTGCTGTTTTCCAAAACAACGGATCTTAGAAAGTCATGTTTTGCTTAGAGTCCTCTGACTGCAATGCATTAGCTCATTTCTGGTGGAAGTAAATGACAGCAGACAAAGATGCTCGAGAAAGCAAGATACTCTAGAAATCGGCAGTGGGGACGTAGGGGTGTGGCTCACTTTAAAACTCCCAGCAAAGGCAAAATAGAAGTGACAAAAATCACCAGATAAGAATAAAAGAGCAAATAAGGGCTAGATATGTCTAGGGAAGGCAGCAGGGACTATATGAGCATTTTCACCTTCTAGGCAGTTAATTTTAAGGTATTTGGGAATGGTGGTGAGCATCATACATAAAAAATGTCATACAACGCTGTGCTGACTTCAAAAGGATGATGAAAGCTGGTATATTAAGCTTTAGAGTATGAATGAAAGTCGATGATAAGTCTCACACAATATCTTCTTGGAGCCTTAGTAAACTTGTAAGGGGGGGGGGGGACTAAATAGGTTGAGACTCATAATTTTAGCAGGGTGAAGTAAGCCAAAGAGAGTTAAGTTGTACTTCACCAGTTTCCACTGCTACTAGGTAGGAAACCAAGGTACACATGGAGACATCCCTGGTATCTTCTGAATTTCACAAGTGGATCTGGAAAGGGACAATAGGAAAACACCCCAATGGTCAGAAGGCAGAACTCTTTTGTATCACCCCAGTGGGGTAGGACACAATCTGTTGAACAAAGTATATTGGAGAATCATTATCTTCAAAGCTTCCACATGGCCCAAACACACTGTCATTCAATGAAGGATACCCTAAGGCCCTCTTTTACACAGTGAACAGCTCCACGTTGGAAGCCAGAAAAACTTGGATTCACACATTTGTAACCACAGGGGTGGGACAGAGGGACGAGAACCACAACCTGAAAACTCTTTCCCACCCGCCCAAACCCAACTTCCAGCCTTCACTAACTCCTCGGAGATGCTGGTCCCTTTGAACCTCCCAAGGTGGGGACACCACCACCACCACTGCCACCACCTCTACCAGGACCGCACTCTGCACTGGCTAGAAACAAAACGTCTGTGAACTCCCGTAAGCAGACAGCTTGGTCAGCCTGAAAACACAAAGATGATAGCACATGCTAGTAGTCGCCACTGTGCTTGGCCCAGCAAGCACCACAGGCGACTCTCACCTGCCAGTTCCAAGGCTCCTGTCAGGCCAGCAGTTAAGTCCTCAGCTACCTCTGGATCCGGACAGTGCTCAGGGGTGCAGCCTCCAACTGATAAACTCTGCCACAGTCCCGCCCCTACATCCCGCCCATCCCCTCTATGATTGAACAGAAGGTCTTAACATAATCCTTACACAGGCGACTCTGATTGGACAATTCCCGGCTTGGCACGCCCCCTCCTCAGGTCTAGTTTCCTGGGTGGTTGTCTCTGTTCTGTTTACCTGCAGCCCACCTATAGCATGGCTTGATGATGCCTAAGACATAATGATTGGCAAGGGTCAGTTCCCCTTCTCTTCCACAGCTTTAGCCCTGGGGTCCACAATTCCTTCTTTACAAATACATTTATTCCTCCGCCAATTTAGAAGCCTCATATTAAACAGCTACATCTTGACCAGTTAAATTTTATTATCTGGGATTCGGGGGCTAAAGTGAATGAGTTGTACCCGGCATTGTTGTTGTTGTTGTTGTTGTTGCTGTTGCTGTGTTGAACAGATGCTCAGGAACCTCTGTTCTAATTTCTGGTCAGCTCATAATGCAGATGTGAGAGTCAGTGGTTCAGGGCCATCTACTCCTGAACATTGTCTATGTAATCCTGTGACATTAGACTGTTTGTGTCATTGACCAGGAGAAGAACTAGTTTAGAATAAGCACAAGACAATTTGCAGTCACTAATTTTCACTTAGAACTTTGATGCACAAGAAACAGAAGATGAAAACAGAAGTTACCTCCTCCCAAGGCTTAGGGGTTGTCCCAGAAGAGGGGCAGAATGATTTTTAAGAGCTAGAGGCACTGGACTACTGCAGTGGTTTTTGAACAGATGTGATTACAGGTACATAACCGGATCAAAATTAAGATAAGACAATATCCCAGCATGGGCAGGGGGTGTTAGGAGCACCAGAAGTCCTGCCCCTAGCTGAGAAGGACTGACAGTTGACGGTTGTTTTGAAAGGGAGAGGCAGTTTTCTTCAAAGGTGAGGTCCATGAGAGGTTACACATGTTCCAGCAGATGGCCCTACTCCCGGACATACACTGGCTCCATTTTTTACCCCTGCACATGTTGTAGGCAGGAAAAATTTTAGGTATAAAATTTTGTGGCTGGGTTGGTGTCCCAGGCTCCACATTGGAAGTCTCACCTGGTTCCAGGAGACAGCCAGCTCAGGCTCTATATCCCCCACTGCAAGGAGTCTTACCTAGTGTCATCCTCATAAATTCCCAGGAGTTTCCATCGCCCTAGGTCTCTAGCTCATCCCAGAGAAGCCCCTCACCCGATCTCAGTACTCTCTCCCTCCATCCTTTCCCCACATGAGCCAAGAATTATTTTGAACATACAACATTATGCAATGGCACAATAACCCAGACATAGACATAGAGAACAGTGAGACAGTTGACTCCAGGATATACAAATGCTTCATATTTGATAGTATTTTGTTATAAATGAATATGGAGAAAAGGGCTTGTCAACAAATGATAGTAGGATACCTGAATATTTATCTAGAAAATTTGAAAGTGAACATCTAGCCTCATATCGTTTACATGCTAGGGTTGAACCTGGGGCCTTCACATGCTAGGAAAGCACTCTTACCTCCAGCCACCATCCTCACATTTTACGTGAGGTCAATTCCAAATATATTTGGAGAAATAAATGTGAAAGAAAAAACTAAGGCTATCTATTCAAAGAAGAATTGCTCCTCAGAAAACACACAGACACTGTAAAGAGAACAGACAAAGGATTGAAGTGAGAACAAATAACTGCCATAATAAATCTGAAAAACTGGCAAAACTCAACAAGAAAACTGAAAATGTCTTGAATAAATGATTAAGAAAAGAAGAGATCCTAATTTCCAATTGGCATATGGAAATAGGCTCAGCATTATTAACAATCAGCAAAATCAAATCAGGAGACTTCATTATACTGGCACTGGGTTGGAAAACTAATGTCAGGTAGTGCCTACTGCTGGCCTGCAGGTGGAGTAACAGGAACTGTTGAACAGGGATTGGCAGGGAAGAAATCTGTGCGTGCTGAATAAAATGTTAGGGAGCATTCAGTTACATTGAAAGTGTGCACACCCAACAAACCTGGTCTAAGTCTTCTTTGTTTATTATGTTTTTTTGTTTGTTTTTTGAAACAGATTTCCTCTGTGTAGTCCTGGTTATCCTGGAACTCACTCTGTAGACCAGGTTAGCCTTGATTGAATTCACAGATCTGCCTGCCTTAGCCTCACGGGTGCTATGATTAAAAGCATGCACCACTACTGCCTGGCTGTCAGCCTGATTTATAGAGTAAGTTATAGGACAGCAATGGCTACACAGAGAGACTCTGTCTCAAAAAAAGTAGGGTGTGTGTGTGTGTGTGTGTGTGTATTTGCGTGCACACGCACATGTGAGCATGCAGTCTTCTGTCAAGAAATAAATGTTTCCCTGTGTATAGACAGAATGCTTGCTCATATAATACAGCAAATGAGATGAAATGTTAATAGGTGGATCTGAGTTAAGAATACATAGATGTTCTTTAAGCATTATGCATAAGACTTTGGGGAATAGTGTTATTTCTCCCTACTTGGTTACACATCTTTGTGAAATATGTTTTCTCTTGGAAGTTAGACATAAGCATAACTCGCTGCTGTTCTAATTCTCCTTTCTTTGTATGAGTGTGTATTGTACTTCCTTGAATGGACAGCATTGATATCCATCAGGATTCATGGAGATTTGGTTCCAGGACTCTCTGGGAATACCCAAACTAGTCACTTCTAAAGTTCCATATTTTCAAAACTTGTATAATTGCATTGGCATGACACTTCCTACCAAATATGTTTATTGTTTTATTTTTATTTAGGCTTATTTTTCATTTTGTGGGGAAGGAAGAGTAATTGAGTCACCATCTCATTCAGCCCAGTCTGTCCTGGAACAATGTAGCCTAGGGTGGCCTTGAACTCCTGATTCTCCCACCCTCCCATCCTCAGGAAGGGTATTACAGATATGTTGCACCATGCCCTGCTGTATTCCACATATATTTAATCATTTCTAGTTTACTTATAAGATCTAATACAAGTTTAAGTGCTCTGCAATGGATTGTTATACTGTATTGCTCAAATGTATAACAAGCAAGAGAGCTGCACATGGTCAATACCTATGTAATTCCCAGCAAAGATTTTCTATCAATAATGTAGAGAGGAAGCCAGACAGTGGTGGCACACGCCTTTAATCCTGGCACTTGGGAGGCAGAGGCAGGCAGATTTCTGAGTTCGAGGCCAGCCTGGTCTACAAAGTGAGTTCCAGAACAGCCAGGGCTATACACAGAACCCTGTCTCAAAAACCAATAATAATAATATCAATAATAATAATGCAGAGAGGTAGACTCTGCAGGTAAGAAAGACTAACAACACTGTCCCATCCCACTCATCTGCAGCTCTCCTGGAAGGTGATTTTCTGTTGTCCTTCTTGGCAAATAAATGCTAGTATTCTTATGGCCTACAATCTTGGCTTTACTTCCTGTAGCATTCAGCGATGAATTCTCATCTCTAGACAAGCCGGTCATTGTAAAAGACAATGTTGGTTCAGTGAGTAGGTAAGGGTAGAGGAGTTTATCATGGTATCATATATGAAGCAAGAACTGCAGCACATGCCATCTTGGGATCACTCAAAATTCTAGAGCTGAAAGGAGTAGGGCAGTTGTGTGGTATGAGTGTACACTTTTGATGGTAAAGTTGTTATAATTGCAAGCATGCTGTAAATACCACAAACTCACGAAGTATTGTGTTTGACCATCATTTTATTATCATTGTTATTGTTATTGGCATCATAATTAGCACAAAACTAAATCCACTATTAAAAGAAAACAAGCACACCCCAATGGCATGTGTCTTGTTGACAATGAGTCAGTGACTTTATCTTCATGTGATAGGGATAGCACCCTGAGGATAGAGACCATATCACAGCTTCATAATCAATTCCATAATTCACCAACTTTATTGAGCACCTAGGCACAATGGAGGATTTAAAAATGCATACAAGAATCCCTGCTTTTAAGAAGTTTACAGACTAGTTGGAGGTATTGAAGAACAGCAAGAACATTAGGACCACATGGGACCAGTGACATAATGGGATCAGTGCATGTTGATGATCTTCTAAAGAGAATATCACAAAATTAATGTCACATTCAGTTTTGGGGGTAGAGAAGGGGGTCCATACAGACAGTGGCATTGGAGCTAGACTTTTGTAAATTGGAGACCTTTTATTGGGGGAGGGCAGTGCAAGTGGAGAAAATGTTGTGGGGCAGAGTATGGCCTTGAGTAAGTTCATGGAGTGTTTGGGGAGTGAAAAACACTGCATTTGGCTGGATTAAGCTGTCCATGCATGTGGGGTAATAATATGTATAAAGTTATATGGGGTCCATATTGACAATGGCTCTGAATGGCAGGCTAAGATCATTATACTATATAGCTGTCCATATCAACAGAATTAGCAATTAATTGTGAAGAGATATGTTCATGCTAGTTCCAGGTTTTTTGTAGAAACTTAAAGGTAACATAATCATATATATATATATATATATATATATATATATATATATATATATATGATTGTGCCAAACTACCTATAATAATATTTTCTCTATTTGGCATATAATTAAATTAATTAAATTTCTTGCTTCAAAGCATTTTTCCTTCTATCCAGGCACCAATTGTTTTCTCAGCCCCATGTTCAGCATCATCAGTTCTTGTGGCATCTGATGGGTGGAAGTGAGCCTATTCTAGGGTTTGTAATCAAAGCAGATTCCCTGACAATGGAACCTATAACTTGGAAGTGAGAATGGCTGTGGTAGCGGCAGTGATAAATGTCACTAAAATATAGGCATCTCTGAAGTTGTCCTCAAAGTCTAGTGTAGTTCCTTGAGCTTGGAGTTCTACTCAGTTTGGTCAGTAGGACACACAGAAGGACCCCAGATTTACAGTACTGAGCAGAGTCTTCTTTTAAAGTTTCCTCTTATTAAAAAAAAAAAAAAAGGATTCCTTGAAGGCATGACCTTGAATCTGGGCTACAGCTTTTTTAAAGGCTTACTCAAAGGCTTCAGGTTCTGAGGCTACCTATGCTGCATATAGACTAGGGAGACTTTCTTTGGCCAAGGAATCCTGGTAGGCTTTGTCTCTTTGTCTGTGACTAAGAGGTGGAAAGTTAGGGGCTTCTCCCATGCAGTGACAGTTTATAGATCGTGGTTGTTTCAGATAACCAAGCCAAAGAAATATACTCTACACGACCACCACGGAAAGACTTAGAAGAGACCATAGCCACACTTCCTTTAGTCAGTCTGTCATCTCTTTCTTGGTGTGAGCCTTTCTCTGCAAGAAGTCATGGATAGCAGTAGTGAGGCCCCATGTCACACTGGACCTGAGGACGATCAGGGATCCTCCTCTATAAATCAGCAGGATTTTTCTACCTCGAGTGTCCCACACATCTTGGGCAGAGGCCCACAGGCTTGGCATTCTCTGCCATCCAATATGAGACTGCATATTGGCAACTAGCACCATCAGAGGATACAGAATCAGGCAGGTGATTGTTCCATTGACACTACCAGACACCAAGGCAGGAACCCAGTGGGGCAGGCCTTGCCTTGCCAAGCCATCCTGGATAGGATCTTTGAAGGAGAAATAGAGAGCGCTTCCCAGGCTGTTTCTGACAAGGACTGGCCAGAAACCCCGATAATAGCCCAGTGACAGCCTGCCCCAGAGCCCGTAAGAATTGAATTCCTTGAGAATGCTGAAGGTGCTAGGGAAGCAAGCTTGCTTTCGAGCATCTTGAAGCACATTCTGTACTCTTTCAAAGGGGCTGAGTGCTACAGCTTCTACTACACCTGACATGAGCCCCGCAGTCCAGCGCTGTCCGAGGGAGTGCGGCCCAACCGGGGAAAGAAAGCACAGCAAACTATCATAAGTGCCAAACAACAGAGTCCCTTGGAGGGTCTTGGAGAGAAGAGGAGGGTAGATGCCCCGGTAGAAGTACTGAGGGCCTTCATGCCAAAGCTGTTTCACAGCCTCTGACACGGCCACAGCATGGATCTGCTGCCGGAACACAACCTTATAGATAGGAAAGGTCAGGAAAGTAGACATAAAGTTGGAAATCGCCCCAAGGGTGTAGGCCTGTGACTGCCAGCTTTTCGTTCCTGGAGCTTCTGCTCGGGTCCCGTGCAGCAGTTTCTTCCCAGCAGTGTTGTCCTGCTCCTCCATGCGGAACACAGATGGACACAGATGGAAGAAGCTAGCAAGAGGAGACAAGAAGTTAGGCAAAACATTTAAAGGTCTGGACAAAGGTTTTCCTGCTTTGGACAGACATCCAAGGATGAGAAACTTGGGGGTCAGGAAACACTGTTATCAGTTTCTAGAACAGACACACTCTTAGGGAATTAATACTTCATGAACCTTAAATGAAAAAAATGTTTACTTCCTTTGATAGTGTGGAGTACTTTGATGACCCGGTAAAATTCAAACATTCAAAGAATTATGATTAAGAATCATAGAAACATCTGGGCATGGTGGTGCACTCCTTTAATCCCAGCACTAGGAAGACAGAGGCAGGCAGATTTCTGAGTTCGAGGCCAGCATGGTCTACAGAGTGAGTTCCAGGACAGCCAGGTCTACACAGAGAAACCCTGTCTCCAAAAACGACCCCCCCACACCAAAAAAAAGAAGAATCATAGAAACCCACTGGAGAAATGTGGCTCAGCAGTTAAGAACACTGACCGCTCTTCCAGAGGCCCTGAGTTCAAATCCCAGCAACCACATGGTGGCTCACATCCATCTGTAATGAGATCTGATGTCCTCTTTTTGTATATCTGAAGACAGCTACAGTGTACTTAGATATAATAATAAATAAATATTTAGGCCGGACTAAATGTGGCCAGAGTGAGCAGGGCCGACCAGAACAAGCAGGGCAGGAGTGAGCAGAGGTCCTGAATTCATTTCCCAGCAACCACATGAATGGCTCACTACCATCTCTACAGCTACAGTGTACTCATATACATAAAATAAGTATAATAAATCTTTAAAAAACATAGAAACAAGGAAAGCTGTTATCTTCAATTCTTAACTACAAAACTCAGCATTTTGAAAATGTCCCTGTATGCATGTACAAATATACCCATCCACAAAGGCTAAAAGAGGAAGACACTTGATCTCCTGGAGATACAGGCAGTTGAGTCACCCAGTTGATGTGGGGCTATGAACTGAACCTTGGTCTTCTGCTGATCTGTTGCTGTGGATCTTATTACCTACTGCACAAGTAAGTTGTTTCTCCCTTTACCAAACTATGTCTTGCCTTGCTATGGCTGGATCCTAGGCCTCGTGAGTGCACCAAGCAAGTCTACAATCAGATTCACAGCCTCAACCCCAAAATTTTTTTGGTATGTGTGTGTGGTATATGTTTGTTAGTGTCTGTATATGTGTGTGTGTGTGTGAAGGTGTAGATGTGTGTGGGCATGTGCATACACGTGCATGGATGCATACACTAGTAGAAGTTAGAAATTGATATTGCTTTTCTTCTACAGCTCCTCAACTTTTTTTTTTTTTTTTAAATCAGGGATCTCATTGAACCTGGAGCTAACGAATGTGGCATGAATAGTTGACCAGAGATTTCCAGAGGTCCTCTAGTTATTGCTGTCCCAGCTCTAGGATTACATGCATGTGCCACCGTGCCTGGCATTTTCATGTGGATGTTGTTGATTCCAGCTTGGATCCTCATGCTTGTAGAACAAGCCCTTTACTGATTCAGCCCTCTCCCCATCAAAACAGTTGTGGGGTTTTTTTTTTGTTGTTTTGTTTGTTTGTTTGTTTGTTTTAATGTAGTAAAAATTTGTGGTGTGAAGCTTTGTTTCAAAGTCGGTTATAAATTTGGGGGTGAGACCTTCCTCCCATCTACCTCTGTAGCTTCCTGCCCAAACTATAGCTGTCTCAGCAAAACACCCTACTCTCTGTGACTGAAGGAAGGGAAGAACAGAGGCCTCTGGACGTTCCCCCATGCCATGATGCTCAGCACCTGGCAATTTTCAAGTTTTACCTTTTATATGTAGAGCTACAGAATACGGCAGGGTTTCTCATGGTGTGCTCTACTGACATTTGGCGCAAGATCATTCGTTATTCTTAGCCTGTTTTAGCCACAGAAGGATGTTTTTCAGGGTTCCTGGCTACTACTCACTGCACACCAGAATCACAAGTCATGTTCCACATATGTAAGCATCAAAACAACACCATCAGGGCAGGTAGCTCAGTTGACAGAATGCTCCCCTAGTGCTCATGAAGTCCTGTGTTTAAGCCCTATCACCATATAAACTGCCCATAATGGTGCATATATGTAACCCATCACTGGGAAATAAAGACAAATCGAGGAGGCGTTCAAGACCATCCTCAACTACATATCAGGTTCAAGGCCAAGTAGGAAAACACTAGACACCCACACCCCCACACTTAAGAAATCTTAAGGCATGGAGTAGTCATATTAGATGCAATTTGGGGGCCAAGACACAAAGGAAAACTTACAATCAAGAAAGAAACAAGAGCTAAAGGTGGTAGTACAGACCAGTGGGCTGAGCTACTTGGGAGGCTCCATAAGAGGTCATTTGAATCTGAATTCCAAAAGCTGCCTGAGCAACTCAGGGAAAACCTGTCAGGAAGGAGGGAGGGAATGAGAGGGAGGGGGGAGGGGAGGAGAGGGGAAGGGAGGGAGGGAGGGAGGGAGGGAGGGAGGGAGGGAGGGAGGGAGGGAGGGAGGGAAGTTCTGAGAAGAGAGTGTGCAGCAGTGGCAGCTGTCCCTTCAGGGAAAGGATACACATGGCTGGCCAGGTACAAACAAGGAAGAAGAGAGCACATGCTGATCTGAAGGCAGAAACAGGAAGTCTAGCCACAATTGTGGACAGCAAGTTTTACACAGAACCTAGATCACTGTGGTCTGTGGTTATGGCTCACTCAAAAAGACAAGGGGCCAACCAGGCTGAGACCTGACTGAGGACTAGAGGTCAGGTGCTACATTCAGGTTATACAGCCTTCCCTGGGATTCTGCACTCACAACTGGCCTTCGAGTGCTTTTCCTAGAATCACCCTTCTTGGGTGGCCCTGCCTGGCCCTGCCTGGCCCTGGCCTCTTGTTCCGTTCCACCCCTAACCCCACAATATCATCCCTCCCTTTACTGAAGCCACACTCATTTTTTTGGTGATAGAAGAGGCTCACCCTTTTGAGATCTACCCATGACCATCTCCCCTGCTCCCAGAACTTCTTGTTGACTCAGTCTCCTTCACCTTCAAGGACAAGAAAGGGAGTAGAAGGTCCTGTGCTACAGGGATCCTCTGGCTGAGAACTTGCCAGGGCCAAAGTTTCAGGAGGGCATGTTTTACATCCATGTAGAATAATTCTGGGCACCTGTCAGTCACTTCCATATCTCAGGAGACAAATGGGGCCCCTTCCCTACCTCTTCCTGCGTAGGTCAATCAGACCTCTAAAGCAACAGGAATCTGGAACATTCCATAGCTCTCCCTTCTAAATCACCTTGGCCTTAATGAGGATAAGTTGTGAGATAAAAGGTTTTCACTTCATCTAACCCTGCCTTCAGTAACATTCCAGTTCATGCTCTTTATAAAGATGTGTACATCACTCCAAAAGGCAGTCTGACATAGTAGGAGGAAAGTGGTTTGGTGTACACCTACATTGTAAGCTCTGGTTCTGTTATGAACATTTTATAGGACTTTAGAAATTTAATGATCTCTTGGAGCCTCTTTTACTTCAGTTATAAAAAATCAGGTAAGGAAAGCTGTTCTGTTGGCATCCCTCAATCTGTATTCTGTCACAAGGGCTCAGATGGGGGAGATTCTGTACCTGTGGTTGATAATGGCATTGCACTTTTGTACCACAAATTCCTTCTACCATTTATGTCAATAATTTGGGGGGGGGAGGGTTAAAAGTGAACAGTAATTAAGAAGCACCATACTTTAGGTGTCTCATACATCACTTTATAACTTTAATTACTTGTATTTTGCCCAGGGAAGAAAGGTCATGTTTCTCTTGTGAATTTTTCCCTTAAGATACTTTGGGGAACAAATAGATCCAGAACTGAATTCTGCCTTCACTGCTTACGTAGCTGTGTGATCTGGGAGAAGGGTAGGAATATTGTCTCACATTCTTCAGCTCTAAAGTGGTAACAATAAGGTCTATAACACAAAACACTGATATAAAAATTAGTAACAACATGAGATAAAGTTTCTGAAAACCTATGACTTGGTGACTTTATGTTTTAAAAGTATCCAAAACGATTATTCCCAACATCATTATCTGTCTTCATAGAGTACATGTTCCTGAATACCAGCTAGAGCCAGATGAAGTGGCATGCTGGAACATATCCACTATTCCTATGGGAGCCAGGGATGAGCTTTCTTTTATGAATTCAAAGGCTCAACATAACCCTCCAGGAGAGCCTGGCATCCTGACATTAATTTCAAAGCATAGGATGGAGAAGGGGCTTGGAGGCTGCCTTGAACAATCATCATCTAAACCCTATGATGTGTCTCCCACATCTATAAACCTAATCCAATGAACATATGGGAAGTAAGACTTTCCTGTCTAGGCTAATGAAGATAGGTATCATGGGTGGGCATCGTATGAATCAGCCCTGCATCTATCTGTTCATTTGGGGAAATTCTCAACCAGTCCTTTGGTCAGTTAAAAAGCACATTATCAATCATCTTTTTTAAGTCATGGGCAAATCACTATGGAGCTAAAGATGGATCTGCTACCTGTCCTCAAGGATGTGGGAATTTAATCGGGTAGACAGTTCAGCAATGGACTCACTCACACTGGAAAACAAAATAAAAATTACATGGTCAAAGAAGATTAAGAACAATTTATTTTACACAGAACAAGGAAAACTCAATGCTGGCAAGGTCGTGGAGATAGCACACCCATTATATACTGTTTATGGAAATGCAGGTTAGCACAGACACCACAAGTATCAGTACTAAGGGTCCTCAAAAAAGTAAAAAAGAAAGTAGATGGCTCAGCTATTCCACTCCTGAATATATACCTGGAAAATATTTAACGGGCATACCAAAGAGACATCTGAATTGTCCAAGTTTGTTGCCACATTATCCACAATGAGATTATTATAGAATCAGTGTAAATACCCATTAACAAATGAATGAATAATGAACATGAGGTGTGTAGATTAGTATATGAAGTATTATTCTGCCACACACACACACAAAAAGAGCAAACCCTATCATCTCCATCAAGGTGGAAGAAATTCGATGATGCTGTGCTAAGTGTAATTAGTCAAGACCAGGACTTCAAATATAGCATGCTTTTTTTTTTTTTTTTTTTTACTTTTTTATTTTATTTTATTTTACAAAAGCATGGTCTTATAAAGTGGAAACTAAAAAAAAATGTAGACTTGTAAGGAGAAGAGTAATTGTTAGGGATTGGAAAGGTAGTGGGGTACATAGGTGTTTTACACTGAGCAAGAGACCTAAAGGACAAAAACTAATGTTGGCAGGGATAGGTGGTTCTAGAACACTGGTTCTCAACCTGTGGGCCACGACCCCTTTTTGGGTTAAAGAACCCTTTCTCAGGGGTTTGCCTGAGATAATATGCATAGCAGATATTTACAATTCATAACAGAAAACTTTCCGTTATAAAGCAGGAATAAAAATAAGTTTATGGTTTGGGGTCAGCACAACATGAGGAACTGCATTAAGGGTCACAGCATTAGGAAGGTTGGAAAACACTGGCCTAGAACATTATGCTTGGCCTTCACATCCATAGAAGAAAGACCTTCCCTGGCTCCCATAAGAACACCAGATGTATTCCTGCAAGGCACTTCATCTGGTCCTGACTGACCTTCAGGAACATATATTCTGTGAAGACAGAACAGCCTATAGTGCTAGCCTCGTAGAGGGTTTAAAAAAACAAAACAAAGCAAAACAGCAAAAAAAAAAAAAAAAAAAAAAAAAAGCCCAACGCTCCCAATCCTTTTCCCCTACCACCCCACCCCCGCACAAACAAACAAACAAAAACCAGACAGAGAAGAGGCTAACACAAGGAGTCATAAAGAGGGCCATGTTTATTTTCCCCACTGATGTATGTTATAGAGAACATTGTAGTCAGACAATCCTACCTTTGAATTTTGCTCTGCTATTATGACCTTGGCCGATTCTTTCCAACCCTTCTGAATCTAAATATCATTATTGTTTTAATTTATATTTCTTTCCTATTTTGATGGACGGAGTGGTACCCTGTGCTTGTGGAGATCAGAGAAAAATTGGGGCCCTCAGTTCTCTTCTTCTACCTCATAGGTTCCCAGACTGAGCTCCGGTCATCAGGCTGAGGAGCAGTCACCCTTATCAGCAGCCACCTCACCCCCTGTATCACTATTTTTAAAGTGATGTTCATGAAAACTGCATGTAATCACAACTATAAAGAGCCTGTGCTGTACGGTACATTTTTTCCAAGTGAAGTGGTAGCAGCAAAGCTCAAATGATGACAAAACCACACATGCTGGCTGTTCTAGGACCTTCTACTAGAATAATGCTTTCTTTTATCCTGTTTTTCTTTCCTCTTCAATGTTAGGGATCAAAATCAGGGTTACTTTTTACATACGAAGAAGATACTCTCCTGCTGCACTGCATCCCCAGACCTGCAGGATACATCTACATTTTCCCCTCAAGATGGAGATGGAAAGTACTCATGGGTTCTGGAGTTGGGCAGCACTGGGCTAGCATCCCGGTGGCTCCGCTTCCAAGTAGCACAGCCTTATACAAGCCACTTTACTTCCTCGAAACTCAATTTTCTATGCTGAAAAATGGTGTGTGATGTCTGTGTCAGCAGGGGCTGCCAAGAAGTTTAAATGAGATAACCAATGGAAAGTTCCTGGCACAGAGGAAGCCTGCGGCCAAAAGTAGCCACTATTATTTCGTCTGAAAGCTCTACTTCCTAACCCTCAAGCTTTTAAGGTTCATTTGTCCAAATCAGAAAATGTGGCCTCATTAGAACCATCCTTTGGTGCACACTCCTATCCATGTGGCCAGAGATAAGAGATGTTCTGCATCCCGAAGGGTTTTGCTAGTAGTAACTTTGCTCTAAAACATTCTTGCTTCAACCTCTGAACCTATACACAATCCATTCTTCTCATTATTTCTTATCAGAACTCTCAAGGCTCTCCTTTAGTTCCTGGATCTTACTCACATGGTCCAACAGTACATCTACTTTGGTGATGACGCTAGTGGAAACACAAAACAAGGGTCTGCTATGAGGTTGTTGTCTGACATGATACTAGAGAGCAGAGCAAGATATGAAGGAAACCCTACCAGGTACTCCCACTTCCAGCCCTAACTCTGCCAGGTGAACTGCCTGTCTCCTAAGTGCCTCCAATGCTCTCTACTTTACCCCCCTTCCACTGTTCCACCCCCAAAAGAAAGACATCAATAGAAAAGGTGCATCCTTCCAAATTTGGATTGCTTATATAATTCTAATCACTACAGTTGTAAATAAGAAGGCAGGCAGGACGGAGGATCCAGCAATACCTCTCCTGGGCATATATCCAGAAGATGTCCCAACCGGTAAGAAGGACACATGCTCCACTATGTTCATAGCAGCCCTATTTATAATAGCCAGAAGCTGGAAAGAACCCAGATGTCCCTCAACAGAGGAATGGATACAGAAATTATGGTACATTTACACAATGGAGTACTACTCAGCTATTAAAAAGAATGAATTTATGAAATTCCTAGCCAAATGGATGGACCTGGAGGGCATCATCTTGAGTGAGGTAACACAATCACAAAAGAACTCACACAATATGTATTCATTGATAAGTGGATATTAGCCCAAAACTTAGGATACCCAAGATATAAGATACAATTTGATAAACGCATGAAACTCAAGAAGAATGAAGACCAAAGTGTGGACACTGTGCACCTTCTTAGAATTGGGAACAAAACACCCAGGGAAGGAGTTACAGAGACAAAGTTCGTAGCTGTGATGAAAGGATGGACCATTTAGAGACTGCTGTATTCAGGGATCCGTCCCATAATCAGCTTCTAAACGCTGACACCATTGCATACACTAGCAAGATTTTGCTGAAAGGACCCAAATATAGCTGTCTCTTGTGAGACGATGCTGGGGCCTAGCAAACACAGGAGTGGATGTTCACAGTCAGCTATTGGATGTATCACAGGGCTCCCAATGGAGAAGCTAGAGAAAGTACCCAAGGAGCTAAAGGGATCTGCAACCCTATTGTTGGAACAACATGATGTACTAACCAGAACCCAGGAGCTCTTGTCTCTAGCTGCATATGTATCGAAAGATGGCCTAGTCGGCCATCAATGGAAAGAGAGGCCCATTGGACTTGCAAACTTTATATGCCCCAATATAGGGGAATGCCAGGGCCAAAAGAATGGGAATGGGTGGGTAGGGAAGTGGGGGGCGCTATGGGGGACTTTTGGGATAGCATTGGAAATGTAATTGAGGAAAATATGTAATAAAAAAAAAAAAAAAAAAGAAGGCAGGCAGGAATAGGTGAACTACCTTAGCAGGTTGAAGTCAAAGCCAATGGCAATTGCAGGGTTTCAAATGGTTCCCATGCTTCCAGGCATCAAGAGTCCAGTGTAAGCCCTCCAGGGGCCTCCTAGCCACCATCTACATGGGAGAAGTGTCACCTGCTGTCTAAGAACCAGAAGCAGGAAAAAATGGAGCAGGTTTTCTAGCTTCTGGCTTCACAGCCCATTCGCTTTGGACAGCCTTGCATGCTGTTTCCATGGAGTTGCTCCTTCCTGGGGCCAGTGATGCCAAATCCAGCAAAGGAGAAGTACCCTGAAGAGCTCACAGAAGGGCAACCTAGCAACCTAGCAACCTAGCCTTGAGCCAGGAAATAAAAGAGCTATATCAGCGGCAGAGAGCTGTGGTGTGGGGGTTAGGTCAAATGGTGTTTTGTTTCTCACACTTCGTCCTCAAGCAGATGTTGAAAGAGGAAGATGTTATGAAAATTGTAGGGCAGTGAATGGTTTTTAACTGTTTGGAGGCCACAGGCCCATCTAAAAATGTATAGAGCTATAGCATCAGAAAAAAAAAAAGTGCTCAAATTCTTTGCACACAGTTTCAAAAAGGACTTGAGGTAGTAACTTCTGCTCTGAGATTAAGTTTCATGACAAATAGGCTACGGACAGACATTTGAGTGGCAGCCCCATTTACTGATAGCCTTCGGCGTGGTGTGGTGTTTAGAACAGTGGTTCACAGCTTTTCTATAACCCAGAATCAATTATAGCAACAGGTAAAATGCAAATGACATTGCTCATCCCCAATCTGCAGTAAAGCCAAATCTCCAGAGCTGGAGCCCAGGAATGTGCATTTCCAACAAGCCCTCAGCAATGATTGTGTGGTAGCTCGCTGGGTGCCCATACTTTAGTTTGTAGCATGAATTCTGGATTGAGAGCTCTGGCTTCTTCGAAATTTTAGGCAAGTCATCTCTAAGTCCGATTTCCTTTGGGGGGGTGGTCATACAGAAATGCTGCTATTTTTATAAACAGGTGGTTTACTTTCGTGTAAAACCAGGAGCAGAAACGTGTCTCAGTTTCCTCCTTGGTAGAATGCATATCATAAAGGATGCCATTCTCTTCTTTCCCATCTCTTCCCCACTCCTCTCATCAGCACAACCATTTTATTAGCAAAGCTGCTGAGATAGTTTGTGGCTATGTATGGACAGTGAAAATGCTCTCTCTGGGTAGCCCAGCACAGGGCAGTGTTGGCATCGACACAGAGGAAAGCGCTGGCATCAACAGAACAGCTCACCGAGGTGCAAAATCGGACGCTATTAGCTGCTTTGCTGCGTGATACAGGACAGGAAGCCTAAGCTCCTGGTGGCTCAGTTTTCTCATCTGTAAGTTGATATCAGTTCTTGGTCATTATTTTTATGTAGCCCTATACTGGTCCTTTCATCTTCATTTTGTCTTCTCCACTAACCCTTAATCTGACACTAGAAAGGGGTTCTTTAAAGGGTGTAACCCTTGAGGCTAGATGCCAGGGCTGGAGTGAGAGCTATTAATTCTGTGCTTCCTACCCATACTGCCTAGGTGCTTACATCCTCCTCTCTGTTAAATGGGTGCACTGTTACGTTTTAGCGCAAGACTGATGAGAATACGTGAGATGTCCGTGCACGCGCACTGGACACACGGAAAGAGCTCAGCAAATGCTATCCCCTTCCCCCCTATACAAAGGTGAAGAACTCTCATTGTTCACTTGGTTTCGGTCCCACCTCGTGTTTAAGGCATCTGGTCGCAAAGCATCGGAGGGGAGCCAAAGCAGAAGGCGATAGGAAGAAGGGAAGAGAGGGGAAGCTGCAAACTCACGAATGAAATGTAAATGGGCCAGGTCCGTGAGTCCAAGCTGCACTTGACGCCGCGCCCGCTCCCGCGCCAGTCTGCCGCAGCCCCCTCCAGCAGGTTCCCCCCTCTGGCAGGCATTAGCATCCTGGCCCAGGCTTTGCAGGGAGGCCGCCCCTACGAACAGCTGATTGGCCACGCCACTACCTTCGTCACTCTCTTTTGTCTCAATGGGCAGAGACTAAAAGCCGCCGCTGCTGCTCTGCAGGCTGAAATTGAGGGCGGGGGCAGCTGTAGCTGCCTTGGAAACCGTGACTGCGACTCTACTACCCCTGGCTGGGCGACACTGCAGAGAGCCTAGCCCAGACAGCTCAGAGGCTGAGGCGCCATCCTTTCCTCTGCAAGGCCTACGAGGTGAGACAGCTCTTCGCAGCAGACCCTGAGCATCCTCTGCTCACCTAAGAAGGTAAAGGGAGGTGCAACTGCATAATGCGGAGATGGGAGGATGAAACCTTAATATTTTGGGCTTCAGAATTGGCAGCTTCGAGGCAAGGAAGTGAACACCCTAGTGGTTGGGCTATATGGTGGTATGACGTGAGTTTCCTACCTAGGATTTGCCTAGATTGGAGAGGGGACATTTTTTTTTTTCCAGAAAGGTAGCAAAAGACAATGAGAATGATTCACAATCCGTTTGTCCCGAAGGCCCCTTTCTCTCATCTCTTCGGGAATAGAAATACGGAGGTGGGAGGGTATTCCAATTTCTCTTCTTTTTCTCCATAGCAGCTCATCAAAGCCGATTTCAAACGTGAATTCTGTGTGACTGATTGCAGAGCTGGTAGGCCGCTGTTTTCCCCGGGTGAAATGGATTGGGGGAGGGGTGGTCCCTTTTGGCTTTTATTCTGAAGGTAGGGTTTTTCCTCCTGGCGACAATGGCGCCTGTGAAGAAATGATGAGACTGCTGACGTCTCAGACCCTTCTCCCTTCCTTTTGCTGTGGCGCAGTTTAGACTAGAGGCCCAGAGCACCTGGATCTGAGAGTCTGCGGTCAGAGATCAATCCTACCCGGACAAGAGCTATTGCGGAAAGCACCTGTTGCAGAGACTAGGCTTGAAATAAAGGTGGAAGCCAGTCTCTGAGCTCTGGTAAGAATCCTAGAAAAGGGGGAGGGGGCAGAGGGCGGGGGGGGGGGGAGGAACTTGCTACCTAATAGATTTAAGGCCTTACTTATTAACATAATTCTGTAAGGTTTACTCTACTGCCCTTTATTTGAGAGCCTAGTAGGGGCTCCAAAGGTTGTTGTAGCTAGAATTCCAAGCAACAGTTGTTGCCTCTCCTAGAGAACAAACAGGCAGTGGGGTGGGTGGGGCGCAGTAGCGAGGGAGGAGATGTGACTGACAAAGGCCCCACTAGCACACAGAAATTATTGCTCCTCAAGGTTGGGAAATGGCAGTTTCCTGCTGAGTAGTTTTAGGGCAGTGGGCAAATATTCAAGATGGTAGAAAATGTGATTAGAGGCTTGTTTCCAAGTCTATTGCGTTATTGAATTTTTGTTTTGTTTTACAGTTCCTACCCAAACACAAGGAAGAGGCTGCTGGGGAACGTTCCTTTGGAGGTTTCTGCAGATTGGACTGTTTTTGTTTGCAGAAAGTCCAGGCGTCTTGTATTCAGATATCCAATTGTTGTCAGGCATGGCTAGCCTCCTTGCTAGGATGGGTAACAGTCGCCGGCAGAATGCAGCTTTTATGCCTTTTGCCCATTCCATGCTGAGGGCCCTGGGGAGGAGCCTTGGTCCTTTGATTGCCAACATTGCAGAGAGAAACATACAGTCGTTCTCTGGGAGGGCAGAGCTAGGACCCGGGGAAGAAACCTTTGAAAACTGGCTAAGCCAAGTCCATGAGGTCCTGCCAGATTGGCCTATGTCTGAAGAAGAAAAGATCAAACGCCTGATGAGAACCCTTAGGGGCCCTGCCCGGGAGGCCATGCGTTTATTCCAGGCTGACAATCCCAATCTAAATGTCGCTGAATTTTTGCGGGCAATGAAGCTGCTCTTTGGAGAGTCTGAGAGCAGTATAACAGCACATGGCAAATTTTTAAACACCCTGCAGGCACAGGGAGAGAAACCATCCCTGTATGTGATCCGTTTAGAGGTGCAGCTACAGAATGCTATCCAGGCAGGGGTCCTTCCTCAGAGCGAGGCAAACAGGACTCGCCTGCACCAGCTCCTTGTAGGGGCTGAGCTGAGTAGGGAGCTGCGCACCAAGCTTAAGGGTCTTCTCCAAATGCATGCGCATAATGAGCAGGAAAGCCTTCCTGACTTCCTGGAGTTAATCAGGATGATAAGGGAGGAAGAGGATTGGGATGAGACTTTCCTTAGAAATAAGCGGCCCAGAAGATCTGAGACAGTAATGGAGCGGGCAGCCAGCCCTGTCGTCTTTCAGGGCTCCCTGCCTATAGTGATAGGCAGTGCCGACTGTAATGTCATAGAGATAGATGATTCCCAGGATGATTCGGATGAAGATGTGATTCTGGTGGAGCCTGAGGACCCTCCACTCTCATCCCCAGGTGCCTCATCCCTCCGAGGCACAGCCAGTACTCAGGAAGAAATGCTAATTATTGAATCCCCTGATGATTTTGATGAGGAGTCTCCTTCTACTAGCAGTGGTTCTGGGCAAAGGAATAATGGGCCTGGGGATCTAGGTAGAACCAGAAAGCGCAAGTACCCAATCCGCTGTCCTCATTGTGGTGAAGAGGGCCACGCCAAAGAAACCTGTGACAATACCAGCAACAAGGGCCAGGTTTTTGAGAATTTGATAGTCACTCTGCAGGAGCTGACTCACATGGAGAGACCAAAACCCTCTGTACCATACTAAGGTGTGACACTCGGCCCCAGATCAGTGTTTGAATCTCCTCAGAAGCTAATTCTGGAGGAAAAAGGGATGGGGTGGACTGCTGACATAAGGAATTCATTTAGAACAAGCGTTTTCTTTGGAGAAGAAAAAGCAAACTGGGGTACCATGCAACAGAGAGGCATGGGCCCACATCATTCCTTGCTCATTCCATTAACTGCTTAATGGTTGTTTCTCTGTGTGTCTTTCTCTGGTGATTTTAATCTATCCGTGAAGTGGTACCTTTTTGAACCTTCCAAATGAAATTAAAAAGAAAAAAACTAAAGTGTGCATTACCTGAAAAATCTCACCCTGAACTGTCAGCCCTTTGGTGAATGTCCTGCATATTTCCCTGTACCTGTGTGCCTCGGTATATATGTATTGATAAAAGTGATCACATGTAAGTGCTGTTCTATAGTATGTATTTTTTCATCAGGCAGTATATATTGTGGACTTCTAAATAGATGAATATATAACCATCTAATGTCATGCATACTATATCTTTGGTGAAGACAAATAAAAACTGAAACTAATTGTAACAACTACGGCAGGGGTGTTCTATTTAAAGATAGGAGGGGGAGTTGAAATGAGCTACGGTCTCTCTTCAACCCCTGTTGTAATTACTGGCCTGCCTCCTAGTTCATACAGCC
Source organism: Mus caroli (assembly GCF_978045245.1). Classification (NCBI taxonomy): domain Eukaryota; kingdom Metazoa; phylum Chordata; class Mammalia; order Rodentia; family Muridae; genus Mus; species Mus caroli. Next base: position 33,238,590 of record NW_028227260.1, on the reverse strand, counting down.
ATCTGCACCTACTAGTTAGTGTCTCCATGTCCTCAAACATATTGAGAAATCTGACCATGGCCCAAAAGAGGAGCCACCCCTGTCTGGTTCTGCCTTACGTCTCAGCCTGAAATCAGCAGCTGAAGCTGACTTCTGGTATCTGTCTTTGAGCATCCTTCTTGTGGGTACATTAGTGTTTTACTGAAAAAAAAAAAAAAAAGAATGACTGCATATAAGGCTGACAGCAGAGTGTAAATGAATGCTGATCTGAGGATCTGAAACATTTGTAAAAGATTAATTTTTATGTGAAGTATAGGACGTTTTGCCTGCATGTATTATGAGCCTACAGAGGCCAGAAGATGGTGTCAGATCCCCTGTACCTGGAGTTTGTAAGTCACCATATGGGTAGGTACTATGAACAAAATCTAGGTCTTCGAGGACATAAAGTGCTCTTGTCTGCTGAGATACCTCTGCAGCTGCAGTCTGAATCATTTTACCATAATACATCAGGGTTTGCAGAGATCCGTCTGTGAAGAGGGTGCACAGCACTGGTAGCTGGCATGTCAGGGACAGAAGTAGAGGTCAGGTGCTACATTCAGGTTATACAGCCTTCCCGGGGATTCTGCACTCACAACTGGCCTTCGAGTGCTTTTCCTAGAATCACCCTTCTTGGGTGGTCCTGCCTGGCCTCTTGTCCTGTTCCATCTGTACCCCCACAATATCATTTTGTACTCCTAGGACCATTTCCCCTGCTCCCAGCACTTCATGTTGTCCTAAAGCCTCCAGGGCCAGAAGGGGAGTAGAAGGCCCTGTGTTCCTGAGATAGAGCTTGCCAGGGTCAAAGGTTCAAGGGGAAGGGACATTTCTTACATCTTTCTCAAATAAGTCTGGGCACTTGGCAGTCATATCGATATCTGAATAGTCAAAATGGGCCCCTCCCCTACCTCTTCTTGCCTAGGTCACTCCGGCCTACAGTCAGGGTCCTCAACCTTCTTTCAGATTTATAGTTCTTACCTTTCTCTATAGTCAAATCTACCCCATACCCAGAATATAAAAGATCACTTCTGCCCGGGCTGCCCATCTTTTCATCTTTTCCTCTGTTTGGGGGGGAGTTCTCCAGACTTACAGATTCCACTAGAAAGTAGCTAGCTTTAAGAAGAAATATATGCTATACCCACACTGCCATCCTTCTTGCTGCTATTACCTTGAAGGTCCAGTGTGGACTGCTGATTGGAAAAGCTATAGCTTTTTTATTCTGTAGCACATCCTCTTGTCTTCCTTTCCCATCCTTTCAACTATATAAACCTGAGAGTGTGTGAATTTTCATGTCACCAAAAATGGTGCAAAGCTCATGGTTTCTATTTTACTTTATGGGACACTGAATTTTCCTTTATTGAAGAAACATGTACAGACTTCGTGTGTGACAACTAGCCTAGGACCTAGTACCTGTCACCCTTTTAGTGGCTGCTGAGCCCTGCCAACTACCTAATGCTTGCTGCTGCCCTCAAGGTCATGCCCTGGACCTCTTTGATAAAGCAGCCCTGAACATGCTGCAGCCTCCAGAGTTTAGAAATGAAAAATTTTTATCTTTAGCTTCAAACTTGAAGACACTTCTGTTCTTTACAGCTTTGAGGATCACAGTTCCTATCTGGCTGTATTTTACAATTAAATCTTATATTTGAAGATGCTATTGGAATGTCCAATAGAGACAGCTATTTTTATGCTGTAATTATTGCTGTTCATATGGTTCTGGCCCTGTTTGTCTATGTGGCCTGGAATGAAGGCTCATGGTGGCATGGAGGCAAGCAGGGCTAAAGTGAACATCACCTTTTGATCACATGAAATTTATTTTTGGAATATGTTAAACACTTCTGGGATATTGATAATAAATATATTGTTTGAATAAAGTTGAAAGGACATGTTTAAAAATAAAGAACTATGTACAAACTGGGTACAGTGGTACCCACCTTTAATTCCAGCACTCTGGAAGCAAGAGGCAAGTGGATCTCTATGAGTTCGAGGCCAACCTGCTCTACAGAGTGAGTTCCAGGACATCCCAGGGCGATCTGGAGAAACCCTGTCTCAAAATAATAAAAATAAAAACTAAAAAGAGAACTATGTCTGAGGAGAAAGCCTGGCATTTCTGCCTTCATTCTGTGTTTGTCTCCTTTTCCTTCCCATTACCTGTTTACCTCTGCACATAGGCATGCATGTAAATCACTCAAGGAATGCTTCTGTCCATTCTTTCATCCCTTTTCATGGCTAAAGGCATAGAGTAAATCAGTGTCCTAATCCTACAGTCACCATGGATTGTAGGAACAGCAGAAGCTCACTGGCAAGCCGGGCCTTCAGATGAGGGCAAGTCTCTATGACAGCACAGCTGTATGCTAGTAGAGAAATAATCAACGTCAGCGAACCAGATTGACTCTCTCAAGCAATTACATACAGCATTAAGGACTTCATCAGACCACCCTGCAGGGCTGGGACTGAGGTGATATGGTAAACTAGGCCACACTCAGAGGAGGCCTGCCTTTAATTATGCACATCTCCTGCCCCTTGCCCCAGTCCTCCACTATTTAAACTTAAAGCTCATGGGGTTACCCAAAAGATGGACTCGAGGATATCTGTCTCTTCCCAATATGGCCACATGGAATAAGTCTGTCTCCACATTTTATTATTACATGTCTAATGAATGTTTTAGGGGTAGAGAGCCTACCCTGTTGAGAAAACCCAGGAATGCCTGTGCTATTCAGATTCCTCTTGGCTTCTCTGAGCACCATGGATCCCTTTGGAATGAAGAGGGTCTTATAACCAACCTAGTATAGGTAAAAGGTAATCAGAGAGCTTCTTCGTGGCCCTATCCAAGACAGAAAGTTAGGGAAAGGTCAGTGCTTCTATGAACCAATTTGGAAATGAGATATTGGTTTTTTTTTTTTTTTTAGGCGTGTTATGGAGAAGGAATAATGAGGTATGAGCCATGGATGAAAATTATGTGTGTGTATACACATATAGTGTTTGTGTGTTGAAGGGATAGCTTATTTGGAGCCAAATTTGAGTGAGCATGGTCTTGAAACATGGATTTAGGTGTCCTCAAATCCATGTTCCAATTTGGAAGCGATTTCATGGAGTCTTTAGGGTAACAGGACAAAGACAGTTTTGTTTTGTTTTTACAATGTGTGCACACACATTCACACCGCAGCTTGCACATGGGTCAAAGCTTAGGTGAGTTAGGTCTGTCTTTCTATCATGTGGTCATGGAGACTGAACTCTCGCATCATCAGGCAAGTGCCTTTACCTGCTGAGCCATCTCACTGGCTCAGCACAGTGATTATAGGAGCAACCACAGAGTTAGTTGGTCAATGCCTGTTTCCATTGATGCACTATTACAAGACCATTGAGAAAATCAGCCTACTGATATATAGGTTTGTGAGTGTAACTAATTTTCTGGGAATATATTCCAAGAAGTGAAGTTGCTGAACCAAGGACTACAGTCCCCAGAAAGCAGAGTGGAGAGCAAGGGAGCCTTTGCATGAACTACTTAGATAGCATACTTCACATTTTCACATGCTTCCTTGTTTCCTAACTTGCCTTTAATATCCTTTTACCTCTGAGCTACTACAGACTGTAATACGTAAGACTCAGTTCAGCTTTAAAATCCTCCAAATCAAGTTTTCAAATGATTATAAGATTTGTTTTTCATGGGATTTTTTTTCAACTACACAACAGTTTAGGGAAACTTCATCCACTCATCAAGCAGCTTCAAGAACTGTTCCTATTTCTAATCATTCATTCACTCAAATTTGTTAATATTGACTTTTTCTGAGATAGGGTTTCTTTGTGTAGCCCTGGTTGTCTTAGAACTCATGCTGTAGTCGAGATTGGCCTTGAACTCAGAGATCCACTTACCTCTCCTTGAGTAGAATCCCAATTCTTTTCAGGTTACCCACATCTGATCAAGAAAATAGAGATGTAAGCCTCCTCAGCTAACTTAGCTTCTGTGAAAGCTTTCTACTGTGATGGAATGGAATGCTTCCACAATAGTCCTGGCAGAACAAGGGTATTTCTAAGAGACACCTGGTCCCCTCATTTGGATTATCCAACTACTGAGACAATTAAGTCTAAAGGAACTGAAATTTGCCTAGGAATCTCATGTTTGTTGGAAAGAAAAAGTTGAAGCATGGGGGCCAGCCTGCTGAAGATGGGTAACTAGCCTAGTTTATTAGGTTTGCTAGGACCTAGACTATGACCCTAACAACACTGGTAACATCTCCACTGTCCCAAACCTACAGCAATATCTTACTGTTCTGGGCCTATGGCTCTTTGGACTAGCTACTTGAATTCTATCTACACTTCTCCTCACTGAAAGGTATATATCATTTTTTACCAAATTATATCCACATTATAATATCAGTAAGAACCACAGTTTATGATGTCTCTAGTCTGCTTGATTTTTTTAAATTTAAATTCTCACGTTCTGTCTTCACAATAATTTTTTAATGCATCCCTCTATTATTGTGGGTTCACAGATAAGAGCTCAAGAGCCCAACAAGTAAATATGAGTGAAAAGGTTAAGGACAAAGTAAACATGTCAGAGGCAGGGTTCAAAGCTGCACGGTCTCTCTGAATTCCACAGTGACTTTATGAGGGCGCTATCATCACAAGTGAGCAAAAGAGTGGCTGCAGCATTCCCAGGCCAAGCAGATTTGCTCTTAGAAAACTAAGATGAAGTTACTTAGTACAACCTTGATGAAAGGAAATAAGCAACAATTTTAATGAAGATACACACACTGTCCATTGATTAGAATACTCAATAACTCAAAGTAAAGGAGACAGATGCAAAATGAAGGCAAAGATGCCACACTTGAACCCTGCTTTCATATAGCACGATGTCACACACCTATAATTCCAGCATTCGGGAAACTGAGACAGGTTTGCCATGAACTCAAGGTCACCAGGTCACATAGCACATCAAAGACAAATCTGTGCTCTATCCCCTGTCCCTGCATTTCTTATAGACAGGATAAATTTAGGTTGAAAGTTTTGTGGGTCAGTTGCTGTCCCTATCACTCCACTGGTGCTCCTGCCTGGTTACAGGAGGTGGCCTCTGCAGGTTCCACATCCCCAGTGCTGTGAGTCACAGCTAAGGTCACCCCCATTGATTCTTTGGCATCTCCCTGATACCTTTTAAAAACAAAAACAAAAACAAAAAACTGCCTGTGAAAACCTTCGACCCAAAATGTATCCTGTCTACAAGAAATGCAGGCACAGGGGATAGAACAGAAACTAAGGGAATAGTTAACCAATAACCAGCCCAACCTGAGAACCATCCCATGGGCAAGCACCAATCCCTGACACTATTAATGATGCTCTGTTATGATTGCAGACAGGAACCTAGCATTGCTGTCTTCTGAGAGGCTCCACCCAGCAGCTCACTCACACAGATGCAGACACCCACAGCCAAACAGTGGATGGAGCTTGCACACTCTTATAGAAGAATAGGAAGAAAGATTGCAGGTCCCGAAAGGGATAGGAACTCCAGAGGAAGAGCAACAGAGTCAACTAACCTGAACCCTTGGGGCTCTCAGAGTCTGAACCACCAACCAAAGATCATACACGGGCTGGACCTAGTCCTCTCCGCACATATGTAACCGATGTGCAGCTTGGTCTTCATATGGGTCCTGAACAATTGGAGAGGGGGTTATCCCAAAAGCTGTTTCCTGTATGTGGGACATGTTCTTCTAGCTGGGCTGTCATGTTTGGCCTCATTGGGAGAGGATGCACCTAGCCTCATAGAGACTTGATGTGCTAGGGAGGGGGGATACCTAGTGGCCCCCACCCACTCAGAGGAGAATAGGGGAAGGATTGTGGGAGGGGGTGACTGGGAAGAGGGCATGAACAGGATATAAAATGAATAAGTTAAAAAATAACATTAAAAAAGAAGACAGCTTATTTCTTAGTTAGAATATGTCTCAAAAGAGAACATATAACATAAAGTTTTATTTTTTCTCAAAATGAGTTTTGCATAATTATATATGTATATGTAGTTTAATAATAGTTACTATCAAAATCTTGCTAAGATTTCTCATAGATGAACACAAGCTTACTCTAGAACAAATAAGGAAAAGTAATTAGAATAGACAAAACACCTTAAATGAATAAACTAGGGATAATCTCTCTATCAGATATTAAAGTTTATTATACAGACAAAAGCTATTAAGGCTTGCTACTGGGGTAGCATAAGACACAAACCAGAAATGAATGGAGAACCCATAAACAGACAAACAGAAAAACACGCACCTGATACTTGGTAAACGGCAGAAGGAATGAAATGAAGATGAATACTGGTGCTCCTCTCAGTTCTCCTTTTTATTCTGTCTAGGATCCCAGTTCATAGATGCCACATTTATTTAAGGGAAAATTTCCCTTCTAAGGTAAATCTATCTAGATCTGCCCTTACATACAAGCACAGAGCTGTCTCCTAGGTGATTCTAGATCCTGTTAAATTGGCAACAAAAATTAATCATTATAATTCCACTTCCTGCCAACCCAACACCAAACATATCACCTTAGTATTCTACCCTGGTTCCCAGTCTATGTACATCTCAGAATGCATTTGGTCTCTCTCTAAAAGCTCTCATAGTCTTTAACAGTTACAGCTCTGTTCAAAAAATTAAAGTCTCCTCTGAGACTTCAGACCATCTCTTTAATTTTTAGCACCTATGAAATCAAAATACAAGTTGAATACTTCTAATATACAAAACAAAGAAGAAGTATCCCCACCCTAAATGGGAAATAATGGGAGAACGGCGAGGAAAGGATGGATTAAAGCAAAAACAAAAGCCCCGTTAGAACTAACACCTAATCCTATAGCTCCATGGCTAGCATGGAGTACTCCTGATGGGATCATCTAAGGTCTAGATTTGAGTAGTGCCAGCACTCCACTTCTGCCACCTCCAGAACATGTGACTTCTGTCTTGGACGTGTTCCACTGTGTTCTTGCAGCTTTCCTCAGTGGATAAGTACAATTCTAGAATCTCCAATATCCTGGTCCCTCCACTATAACTTGGGCTTCATCTTTCCAGCTCCATGCAATGGCTTCTCTGGGTCTTCTTCCAGGGAATCCAACAATCATAGCCAGTGCCTGGATTCATGGGCTTTCTGTAGCCTTGAAACAAGTCTTCCTGGGTCACTCCCACTTGCTTCTTCTATACCTGCAAAAGCAGAACCCCAGTGAATGCCTATGCTGAATCCTGCTTCCAGCTTGATATGTAGCCTGGTCCTATTAGATCACAGTGTCAGTGGCCTTTGTGTGCCTTTAATGCTGACCTAGAGGAAATGTTTCCCATGCATCCATTCTGGAGCAAGGAGCCACTGTGATGGTATTCTTAGTTTAGGCTCTCTTTTCCTTGCCAAACTGTACATTTTTCTTATCTTTGTGCTTTACTTGTTGCTCCTTCTCACTAGCATGGAATCCCAGCCTGAATGTTATCTTGTCTGAAATTTCCCTCTGCTGAACAAACTAGTTCATCACTTTTTGTCCATTACTTTTGAATTCGGCTTTACTCAAGTTCTCTGGCATTGGCAAATTAAAGCCATATAGCACACATACATTTTTTTTTTAATTAGAACTAACCAAATTTAAAACTCCTTGTTTTATAAAAGACTCAGAACAAAAACCAAATCTATAGAATGGGAGAACATATTTGAAAATATATAACAACATATTGTTTTTTTTAAAGTATTATTCTTCCACACAGAGTCAATACAATTCTCATAAAATTCCAACAATGTTCTCTATAGAAATTGTTTTAGGAAAAAAATCCTAAACTTCCAATGGAAGTACCAAAGACCTTGAATTAGGCAAAGCAATCTTGAGAAGAAAGAATAGTGCTAGAGGTATCCCAATATCTAATCTCAAATTATGTTACAAGGTCACAGGAAAAAAACATCCCAACACCGATGTGGACTAGAAGAAAGGACCATAAATAAACCCATGCAGCTACAACCACTTGATTTTCAACAAAGGTACAAAACACATACAAGAGATAGTGCTGAGAAAACTAAGTTAAAGAAACTATATTCATGTCTCTTACTCTGGACAAAAATGAATTCAGCGTGGATCAAATTCTAACAGCACTACAGAAAATCACAGGCGACATATTTCAAGAGTCCATAAATTCCAGCAGGGTAAGCACCTTGCCTCTATTGCATCAGGAGGGGCTCAGTGTGGTAGAGGAAATAGTTATGTAGTATTCAGCGAGATGTTGGAGTTGTAACTGAGGAAAATCAAAGCCCAGAAAAACAAATAAGTCATCACTGTAACTCATATAATAATAGTGCTTACTGTTCTCGGACTTTTGGTTTTGATTTCTAAGATTAGGCACAGGTGAAAACTTTTTGAAAGGGCCTAAACTGTCACAGGAAATAATCCCAAAAATCCACAAGTGAGATGCCATGAAATTATAAAGCTTTTATAGAACAAAGGAAAAACTGTATAGAGACAGCCGATAGGATGGAAGAAAATTGTTGCCAGCTATACATACAAGAGGGGATTGATTATCTAGAATCTACAGAGTTCCAAAAATCAAATTCCAGAAATATAAGGCAAATGAATTGAACAGACGACTACCAAAAGAAGAAAGAACATTTTTGTCGGACAGGACCATGGCTCTAACCCTCCCTGAGGACTTATGTGTAGTTAATGCTGATGGAGGAAGGAGAGATTTTTCTCAGTCCTGTAGCTACTGGCAAGGTATTCATGGTCCCCCACCCCCAAACAAACACTTGCTGATGGATGCTCCTCTAAAGACCCCTAGTGAAACACAGTGACTTACATATGAAAGAAGAAAGGCAGCTAGCTAGGAAGGAAGGGGATGAGCAGGAGTAGGAGTGGGGCAAAGAAGGGAACAGGGTAAAGATGCTATGTACATGTATGAAAATGGTCACGCTGAAATCCATTACTATGTGGAAGGAATATATGATGTTAACACTTTAAAAAGAGACCATGGATGAGAAAAAGGTTTGAAGAAAGGAGGACGAGGAGGACAATAGAATATGTAAGACATGAGAGTTGAAAATGGAATAATGGATGGCATGTGCAAGTTGGGAATGAGGGGAATATCAATGAAAACAAGCTGTTCTAAAACACCCTAAAGAAAATTATCACTTTATACGTTAATTAAAAAACTAAATCAAGGGGCCAGCAAGATGGCTCAGCGGGTCAAAGCACTTGCTACCAAGCCTAGTGATCTGAATTCAATGTCTAGGACCCAAGTTAGGAGAAAGTTGATTCCAGTAAGTTACTCTCTTACCTCCATATGTATGCAATGCATATGCATACACAAGCTCAGACAAATAATATACAAATATACAAATAAATTAATCAACACAATTTAAAAACTAATTAATTTAAAAGTTCAATATTCTTGCCAGGCAGTGCTAGCACACACCTTTTATATCCCAGCACTCAGGAGACAGAGACAAGTGGATCTCTGAAACTGAGGCTAGCCTGGTCTACAGAGTGAGTTGCAGGTTAGCCAGAGCTACACACAGAGAAACCCTGTCTCGAAAAACAAACAAAAAGTTCATTATCCTTAGGATGAAAGAAATGCCAATTAGACTTGTATTGAGGTTGAGGTGATACTTCAGTCAGTAAAGAGGATGTTACAGCCCTTGGAACCCATATCAAAGAACCAGTAGAGGTATGTGCTTACAATCTCAGAGCTCTGTGAAGGCAGAGCTAGGAGGCTCACTGGGACTCAACCGGGGAATTGCAGGCTCACTGAGAGTTCCTCTCTCAAAAACTGCAATGAAGAATGTGACGGTTGGAATGAGAATAGTCCCCACAGGCTCATCGTATCCAGATGCTTGATTATAGTCAGTGGAAGAGTTGGGGGAGAATCAGGAAGTGTGGCTTTAATGGAGGAGGTGTGTCACTGAGGGTGGGCTTTGAGGTTTCAGAAGCCCATGCCTGGTCCCTTTCCCTCCTCTTTTCCCATGCACCTTGTAGATAATATGTAAGCTCTTAGCTCCAGTGCCATGCCTGCCTGCTGCCTTGCTCCCACCATGATGGCTATGAGCTCACCTTTTGAAACTGTAAGCAAGTCCCCTTTATTTTATAAGTTGCCTTGCTCCTGGTGTCTCTTCACAGCAATGGTAACTAACGGTAACTCAGTAACTAAGAAATCACCCAATGTCAACCTGGCCTACACACACACACACACACACACACACAGTGGGGAGACAGAGATAGAGAGACAGAGAAAGGGGGAGACAGAGACAGAGATACTCACACACACAACTGGCATACACATTGAAACACACACACACATCACACGTACGTACCCCAAAATAAATAAAATATTTCATCATTTTTCTGAGCATCCATAGGCTGCCAAATTTCTTCTTTCTTTTTCTAGATTTGCAAGATTCATTACCTCTAATATCATAGACAATAGCATTATAGCTCATGCCAAAATGAAGCTTATCTTAAGACATACCACAACTTTCTGGCATTAACATTATTGTTAGTGGCACTTTAAACAGTGAAGTCACCAACAAAAGAAGCAAAAAGTAACATTAAAATGACCATGGAAAGGACACTTACAGTGTGATAACAGATATGGGAAAAGAAGTGTGTTCTCTATGCAACCTTAGCTGAGAACATCTAGTGCCTGGCCCTCTGTGCAGGTCCATGAATTACCATGAAAGTACTGCAAGTACTAACCAGAGAAGTACAGATAAATTTTAGCAAATAGTCCAAGCTATAATTATGAAATTATTAAACAATGAGGATCAACTCTATATATAATAAAATATGTACCATTAAAATTATGAGCAAAAATTGCTAATTATTTCTCTTTTTAATTTTTATAGACAGATCCTTCCTGTGTCTTATGCTAATTTACAGATCTTAGCATCCATATCATATTTTGTATTTTTAACAAAATTAGTAATACATGTAGGTTCATTGTGCTGGTCTGTGTAATTTTATGTGTAATCACAATTTTCCATAATAGATGTTTTTCATGTGTGATTACAATTTTCCATAATAGATGTTTTTTTACAGAGGCTTATTGTTATACTGAGCTGCTTTTCCACTTTCCCTTGTGTACTGGCTAGTTTTGTGTCAACTTGACACAGCTGGAGTTATCACAGAGAAAGGAGCTTCAGTTGAGGAAATGCCTCCATGAGATCCAACTGTAAGGCATTTTCTCAATTAGTGATCAATGGGGAAAGGCCCCTTGTGGGTGGGACCATCTCTGGGCTGGCAGTCTTGTCTATAAGAGAGCGGGCTGAGTAAGCCAGGGGAAGCAAGCCAGTAAAGAACATCCCTCCATGGCCTCTGCATCAGCTCCTGCTTTCTGACCTGCTTGAGTTCCAGTCCTGACTTCCTTGGTGATGAATAGCTATATGGAAGTTTAAGCTGAATAAACCCTTTCCTCCCCAACTTGCTTCTTGGTCATCATGTTTATGCAGGAATAGAAACCCTGACTAAGACACCTTGACACATTTTTTTCCTCATTAGCATGTGGAAGTCTGCAGATATCAGTCAAGGCCTTTTTATGTTAGTTATCTACTACAACCCAACTTAAAGCCTCTACCATTCTGAAAACCCACAGAGCCCAGACTAGCTCAACTCTGCGGAGGTATGGCTTTATGTACAGAAACGGCTTTAGTAAAAGGGAGTCCAGTTGTTAACCCACAGGTACGGATACCAATTACTACCTGGCTTCTAAGCAATCCTGATAAGGAACATGTCAACCATTCTTGGGAAACCAATTAATTCCTACCTAACTTTTATATATTCTTTTGACTCTAGTACATGAGAGCAAGCATTGGAAAGCAAGCATCTCTTGATTTAAAAGCTGAAATATACAGAGATCAGTTCCATCACCAGAGTTGGGATCTCATCTTCCCTTCTTAGATATCTCATATGGATGGCATCAGCTATCTCTCCCTCTTTTGCATCTTGATTCTTCTTCCTCCTAGCTTTTCCCTATTTGCATATGCACATTTCCAAGCACATACCATCGTTATAGAAAAGTCCTCTATTAATATGTACACATTCCCAAGTATCTATCATTATTATTTCTAAAAAATCCCCTCAGGGGCTGGGGAGATGGCTCAGCAGTTAAAAACAGACTGCTCTTCCAGAGGATCTAGGTTCTATTCCTAGCAACCACATGATGGCCCACTAATATCTGTAGTTGCAGTACCAGAGGACTCAACACCCTCTTTTGGCCTCTAGTGGTACCAGGCATGCATGTGGTGCCCAAACATATATTTAAGCAAAACACCTTGTACATTAAAATAAAAATAAGGATATAAATACATTATTCCAAACTACTAATTAGGAAAAATACTCCCACAATTGCATGTGAGCTTCCAGATGCTAACAGGCCATTCCCTTAGGTTGTAAATTTACTCTGCTTCCTATCTACTAGGCCACTCCATGGTCCCCAGCTGGTTGGTAATTGGTCTGGAGGGGCCCGGATGGTCTCTTTCACATGCCTGTTCAGATCTAAAGATCTGGGCTTAGCCAGGGTGCTCCCTTTCCATGCCATCTCAGGTCTCCTTCACTTGTCCTGATTAGCAAGATAGCTAGACTTCTTATATGGTTGTTCAAGGCACCAAAAGGCCACAGTGAAAGCTGTGAGGGAGTTTACGACCTACTGTTTTTTAAGTGTTTGGGGGGAAACTTCATACAAGAGTATTCTCTCTCTCCTCTCCCTGTTCCCCCTCCCCAAATGACAGCCTCTCTTTTAATTATTAGTTACAACCTCTGTGAAAGCTCATCCCTAAAGGAAACTGATTCACCCTATTTCATCAGCCATTGCCACTTGCACCTTGTGATCTAGGGGTGGGACCATGTGGTATTTCCCCTAGTGACATGTCAACTGTGCTGTCCTTATGCTGATCTTGTTTAGGCAAACATATTGTTAAGAGTTCATGGTTACATTTTCCTCTGTGTGTACACATGTGTATGGGACACTATAAAACAACAGATATCCTGGTCCTGTGGTTCTTACTTCCTACCTCATCTTCATGTTCCCTTATCCTTAGGTATGGGGTTCCATTTAAGATATATCTGTTGGCCAGGCAGTGGTGGCGCATAACTTTAATCCCAGAACTTGGGAGGCAGACGCCAAGTGGATTTCTGAGTTCAGGGCCAGCCTGGTCTACAGAGTGAGTTCCAGGACAGCCAGGACTGCACAGAGAAACCCTCTCAAAAAACAAACAAACAAAAAAAACCAACAAAAAACAAACAAACAAACAAAAAGGATATATCTGTTTAAGTTGGGCATCCCACAGTCACTTACTCTGCATTCTGACCAGTTGTGGATCTCTATATCTCTATATTAAACTTTATCTGTTGTAAAAGGAAGCTTCTTTTTATATGTTTGTTTGTTTATGTGTATGCACACACATTGCCTATGTATACAGGGTCTCATTATGTAGCACTAGTTGGCCTAGAATTCAATAGGTAGGTAGACATAACTGACCTAATCTAATAGAGCTCCACCTTCCTTTGCCTCCCAAGTGCTGGGATTAAAGAAATGCACCACTACACGTGGCTACAGGGCTCTTCGATGAGGGGTGTGAGCTACACTTATCTGTAAACAAGCAGCATCACTTCCATACATACTATCAGTTAAAACTACTTATAGAACCCACCAAATTTGAGAGCAAGGGACCACACAGGGGGATGGCTATTGGGAAGAACGGTTAGCAGGGGCTACATGATGCAGTTTACCACCCCCATAAAATCCAGAAGCTGTTGCAAAATGGCTGTGCTCCTGGACACTGCAGTCCAACTACAAACGTGAGATGAAAATAAACCTTTTGCTGTTAGACCTGATATGTTCTGTGTACAATGCTTGCTTTTATAGCATTAGGCTCTACTGAACACCAATGAGTTGGACATCTCCTTTACTTCTACATACAACCTTTTCTAATTCCCCTTTTACTTTTATAGCTACTTCACAATTTCCCAAACTGACCTACTTAGTATTCTCTCCCCTCTCTCTCATCAATTCTCTTCTCCCTTGGCACATTCTATCTGGCCATCTCATTCATAGCCACAGGTTCATCTACCACTTCTCTACTGGGCATTCTTCAATACAGATCTCTATTCCAGAGTTCTCTCCAGTTTTCCAAATTCCTGTGCATTTACCTAGATGCCTCACAGATATTTCAAACAGGGCCAAAGCTGAAACCTCTTCCTCCTTAAACTTGCCTTTGTCTTATCTTTTTAATCCTATATTTACCATATGTTGCTGTGCCCCAAGGAGAAGTTTGGGTTTCCTTAACAGTCCTTTCTATATGCTATGTCACTCATCCCTATTCAAGCTTTTAAATAACCTATCTATTTATCTCCTCCTTCTATCTATCATAGACACCAGGTCTGGCAGAGGGTTGTATGGGAGTCTTGCTCTGTCCATCTGACCTACAGCTGCACAGAAAGTATTGTTTACTACAGCTAATTTAGCATCACCTTTAAAAATTCAGCAATATTAGGGTCAGGGATACTTGGTCCTTGGAGGTCCTCATGGAAGAGGTATTAGATTACCTGCTATGGAATTTACCTGTTTATGGTGAGACAATCTGAATTCATGAGAATCCCTAAGTGGAAAGTTACCAAGCTTCTCATTCCTCCAAGTATGCCAACTGACAATATCATCACCTTCACCTTACATGCTTATAAACCCTGTCTGTATCAAGTCACATTAGCTGAATCAAACATGTAGATCCCAGATGGGTGGCTATTGTTGTGATAAAATACTATGACCAAAAAAGCAAGTGGGGAGAAAAGGGTTTATTTGGCTTACATGTACACTGGCTTACGTGTTCATCACTGAAGGAAGTCAGGACAAGAACTCTACAACTGGGTAGGAACCTGGAGGCAGGAGCTGATGCAGAGACCATGGAAGGGTGCTACTTACTGGCCTATTCTCCGTGGCTTGCTCAGCCTACTTTCTTATAGAACAAATGACTACCAGCCCAGGGCTGGGTCCTCCCACCTCAATCACTAATTAAGAAAATGACTTACAGCTGGATCTTATGGAAATGTTTTCTAAATTGAGGCTCCTTCCTCTCTTATGACTCTAGCTTTGGGTCAGGTTGACATAATACCAGTCAGCACACTAGTATACATTTTTACTGTGCCTCCAGAGTATTTGTGCTGTGTGTGCCTCAAGTTATATAACACAGCCCACACAGGTTGTAATTTCCACTCAGTGCTCCTATGAAATTGACTTTTGTTCATATACAACAACTGTATACTTTGGAGAAAAATATATTTTTAAAAAAAGGTTACATGCAAGTATTGTCAAGTAACCTAAAACAGTAAGAAAGTGACAGAAAAATGGCACTTCAAAGAAAAGGTCAGAACTGGACAATGCCCCCTCTTTTAAGGCATTTTAGCCACAACATAGCCCCAAGTCACATTCCTCATTGGTGCCTTAAACTGGACCTTACTGACCTGAAGATTGGAGGACAGAGTTCAGGGTTTTCATACAAGCTGAGAAGTGTGGAAGGTAAAATCCTAGGGTGGAGGGAGCCTGAGAGGGAGGGCCCAAATGCTGCATAGAAACCACCCAGGTTTCTTGCTGACCTCTGAATTATGCACACATAATAACATCGCTAAATAGCCCAGATAAAGCTAAGTGAACTCATTTGCAGTTTTTTTTTTTTTCCACAGAAGCGGAGTGTAATGTCTAAGTTCGGTCTACTTGACTCCCTACTAAAACATAAACAAATATCAATGCTCTTCCTATGGACATAAGGGTATCCATTTCAAACAGTCTTAGACAGTATCCATGAGACAAGCCAGAATGGTTGGATTTACACAGGAAACTGGAAACTGTGACTAGTATTGAAAAATAAAGGCACTCAGAAAGCCAGATCACAAGATGACTAACATGCCAGATTAGCAGACAAGGATTTCTAAGCAGCTTTGTAAACAATGCCAAAAGGTAGAGAGGGAAATATGCTCATCTGAATAGTAAAAGTAATCCTGCAACCATATAAAGATGACCAGTCTGAAGATGCGGGGAGCTATTTAACTATCTAGAAGAGGACAAAGCAAACCTAGCCAGGGCTACAGCAGCCCCTGATGTTGTGCCTCTTGTGGCTGTCACTTTTCAGGTAGACTAATAGATCTGCAAATTGTCTTCTTGCTTCTAGTTACTATTTACTATTACCCTCTGACACATAAATGCTAAACATGGCTACACTGATTCCAGAACTGTCCTGCAAAATAGCGCTTTAATCAGAACTCTGTTGATTGCAAGTGACAAAAACACAACTTAAACTCAGGCAAAAGAAAGAATCTATTGGATGTCTCATAGGTCATCCATCATAGATGGATGGTACAAGCATGGCTGGAGATTTGAACACCAATGGGAAGCTCCAGTTGCTCAGCCCCAAAATGACATTCTTTTAGACACGTTTCTTTCCTATGGCTGGAAAAAGGAGGCTGGGCCGTACAAGAGAGAAAGAGAGAAAGAGAGAAAGAGAGAGAGAGAGAGAGAGAGAGACAGAGAGAGATATTACTTAGGTGCCTAATACAAACTAGAACACAATATTTTTCTCCAATTAAACCTCAGAAAGACAATCAAAAGGAAGATTTCTGACAGTCTGACCTAGATAGCATAGGCATATGTTAACCAACTATGGTTAGGGAGACAAGACACTATGATTGGAAAACACCACTGGAATTGCAGAGCTGGACACAAGAGTGCTATTACAAGAAACAGTGGAACTTTAACTCATTTTCAGACCAAGCGATAGCTCATGGTGGCAAGGTATGACCCCATGCCTGACCACTGGACTTCAATCTCCAGGACCCACATGGTGGAAGGAGAGAACACACTATAATAATGGTAAAGGGGGAGAACTGACTTCCACAAGCTGTCCCCTACCTCTACCTATGTACACACAAGTCTAACAGGTTTCCTGTGTTTTCGACTTTAAGTGGTGGCAATTGCATGTTCTGGGCAATGTTCTAGGTAATATCAGAGTCCTGAATTACTTTTTTTTTTTTTTACAGCAGAGACAGCTGGTTATCTCCCATGTTGTTCTCTTTCCTCATGCTACATTTTGATGGTTTCAGTGTGAATGTGCACGCTGTAGGTGTTTCTAGTATCCTGAGGACAAATAGCACATTTGTGGAGATTAATAGGACAGTAAACCCTTAAGAAATGAGACAGTAAACCCTTAAGAAATGAGAAACAAGGGCTGGAGAGATGGCTCAGCAGTTAAGAGCACTTACTGCTCTTCCAAAGGTTCTGAGTTCAAATCCCAGCAACCACATGGTGGCTCACAACCATCCGTAACAAGATCTGATGCCCTCTTCTGGTGTGTCTAAGAACAGCTACAGTGTACTTACATATAATAAATAAATAAATCTTAAAAATAAAAAAGAAATGAGAAATAAATTCTCATCCTGTTTGACCCATTGTAATTTGGATATCTGACAACTTATACTTGAGCCTGTTAAATCATAATATTCTTACTTCCCACAGCTAATCAGACCTAGAAGCATAGCCCCGTAATTTCAGCTACTTGGAGGACTGAGGCAGGAGGCTAGCAAGTTGAAGGCCTGCTGAAGTTACAGAACAAATTCAAAGTCAACCTATGATAGTCAGTGAGATCTTTTCTAAAAATAAAAGAATAAATAAAGCAGGGCTGAAGGTAAGGTCAGTAACAGAGGACTTGCAGAAAGTCATAGGTGTAATCTATTAGAGCAGGTAGCCAAACCACAAAACAGAACTCCTTGAGGACAAAGATTATGACTTCCTAACCAGGAGGACTAACTGATTCAATACTCTGCTTTCCTCTACATAAAATGCCTCGCAGTTCACACTTCAAGTGAATCCAACATATAAACCTTGACTGGATCGTGATTTAAATAAAGCAACTGCAAACTTTTTTTTTTAAATGACACAACCAAGTAAGTCTGAACACGGGCCAGATATTGGATTATTACTCCGGATTTTAAATTTCCTATCAGTATTGCCATTTTAAATGTCTGCATCTTCTAACACTATGGAAGAAAGTATTCTAAAATGAACGTTACCTTCAGGTTGCCTGAAAATAATACAGGGCTGAGGACCTACGACACTTATACTTGAAATAATACTGGCAATGCCTAGTAAATAATTGCTAAATTAAAGTGATATATAAAACAACAAATTAATCTTTCAGGGTCTCATATTTTTATAGTAATTAAGGTAAGTTATAATACTCTACTTCTAACTAGAGTATCTGGTGACTCAAAAAAAAAATGTTAATTTTGCTTTCCTCCTCATCCTTTAAGTCCATTCCTATGGTAGCAAATCCAGGGACAATCAGGGATGCAGGAACTAAAATCCTAACAGCTGAAGAACTAGAAGTACTCTGTGCATCATTTCTCTCTTCTACCTGGTAACACAGCAGGTACAACAAGCAGTACATGGCTCCCACAGCAGATACAGCTACACATGGCTCCCACAGCAGGTACAGCGGCACATGGCTCCCACAGAAGCCTTGGGCAGGAATGGAAGTGTTCTAAAACCAAGGGAATAAAGAGAAATAAAATCACCACTTGATCTTTTATAGTCTTGACAGAAAACCAGATACAGACATAAACATGGCCTCTAGGCTAGAGACCGAGGCTCGTTTGCCTGTGCTGCTTAAATCCATATGCAATTTCGCCACCTGGTGGCTACTTGGCATTATTTCATTCAGTGTCGCTACATTTTATTCTTAGAACTCTGGCCATACTTAGAAAATTCTAGAAGGGCACAAAGCCTTTGAGTGAAATTTTAAATGAGGCATTTAAGTTAATCACACTCTTCCTCATATCTTACCGAGTTTCCTCCAAAAAAAAAAATAATACTTATAATTGAGGGTGGAAACTGTTTATCAGCTGTACTCCCATATCCACAGACAAAGAAATTATCTGTTAGGTGCAAAACACGCGATCTTACTTGGTGCCAATGGTACTCATCCGATTTAGCCTCAGCTAAATTTTCAAGACATAAGAAGAAGCCACATTGAGCATTTTTTATTAGTTTAAATACTGACTACTGCTAAGAAGTTCTGACTCAGCACCCATACATAAAAAGATTATTTTCTCATATACAAATTTATTGTACCCAAAACAGGATAAAGCCTATGCACAGGTGCTTTCCAAATGGCAAAATAATAACATTCCCAAAACAGCAATGATGGAGTTGGAGAGCTATATTGGTAATGACGGACTTGCCTAGCAGGTGCTATGGGCTAGGCCAATTTCTGCACTGTGAATGATAGTAGACACACACGCACGCACACACACACACACAAGCTTACAATAATGTAATAATCGGAAAAGCAATTAAATAATGGTTAAAACACTGATATTTGTAGCCTTTTACCATTCCTTAGTCCAATATTTCCATCCCCTGGTCACTCTCGAAAACCTTACACATTGTGGAAACTACATGTTGACGTCACTGGGTATCTACCTAGAAAAGAAGAAAGCACAATAATAAATCTCTGTAAGCTTAGAACATGAACTTTAAGACATAAACTTTTACAATAAATGAAACAAGAGACACTATGTGGCTTATCATCACGAGGTCTACTGGTAGTAGTATTCTATAGCAAATATCTTTGAGTGCTCGCTAACGAAATAATCCAACAATGTACTAGGAATCTATTCTTGTTAACAGAAATAATGAAGCACCCATAAAAGCTATTGACATATGCAAATTATAAAATAATTTAAAAGTGAACTGAAGTCAAGTATGGTGGTATAATTCTAGCATTGGAGAGGCAGAATCAGGGATACAGTGAGTACAGGCCAGTCTGGCTACACTGAAAGGTCTTGCCTCCCAGCACACACACACACACACACAGACACTGGCTACACTGAAAGGTCTTGCCTCCAACACACACACACACACACACACATACACACACACACACACACACACACACACACACGCACATGCACGTGCCTGCAATCTAAATTCTACCACAGTAAGAGAATAAAATGTCCATACATGTTATTGGAAATATTATATTTCCCTCTCAAGTAATGATTAAAAAGAAAGCAAACCCAGCCTTGTAACATCTAGTAAATAAGCACTGTGACTAATGAAAATCTAAGTTATGTCCCCCAGACGCTTCCCAGGAGACTCTACCAGTCCGACCTCACAGCCAATTTCCAGTGAAAGGGCTGCAAAGTCAAAACTTCTCCCAAGTTTGCTTTCCCTCCTCACCCAGCCAGTCTGTGGGAGTAGGTGTGCATTAGGCAGAGGACTAGTGCACAGAGGAGAAAAAGACATCACTCACGATGGGCATTGGAATGATTACCTTTCAAGAGGGTGTGTGCGTCTCTGTGTGTGTGTGTGTGTGTGTGTGTGTGTGTGTGTATCTCCTACTGACTGGCTTGTAATGAGGTTATTACACACCTTAGAAATCTAAAACCTCTAACACACTGTACACCCAGTTTATAGATCCTCCAGCTATAAGGCCTGGCTTTGGGCCTAAATGCTTGCATGTATTATTAATACAAAAACCCATCTGTATAAAACAGGCAAATTAATGTATATAGAATTTTGGCCAAAGCTGAGGAGAAATCCTCGATGCCTCTGCCTCGCCCTTAGCTATGTTAGAACTTACAAAAAAGATTAACCAAGGGTTGGAGGTACAGCTTAATGGTAGAATGCTTACCTAGCATATATGAGACCCTAAGTTAAACACAAGTCATCTAAAAAAAAAAAATTAAAAAGATGAAGCAAAAAATCAGGAACTATACACATGAAGATTTAGCCATAGGCCCCAGGAGCCTGCACTTACCTGAACAGGAAACTCAGTCTTCCTCCTAGTGTTAAATACCAGAGCTCTTCTACAGAGACTCTCCACCCCCAACCTGGCCTTTCTGGAAGGGTCTTTAGTTCTTAAAGAATGGCTTTAATCTTAGCATCTTCCTGGTCCTGGGACAAAGGCAGAAGAGACCTACCTAGGCCAGTTTGAATGGCCTGTTGTTATTTGTGTCCTGGGGGCTGGATTTAATTTGTGCTGCAATCTGGGGAGAGATCTGGCAGGGAGCCAGATGGGAGCCTCTAATCAATGTGTCCTGACCTTAACTTCCTTTTCAGTTGGTGGGAGGGTTTCACAAGTTGCTGGAACTGTGGGTTGCTTCCTTCTAGAAACTGTTTAAGGCTACTCTGTGAAAGGAAACCTGAAATAAAGATCTGCTGCAATTGCATTCCTGACTGTGTGGCCCTGAGTTTTAAAAAATAACTGTAACTTCTGATGATAATTAATCTTACAATTAATCTTTCTCTGTCAAGTATTGTCACAAATGTATTTTTGACATAATTTACCAGAAATTAGAAATACCCCTTTCATGTTATTGATGCCATAAGTGGGAACAAGAGTCCCATTGTAAATGACTACCACTTGAGTATATAACTCAGCTAGGGAGTTTCATTGGAAATGGGTAATGTATGATTTTAAGCGTGTATGGTTTTAGGCAAAGTTGAAGGAAAACTCCTTTGTTTAATTTAAGAAGAGTATCTTTGTCCCCTCATTGAAGCATGCACTAAAGGACAACAGGAATGGTCCCTTTTTAGTACAGTCAAACAACACCAACAACTGAAAAACAGACCTAAAAAAGTAGTGGAGAAAAAAAAATGACACTGGTCTGTACAATTAATTTGAGGGGGAGATTTAACCAAAAAAAAAAAAAAAATCAATGAGGAGACAAGGAGCAGCATAAACAAATGGGAGTGAACAGCCCAGAGAGCTGAGCAAGAAGCCAACCTCGGGGGCACAAGGAAGTCTCTACAAGCCACACATGGAATAAAAGGCTAGTTCTAAAATCTATAAAGAACTTGGTTGCACTAGGTGGCAGTGGTGGCTCATCCCTTTAATCCCAGCACTCAGGAGGCAGAGGCAGGTAGGTCTCTGAGTCTGAGGTCAACCTGGTCTACAAAGTGCGCTCCAGGATAGCCAGGGCTGCACGGAGAAACCCTGTCTCAAACAGAACTCAGTTGCAATAAAACAATGACGCAACTTAATAATATAGACTTCAATAGACATTTCTTGAAGAAAGACATACATACATATGGTCAAGAGACACATGAAGAATTGCTCATAAATGATACTGATAGGGAGGATTCCATGTCTCCCCTGTCTGTTCAAGAGCTCATGGATCTATCACCTCCGTCCCAGGAGTTTGGGGCTGAAAGGTGTGTGTTATCACACCAGGCTATAGTAAGTCCCAATTATAAGCACTCCTCCTGGGATTCATTTCCCTTCGATAAGCAAAGACATCAGTAGCAAGACCACCGAGCCTTTCACTGGAAGTTGTTGAACTCCTTTTTCTTCTGTGTTCCCCACTTGCCTTTACAGAAAACTTGATGGCTTAAGCCTGGCTTAACCTATATACGACAACTGCTATCCTGCACATTCTACCGATGCCCTGAGGAAACTACACAGAGATTCAAGGTGATTGCTCTGGCTTCTGAAGGCACAGCCCCAGTCAAGACAGTTTTAGTGTGTGTGTGTGTGGGGGGGGGGGGTTACCTTTTGCTGTTGTGTTAGCCTGTGACACTGTGAGTGGTCTTCCATTTCCTCTGGTGCTGTTTCTCCTCTGTACACTAGTCCTCTGCCTAATGCACACCTAGTTCCACAGACTGTCTATGTGAGGAGATAAAGCAAACTTGGGAGAATTATGATTTGCAGTGAACTCTCTATGGCTTGGAACCACTTCTACCTTATAAGGGAGAAATGCTCCCTCTGGTGGCCTAGCTAGGACCTGCTTGGACTAGTGTTAAAGACAGGAGGTATTGGGGACCTTTACTCTGCACTTTTGTTTGGATCTGGGAATCAAGGAATTCCTTAGCTCTTGGCATCAGCTTGTGTTGCAGGTTTTCATCAGACCCATGTAATGGCACTACTTAGACCTTGACATCGACCAGTGTTCCAATTGAAGCCTTAGAATGTTTGAGGCTTGCCAGCTCTGTGGAACTCTTCAACCAATCAGGGCTTTTAATCTTTCTTCCGGCTCAGCCCCTCCACCCTCCCGACTTCCAGAACCCAGTTCTTCCTGCCTACGGGGAAAGTAATTACAGAGCAGGGCTTAACGGCAGCTGTGACCCTGTAGCTATTCAGGGACAGATCCTCAAGATAGATCCCTGTTGAAGATACCTTCTTGGGGATGCACCTAATGGCCGCTCAATCTTGATAAACGGAGATGCACATCCTAGCACACCAATTTTGCTTATCTCAAACAGGCCTGCATAGCTCACTACTCATCTCTGAGGTATTTTGGAGGAATCAATCCCTGAGCTAAGTTCTGCTCTCTGGTTTAATGTCTCCTGAGCAAAGAGGTTAGTGAGGCCTTTATAACATCCAGTCTATCAGTTTGAATTTCTTCTGCATCAGTCTCCGGGATAAGAATTGTTGGTGGGGCTGGAGAGATGGCTCAGTGGTTAAGAGCACTGACTGTTCTTCCAAAGGTTCTGAGTTCAAATCCCAGCAACCACATGGTGGCTCACAACCATCTGTAATGAGATCTGACGCCCTCTTCTGGTGCATCTGAAGACAGCTACAGTGTACTTACATATATAAAATAAATAATTTTTTTTTTATAAAAAGAATTGTCGATGTGCGAATATGAGGACCCTGGTTCAAATCCCTAGCACCCAACAGGAGGATCCTTGGAGACCTGCTGCCAGCCAGCCTAGCCCCAGGTTTAGTGAGACTCCCTCATCTCAAGGAATAATGTCCAGAGTGAAGAGCAGGACATTCTAAATCCTCCCCTAGCCTCTACCCCAACACAAAGTTTTTAAAAAGATTCTGAAGATAAACTCCATTCATGTAGGGGTCGGGGAGGGGGGCAGCTGTTCATGGAAGCCAGAGGAGGATTTAGAATGTCCTGCTCTTCACTCTGGACATTATTCCCTTGAGATGAGGGAGTCTCACTAAACCTGGGGCTAGGCTGGCTGGCAGCAGGTCTCCAAGGATACTCCTGTTGGGTGCTAGGGATTTGAACTAGGGTCCTCATATTCGCACACCGACAATTCTTTTTATATAAAAAAAAAGATGTGAGTACATTGTTGCTGTCTTCAGACACACCAGAAGAGGGCGTCAGATCCCATTACAGATGGTTGTGAGCCACCATGTGGTTGCTGGGATTTGAACTCAGAACCTTTGGAAGAACAGTCAGTGCTCTTAACCACTGAGCCATCTCTCCAGCCCCACCAACAATTCTTATCCCGGAGACTGATGCAGAAGAAATTCAAACTGATAGACTGGATGTTATAAAGGCCTCACTAACCTCTTTGCTCAGGAGACATTAAACCAGAGAGCAGAACTTAGCTCAGGGATTGATTCCTCCAAAATACCTCAGAGATGAGTAGTGAGCTATGCAGGCCTGTTTGAGATAAGCAGAATTGCTGTGCTAGGATGTGCATCTCCGTTTATCAAGATTGAGCGGTCATTAGGTGCATCCCCAAGAAGGTATCTTCAACAGGGATCTATCTTGAGGATCTGTCCCTGAATAGCTACAGGGTCACAGCTGCCCTTAAGTCCTGGGCTGTAATTGCACTCCCTGCGGTCTTATCAGGAAAAGTGTGATTCAGCCAGGTGGGCAAGCTGAAAAGAACACTAGCATACTTTAAAACTCTGGCAAAATCCTTGCTGTGTGAATCACCCATCTGCCCAGGTGGCCAGACTTGCAGGCTCCTGCCTCTTAAATTGCTCAAAGCGGAAGCTGGGTCCTGGAGGACTACAGAGACTGTAAAATGAATAAGCCTAAGGTGTATATAAGTTAGTGAAATCTTCTATCGGGGCCTGCTCTTCTTTGGGCACTAGCAACAGCTGGCCAGACTTTTCCAGTAGAGATTTTCCTTTATCACTCTCTTAAGTGTGCAGGGTGATATTTCTCACTGTGAAGGCATATTATTTCTATAACAAGCTAACTCCCCAAACCCTCCTCGAAGTATCTTAAAGCACTATATCAACGAGTCCACTCAGACCCATTTCTGGGGTAGTTTGGTGTCCTGTCCACAGTAGGTTTTTCTTTTTCTTTTCTTTTTTTCTTTCTTTCTTTTGTTTTTTTTTTTTGTTTTTCGAGACAGGGTTTCTCTGTGTAGCCCTGGCTGTCCTGGAACTCACTCTGTAGACCAGGCTGGCCTCGAACTCAGAAATCTGCCTGCCTCTGCCTCCCGAGTGCTGGGATTAAAGGTGTGTTCCACTAACAGAAGACAGATGGCCCTCTAAAGTTTGTCAGTTCAGTTCCTGAGCTCCAAATGAGGGAGAGAAAAAAAAAGCTTTACTTCCTCTGCTACCCCAGAGCCTCAAATGCAACACTGAGCACAGGCTTGGCACTCAGAAGAATCTTCCCACCAGTAGTGGGAATCTGCAACCACTGGCCTAGAACACTGCATAAAATTCATCCGAATGGGATCCGCAGAGTACAGATGGACTCTGGGCGGCAACAACCTTCTCCAGAATCTCAGCGCTCCTTTCAACAGTGTGCCACCCTTCTCTTATCAAGAAAAACTGAGGGATGCTTTGTATCCAAGCACCCAAAACAGTGATGTGTCCTCTGCTGAAGCCGAGTTAGGCCCATCTCTTACATCCTCCATTCAGTGGTCCCTTCTCAATGTGGCCTTGAGAAAGAAAAAGGCCTCTGATCTCCTGCCAGGTCTTGTCTGCTCCAGCCTCTGATCCCTTCCAGAGGTGTAGCTACAAGTTTGCTTCAGACACAGCTTGAGGGAGCCACCTCCCAATTCTCTAGCCATCTCCAAACTCTAGCCAAGGCTCAACCCTGGGAGTTCCAGGGCATTGAAATGACCTGGAATTGGCTATAGGGCCAGAGCATTGGCCAACTTGTTCTTGTACTTGGAATCTTTTATGCTAAAACAAGAGCTGGGCCTGTCCCTTTCTCATCTGTTGAACCTTTCCCCCAATTTCTATTCTAAGCTGATTTGGAAGCTTACCAATCATTCTGATGTGAGAATTAGTTTTCTTATAAGAACAGTTTATTGTGATTCTTTTAAGCTGCTGGGCCAATCCTGACTTTCAATGTGCCATATCTGAATCTGTAACGTTCTACTGTTTCCCATTTTTGTGTCTCATACCTAATTCTCCCTGCATGCCTGAAGCACAGGGCCAGAATTTCTAGGTTGGACTCTTCACTTATTTTTGGATCAGAACCAGGACATCTTGAGCAAAACTTTGAAGCCTGCTATTCCATTGCTTCCTCTTCGGAAACATGGGCATACTAGCAATATATACCTCTAATGTGCTAATGAGAAAAGAAGCAATTAGCTGAACTAGAAATTGTAATTCATAAAAATGACAGGATTATCTCACAGAATATATATTGTTGGAGTACATAATAAATGATTAGAAGTAATCTAGGGGCTGTAGACAATGGAACAGTGCTTACACGTTTATCTTTCATTTAACCCCCAACAACATTTCAGTAATTGTTAAATACACTCTCCCACTTGTTTGTGTTTTTTAAATTAAATATAATTGATTGATTTAACTTTTTTAAATTTAAAAAATTTAATTCATTAAAAAGTCTGAACCAGTGGTGTAAAACTTTCTCCTTGTTTTGAACTGAAAGTTTCCACTTCTAGAGCTGAGACAGAAGGGTGTGGTTGTGTAGGACTTCAATCCCAGCCCTTGGGAAGCAGCAGCAGCAGGCTACCAGTGAGTTATAGGCAAACCTGGTCTCTACAGTCAATTTCACGTCATTTCAGGACCACATAGTGGGACTGTGTCTCAAAGGAAAAAGGACCTGACACAAGGTACAACATTTATAGATACTTCCTGTATGAAGTGAACCAAGCCAGGCTTTTAGAGAAATGCAAATACTGCATGTTCTTACCTTTGTGAAATCTCATTCCATTACAGTCAGAGACAGAAGCTAGAGGGGTGGTGACTAGGAAGTAGAAGGTGGGCGTGGGGTAGTGGAGAGGTGGTGGTCAAAATAAGACAAGCTTCAATTAGATAGGAAAAATGATTTTTAAAAATCAGTTTCACTTAATTCTTTTGTGTGTGTAGGTGCTCTGGCTGCCCCCACCGCATGTGTACCTGGTACCTGCAAAGGTCAGAAGAGAGCAGCGGATCCCCTGCAACAGGAATTGCAGACAGTTGTGAGTTCCCTTATGGCAGCTGGGAAATCAAACCTGGGTCCTCTTCAGGACCATTCAGTGTTTTAACTACTGAGCCATCTCTCCAACCCCAGAGGAAAGATTTTTGAGCTCTTATATCACTATAATCACGATGGTAATAAGAGAGTATTGAGCTTTGAAAATTCTGTGAGTCTATTTCTAATGTTCATATCTGATAAACTAAATATGTCAGATAATAGTTATATAAATTTGCTTGACTGAATCATTCCGAGACAAGCTTAAAAATCAGAGAAAAGTATGGAGGTGATGAGGGAAGAAGCACTTCCCCCAGAACCTGAGACTAAATGAGAAACCTCAGCACACTGATGAAATATAAGCTGCCTGCAGAAATAATGCCGTTTCCCAAAGACAGCTCAAACAAGGTTGGTAAAAACAACAAAGGAACTGGTTACCTGCAGCCTTGCTGGTTGTGATCGTGAATGTACCTAGACAAGCACTTGTTGCTACATACCCCAGACAGTACAGCTGATGAAACACTTTAACAATTACAACTGGAAAAGGAATTCATTTCAGTAAAATAAGAAAATTAGCTCATTGTTTTCTCATTTAATTTTGTGCCTAGCTCTTAAATGTTACTCAGTCCTGGAACTCATAAATTATATCCTCTGGGCAGTTTATGCATATATGACTCCTTTGAATGCCCCCATTAAATCTGCAGTATGTGCTAAATCAGTCTCCCTATTTCAAAGCTCTCTAGCAAGCTTTATTAAAGCTCATCCTGAAGTAGTTTTCAATGGCATTATCAAGTATCTGGGATGAATCTCACTGCCCGCATTGACAATTCCACATCGTACACGTGTAACATAACATTAAATTGAACCTCATTAACATGGAATTTGTTCATATCCATGGAGATGTAAATGAAAGTAAGTAAATTTTTTTTTATGCAATACACAACAAAATCCATCTGTCTTTTTCTCTGGGACAATTTCGCTCAGGTCTGACTGTTAGCAATGTACCTAACCATCCACAGAGATACCCTTTAGTAAGGAGCCCCAAGAAGTGCCAGACTTGTCAATGAAATGATCCAAGGCAAGAATCCTCCTGCGTGGTGCTAGGAGAAAGACCTGTTTGGTAACTTGAGTTTGACACAGGATAAAAAGACATGGAAATTATGGGGACACAAAAAGGCAAAGAAGGGGCTAGAGAGATGAGCCAACGGCTAAGAGCACTTATTGACCTTCCAGGGACCTTAAGTTCAATTCCTAGTAACCACATGGTGGATCACAACTGTCTGCAACTTCAATTATAAGGGTGCTGACTCCCTATCCCAGCTTCCAGGGGAACAAGGCATGAACATGGTATACAAACATACAGACAAAACATCCATGCACAGAAAATCCTTTTTACAGAGAATGAAGGCCATATCCTAGGATCTAGTTTGCCTTTCCTCTGAATGAGAGTCAAGAAATTTCAACACAACTGCTAAAGACAAAATGGCCTACAGAGAATTCTCTCGGTAGTTTTTCATAAAGTCATCCAATAAAGATTCACTGTTAAAAACAATAAGTAAGTGATACTTATTAGGGCCATAATTCTTGTAGCCTTGAGGTTTACTATATAGCACTTTTCCATA
This sequence comes from Mus caroli, assembly GCF_978045245.1. Taxonomy (NCBI): domain Eukaryota; kingdom Metazoa; phylum Chordata; class Mammalia; order Rodentia; family Muridae; genus Mus; species Mus caroli. The sequence continues at coordinate 33,209,841 of NW_028227260.1, read as the reverse complement.
ATCCTTAAATCAAAATAATGCACTATACCAACCTTACAAATTCATTTATCAACAGAAATGTTGTATAATAAAAGAAGTTTATATATTTTTAACTTGTGGTACATGCTTGTAGCCCTAACGCTTGGGAGGTGGAGACAGACGAATAAGAAGTCAAGGATATTTTCAGCTGTATATGGAGCTACTAGCCAGCCTAGTCTACACGAGACCCTGTTTCAAAAACCCAAAGGAACTTTTAATTTAATTCTAAGACCTACTTAATCTTTAAACCTTGTTGTAAATTCCATCCTTTAAAGATAGTCATTGTGAATTCAATTGAAGACTCAGACATAAATCTACACACTTATAGACACCTGATTTTTCTTTTATAAAGATGCCAGAAAAACACACTGGAAAAAAAAAGACAGCATCTTCAACAAAAGGTGCTGGTCTAACTAGATGTCAACATATAGAAGAATGCAAATAGATCCATACTTATACTATGCACAAAGCTCACCTCCAAACAGTTCAATGGTCTCAACATAAAACCAGATAAACTAATCTGATAGAAGAGAAAGTGGGCAATAGCCTTGAACATTTTGGCATAGGAGACAACTTCCTGAACAGAATATCAGTAGCATAGGATCTAAGATCAACAATTAATAAATGGAACCTCATGACACTGAAAAGACTCTATAAGGCAAATGACATCTTTGATAGCACAAAACAGCAGCCTACAGGAAAAAGATTTTCACCAACTCCACATCTGATAGTGGGCTAATATCCAAAAGAATTCAAGAAACTATAGATAACAAGAAAATAAATAACTTCGTTCCAGTTGGTTTAGATAACATTTTTTAGTATGATCCTAAACTTAGTAGTATTAGCATTTCCCTCTATAGGGAACCCAGTGGCCTATGTTTTAATTGGCCTTGTCAAAGAATGGAGAATTTGAGAATCACTGACTTAGAATGCTTGCAATAGTACTACTTTTCTGGCTTATAAAGCACTGGGCTGTATAACTCAGAATTAAAATTTTCTGGTAGATACACAATTCCCTGATGTGAAATGAATTCTTTGCAAAATTGAAGTACACACAAATATGTCAAATTGTCAGACCAGCAAATTTAAGAGTTCTGTAGTGTGCTGACCTAACTCAGTATCACAGGCTGCACCTATGAGGAGAGACCTTGGTGGCTAAGGCAAAGCTCCTTACTTAAATTCTTCCAAACATTCTCAACCAACCAACCGACCAACCAAAACCTAGTTTACATACTGCTCAGTTCTTCCAAGGGGCTGCACATTGGTATAATACTAGGAATACTCAAGGCCTGGAGGAAAATTTCCTGGAGGATATTTTTGTCTTTATTCTGTTTTTAAAACCTGTTAAATCACGATTTCAAGGAACTGTGCTAGACCTTGTCACTGAGGTAGTCTGGTGGTCCTTAGTAGGTTTTCTTACAGGAAATATATCTGAGACCAATAAGAAGAGTTGACCTGAGACCCTGACTGAGGAACATGTTAATCACTGGAAAAGTCACTGTCAATACTAATGACACATGATTAAGTTGACAGTGTGAGGACTCTTTGATTTGAATTTTTCTGTAAATAAGACAACAGCAGATATGGGAATGAGATCTCTAATTGCCAGCTGTTCAATTCTCTCTTGCTGCCTTGATGATCTTGAACAAAAGGACTGTCAGTCACATAGCTGGACTACTCTGCCAGCAACAGAGCATTCCAGGGATCCCTTAAAAAATATGATAGTCCCAGCTTATTTCCCTGATCTTGAATGTATCCAGAGTTGTCTGAAACTGTCCCAGTTGTTTTGCTATCATAAGCCATGGTGAACCTTAGATGGATCTGGAACTATTTCTACCTAGACTACAGGGGTGCCTTCCCTTGATGATAAGGAAAGAGGACTTCTGTCACTAGTTTTAAGTTCTAGCTATGAATGGTCCAAAACACAAGTCTCAGTGGCTCTGTATGTGTCAAGAGGTTGCTTGGTCTCAATGAGTTGGTTTACATCAGCAGTTATCAATCTATGGGTCACAACTCCTTTGTGGTCACATATCAGATATCCTGCATATTTACATATTTACATTCAAATTCAAAACAGTAGCAAATTACAGTTATGAAGTAGCCATGAAAATATTTTTATGGTTGGGGTCACCACAACATGAGGAACTGTATTAAAGGGGCTCAGCATTAGGAAGGTTGAGAGCTTAGATAAGTTCTACTGTGCTTTCTTATGATGTTGTAACATCAGGTCCAATAAACAACTTTTCTCAAGTGGTCTTTTCTTACCTATATTTAGGAGCGCAGGCTGAGCTGATCACACAAAGCATCAGCAGAGAGTGATGGACACGTGCATCCACGTGAAAGCTGGCATGCCAAGAATGATGGCTGGCTGTTACCAGCTGAAGATGGAGAAGGTGAAGCGCTCCAGAGTGGCCAGAGCAGGACGTAAGGCTGCAGAATGAGAAATCAGGGCAAAGAGTTAATGCTGAAGAAACACAAAGGCCTCTAAAAAGCCAGAAAGGCAAGTCCTAGTCACCAGGAGAGTTCCAAAGGGCTGTGAAAAACTTACAGCCAAAGGAAATCAGTCCTTCTCTTAAGAGCTATGACATGGGCCTGAGTTAAAGGTTAAGGAAACCCAACGTGGTGGGCCTACAAAAGAGCTGCAGTAGATTCTGCAGAAGGCCAGTGATGTGGCAACCTGACAAGCTAAGTTCGATGCCCAGGGTTCGCAATGAAAGAAAAAAAAAAAATCAAGTCCAGGAACCTGACCTCTGACCTCTACCAGTATACCATGGCATGCACCTGATCATTTTTTTTTTTAAAGACTGAGGAATCCCAATACATATGCTTACTTGAATACTTTAATTAAGCCAGCTGGAACCAAGGAACAAAGAATCCTACTTTGACCACTTAAGAGCTATATAGCACTTATTGGGTTAGCAAACTAGGTAGCCAAGAACTGATGCTCCCACCTGCCACAGCAGCCACTGCTAAGTACCAAATGCCAGATGGCAGTCTTTGAGATCACTCTCCTTGTTACCAAGTTTGGGATCTCGGTAGAACAGAAGAATTACCATCCAAATAATAAGTAACATATTTATTCTTACTCTTTGTGTTCCAATTGCTTCTGTTTAATGAAATGACAATCAGGACAATGTAAACGGCAATATTCCTATCTAAATCAGGAGTCTCTTCAGGTTACTACCAGATTTTCACTGCACACCTTGTAAGCACAGACATATTAAACCACAGATTCGAGAGCCTGTCCCTAAGTAAGCATGTGAATTGGGAGGAGGAGAGTATCTGCTATATAGCAACTCACTTCGTAGCTCTAGCAACCCTCAAATTCACTCTTTATCCAAGACTGGACTAAAGCAGGTAGTCCAAGTACTGAGACAGCCGGTGTATGCCACTGCAGCCCTTTTTTAATTGCTTCGGCTTTATTGTTTTGTTAATTAACTGGCTTTTCTCTTTTTAAGTTTTACACATTAGCACCACATGCTTGTCACTGAACTGGGAACTGTTAGGTAGCACACGGAGACCTGCTCCTTCTGAGTGTTTAGATTACTCTACTGTACCACTGTGCCTGGTTCCATGGATGTCTTTGCTTTTATTTGCTGTCTGTCTGTTTGATTTGGGCTTCCCTTTGTTTTATAACTTGTCTGGACAATGATCTGGAAGACAGCCTGAAAAGAAGGCAGCTTAATGAAAATTCTGATAATTTGTTCTGACCATTTTCAGGTTGGCAAGAGGGTGTCAAAGGCAGATGTAATTCTCTGTCATTTTCCGGAAGACTATTAAGAGCCAGTCTCTAAAAGGAGGCTTTAAATGAAGGTTGGCCACAGCAATACTTCTGATCTGCTTTTGACTCCTTACAGGGATTTTGTCTTCTATGGTGGGGAGATCTTTAGCAGGGCTGAAAACAAAACTCCCTATATGGTTTTCTAAACACTGACTCCTAATACAGTTTCTTGGCCAATTAGTCTGCCTTTCTGATTCTTACTTTACATATAGCTGATTACCAGAAAGTAGACCACACCATTTGTTCTTGACAATGGGTTAAGTATGACTGTGAGTTCTACTGTAAATAGAAACTCACAGGGGATTTTAATACAAACCAGGTATTTTGTGTTCTTCGCTTTAAGCCACAAACCACTAAAGAAATCCATAATGGCAGAAAAATCACTTTTTCTTAATTTCGAAAGACCATCTTAGCACTACAATCCAAAGCATACAATAATGAACATGAACAAATTCACTTTGTTACATAAGACAAACAATGTAAAAATGCTGGACATAAACAGACTCAGAAATGTATAGATCCCTTGTAAGGATCTGTAAGGAGTTGCTTTGACCTTACCCCAAAAGGAATAAATGCATACACCAATCTATGGGACTCCATCAAACTCCTCTGGAGAGGTGAAGATGGATGGGGTAGCTAAAGAGTTTGAGAGAGAAAAAAAATCAGAGACACAGATAAGCGTTGGAGAATTTATGGACTAGGGAACTCATGCAGATTATAGGGAAAATTAGAACTTCTCTTACTAATTATGCTATTTAAAAAAAATAAAATAAAAGGAAAATATTACTGCATTATATGTATGTAAATTCCATTTTCATTGTGCTTTTTATGAATAGAATCTGAATCCAGGCACATGCCAGGTAGAAGTTCTACCACTGAGCTATACCCCCCAGCCTGCAATGTTTCATATGCAAATGATATGAAATTGGTAACTGGATGGGAAGGGATACATGCCAATACTGACTTAAGCATTACAAAAAGGGCAAAATTAATAATTTGTCAGCTGATGGATGGACAAAGAAAATTGTGTGTGTATACACACACACACACATACACGCACACACACAAACCAGAATACCTGATAGCCTTCAAAAATTCTGAGACTGGGTTGCTCAGCTGCTGAAGTGATAAAGGCCATAAAACAACTGTTCTGCAAGAACAAGGAACTTAATGCTCTTCCCCAGAACCCAAGTACAAAAGACTGGGTCAGGGGACTATGGCGAGGTCTCAGTCTGTAAAGTGCTTGTCCAGTAAGCATGGTGATCTAAATTCAACCCCCAAAATCCACATAAAACTCTTGGAGGGGTAACTTATAATCCCCCCCCCTTGGAGAAGCAGAACAACAGAAGCTCTAGGGGGCACTGGCCAGTCAGACTAAGTGAATCAGTGTGATTCTGTTGCAAAAAAAAAAAAAAAAAAAAAAAAGAGAGAGAGATTGAAAATACCCAAAATCAATCTCTGACCTCCGTATGGTGCATGCAAACACACACATGCACACATTCACATACATACACATGCACACGCACGTACTTCTGAACAGGGTCCAGGAATGCAGTCATGTGAGGAGAATTCTGAGTGCTAGTGAGAACACTCCAAGAAAACAAATTGTTCTTGGAATGTGTGTTCTTGCTCCTCCCAGGTGTAGCAGATAGGGCTGAGTTTACTTTAGATTACTCATTAGCACTTGCAGCTGTTATCCAATTAAATGTTTAAACTATCCTTTATATGCCTCTATAGAAAGACATGGTTCTTTGCCACAGATGGCTTGTAGTTGTGATTGTAAGTGTTTGAACTCTTGAGAACTTTACTCATGTGACCCTTCTTAACCCTTAGAGCGTAGTAAATTGTTGCTCTGAATAAAGTTAGCTATTGCATGGGACTTTAGTCTGCCTCGTTTACTGATTCCATTCTTCCAGGTTCCACCACCTCTAGAGTGGACATGCACTTGGACACAGGGACACACACACACAAAGAAATGCTGCCCATGGGGCTGGAGAGATGCTTCTGCAGTAGAGAGCACATGGTGGCTCACAACTGTCTGTAACTCTGAAACCCTCCTCCCCGATGTCCAGGCACGCAGACAGTGCACAATACTTACGGGACATTCATCCACATAAAACAAATCTTTGTAATATTGGCCCAGGGCTGGTGAGGTAAAGATGGGCACAGATCCCTTGGGGTCATGCTTCCAGGAAGGGTTCCAGGCCAATGAGAGACCCTATCTAAAGAACAAACTGGTATAGATGGTCTGAAGATTGATGTGGGAGACCTTTTACTTTTTTTTTTTTTTTTTGAGACTTTTCTTTTTTACAGCCAGAGGTTTTTTACTAAGGAGGCACAACCACACGTCTAGTCACCTCAGAAAGGGAACTTACAACAGTCTAAAGTAAGCACTACACCAAAGTCCGACTTGGTGAACCACTTTTTACCGGACCTACTGATAGCAGCATGAGTGAGGAGGTCCTTATAAGGAGCAGAAGTGACTCAAAAGCAGCTCCATCACCAAAGCCCACCTCCACACAAAGGCTACTACTAACCCTGGGGCACTTGCCGGCTTGCAGATAGCCTGATCATCTCATCTCTGTGAAGCTGCCTTTCCCAGTCTCCACACCTAGACATGTGTACTCCTTTTCATACGGCTAGGGAGGCCCTCAAAAAAAATCTTCCAATTTCCTGTTCTCTCAGACATTTGCGGCTCACGAGACGTCCCAGGCCCTCCTGGACATGTTTCCTTTTGGAGGAAACCACCATATAAAACAAAAGGTGCATATATGCCTACAGTGTATGGGATCCCATGCAGACATGTACCCACCTGCACATATGCACTTACCCTGCCACACACCAAAGGAAGGAAACTTGTGTGAAGTGAAAACAGCCAGGCCTACACAGAAGGACAAAATTTCAATCTCCTCTAAGCCAGCCATATTCATGGGAGCAGAGCTGAATGCTGTACCTGCAGGGTATGGAGAATGGAGATTAAGGAGAAAGGAAAGACAGTAAACAAAGTAGGCGGAATCTTCAATTAGATGGGAGGAATGTTTGAGATCACTGCAATGGATGGGGACTACTAACAACAACAGGGTGCTACAGGTTTCAAAAGTGCTAAAGAAATATTTCAAATGCTCATATCAGAAACCACCAGTATTTTAGGTGTTAGTTCTCTTGATTTCATCATTCCATATCATGCATATATCATACTGTGACCCCAGATACATACACAACTTTTCAATGTACAAGAAAATAGTGTGAAAAAGTCAAAAGTTTCTGTGCGCTGTGAAAACAAGATGTATTTAAATGCCTTCCTCTCTAGTGGGCCATCATTCATATGTGACCAGCCTTCCCTACAGAGGTCCTGTAGAAGAGGAGCTAGGAATCAGGATCACTAAGGAAATGTCATTCTCGGGGTAAACGTGAACCACGGCCAATAGCCCTTTCCCCTGACACGAGGATCAATACTAATTTCCTAGTTCTGATTAGTGAATCCACAGCTTATTCCACAAATACCCACTTCTTGAATTTTATTTCCTGTTTTTCCCTCTTTTAATACCACTGAGGAAAATTTAAGACAAACTAGGATGTGAGACAAACTAGGAACTTCTGGTTCCCCAGATTCTGTCAGAAATATACGTACACTAAAATTCATAGGAGCTAAATACAGGTACACTAAAATTCATAGGAGCTAAATACAGGTACACTAAAATTCATAGGAGCTAAATATACGTACACTAAAATTCATAGGAGCTAAATACAGGTACACTAAAATTCATAGGAGCTAAATATACGTACACTAAAATTCTCAGCAGTTAAGAACAGTTGCTGACCTACCAAAAGACCTGAGTTCAGTTTCCAGCACCCACATCAGGGGGGTCACAACTGCCTATAACTTTAGCTCCAGAGAATCCGACCCCACTCTGGCCTCTAAGGGTGCTAGCGCTCATGTGCACATAGCCACACAGAGACACAAACACCAACACGTATAATTTTTAAAACAACCTTTAAAAAATTCATGTTCATATCTATGTATATATATATATATATATATACATATATATACATAATGTAGTTTTAGCAATTTATTTATGTCATGTAGAAGACCATTCTCATCTAGCCCAGGCCTTATGGCTGTGGGCTACTAACACTTTCAGGTTCCCCAATGTCAGCTGTGTATAGTATATCGGAAGAATTGTAGTAGCATTGCCAGGGAATTTAATTTAAATTGTGATTAAGAGTTTGGGGCAGGCACACAGTTCACAGTCACAAATTTGAAAAAATGTGAATGACAAATTTGAATGTGCACTAAGCTCATCCCTGAGTTCCTGTTTTGCTTTTCAGATTAGAGATTATAGGCTCTACATGAAATAGGAAATGCTATCCTATCACCAAATAAAATAGATTCTTTCACAGGGGTCCAAGTTACATCAGTCCCAGTTAGTACACAGAAACCGAACTTTGTCAGAAATATGACGAAAGGAGAATTTTACCGTATTTTAATACTGAAATATGTTTATGCCCCACACTAAAGTTCCTGTCCCAGACTCCTTCGGGATAAATCTTCCTGACACAATATGCATCATCCTACAAAACATTCTTTTTATGTCTTCCTACAAAGCAGATGGCAACTGGTAGGCTGCAAAGAGCAAAAATAAAGTGTTACTCCTTTGGCTCACCCAGCGCTCCAAACCGAGTATTCACAAGAGCAGCCAGTCTGGCACTCAGAAACCAAGGCACTAAATTCATTATATCTAGACACAAAGCAGATACGTATACTCTGGCCAGCACTTACTGATTTGCTGATCTTCCCTTAATCTGTCCACTGCTGCCCCCCCCCCATTAGACCCCGCTAGCTGCTCACCAATAAGAGCCTGAAAATGCTCCAGTACACACCAGAACAAACACATTGATATGCTGCCACGTTTTGAGACTATATCACTGGTTCTGTCCCTTCCCCTTCGTCCTTGTAGTCACCTTTCACTTTGGCTCCCAGGTGTCTGCACTCCGGTAGCTGGGTGTGGCTCTTCACATCCTTTCTACTGCCAGCTCTGGTCTCATTGTCTCCGCCCAAAGGCCTCAGGGAAAGCTGCTAATCAACTAGAACCTTGCACCAGAAACAGCCAGGAAATCACATCATACATTCCCCATTCCAACCTCCAACCTTGGTTTGACCCTGTGGGGTTCCTGAATCCAGGCATCTTTTATGCTTAAACATAAAAAATGCCTGGTCTGTCCCATTTTTATTTGTTAATATTTCCCCAAATCTGTCTTTGAGGTACACTCTATCATCACTGAAGTAGGAATTCATTTTCCTCTTCAGTGATCCGCAGTATATTGTGAGCCATTTTAGCTGCTGATTCAACCCCTGCTTTCAATGTGCTATGTTCAATACCCTGGCGCTACAGCTTTTTTTGCTTGACTTTCGTCATATTCCTAAGCAGCAGAGATGTTTCATGATATTAGTTTCTGCTATAGAATCCTCAGAATTATAATATCCTTCTATTATATTTGTGCTTTTTGTTGTTGTTGTTGTTTTATTTTTAGGTAGGAAGTCAACATGTATCCCTGCCTGCCGTCAAACCCACAGTGCCTTTCTACATCATAGTCCAAGCCATCTGGTTTGTTAGAGCCCCACTCCTCAACTCTAAAACAATTTGCCAGTAAGGAATGGCTCAGTGGATAAGAGCACCCGACTGCTCTTCCGAAGGTCCAGAGTTCAAATCCCAGCAACCACATGGTGGCTCACAACCATCCTTAACGAGATCTGGTGCCCTCTTCAGGAGTGTCTGAAGACAGCTACAGTGTACTTACATATAATAAATAAATAAATCTTTAAAAAAAAAAAAAAAAAAAAGAAAACAGCATGACATTGTCTACAAAGATTTTTGGATTTGGACCCCAAAGCAACAAAAGTAATCATAGCAGGACTATTCCAAATGAAGGCACAACAAAGCAAACCAAATGAGAATATAGACACAACATCCAGAAAGGAAGGAAGTTGAAATATACCTAAGAGGTTTGATAACAGTATAAGGAACTCAACTCTATATTCAGTAGGAAAAAAACAATTTTGAAATGACTAGAAAACCTCAATAGACTTCTAACAGGCCCCCAGACCTTAGCACAACTGACACCATGTTAGAGGCACCATTCTGACCTTCAAAGCCAACAAACAGGCCCTAACACCTGCCAAAATGGGAACAAAGAGACCTAATCCATCAAAGATCTAAGTCTGTAGTTCTAAGAAAGTCTCCCAAAATGTAGTAACACTGGTTTGTTTTTTGTTTTTTGTTTTTGTTTTTTTTTTGGGGGGGGGTGGCTTCTGTAGTTCTGCTTCTTAATATCTGAAGTGTGACAACCCAGATGTGGTTTTTGTGCATAAAAGACAAAGGGCTGTAAGGATCAGGGCTGCATGATTTGGGCAAGTTCCTAGTGCAGTCACCAACTCGCAAGAAAGACTGTCTATTCAGCTTTAAAAGTGTCCTCTGGTGGGCTCTGCATTCATTATCATTATCACACTTGGTAGAATTATAAATAGTTGATTTTTTGTGTTGTTTGTTTGTTTTTGTTTCAGGCAAGGTCTCCTTTACCTTTAAATTGATCTTCCTTTCTCTGCTTCCCAAGTGCTGAAATTACAGGCATATGATACCAGTCTCTAGCAATGATAAGCTGTTTCTATTATGCTAGGAAGCTAGACTACTCAGTAAGTGCTTGCCACAACAGGCAAGACAACCTGAGTTCAACCCCCAGAACTTACCTAAAACTACGGTCCTACCTCTGTTGGGGGTGAAGGGGGGCAAAGATATATAAATCCCTGGAATTTCCTGGATAGTCATCACTGGTGATATCCCGGGCCTGTAGGAGACCCTATCTCAAAAAAAAAAAACAAACAACAACAACAAAAAAAAAACACCAAGAACCAAAAACAAGGTGACTCCGGGTGTGGTGGTGCACACCTTTAGTCCCTGCCTAAAGCAGAGGCAGAGACAGGCAGATCTTTTTAAGTTTGAGACCAGACAGAGCTACAGGATAAGACCCTGTCTCAGAAAAACAAACAAGAAAACAAAATTAAAGTGGATGGTGCTTAAGGAATGACACAAGGTTGACTCTTATCACACACAGGTTATCAGTATGCATGACCAAACACATATTTTTTTTTCATGTTGCATATAAGTAAAATCCATTTGGGAGTGTTCTGGGCTTCCTACAGCTCCCCACTCGTATGGGTCCCCAGGAATTAGGATTCCCACAATACCACATGGGTAGGAGGAACAGATCAACCCAAAGGCCCTGGTACCTAGGATTTGGTACAGGGAAGAAGACCCATTACATGGTTATTGTAACCTGAGTCTAAGACAACCTATGGACATATAGTTCCTGATATTTGCATCATATTTCCTATAATCTGTCACCCTGCTATGGGCAAGGTGGAGACAGACTGAAAAGGTGACGAAATTCAGTCCTGTATCCATAACTATTTTTCTTGTTAATGTGAGGGTGCATTTGAATCCTGGTCAGCAGAAACATTACTTGGTAATTAGAACTGAAGCCCTCCAGTAACACTTTCAAAGTTATATGTCACCTCTGTGGCAAACTGTGTGCAAATGTTTGGCACTGTGGCATCAAGTTGTGGTCTAGAAATTGTACTGGGCCACACTCATCACTATCCTGATACACTTGTGAGACACAGGTTGGCTAGGGATGCCAGCGCAACAGGTTTCCAAGGACAGTCCTGTGACGGGTGCTGCTTCCTGCAAATTGTTAAAAATTTAAATTCTAGGAAGCTTTCCTCCCCCAAAAACATAATGAAGGAAAAAAAAAAACTCATATAAGTGAAGCAGCAGTCTGTGTCTAAACAAGTCCCTCAGAGAAACAGAACGACTGGAAGAATGTAAGAAGCAGCAACCTGCTTCATCCCTTGCTTCTCTCATTAATAAAACATCTCGATTTCTGGCCGTTCAGAATCTTTAAAACTTTGCTTAAGGTTTTGAAGAGTTTGGGACTGCATGCTGTCAACTGACTTGGCCTACAAAACAAAGACGTAGCACAAAAATTTCAAATGCAGAGTGCTCTGACATCCTAACCAGATTACAAACAGGATCCGAGTGCAGGAGTAGATTCTGATCTCGGGTTAAGATTGATTTTCCCACAGGGGTCCTGCTCTTGGTCCGCCCCCACTCCTCACTCGGGCCAAATAGCTGCACCGGGAGCTAACAGCCCCGAGGAAAAAATGTCTGGAGGAAAAGCTGGCTTTATTTATTTATTTATTTATCCATCCAAAAGGTGTGAAAGCAGTCACATCAAAGAGAGCACTCGGCCAACCATTTCTCCAGAGCTCCTGGGTCGCTAACTTTTTGTGCTCTAACTGTTCCAATTCAAATGTAAATGACAGTTGTTAGAAAGTGAAGTGTACTAAAGCCTACTTTCCCCCACCCCCACCCCCCAGCTCACAGCGGACTACGGAATCCACTGAACAAGGCAAGAGCACGATTCGTTAACGTGTAACACAAAACAACCATCCCAACAGACACAGAATGGATCTGAAACCAAAGAAGGGCCCAGACAGTTTCATACGAACACGATCTAGATGTGTGAGGACTGGCCAGCAACAGTTTTTTTGCCTACTTCTTATCTTTGCTTCATCTTTTAGGGTCCATCCTTGTATCTCGCCGATCCCTAACCTAAAACAAAACAAAACAAACCCAGCGGCCAGCACACCGGAAACAGCTACTCGCGCCGCTGTGGCGTCATCAACAGTCGCCGGGAGTTCCGTCCGTTCTCATCCATTTCCCCCGCCCCCCAGCCCCCAATCTCCTCACTTCAGTTCCCATCTCTTTGAGACTTTGGCAGCTGGAGGTTTCTAACCTTGAGCCGGAGAGACCCCGCTGCGACATCCCATCTTGTCCTCTTCTCTGGGGCTGACTGATCCAGCCGTATGGCCTCCGGGAGCATCGGCAACAGTAGCGGCAGTAGCCACACCGGGCCCGATCCCAGAAGCCTCTGCGAAGGTCGCCGCCCCCAGACTCTCGTGACAGCTTTCCGGGACCACCCAAGACGCCGTGCAGCGGCGCGTTCCTCCTTCAACCCCAGCTGGCTCCAACTTCCAACCAGGGCTGACACCCCTCCCCCACACCCCAGAGTTGCCGGGCGTTGGCGGGCCAATTCCATACAACCAGCAACAGTTTAGCATCTTTTGTGCTAAAGCAGATAAAATTCTTTACCTGCCCCCATCTCATTTGTTTGAGGTGGGCTCAGTTACCAATTATTTTGAAGTTGAAAATCATTTTCTCCATGTGATAGTTTATCGTGACTCATTTAAGCCTGCTGGGCCAACTCCAACCCCGACCCCCCCCTTTTTTTTTTGGTTGGTTTTTTCGAGACAGGGTTTCTCTGTGTATCCCCGGCTGTCCTGGAACTCACTCTGTAGACCAGGCTGGCCTTGAACTCATAAATCTGCCTCCCAAGTGTGATGTGCCCTTTCTGATGTATTCACTTTGAACCTGAAACCCTTTCTACCCTCTTTCCCATCTTTGTGGTTCCTGTGTGACTTCACTGCAGACCTTAAATGCGGCGGCTATTTTATTGTGCTTGTGGGCAAGGGTGCCAAGGCACGCCCATGGTGGTGATCAGAAGACACTCTTCAGGAATTCTTTGCTACTACTTTGTGGGATCTGGGGACTGAACCCAAGTCGTCAGGCTCTCACCCCCAGAGCCATTTCAATGGCCCCTAGGGACTTTTTGAAGTGCAGTTTCTGGATTGAATTCTCCACACACCCACTATCAACGTGGACATATTAATTAGGTATTCAATTGGTTTTCTATTTTTGTAGAATGAGTATACTAACAGTACCTACTGCTAGTGTGCTACTGAGAAGAGAAACATTTTGTAGCACAAAATTAAGCAGTATATCAAAATAGATATTTTAAATTTATTTTTAACCTTTAAGATCATTTTATATTTTAGGTCTCTTGCTTGAATTTATGTCTGTACACTGAGTGAGTGTCTGTTGCCCACAGAGGCTAGAAGAGGGTGCTGAATCCCCTGGAATGAGATAAAGGGGTGTTTGCACCATGTAGGTGCTGGGAATCAAACTCAGGACCTCTGGAAGAGCAGCCAGTACTTTTAACCACTGAGATATCTCTCCAGCCCCATGATCAAAAAGCAAAAAAGATTGTATTTTCTGTGTGTGTTTTACTTGCATGTATACATTTGGACCACCTGTGTGCCTCCTGACCAGAGAGACCAGAAAAGGGCTTCTTGGGTGCTGTGTGGGTGCTGGGAACCAAACCGGGGTCTTCTGCAGGAGCAACAAGAGCTCTTAACTGATGAGCCATTTCTCTAAGACCTGGAAATTATAATTCTTTCTTTTCTTTCTTTCTTTTTTTTTTTTTCCCCGAGACAGGGTTTCTCTGTATAGCCCTGGCTGTCCTGTCTCACTTTGTAGACCAGGCTGGCCTCGAACTGCTCTCAGCTCTGCCTGCACCATGCCTGTCTAGATGCTGCCATGCTCCTGCCTTGATGATAATAGACTGAACCTCTGAACCTGTAAGCCAGTTCCAATTAAATGTTGTCCTTTATAATAGTTGCATTAGTCTGCTCACAGAGTGGGGTATTGCTGTGATAGGCCTGACCATGCTTTTGTTTAGAAGAATGTGGATTTTGGGACTTTGGATTTGGAAAGCAATGGAATGCTTTAAACGGGGCTTAATAGGCCATCCTAGTAGGAATGTGGAAGATTTTGTTGCTGAGAATAATTTGAACTGTGCAGACCTGGCCCAAGATGTTTCAGAGGAAAAAAAATTCAGTATGTGGCCTAGAGACTGTTTTTGTGGTATTTTGGTGAAGAATGTGGCTGGTTTTGCCCCTGTCTGAAGAGTCTACCTGAGGCTAAGGTGAAGAGATTTATGTTAATTGCATTAACAAAGAAAGTCTAAAAAAAGCCCAGCAGAGACTGTTTTCTGGTTAAGTGTTAAGAGTGCTTTGAACAAGCCTATGGGGACCAGGGAGTGGAATTGATGGTTTGTATATGTTCTGCCTAAGAAGTCCCACTATTAGAAGGTGTGGCTTTGTTGGAGTAGGTGTGTCACCTTGGGCATGGGCTTTAAGACCCTAACCCTAGCTGCCTGGAAGCCAGTATTTTGCTAGCAGCCTTCAGTTGAAGATGTAGAACTCTCTGCTCCTCCTGCACCAGGCCTGCCTGGACAATGTCATGCTCCTGCCTTGATGATAATGGACTAAACTTCTGAACCTATAAGCCACCCCAATTAAATGCTGTCCTTATAAGAGTTGCCTTTGTAATGGTGTCTGTTAACAGCAGTAAAACCCTAACTAAGACAGTGGGGATTTTGTTTGTATATTTTTCCCTGAAAGAAATTGATTCTGTGGCTTCTTGCACTGAGTTACATTGCTGGCTAATCCTGTTGATTTTTTTAAACAGCAGGTTTGAAAGGTCATTTTTAGCCAGCTACAAAAGAAGTCAATGTTATGAAAATTGCCACTGATCTAGAATAATTAGCTGGGCGGTGATGGCACACGCCTTTAATCCCAGAACTTGGGAGGCAGAGGCTGATTTCTGAGTTCGAGGCCAGCCTGGTCTACAAAGTGAGTTCCAGGATAGCCAGGGCTACACAGAGAAACCCTGTCTTGAAAAAAAATATTTGGAGCCTATACTTGAGTGCAAATAAACTTAGGTGTGGCTGGGGAGATGGGTCAATCCATAAGGGCTCTTGCTGCAAAAGAGCATGAGGACCCGAGTTCGAATCCCCAGCTCATGTAAAAATCTGGTAAACCAAACACCTCAACATCTAGGCTCAGTGAGAGGCCACCCTGTCTTAAGGGAATAAAGTGGAGCAGAGGGGTGGGAGAACACTTAATTCAGGTGTATACTGTACTTCTCAAATTTCATAAAGAAAAAGGCCATAAAGTATTCTAAATTGCTTCCCCACACATGGACACACAAGAGTTGTATCAGTATACATTCATGTCAGGTTCCTTTGTTCTCTTTTGAACAAAAGGATAGCCACCAATAAAGAACCATCTATCTCGTGAAAGCTGGTTAAGTATGGTAGGAGCAAAATAACAGTGTTTGCTAACACCTACCAACTTTCCTTCGACCACGCAGACCTCAATACTGCCTATATTACCTCAGGCTACTAGGAATAAAGGTGTGAGATCCTCACCTCGCTCCATTCTTTATAGACCATGTAGGATAGTTCACAAGGCTTATTTATCAGAGTGCTAAGAGACTGTCCAGCTCTGTCTCTAGCCAATATTTTAGTTGATTCGGCTTTGCAGTAAGTTCATTGTTAGCTAAGACTATTTAGGAACCCATCTCAAAAAAACAAAACAAATCAAAGCACTACAAATACATACACTTACATGTGTGTGTACACACACACATACACACACACACACACGTGCACACACCACATAGAGTGGGCACAGGTCTTTAATCCAGTAATCAATGAGCACAAAGCTGTGGGAGAATCATCAAATTCAGGCTATCCTGGGCTATATAGCAAGACATATTTGTTTGGTCAGCTATGGGGGAAATTGAAAATAAGGCATCACCCATGGTAGCAACTGCCATAGCTAAATTCAGTCTCTAGTCTTTTTTGTTACAGTACATTTGCATCTTCACTCCAAAAATCAGATTATGAAGAGATTTCTGTTGGTTTGGTAACTGAAATAAAGTTTTCATGTGATTAAAATTTGATTAAATTGTAAAAATTGTACTTACCTGGAATGTTGGAATTTTTGGAAATTGTTCTCAAAGTAGTTTTAATAGTTTTTTCTCATTTATGAAACAGGTATGTTTCTAGATCTTAATAAAATATCTTATTAGGTTTTAAATAGTTTTTCTGTTACTTTCCAAAAAGTACCTAACACTTGTTTTTCTTTACTATCTGTCTTAGTTAGGGTTTTACTGTTGTGAACAGACACCATGACCAAGGCAACTCTTACAAGGACAACATTTAATTGGGACTGGCTTACAGGTTCAGAGGCTCAGTCCATTATCATCAAGACAGGAACATGGCAGTGTCCAGGCAGATATGGTGCAGGAGGAGCTTAGAGTTCTACATCTTCATGTGAAGGCTGATAGTGGAAGTCTCACTTCCAGGCACCTAGTGACAAACCTACTTCAACAGGTCCACTCTTCCTAATAGTGCCACTCTCTAGGCCAAGCATATAAAAACCATCTCATTCCACTCCCTGACCACCATAGGCCTGTTCAAACATGACCTATGAGGGCTATATCTAAATATAGCATAATGAAAAATATGTTTAATCCAAACTTCTAAAGTCCCTGTAGTCTATAGCAGTCTCAACAGTGTTAAAAGTCCAAAGTTCAAGGTCTCTTCTGAGATTCATTCAAATTAATTAACTGTAATCCCCAAAGCAAGACAGTAAGCCAGCTGGACAAACTTCAAACTCTGCATCTCCATGGCTGATGTCAAAGCAGTCTTCAGATCTCCAATTCCTTTTTCATCTTTGTTGAATGCAACGAACTTCTTTCTCTTGGGCCACTCCCTGTTAACAGCTTTCCTCAGCAGATAGCCCACAGCTCTGGCATTTCAAACATCTTGGGGTCTCCAAGGCAACCTCAATGTTACAGCTTTTTGTTTCAATGTCTGGGATCCTCAAAAGGGCCACTTCCAGCTCTGCCCTCTGTAGCACTTTAAGCTCAGGTTGCTCCATTGCTGTGCTGTTCTTTGTGATCATCCCATGGTGCCGGCATGTATAATATGCTGCTGTCTTCTGCTGCAACTAGGCTTCACCAATAGCCTCTCATAGGCTCTCTTCATGGTACCAAGCCTCAAATCCTTTGCATGACCCCTTCAGTCCTGGGCCATCAACTACAACTGAGGCTGCACCTTCACCAATGGCCTTCCATAGCCTCTCACAGTGCAGAGCCTCAGCTGCTCTTCATGACACCTTTATGCCTTCAAAACCAGTACCACCTGGGTAATTCATATACATTACCAAGTATATGTATAAGTACATATACTTGTATAAGTACAGCTACAGCACAAAGTGCAACCTTGGCTGTCTCTTTAACACAGCTTCTTTTTGCTCTCAAAAAAAAAAAAAAT
This sequence comes from Mus caroli, assembly GCF_978045245.1. Lineage (NCBI taxonomy): Eukaryota > Metazoa > Chordata > Mammalia > Rodentia > Muridae > Mus > Mus caroli. The sequence goes on along the minus strand of NW_028227260.1, from coordinate 33,191,957 downwards.
ACTTTCCAGATGTCACCTCAGTGATGTGGTCTCTTCTTAATCACCACTAATTTCTTAGCTCCAGCTATCCAGCATTGTCCCAGTAGTCTCCTTCTCCACTTGACTCTAAAGCCAGAGCCACATGGCTGAAGCTGCTGAGTTCTGCTGCTTCCTGGGGCTGGAACATGACCTCCCTCGTTCTATTACATTATCACCAGCTTTCTGTTTTCCAACTTCTTCACTGCCTAAGTTTGGCTGTCCTGGATCTTGCTCTGTAGATTGACCTTGAATTTAGAGACCCGTATGCCTGCCTCCTGGATTAAAGGTTTGTACGACCATGCCTGGATCTAAATTTAGCACTGCCTTAATCTGCTATCACCAAGAACACAGGATTCCAATTCACTTTACTTCCTGGTACCCGTTTAATACTTAAACCATATATTTAAAATTTTTCCTTTCTAAGCTTGCTTCACTCGATCAAAATTCTCTTCAGGAGACTCAACCAGAGAACAAAGTCTCTGCTGGGCATCTCTGAGACTTCCTTTATCACTGCAATTAACCTCTCACCTTAGCTTCAGGCAGACTCTTCAGACAAGGGCAAAGAGTAGCCACATTCTTCTCTAAAATACCAGAACAACAGTCTCTAAGCCCATATGTTGAAATTCTCCACTGAAAATTCCTGGGCCAGGTCTGCACAATTAATCACTCATAGCAACAAAGTCTCCCATATTCCTACTAGGACAGCCCATTAAGCCCCATTTAAAGCATTCCACTGCTTTCCAAATCCAAAGTCCCCAAATCCACATTCTTCCAAATAAAAGCATGGTCAGGCCTATCACAGCAATACCCCAGTCCCTGGTACCAACTTCTGTCTTAGTTAAGGTTTTACTGCTGTGAACAGACACCATGACCAAGACAACTCTTATAAAGACAACATTTAATTGGGGTGGCTTACAGGTAGAGGCTCAGCCCATTATCATCAAGGCAGAAGCATGGCAGGATCCTGGCAGGCAGGCCTGAGAAGCTGAGAGTTCTACATCTTCATCTGAAGGCTGCTAGTGGAAGACTTCCAGGCAGCTAGGGTGAGGGTCTTATAGCCCATACCCACAGTGACACACCTACTCCAACAGGGCCACACTTCCTAATTGTGCCACTCTCTGGGTCAAGCATATACAAACCATATTATCTTAATCATTCAAGTTTCCTGACTGCTTTTTTTCTTGCCAAGAGTGATTTCTAAATGTGAAATGGAATACCTTCTAAGATGGAGTTTTACCTGTAGTAACCATTTTGATATTTTCAGAGGCTCATAGATGGAAATAAGAGATAATTTTACTTCATCAAAATAGAGGTACTGGAAACAATTGTATTCAGGTGATATTTCTGTTGACGATAGCATAGGAAGTGTCAACCAATCTAAAGAGCTGTCAGGAAAGGGTTAGCACTCTCCATATTAAATGTGTATAAAATTTTATAAAATGTTCAGAAATTGTCTCTGTGAAAAATAGCTAGTGATATCACAGTTTATCTGAGTGCTTGTTGTACTTTGCCTAATGACACTAGGCAACCACAGCAGAGTGTTATTAACCATAATTTCAGTTTTAACTATTAATAAAAAAAATACTTGGTCACAATATTTTATTCATTTTAATCTAGTATATTTTAGATCACTGATTTTCAATTAGGTATCCACAGCAATGATAGAATATTTTATTAAAATAAATATTTTTGTTGGACCTGCTGGAGAATAACTAAATTTCTTTAGTTGATGTTATTGCTATTTCCTATATAATTTATGTACCTGTAGCATAGTATATAACTGTACTTTGCATTATATTTCATATTCTAATGTTTATACATCTGTAACTGTTGTATTTTATTTCAGCAATTTGGGAAGCTGAAGCAGGAAGATAAGAGGCTATGGCCTAGAATAAACAGAAATTTAAGACCAGTTTTTGCAACTTAATTAACAAGACTGTCTTAAATTTTTTTTTTTTTAGTATATGATAAAATTGATGGCTGGGAGTTTCTCTCAGTGGTAGAAGGATAGTATAACATGCGCAGGTCCCAAAGTTCAAACCCTAACAAAAGACAAAGAAGATGAGGGGTCAGTTGTTGTTTTTTTTTTTATTTTGCTTTTTCATTTTTTGAAATTATAATAAAATTACACCTTTTTGAGCCAAAGGGTCACTTAGACCAGTCTGGTCTAACATTCCACATGTAGCCAACAATGGCCTTGAGCCATAATCATCCTGCCTCTGGCTTTCAAGTCTTCATTGGAAATTAAATAATTATTGTCCTTATAGTTATTTTATTAAAGCATGTTAAATCATTTTATCATTGGAATTGTCCCTGAAATTATTCATTTGATACTATTTGTTTTATAAGAAAAATTAGATAATGCAAGACATTGAAAATGAAGGAGGAACTCTGATTTAGTAACTGAAACCTGGGCTAGATATGTAGCTCAGTGGTAGAATACTTGCCTAGTATGTGCAAGGCACTGGGTTCAAACCACAATAACAACAACAACAACAAGAAGACACTTGAAACCCTAACCACTTAACCAAAATTGTGGATCCATTCCTTGTCTCTGCAGCGCTCTTAATTTTATACCTGGCAAGAAGACTCATAACTAAACAAGCTCAGAGAATAAAAGTGATTTAAACCATGTTCTGTAGTAGGTTGAATAACAGCTCTCTCAAAAGATACATTTACTTCTTAATATGTGGAACTTGTTTGTTTGGTTTTGGTTTTTTTCAAGATAGGGTTTCTCTGTGTAGCCCTGGCTGTCCTAGAACTCACTCTGTAGACCAGGCTGGCCTTGAACTCAGAAATCTGCCTGCCTCTGCCTCCCAAGTGCTGGGATTAAAGGCATGAACCACCTGCCTGGCTAATATGTGGAACTTGTGAATATCACTGTAGAATGGTAAAATAACAGATTCATTATGATTTTTGATTTGAGGACCTTGGACTGAATTATATGACTATGCCTGCGAAGCCTAGTAACAATGTGGTTACATACTTGAGGCAGACAGAAATCTGACAAACATGCACAAGGGGAAATATTGTGCAAAGTAAGATGAAATGTAAAGATGAAGTCACACGTGCTGGAAACTATGTGCAGCCACCAGAAACTAAGACAAGGGACCATTTCTTCCCTATCAACTCTGGAATGAGCATGGCCCTGTTAGCTCTGAGACTTTCAGTGTCCAGAACTACAGGAAAGTATATTGCTGTTGTCTTAAGTTAGCAGGTTTGTGGCAGTTGTTTGCATTAACTTCAGAAAAATCTAAGCTAGCACTCAAGACTTCCTTGCCCTAGAAGTTTGTGAAACCAAAAGGCCCTTGGTTCAGAATCGTTAGTTCAGGATATGAGATTACTTTTTGAGGGAGAATGTGGACTGCTTTGAAAGGGGAGGGGAGGGCCGGGCGTGGTGGCGCACGCCTTTAGTCCCAGCACTCGGGAGGCAGAGGCAGGCGGATTTCTGAGTTCGAGGCCAGCCTGGTCTACAAAGTGAGTGCCAGGACAGCCAGGGCTACACAGAGAAACCCTGTCTTGAAAAAAAAAAAAAAAAAAAAAAAAGAAAGGGGAGGGGATTGAGGGGAAAGGGGACCAGAAATAGTGTTTCAGTCCCTGGAGACTACATTTTACCTCGGACAGTTTGGTTAATTACCTAATAGCTACTTCTGCAGACTTCAGACTGGACATGGAGTCCCTTGCTTTGAGCAGCATTCTTAAGTGTAACTTCTATCACAGTCCTTACAAAAATTTGTTTTGCAGCTTTAGATGTGTGGTTCCCCATCACATCCATTTTTCCATCCATTGTTCCAACAAACAATTCCCCACAATGAAGAAATCTGAATATAAATTTAAATAATACTCAAAATAGAGAGTTCCAAATAACCATAGATAAGAAGCTAGGCAGTGGTGGCGCATGCCTTTAATCCCAGCACTTGGGAGGCAGAGGTAGGCAGATTTCTGAGTTCAAGGCCAGCCTGGTCTACAGAGTGAGTTTCAGGATAGCCAGGGCTATACAGAGAAACCCTGTCTTGAAAACATAAGCTGATACATCATTGGGACACCTTGAACAAGAGTGAAGATATGGAATGAGTAAGCCAGGTTATTTTATTTTATATACAGGGCCTTACAGTGCAGCCCAGGCTTGACTTGAACTTTTAGCAATCCTCCTGTGTCATCCTCCTCAGTGCAGTGAATGCCAGCTTGAGTCACCATGCCTGGCTTTCTACCCTGAGTTATTGATAATTTCTTCTTTAATTTGGGCAAAATCTACAATCCACAGGAGGGACTGAGAACAAAAACTGCCTTCCTGCACACTCAGCCTTCTTATACAAATTCAATATGAAAGTAAATTTACAAACCGAGTATAGGATTCTTTTAAAAATTAATATGGCTCATGATATTTGCTGAAATAAAACTTCCCTGAGAAATGTAAACATACTAGTTATTTGCCAGCATATGCTCTTGAGTCTTGGAACATTACCTACAGGATCATTTGAGGACTCTACTTTATCACCACTTATTTTCAAATATACTGCAAGCCTTCTGTCTCAGTAAGGGTTTTACTACTGTGGACAGACACCATGACGAAGGCATCTCTTATAAGGACAACATTTACTTGGGACTGGCTTACAGATTCAGAGGTTCAGTCCATTATCATCAAGGCAGGAGCATGGCAGCATCCAGGCAGGCATGGTGCAGGAGGAGCAGAGAGTTCTACATCTTCATCTGAAGGCTGCTAGTGGAAGACTGACTTCCAGGTAGCTAGGATGAGGGTTTTAAAGCCCACACCCACAGTGACACACCTACTCCAGGAAGGCCACACCTGCTCTAACAAGGCCACAGCTTCAAATAGTGCCACTCTCTGGGCCAAGTATATACACACCATCACACCTTCCTTTGTATAAGCTATGGCTCATTTAGCCTCACTAATCCCAGATAGACTTCTGTGGATTTGTACACTGGGGACTATGATGCAAAACATCATTTGTACAGTGCTTTAATTGGTCAACCCAATTGCATCTTAAGGAATGGTAACTTTGAAAGCCACGTTCTCAGTGAAATACTTTAAAAAAAAACAATCTAAATAAAAGAGCCACATCTGGTAGGTATCTAAATACCTGCATCTACAATGGAGAGGTGGCTATCTATATCTCTAGAACCCACATCCTTAGACGAAATCATGTTGGTGGGAGTGGGGGAAATACTCATGAGAGAAAGGGCTGAGTGTGTAGCTATGTGGTTTTACAGTTCTACAGGCATGCCCAAGGGCCTAGGTTCAAGTCCCATCATATCCATGTGTTTTAAAATGCAGATTTTTGTTATTCTTCAAATTATCATAACTTTTCATAGCATTTATGCACCCTAGAGATGATTTAAAGTATTTTGTTATGGATGGTTGTGAGCCACCATGTGGTGGCTGGGATTTGAACTCAGGACCTTTGGAAGAGCTTTCAGCGCTCTTAATCACTGAGCCAGCTCACCAGCCATTTAAAGTATTTTGAAGAATGTGTGTAGATTATATGTAAGTTACATATTTATATATTTTATATAAGGAATTTGGGATCCTGCACTCAAGATCAATCAGAATTATTCCAGAGATATAAAGGCTTTTTAAAAAGCTGAATATTAAAACAAAACCAGGCCTCCAAGATTTAAAATCGCTTGTCTAGAACACAGAAGTGAAGTGCCAGGAGCAAAGAGCACCATGTGATACCTCGTAAGTTGATTTAAGTCAAACAAGTTAAGCTCCATAATATCAACGGAAGCAGGGTTGCAGGACCTAACAGCGGTAGTGCATAAGTCTCCTTTGGGAGATAGGGAAGGCTTCACCAAGAAGATAGTGCTTGAGCTGGGGATTTAAGGATTAGCAGAGGAGAATGGCAGGACATTCCAAACACTACGAGGGAAAGAAAGATCAGAACACAAAAGAACATTACAGTCCCAGCATCTCTGAGCAGCCTAGTCGCTTTGTCAGGGTTTTTGAAGCGAGGCCACTTACAAGTGAGGCGGCATTTTTTTTTTCCTTCCTCACTCTATGGTCCATTTCTCTTACAGCTCATTGCTTTAGCTGGGCACACCTACTGCAGGAGCTCAATACAAGTAGAATCGAGACAGGGTGGTCCCGCGTGTTCAAGGGCACCTGGGACTTGTTTTTCATATATTCCCTCAGTATGACCTTGGCTAAGTCCCTAGTCCTAAGGGCTACTGTTGCTGTTTGGCCGTGGAGTGCGAGTGGGAAGCACGAGGAGGAGGAGGAGGGGCGAGGGGGGCGGGCTTGGTTGAGATGTGGGCCCTTCAAGCATCCCAGAATCGGGGACCGCATAGAGCACCGGGCCGGTTGGGTCGCCCTGGGCTTAAGACACCGACATTCAGTTCCTCCTCCACTCCGGCAGGGGGCAAGGGCAGCGGCTCGGAGTAGCCCAGGAGCTGGCAGCGGCCGCGGGGCGGACCGAAGCCGCAGCGGGCAGCGAGCAGTGAGCGCAGTGGGCGGGGCGGCCGGGCCGGGCGGCGGCGCCGCAGTGACTCGTCGGGCTTGGCGGCGGCGGCGGCTTCCGAGGTTTCAGAGGAGCGGACTGTGTGGTCTGTGGGCTGCTGCGGCCTCGCAGCGACCTTTGTGCAGAGCCCTCCCCTCCTCGGGCGGCTGCGGTGGGCACACTCGGGGGCGGCGGCCACCGCGGCCAGGTTAGCGTGGGGGAAGGGGCGAGTGCCAGAGTAGCCCATCTGCAGCCAGTGAGACCGAGCCGGCCCATCTCCCACCATGTCCGACGAGGCGTCGGCCACCACTTCCTATGAGAAGTTTTTAACCCCAGAGGAGCCCTTCCCTTTCCTAGGAGCTCCTCGCGGGGTGGGCACCTGCCCCAGCGAGGAACCTGGCTGCCTGGACATCAGCGACTTCGGCTGCCAGCTCTCCTCCTGCCATCGCACGGATCCGCTCCACCGGTTTCACACCAACAGGTAAAGGAGCTCTTCCCAGAACAGGGGTGGACTTCCCACTGCCAGGCGGGGCAAGAGGACGCCAGGTTGCGCTTCTGCAGGGTTCCTCCTGGTCCCTCGTGCAAGCCTGAGCTGCGGGCTGCCCCCTCCCCCATCTTTCTTTGACCAAGGCTCTTCCCAGCTCCTCCCTGTTTTCACCCACTGCCCCCTGATTTTTCTGAAGACCAGCTTCCCTGCACCTTTTTTCTTCTCCCCCTTTCCTTTTTGCACTCTAGTAATTCTTCCCATTCAGATCTTCTCCTTTTACTCCTTCGTGACCCCCGCCCCCATCCGTACGCAGAGAATCCTAAACCCCAACTCTTGATTTTTAGATTCATCTGCAAAAGTTTAACCCCTTTCGTTTCCGGTACACTACAGGGTAAATTTGAGAGAGCCAAATCGATCAGTGGATATTATGAAAGCACTTTTCAAGCTCGAGCCTCCTCTTTCTCAATTTTAACCTCACCCTAAACCAAATTGTACTGGAAAATTAGTCTTTTTTTTTTTTTCCATTGTTGCTTTGAGACCAGTATCTCTCATAGGTTAGACCATCAGCAAAACTGCTTATGCCCGGAGGATGACCTTGGACTCCTGGTCCTCAGGCCTCTGCCTCCCAAGTGCTGGGATTACAGACATTTGTGATGTCCAACTAAGCTTAGTGTGTTTTAATCAGTTCAAATTTACAATTTTTTTCAGTACTATGGCTTGAAACCTGAACCTCATGCGTGCTAGATAAGCATTCTACCAACTGAGCTATATGCTTGCCCAATAAACTAGTCATTTCCCCCTTCCTTTGTGAACACGTTGCCTTACTTTTGTTGGGTATGCCCAAAGGTAAACTCTGGAAGAGTCTATAGCATACCACCCGCCTTGCATCCCTGATGAGGGAAGTAGAGCAAGTTTAGGGTGGGCTGATTTATACAAATAATTTCTTAAAGGTGTTCAAGTAAATTATTTTATCAGAAGGCAGTGTTTTGGAGAATTCTCTCATGCAAGCATTTAAATGTTATACCTAACATTGGTGATGCGATGGGTTTTCAATAAAGCCTCAACTTTTAAAAATAATTTATTTTAAATTGTGTGCAAATCAAGAGTGGGCATGTGCATGAGACTGCAGGTGTTTATGGAGGCCAAAGACATCAGAAATCGAGTTCCAGGTGGTTGGGAATTTCCCCAGAAGTTGAGTTACAGGTGGTTGGGAACAGGCTGAATGTGGATGCTGGGAACAGAATTTGGGTCAACTGCAAGATATCATATGCTCTTAACCATGGTGCCATATTTCTAACGTCTTACACACACACACACACACACACACACACACACACGTAGAATATGGATAAGAGGTGAGGGAAAGGGCCCATCTAAGGATAATAGAAAGAAGGAATCCAGTTCTGGTTTCTGACCCAAGTTTGCTATGTGAGTTTGGTCATATCCTTCCCTATTTTTGCATATCTTCCTCTCCTAACCTTAAAACAGTCTCTCTTTACTGTGTAACCTGTGCATTTACATATATAATGTCATTTGAAAAAGTAAATGTATAGTTTTTGAAATAAAATGTTATAGCTAAATAATTATTCAGAATACCAGAGCAACACATTTTACAATGAAGTGGCAGTGAGTTTCTTACAAAAATTTCAACTATTCATTGCAAACTGAAGAAACTGGGGCCCAGAGAGAAAGACCAAGTATGAAATTCATAATATCTAGTCAGGTAAAGGCCATGCAGACATAGATTGCTCTCTTGAAGCCAGAGATAAAACTTGGATTAGAGCTCAAGGCTCTAATGTTATCAGTGGTCACGGCACTTTCTTAAACTAAGAGAAGCATCCTTAGCCCATGAAGTAATGAACATGCATGCAAAATTGGCAACATCTGAAGTGTGCTTAAGGTATTTGACTTTTGAAACAGGAGACAAAGTTACATAGCCAGTAAATTGAGATAATTTCAGTATTTTGCCATCTCCTGTGATTGATTGTCATCACCTGGGTGTGAGGTTGGGGGTAAGCACTGCCAAAATCTTTTAAGGTCTACACTGACTCTTCAGGTTTCTGAATTCAAACATTATTTCTCCTACGTACTGTCTGTTTATCTATTTATTTAGTTAGTTATTTTTGTTTACTTCAGTCAGGGTCTCATTTTGTAGTCCAGGCTTGTCTTGTCTGAAACTCACTGTATAACCCAGGCTGGGTTGTTAACTTGAGACAATTCTATCCTGGTCTTCCGAGTGCTAGGATTGCAGCCAGGGCCACCAAACCTGGATTGGCTCTTTCATTTCAAACCTCCCTTTCCATCAAAAAGTAAAGGAAGAGGAGTTGGTAATAGATGTGCAATTGATGATGTTTTTGTCTTAGACCATTTTGTTTTCAATTTGTTGTTGTTGTTGTTGATGATGATGATGATATTCTTTGAGAAAAGGTTTCTCTGTGTAACAGCCCTGGCTATCTTGGACCTCTCTGTAGAGTAGGCTGGCCTGGAATTCACAGGGATCCACCTGCCTCTGCCCCCCAAAAGCTGGGGAAATAAAGGTGTGCACCTCCATGTTCTGCTATTATTATTTTTAATGTGTGTTTGGCCAGAGGTTTGAGATAGCGTCTCATGTAGCCAAGAGTGGCCTTTACTTTGTGGTCCTCCTATCTTTGTCTCTACCCCAAATCTAGACCACTGGCATGGTAACCAATGTCACAGGTGAGATCCATCCTGAGAGGACATTAGTACTTGTCCTGTGACTCCTTTAGTTAATGAGATTGTAGATACAGCCTGGTATCTACAGGTGTTGAGATTACAGGCATATATCATTAAAAAAAAAAAAAACCCTTTTCTTTCTTTTTCTGTCTTTTCTTTTTCCTTCCTTCCTTCCTTCCTTCCTTCCTTCCTTCCTTCCTTCCTTCCTTCCTTCCTTCCTTCCTTCCTTCCTTTTAGAAAGGTTTATTAGTCTGCAGCCCCAGGCTGGCCTGGACTTCACTATACAACATAGTCTGGCCCCTCGATTCATTGAGATCCGACTTCCCCAGTGTGAGCCATCATACCTGCTGGCTCGTCTCTCTTTTTAAATCTTTTTACCTTCTGTAATGTTCTGCCTTCTTGTCCTTCTGCAAGATGGTGTTTGGGAGATCATGGGCTTGCTGCAGATTCTTTTTCCGGGGGAAATTATATATTCTGACACAGTTTAATTTGGGGAATCCTTTTATTTTGGAGCTGTATGCATCACTTCTTTTCTTCACATCATTTGCCAAGTCATGCAGCAGTCTGTAGATCACATATGAATAGTTAAGATGTAGTCATCATGAAGGAAACTTATTGCATCTGGAAAGTTTGCCAGTGGTTAGATATTTGGTTTATCTTTATTTTGCTTCCTGATTGTTACTGGATAAGGAAATGGCCAAACTGTTTAAATAATGCCCTTGATAAGCTGATAAGGGCCTGGTGAGGATGACAGTTTTGTGCCTTTACATTTATCAGATACCGGGCTGTATCTACATTCTCATTAACTCGGGAGTCACAGCAGCAGTACTAATTGCCTCTCAGGCTGAATCTCATTGGTGACATAGGTTTCCATGCCAGCAGTCTAGATTTGGGGGAAAAATTAAAGTCGATCACAAGTAAATACCTTTATTAAAGAATTCACTGTCTAGAATAGTTGCAGCAGCATACACATATGGTCTGTATTACTTGGGGTGCCAAAGTAGATCACTAGAGCCCAGGAGTTTGATTCACTCCATTTTAGAAACACTTATCCTTTCCTGTGAGGGATGATGTGATTAGGCTTGTCTGGAATTTTGGAAAAGTAGAATACATTTTAGTATGTCAAAATGAGTAGACTTTTAAGCAAAATGTCAGTGTTAAATACATATGTGTATTTAAGACATTTTCTTTTGGTGAGGTTTTTTTCCATTGTAAATAATAGAGGTTTTGTTGACCTACCTTTCTAGAAATCTCTTGCTTCCTTCCTAACAATATTGGTAAGTCTTATAACTAAAATATGAGATGAAAGAGGATAATATAGATTACCAGATAGTTGGTCTTTTCATCTTTCAAGAGAAAATATGCATCAACATAAACCATTGTGAAAAGTGTACAGGTGAGGACGTTACCTTGCCTTTCACACCTGTTTGGCAGGATGTGAAATGAGCTATTGGAAACATCAGTTACTCAGTTGGGTGATCTGTTTTTACAGAACTAGAAATTGTTCTAGAGTGCCATGACTGCCAAACAAGTGCTCTACTATTACTGAATAGCCCTTGTCATATTTTTATTTTGATCTTACAGGAGCTTGCTAAGTTAGCCCAGGCTAGCCACGAAGTTGTACTCTTTTCTACAGCTTCTGAGCAATTGGAATTACAAATATGTACCACTGAGCCCAGGCTGGGTTCACTTATGAGATTTTATAACCACATGTTCAGTCACCACTGACTGCAAAAATTTCATTATCTATTTTGTATCTTCTGTTTCTCTTTTCACTGCAGGGGATACAGATATTTAGGGAATATACTCCACACCTGACTTACAGCACCAACTCCAATTCTGGGCTTTTTGTACCACTTACAGATTTCCTATGGTAGGCATGGAGCTGGAGGTTCCTCAGGCTTGTACATCAAGCACTTTAATCATGGTAGTGGTGGTGGTGGTGGTGGTTGGTTTTCAAAAAGAAAAAAAGTCTGATTATATGATCCTAACTGGCCTAGGACTCACTATGACCAAGCTGGTCTGGGACTTCTGTTGATCCTCCTATCTCTGCTTCCTGACTAGGACCTGCACTACCAGATCTATAGCTCTTTTCTGGATTTGAACATTTTTGTATTTTATATATATATATATATATATATATATATTTATATTTGTTTTTCGAGACAGGATTTCTCTGTGTAGACCTGGCTGTCCTGGCACTCACTCTGTAGACCAGGCTGGCCTCGAACTCAGAAATCTGCCTGCCTCTGCCTCCCAAGTGCTGGGATTAAAGGCGTGCGCCACCACACCCGGCCAACATTTTTGTAATTTTATATTTGACATAGTGTTTTGTGCTATAGCCCAAGCTGGCCTGAAACCCACTGTGTAGCTTATGAAAATAACTTAAGTCCTCAGTCCATATATACTCTGGAACAGCCTTAGGAAGAAATGCTAGTGGCTTTATTATTTTTTTAACTAACATTTGAACAACACTTGTTAAATTGTTAAAGTCAATCACCATAAATATTGAGAATTTAATTAACATTTTTTATCTCAAAGTTTTGGGGAAAGTCTCTGTGAGTAATTTTATGGTTGTAGTTAGAATTTTGATGTTTGCCAGCCTTAGTAGACTAAAATGTAAGGGCTGGGGCTGGAGAGATGGCTCTGCGGTTAAGAGCACTGGCTGCTCTTCCAGAGGACCAGAATTCCAAAAATCCATCCCCAGTACTCACATGGCAGCTCACAATTATCTGTGACTTCATTCCTCCCTCTTCAGGCCTCCATGGGCACCAGACAAACACAGGGTGCCCAGACACACATGCCAGGAAAACAAATATATATATATTTTTAAGTGTAAAGGCTTGTAAAGTTGAATTATTCAGTGCTGAACACGAACATTCACTGACAGTTCAAAGCCATCAGAAAAGTCTCAAATAATATTACTTACATTTTTATTACAAAAGCTTCTTATTGAAAATTGAAGGTACTTTTAAAAGCCACAGAGATCACTCATCTCTTTTCTCAGAGAGAACACAGTTAACACTTTGTTGTTGGTTTGGTTCAGTTTGGTTTCTCCATGTTTTTTTTTTTTCCTATGTAGAAATACAGGATGAGAATTGCTTATCTGAAATACTTGGAGTCAAATGTCTTTCAGATTTTATATATTTTTGATTGCAATATTCACATACACATAATGAGATGAGACCCAAGTCTAAATCCTAAATTTATGTTTCACATACAAATTGTAGATATAGCTTGGAGTACATTTTATATAACATTTTTAGTACACCTGTATCTTGGCTGTATTCTGTCCTTCAAGGTCAGGGTGGAATTTTGTACTCATTGTATAAAGCTTGCCTGCAATAAGTTTTGGATTTGAGGACACTGTAAATTCTGGATTTTTAGATGAGAGATGTTTAACCTATATAATAAAACAGGGTCAGACTATATGTATTACTTGCAAACCATTTATTATAATTACGTTGTTCTTCACTTTCCTGTTATTTTTCTCATGAGTATGTAAGTTCTTGTTCATGTATGTGAGTACCTGTCTGTGTGGGTAGGCCCAAGTAATGTTGCTGGTTGTTTTGTTTGCTTTCCACCTTGTTCATTCAGGCAGAATCTCTCAGCTGAAGGCAGGATTTGCCTGCTCCGCTAGTTTTGTCTAGCCAGCTTGTCCTGGGGATCTCCTGTCTGAGCTTTCAGAATGTTGGAGTTTCAGGTGGGCAGTGATGCTCACTTGCATAGTTTCATGGGTTCTGGGATTCACATTCTGCCCCTTGGGCAGTTAAATGCTTTAACTATTGAGCCACCTCCCCAGCCCTGCGCTATCATTTTTGATAAGTGGTTTGAAAATAGCATTATTGACATCTATTGGTTATTCTTTATGCTTTGGGACATTTACTTTCCTTTACTTTTATCTTTTAAAAATAATATTATTTGTACATATTTCAATATTTTTTTAGTTTCAAAATTTCTATTTGAGGAAGGAAGTAGATTCCTAGAAGGATGAACTTAGTACCACATGCTAGAAATGGAGAAAAGTATTTTTATCCTTTTTTTCTGCATTGGTTAAAAATAATAAGAAGTGTGTTTGTGCCAGGCATGGTGGCGCACGCTTTTAATCCCAGCACTTGGGAGGCAGAGGCAGGCAGATTACTGACTTCGAGGCCAGCCTGGTCTACAAAGTGAGTTCCAGGACAGCCAGGGCTACACAGAGAAACCCTGTCTCAAAAAAAAAAAAAAAAAAAAGAAGAAGAAGAAGAAGAAAAAGAAGAAGAAGTAGTAGTGTGTTTGTAAGTTAGACTAGATATATGTACATAGAATTTAAAAGTCTTTGACAGGAAAAGGTAATATTTTTCTGTTTTGCCAAGTTTTTGTTTCAGCTGTGAATTCTGTTTACTTGCTGCTGAGAGATAAAAAAAAAAGGCAGTTGCATCTGAGAGTATCCAAGCCTTGCTATACACTCACAGATCTGAAAACCTGAGGAACGGGGAGAGAGAGAGAGAGAGAGAGAGAGAGAGAGAGAGAAAGAGAAAGAGAGAGAGAGAGAGAGAGAGAGAGAAAACGCACACAAATGCCTGACTCTTGTCAGTGATTGACTAGTTAGGTTCGTAAGTGGGACAGCCTGTTTGTGAAGAATGTCATTATTTCACAGGGAGGCAGGCAAACATGGTTCCACAGGAGGTTTGCAAGCTGAAAGCCAATTCTAATTTAAAAAGTTAGTTGTAGCTTCTCCCAGCACTGAAGATATAGTATTTGGAACCTAAATGTTACTAAGAATAATTGTTAAGTGGCTAATGAATAAAGATAGAAAGTGATATGGAGTCACATGGAATTTGAAGACAAGAAAAAAGTAGTTTGCCCAGCCTACTGCTGCACCCAGGACACAGTTTCTGATTGCTATTACGAACCTTTATTGCAAAACCTGGTAATTTGGTTAATCCTGCTGGGTTGTTTACTATATTAGTCTGTATTTGTTCATGTATGTGTGTACATGCTCAAGTGTACATAAGGATTCATGTCAAGGATCTTTCTCAACTATTTCCCCACCTTATTTTTAAATTATTTTAAAATTTTTTCCTTTCTGTGTATGTGTTTTGCCTACATGTTATGTCTGTGCCACGTACATGTAGTACTCGTGATGTCCAGAAGAAAGTTCCAGAACTCCTGGAACTGGAGTTATAGATGGTTGTGAGCTGCCATGTGGGTGCTGGGAACTGAGCCTGGGTCTTCTTTAAGAGCCATCTCTCCGGTCCCTAACTTAGTATTTTGTATTTTGAGACAGGATCTCTCATTGCCTAGAGCATACTGATCTGGTTAGACCAGCTGACCAGCAAGACAGGATCCTCCCGTCGCTCCCTGCCCATCACAGGAAGTATTTCCTCACAGTGTTATGTCAGTCTTTCTTACATGGGTGCTAGAGCTAAAACTTGTCACTCCAGGCACCTATGTCCTCATCCTTAGTACTTTTTTTTTCTAATGAGTATATTATCTACCTAGTAACCATATGATAAAACTAAATATCAGAAAATGTTCTAGGGTCTGGGGAAATAGGTTAGTTGGGAAAGGACTGGCAGAGTTCACTCCTCAGCATGAATTTGTAACCCCTAGCACTTGTAACCCCAGTGCTAGGAAGTGGGACACGTATAGATTCCTGGGACTCTCTGGCTAGTCAACCTAGCCTACTAGGTAAGTTCTAGCCAGTGAGAGCCTGTCTCAAACCAAAGTGTCAAACCATAGTACCTGAGAAATGGCACAAGGTAATATTCTGGTGTAAACACAGGTATGCACGCGCATGAATCCCCTCCCCCAAACATACACATATGCAAGAAACAACAAACAGCAAAGTGTTCTAGAATTCTTAGATGAGTTCTATATTTATGAAACTTTATTGACATCTGCTCTTTTATTTATGGAACTAAATTAGCATTTGTTTGTCAGTGCTTTAAAATACTTCACCTTCAGTTCAAAGGATAATATACCATGCAGTTTTTATTTCCTATGTTTTGTAAGTCATGGGCTGTTTATTTAAGGATAGCTGTACAAGACAGACGAGGAATTGTTCAAAGTTACATAATTCAAGAAAAGCTGGATTTAATGAAAGATGTGGAACAACCTAATAGACTTTTCTTCAGAAAGTCATTATTCCAAAAGCTTATTAGTATTGGAAATACTAATTATTATTTTAAGGATTAATTTCCTGTATCAAGACAACCTGAGTTTATGTGGGATCTTAATGATCAATGATATAAAACTAGTGGAAACTTACAAAAGAAAAAAGATAAAAGATCACTAGACTGTAAGATACTCTTACCACCCTCCAAGCCCCTCCTGTAACGTATACTATTGACAAAATGTTATAGATCCTTGAATGTCTGAAATACACACAAAATAGTAATGAAACATTAGCACAAATAATAGAAAAATAGCCAATACATATTTTTTCTTTTTTTTTTTTCTGAAGCAGGGTCTCATATGTAGTCCTGCCTGGCCTAGAAATTGTTTTGTAGACCAGGCTAGGCTTGAGACCACAGAGATCCACTTGTGTCTGCTTCCCCAGTGCTAGGTTTAAAGTTGTGCTCCACCATACCTTGGCCAGATGCACATTTTTAAACAAATTAAGAAAAACTATTTTTAAAGTTTATTCACTATTAGTGTGTATATATGTATATATTCTCTCTCTGGGTATGTGTGTATGTGTGTTTACATATGGGCATAGGTGCCATGAAGGTCACAGGAAACCTTTGTGGAGTTAGCTCTCTCGTTCCACCTTTATATGAGTACCAGAGATGGTGAACTCAGATCATCAGACTTGCTTTACCATCTGAGTCATCCTACCCATCCCAGAAATCAGTTTGACTAAATGTGTAGCATGAACTTAAAAACTGGACATACTCTTTGATCCAGTAGTTATCTTTCAAGCAGCCTATCCTAGGAGTCCTTATCTTTGGCTAGATAATTACAAACAAAAGGGCTAATTTCAGCTAGAGCAGTGGCACAGGACTAGTGGTGAAGCAGAGACTGCAAGCTTAAGATCTTCCTGGGCTACAGTGGGAGTTCTCTTCAGTCTGTGCAACTTAGTAAAATCCATCCTTAAAATAAACATGTAAAAAAGACAGTCAGGAGTATAACTCAGTGATAGAATCTTTTTCTGGCTTCTGTGAGTCTCTAGGTTCAAGTGCTTGTTCTACTGCCAAATACACACACACACACACACACACACACAGAGGGAGGGATGGAGGGAGGGAGGGAGGGAGAGAGAGAGAGAGAGAGCGCGAGAGAGCGAGAGAGCGCGAGTTCATCTAAGTATTATAAAGACAATGAAAGCAGCCTATTATTGAGATAATATGGCAACTAAATCATGATGTATTCAGTCAATTGACTACTATATGAAATTGAAATGCTTTCATACAGTAAACAGGTTGAACCTAATTTTTGGAACAATCCAAAATCTAGAAATTTTTTGAACACCATCATCCCTCATGTGGAAAATTCCATTCTGACTTTATGTGATAAGATGTCAAAATACAGGTGCATTAAAAATACTTTATATTCTGTGGGGTGGTGGTGGCTCATGACTTTAATCTTAGCACTTGGAAACTGAAGCAGGTGGATATCTGAATTCAAGGCCATCCTGGTCTACAGAGTCTCAGGAGAGCGAGAGCTACACAGAGAAACCCTGTCTGTAAAAAACAAAACAAAAAATCCGAAAACTCCTTTATATGGCTCCACAGATAGAGGCACGTACCACCCGCCAAGTCTGATGCCATGAGTTCTGTCCCAGGGACCCACATGGTGGAAGGAGAGAACCAACTCTTGCAGGTTGTCCTGTGACTTAAACACAAGCACACACACTAAACATAATATGTAGTTCATAGGATGGCATTCAGGCTATGTGCATAGGGTGCAGGTAAAAATAAATTAGTTTATTTTTATGTATGCAGGTGTTTTGTTTTGCATTCATGTATGTATGTGTACCATGGGCATGCCTCATGCCTGCAAAGGACAAAAGATTATGCTGGATTCTCTGGAAGGAGTTACAGATGATTATGAACTGCCATGTGGGTGTTGGCAATTGAAGCTAGTCCACTGCAAGAGCAGTCCCATATAAATTGGTTTTATATTTAGGCTTAGATTTCATCTCTAACATACACACACACAAATGTGCATATATATATGTATATGCATATATATGTATATATATGCACACACATATATATGTATATATATGTGTATATATGTATATACACACTAATATACTATGTATATTCCTGAAATTCAAAATAATTAAAATGTTAAAACATATGCAGTCCCCAAACATGTCAGATAAGATACTTATCTTTTATTTAAAATGTTCAGTATATAGCGAGTGATAAGTGGAAACAAGATACTAAAATATATACACACATGCAAAAAGGTACCAAGAAGCTGTGTAGTAGGGATTGCAAGATAGTGGACTTATTACTATGTTAATCTTCCTCACTCATTTCCTTAATTTTTTTTTAGATTTATTTATTATGTATACAGTGTTCTGCTTGCATGTATGACTGTACAGATCTCATTACGGATGGTTGTGAGCCACCATGTAGTTGGTTGGGACTTGAACTCAGGACCTCTGGAAGAGCAGCCAGTGCTCTTAACCCCTGAGTCATCTCTCTAGCCCTTCATTTTTTTTTTCTTATCCCTACATTTTTACAGTGAGCTTATTTAACATTGATAAAAGTTATTTAAAGGGCCAGAGAAATGGGTCAGTGCTTATGAAAACTGCTCTCTGCTGCTCTTCCAGAGAACCTGAGGTCAGCTCCCAGGACCCATATCAGTTAGCTCAGGTGGCTCACAATGGCCTGTAACTCTGCCACCATCTTCTGACATCCGTGGACACCTGCACACACAAGGCACACACAGAAAAAGAAGGAATTATTTAAATTAGGAGGCACCTTTGTCTTTTCTGAAGAGAAATGGAAGATGAGTAGATGGGGAGACAGCTACAGTAGAAATGTAATATAAATAAATAAGTTAACTACGTTTTAAAAATTAAGAAGCACTTGAACTTATGTCGACTTGGTATTCCTTTTATCTGGCCTGAAATGGTTCACCTCATTTTTAGTAATAGTAATAACTGCTGTGTACTAAGAGTTTTTTATATGTGCTAAATTTTCCATATGGGTTGTCATGCAATCCTCACAGTAACCAAGCCATTTCTCCATCCCTTGGTATATTTCTTTAAGTAAAGTCTCTAAGAAATAACCCCCACTGTCCTCATACTGCAAAAGACCTTTGTTGCTAGTAAGTGTATTTTCTTCATGTCTTTACATTCTGTGAGTTCTGTGAGTCCTTATGTGATTTCTCTGGTGGTTTTGAAGGTGGAACCTCACGTCCTGTGGTACAAGTGTCGCAAGCTCTGAATGTAGTGAGGAGCTGTTCTCATCAGTTTCTGTTGGAGATCAAGATGACTGCTATTCCCTGTTAGATGATCAAGACTTCACTTCTTTTGACTTGTTCCCCGAGGGAAGTGTCTGCAGTGATGTCTCCTCATCTATCAGCACGTACTGGGATTGGTCAGATAGTGAATTTGAGTGGCAGGTAAGGTTCCCCCCACACACACCTGACCACCTCCCCCCCACCATTGACATCACTAAGTGGCAGGTAAGTTTTCCTTGCTTCTTATTAACATCATTATATAAGTAAAGGTATAAAGTCATGTTCAAATTTTTCACTTCTACCTCTGAGTATTTAATTTTTTTTCTTTACATAGACCACTCACCTCTTATTGGGCATTGGTTCTTCAGTTAGGCTATGAAAAGAATCAGTCTGAATTGAATTCTTCATGGTTGGGAACTAAGCAGGAAGTCATGATAAGAAGTGCAGAGTGCCTTCTATCCTGGTTCCTTTTCAGTGGCGCTTGTTTTATCACTATTTGAGTTCGTTGTTCTATAAGTTGTTAGCTCAAGGCAGCGGGAACATAGATAAGTAAGCCATTAGCACCAGGCCAAGCCCAGCGATGCTCCCTTTGCTTACGTTGACTTTCTTTGTGTAGTACTGCTCATAACCGATCTGGAATGTGTCAGCAATGATGTTGAGGATGAAATCCTGCATCACTATTCAGCTTGGCAGCTCTCCCAGCTTAGTATCCACGGCCGCCTTCTCTTTTGGTGGTATGACTGATGCCATCTTGGAGTCATGAGGAACTAAAGTTTTCTTTTTATATTTTTTGAAAGCATATTGTACAGTTAGGAAATAAGTAGATGGACTATGCATTCTGTATTTTTGCCAATATGCCTTTCAGGCTTCTGATGCTACAGTTATCCTTTTGTAGATTTTCATGTAATAAGTAACCACTATTTTCTATGTAAGTTTTTACTCCATACTTCATAATTGATAGCACTCATTCATGTGCTTAGAAGATACATATCAGAATTAGGTTAGATATTAAATATGATGAACGATTTCTACCATAGTTATGTAATTTTTGGTTCTTACCAGGAGTATACTGTAGTGTGTCATTTGATATTTTTGTATGTAGATGTTTTTCTCCCCACAGTAATTTTTTTTTCTTCTTGCAGCATATATAATATGTAAAGTATCTTCAGGGCAAGTTGTTTGTAAAGGCTGCATCATAATGAGTATAGTATATCAGAGAATGCCGCTTCATTGTGCTATCGTCCACTTTGTGACTGTAGAAGAAGATAACACTAAAAGAAGCTTCGCTTGCATACACCATATGTTTTATTCAACACATAAACTTGAATCCTTGCTATTTTGAAAGTCATCTACATATGTGAACTTGTATTTTCAAAAGGGGCTCACAATAGCATTTATTTGATTGAAATCTTTTTATGAAACTGTCAAATAACAGAGGATGATATAAATTTGAAGTCTCAGTCCCACTCCAGTTACCCCTATGAAATGCTTTTACAGATCTAGGTGTATGTTCATATACAAATAGGACCATATTTCATTCAATAGTTGCCTGTATAATTTTTTTCAGATAATGTAATATCTCATTCTTCAGAGCTGCATCCATCATAACATTTTTCAGTTGGCTTCAGTTTTGTGTATATATGTGCTATCAATAGAGTGGTAGGAGAGGATACGCCTAATCCTGCAGAGACTTGATGTGCCAGGATAGGGGGATACCCAGGGGAGGGCCTCACTCTCTCAGAGGAGGAGAAGCGGGGGATGTGGGGGAAGGACTCCATGAGGTGGGGAATGGGGGAATAATGTTTGGGATGTAAACTAATTAATTAAAAACAAATGAAAAAAAGAATGCTATACTGAATTAAGAGGTTTTACAGAAGAAAACTATAGTTCACCATCTCCATTTTTATTTTTGTGTTATTTCAGCTTTTGTGCTCCATATAGATGTCAATATGCTTTGCGTAAACGTTTATTTTTCAACTTTAAAAAGTATTAAATTCACCATTAAAATAATGTAAAAACATATAATTTCATGTTCATTAATATAGCCACAATTTTGTATGGGCATCACCACTAATTCCAGGGTATTTCTGTAACCCCCCAAAAGAAACTGTACCTGTTAAACACAGAGTGTCCCACTTCTTCTCTGTCTTTATCACCTGGAAAATACCAATCTGTTCTATACATTTATCTTTAAAATATTTTTTATTTAGTGTTTGTGTGTGTACAGGTGCACGGAGGTCACAGTGCAACTTGTTAAAAGTGTGTTCTCTTCTTTAAGGATGTGTATCCCCGGGGAGCAAACCTAAGTTATTGGGCCTGACTGAACTATTTTGTCAACTTTCAGTTTGCCTTTCTTTGTGTATAAATGGGCTTACATAATTATATATGGCTCTTGTGTCTGGCCTCTTAGTTGTTGCACTTTTTCAAGGTTCATTCATATTCCTTCCTGAAGCTGATTTCAGCTTCTCCTTCGTCTATACTTGATGTTTATGCTTTTTACTTCACCCATCATAGCGAGGTGGTGTGATGGTTTGGTTTTGCTTTACATTTCTCTGATGACTAATGTTGAACATCTTGTCATTACTTCTGTCATTCTTATATACTTTCTTTAGAGAAAAACCTATCTAAATCCTTTGCCCATTTTTACTGATGTCTGAGTAATTGTAGATCCTTGTTCTATATTTTTCTCACTAAATAAACAGTTTATTAAATTTCCCTTTCATCGACTGTCTTTTCACGTACTTGTGTCTTAATTTGATAATACCCTTTGATAGAATTATTGATTTAGACAGGATCTTTCTACATAGCACAGGCTGACCTTCACCTCAGGACCTTCCTGACTCAGTTCTAGTCTTTCAGGCTTCTACTACTATGTGCGGTAAATGATTTTCGATGTAGACAAGTCCTATGCATGTTTTTCTTTATTGTGTTTATGATAGCGTATTTTTAAAAGTGGCTTTATTTGTTTACCTGTTTCTTCTTAGAGTTTTAGAAATTTAGTTCTTATAAGCAGGTCTTTGATGAATTTTGATTTTTTTCTTTTTTCTTTATTTCTTTTTTGCATATGGTCCCCCTGCTTCAAAAAGTGAAACTGGGAAAAGCCTATCTTTTTTCCTAATTGGAGAAGAAAGATTTCAGTCTTTTCCATAGAGCGTAATGTTAGTAGTTTCTCAATAAATGCCGTGTATTATACAAATTCCTTCCTCTGAATATTGACTTTCAGGATTTTTAAAAAAATTTTATGTGCATTAGTGTTTTGCCTGCAATGTATGTCTGTGTGAGGGTGTCTGATCCCTGGAATTGGAGTTAGAGACAGTTGTGAGCTGCCATGTGGGTGCTGGGAATTGAACCTGAGTCCTTTGGAAGAACAGCCAGTGTTCTAACTGCTGAGCCATCTTTTCAGTCCCAATTTCCAGGTTTTTAAAATTTAGCATCATTTGTCTATTGTGTTTCTCATGGCATGGTGTTTGTTTATTGTTTATTTTGGACTCACAATTCTATTCGCTTAATGTCAATCACTGTTCTTATGCTTGCAGAACACTTTTAATTGTGGTTTCATAGTGTGTTTTGAAATTGGGAAGTGTGTGTTCTTCCATGTTATTGTTCTTTGTTCTGTTTTGTTTTGGTTTTTTGATTTTCAGACAGGATCTCTCTATGTAGTCCTGGCTGGCCTAGAACTCACTATGTAGATCAGGCTGGCTTTGAACTAGATCCACCTACCTCTGCCTCCCAATTGCTGGGATTTGAGGCTTATATCTTAACACCCAACCAGTGTTGTTGCTCTTTATTAAGATTGGTTGGATTTTGGAGTCCCTTGTAATTCCATACACATTTTCAAGTCACCTTTTCCATTTCTACAAGATGGGGCAGTTGAAATTTTAATAGACATTACACTGAGCCTGTAGGTCACTGTCTTAATTTAAATATTCCAGTTCAAGAAAGTGGGACTGTTTTAATTCATTTTTTTCAATGATGTTTTGCAGTTTTCAGTATCTACATCTTAAATTTTTGGTTCAATTTGTTATAAGTCCTTTATTTTGCTTTGAACTTGGTATTCTTAATTTCGTTTTCCGCTTTCTCACTGCTATGTATAAAGCAATATACAATGCAGTCTTTTTAATACAGTTTGTATCTTGAAGCTGAACTTCGTTAGCTTTGCGTTTCCCCTCCTGTGTGGAGTCATCTGTGTTTTCCATTATTTAAGATCACGTGATCAGTGATCTTTCCAGCCTGTTTATTTCTTGCTTGTTCATTCTACCCAGATCATTAAAGTGTTTTAATCATGAAAGTTTTGAAGTGGCCTAGTAATGATGATGCATGCCTATAAGCCCATCACTCAGGACACTGAGGCAGCTGGAAGCCAGCCTGGGCTAGACAGGGGGTCATAGGTATCCTCCTACCTGAAAAAAAGTAAAAAAGGTGACAACACTGGGGAAAGCTTATCTTTTTTAATCCCTGTTCTTAGGAAGAGTACTTTCAGTCTTTTTCCACTTAATATAATGATAAAAGTAGATGGTTTTATTTTCAGTAAAAGCTGTATATCAAACAGCAGTTTTCATTCTATTGCTAGTTTAGTCAATCTTTTTTTTATCACGAAAGTAGTTCTGTCAAATGTTTTTCCTATGTTTGTTGAAATGTTAGATGATTTCTTCATTTTCTTAATAGAATGATTAAAGTTGATCCATTAATAGACTTGATAATACAGTGATTGCTCTCCATGGTTAATCACCTTTATATTTCTGAAACAACCCCTAATGTTTATGTAGTATTTAGTCCCTTTAAATTGATTGTGAGTATAGTTTTATAGTATTTTGTTAAGGAATTGTACATTTATATTTATAATTGTAAAGGACACTGGTCTCTAATTTTCTTGTATCTATGTTTTAGTTAGGGTTTTCTGGAAGAACAGAACTGATAGAATAAATACATATTAAATGGAGACTTATTAGATTGGCTTACATGATGTAGTCTAGGTAGCCCAATAAGTCACCTCACAATGGGGAGGCTGTAACCTCATGAAGCTGATGTCTCAGTAGTTTCAATCTAGTTCTGCAGGTCTGGAGATTTTGTGGAGAGCCACTAGTCTCCAGCCCATGTTGGAAGCCCAAAACTGGCTTCTAATATCAGCAACGGAACAGAGCAAATAAAGTTGCCAGTAAAAGTGAAGTCCAGAGGGTAAAGAGAAAGCTTTTACATTTTTCTTTTATCTGGGCTGTCATATAGATTTAGAGTGGGTCTTCCAACTTTAAATGGTCCAATAGCTGGGCGTGGTGGCACACACCTTTAATCCCAGCACTCGGGAGGCAGAGGCAGGCGGATTTCTGAGTTCGAGGCCAGCCTGGTCTACAGAGTGAGTTCCAGGACAGCCAGGGCTATACAGAGAAACCCTGTCTCGAAAAACAAAAACAAAAAACAAACAAACAAAGGATCCAATAAAGAAATTCTCTCACAAGAGCGCCTAGGAGCTTGCCTTTAACTTGATTCCTTACAATTTAACACAAAAGATTCACAGCCTGTTAGGCTTAGTTATTAGAATTATACGGGTCTCTTAGGAAGACTTAGCCATAGTGGCACATGTATTTAATCCCAGCACTTAGGATACGAAGGTAGGTAAGTGGATCTCTGTGAGTTCAAGGTTAGCCTGCTCTCCACAGTGAGTTTCATACCAGCCAGCAATACATAGTAAGACCTTGTCCCCCGCAACAGATCAAAGAAAGAAAGAAAGAAGCAAGCAGGCAATTGTGAACAAGGTAAGCACTTCACAAGCTGTAGCCCATCTAATACCAGGGATATAT
Organism: Mus caroli; assembly: GCF_978045245.1. Classification (NCBI taxonomy): domain Eukaryota; kingdom Metazoa; phylum Chordata; class Mammalia; order Rodentia; family Muridae; genus Mus; species Mus caroli. Next base: position 33,167,100 of record NW_028227260.1, on the reverse strand, counting down.
GTAATCGTAAAGGGGCTATGTAGGTGATGAAAGGTTTTATATGTCAAATGAGACAATACTATGAAATGTTCTCTAGAGAGAAGTATTTTCTGACTTATTACTTATATATTTAATGATTAAAACACTGAAAATGCTAAGATGCTACTCCATCCAAAGAATCAGAGCTTGCCTTTTAGAGTAGCTACTGTTTTTTTTTTTTTTTTTCCCAGAAATCCACTTGCAAGAGCAAGTTGCTGAGCCATCTCTACAGACAGATTTCCTACTTGTGTTGGAGTATCGATATTCTGTTTCAGTGGATATTTAACATTTAAATATGTTAGGAAGTTTGAAATGCTTCCTTCTGTTTGTGAGATATTATTAATTAATATTAAGTATTATCAAGTATTAAGTAATGTTAAATAAATCATGCAAGATGATGATTGCAGCTTATTGTTATGATTAACAGAGCAAAATCATTGTAGTTAGAGGTTAAACATCATCAACTGACAGGGTTAAAATCTGCGTCTATTTAAACGTTTGAGCAAATGTTTTAGTGCTACTATAGTTAACATAAGTGATTCACCTATTCTTTGGAAAGCTCTATTTGACTAGTCATAGTTTCAGAAACCATCTCTGTTGTTGAGCAGGAAGGCTTAGAGAATGCAAACGGTGAGGAATTCTGTCTCACTTTAAATCTAGAAGTGCAATCTGAAGTTACACATCAGCTGTTACAGAAATGAGGTTACTCACAGAATTCTGCTGTATGTTGCAGAAAATATGACAGAGGTTTGATTTAATTCCCTCCATGTGTCACAGCTACTGATGATGGTAGAAAGATATTGAATATAGTCTACAGAAATATAGGATAGGACTCTTTAAGCATTTTTTATTCTGAAATACTCTATTGATTATAAAGTGAGAAATTGCTGGCCTAATATATAGGAGCAAATACAATTAATTGGACTGTACAACTGCTACTGTATTGTTTGTTGTATTGTATTGTTCAATTGACTACATTTTCACCTGAATGACCTTGTTATTCCATGGTAACCCATTATCTGATGCTGAGTCCTTGATCTGTGATGTTACTTCAAATTATAGTGGTTTGATGGACAAAGTATGTTAGCCTTGGTGGCAATCTTATAGCATAGAAAATAATGACTGTTGTCTATTCAAAGAATATTTGCACACCCCATTTCCATGCTGTCCATATGCAGATTGCAGTCTTATTTAATACTACATTAAAGACCCGATTGCCTGGCATATTTGAAAACACTGTACTTGTGTTTTGAACTTGGTCACTACTTATATGAATTTCTTTGGATAACGTTATTTGTGGGAATAAGTGTGTTAAGCTAGGAAAATTGGTTAATACTCTTGGCTTATGTGATCGTGAAATATTTTCCAATGGTCTTAATATTTGACTCCTTGGTAACCATTTAGTTATCAAATAGATTTTTTTTCTTTCTTTCTTTCTTTCTTTTTTTTTTTATTTTTTAATTTTTGTTTTCCGAGACAGGGTTTCTCTGTGTAGCCCTGGCTGTCCTGGAGCTCACGCTGTAGACCAGGCTGGCCTCGAACTCAGAAATCCTCCTGCCTCTGCCTCCCCAGTGCTGGGATTAAAGGTGTCGTCCACCACTGCCCAGCAGATTTTTTTTTTCTTAAGGAAGGTTTATTTTTATATTTTTGGGTTATGGTCCATTGTGCTAAGTCCTAGAAGCAGAATCTCCAGGAATCTCAGGAGTCACTCAGTAGAGAGCAATGACTGTTTCTAAGCAAATTATAAATTATTTTCTTTCTTCAAAACCTTCTCATCCATCCATTTTTCCTGTTTATGTGTATCCGAGTGTTTGTGAGATTACAACAAAAGCTTCATGTCTAGTTCCAATCTTGGTTCGTTCTTCGTTTCATCTAGTTCTGTCACTTAGAAAATGTGTTGTCTATTCCTACATGCCACAGGAGTGCTTCTAGTTCTTCTATTGTTCACATCCTCAACACTGATTTTCTTTCCTTCCTTCTTTCTTATTTATGGTGTCTGTCTGTCTATCGATTGACAGAATCTGTGTACATAGTACTGACTGTCCTATGAAGACCATGTCTTCTTGCAACTGTGCCTCTACGCCTCTGCCTCCCAAGTGCCAGGATTAAAGGTGTGCTGTATCACTCCCGATGTATTATTATTATTATTATTATTTGTGTTGTTTATTAACCTCATCCTGTGTTCTTGCAATCTGTGCTTTTACTAAATTATTTTTCTTTTCCAAATGTCTTTTCCTTTCTTTCTGACATCATTAAGCACTGCCTTGTAAAAAAAAAAATAAGCCAATCAATTTAGCATCATAGGACACATTCTATAAGAGCTTTTATTACCATTGTAGTGATCAGAAACCATGGCAAAGAATAGAAAAAGGCAGTGCATTTACCAAGCGTCACTTGTGTTTTCTAAGCTTCTGAGTCTCCTTTGAAGTGGTGGCATCAACCTTTTTTTTTTTTCTGAAGAGTCTAACTCAAAGTAAATTAACGTACATGAGGTCACCATGTATGATACCACATCTCTGTACCTGCAGTACTTGGGAGGCTAAGGCAGGAGGAACAAGGCAGGCTGGGCTACATATCGAGAGCTCCACATAGCCTGACACACAGTGTGAGATTTTTGTCTCCAAAATAAATAAATAAATGAAAGAATGATAGGGTGTTTTTAACTTGCCCGTGAAAAAAATCACCAAAACTACTATTCATTACTTTTTTATACTACCTCATCTTTCACAATGAACAAAACCAAAGATGTGAAATTAAGTGCATATCATATAACTTTACCCCCCCAAACAGATAGTCTGCAGAAATTAAAAGAAAATTTTCTTACATTTTGAAAATATAGGTATTTTTTATATTTTTTTTAGATTTATTTAGTTTATGTTTATGAATGTTTTGCATGGAAGTCTGTTTACCATGCTGTTTCTTACTTGCTTGGTGCCCACACAAGTCAGAGCATCAGGTCCCCTGGAAATGAAGTTCCAGATGGTTGTGAATCATCATGTAGGTGCTAAGAATCGAACCCAGATCCTCTCTCAAGAGCTACAAGGGTTTTCAATTACCAAGCGATTTCTCCAGCTCAAGTATGGGTATTTTCAGTGTAGTGTGTGTGTGTGTGTGTGTGTGTGTGTGTGTGTTTTCATGCTACTTTGAGTGGGGTGGGGGCATGAGGTAGAATTCAGAGGACAGTCTACATCTTTTGAGAAAGGGTCCCTTATTGACCTGAAATTCCTCACTTAAACAACAGTCTGGCTCGCCAGTGAGCCCCAAGAATCAGCCTCTTTCTGGTTGTTTTGTTTTGTTTTTCCTGATTTATTTTTTGATTAGATGTTTTCTTCATTTACATTTCGAATGCTGTCCCCTTTCCTAGTTTCCTCTCCGAAAATCCCCTATACCCTCCCCGCCCCTGCTCCCCAACCCACCCACTCTCTCTGTTCTTAACATCTGGCACATGCTACGTTGTGCAGTTATACATGGATGGTACTGTGTTACCTTCCAAAGTATAACATTTTCATGTAACGATCGTGATTTCCATTCTGTTGAATCGCCATACCTATTACATTGCTAGGTATATATTAGAATTCAAATGCATACGAAAGCAATGGTGTTTAGTACTAAAACTCTGCTTGTTTTGGAAATTTGCAAAGCTTTGAAATCATCAAGTAAAATATAGTTGCAAATTCTAGAGAACCAAAAAAGAAAGTTGGTGTAGCTTGTCATCATGAAAATTGCTTAGAAGAGATTTTACCCCTTTCTTGATGTGTATCTTAAAAATACTACATTTACATAAACAATTTTTAGAAGATATTTATGTGCCTATCACCTTGATGTGACTGTCTTAGTTTCATGAGTGTATGTATGTACATATTCAAATATATCAAATTATACATTAATTGTGTAGTTTTGTTTATTAAGTATACATTAATAAAGCTGTGTAAACCACTCTTTTTTTTAGAGGCAATATATTCTTGATATCTCTCACTTTCTGATTTGATCTTATTTTTCTGTGTTTTAGATGAAGTATTTTTCCTTCTTTGTCTATACATTGTCTTCTATTTTCTCATTTCCTTTTCTAGTATTTCTGTTTTGAGTGTTTGCTTTAAATATAAAGCAAATAAATATAAACAGCACATTTTAAATGACTTCAGTTGTTCTTATATTGTTACTGTGCACTGGAGAGGAATTCATGGAATTCTATGTCTTAAATAACGCTCATAAGTGGCAGATCATTCGGGTCTCCTGTAATAGAGATCACTAACTCCTGCTTATTCATCTTCTATGGCCTGATAATACTGCAGCTCTAGATTAAAGACCTTAGTGGTCATTGAAACTTAGATAAGTATTTTAGAGATTCTTAGTTATGATTGATGTTTTTTAGAAAGTACATTTTCATGGGAAAGCTTCAAAGAGAATATGCTGACGTTGGTGTTTTTGTCTAAAATTGGTGTTTTGTATGGGCCAGAATTCGCCTTACCTGAAAGGGCGTCTGATTAGATTTTATTTGCCCTTAGTCTTGTATTGAAGTAAATTTTATTTTATTTTTGACACATGATCTTCTATAACTGAGGGTGACCTGAGGCTGGCTGTTTAACTCTGTCTAGTAGTGTGCCGTAGACTGCTGGTCATCCTCACTCTACTTTCTGAGTATTACAGGCATGTGCACCAACCATGCCTGGTTGAAGTAACATTTAATTGATGTATGAAATGTGTTACCATATTTAAAATGCAGTTTTCCATGTTTAATTTTCTTAACCCTTGCCTTTCTTTCTTTTATAAGTTACCAGGCAGTGACATTGCCAGTGGAAGCGATGTGCTTTCTGACGTCATACCCAGTATTCCAAGTTCACCTTGCCTGGTTTCTAAAAAGAAAAACAAGCACCGGAATCTAGATGAGCTTGCTTGGAGTGCGATGACAAATGATGAGCAGGTAAACGTGTTGACAGTCTTGGATATTGACGTCCTTAATTCAAAGTGTATGCGGAAAAGAACTTTTCCGAGAGAGGATGTGAAGCCCCCTTTATTCTCTTTGTAGCCACTGAATTATGTGAATTGGTTAATACGTCTACAATTGAGTTTCAACTTTCTTGTTCAGACAGTCATTGGTTCTTCATTGGAGCCCTGGGCAAAACAATTCTTCTAATGTCTATAATGTGTCACAATTCACATAGCAAAGGTCAGGTTTTAACACTGGCATTGTTTGTTGTACTTCTTCTTCACATAGGTGGAATATATTGAGTATCTGAGCCGTAAAGTCAGTACTGAGATGGGCCTCCGGGAGCAACTTGACATTATTAAAATCATTGATCCTTCTGCTCAGATCTCCCCTACGGACAGTGAGTTCATTATTGAACTTAACTGTCTCACAGATGAAAAACTAAAGCAGGTATGTAAAGTAAATATAGATTGTTTATCTACTGACGATGCCACCATCTTATAAAGTGTAGGCTTATGTAATCATATGTATATTCATAGGCTATCAAGGCCAGAATCACTGCTGTGAAATGTAACATTAGAAAGAAAATGATGCTGAGGTAAGAATTGTAGTTCAGTGGTACACTATAGCGTGCACAGAACCCTGAATTCAACCCCTGGTTCTGCCAAGAAAAAAATGACAATAGTTGGAGAGGATATGGTTCTAAGATGTTTTATGTGTCTCAAATAGTAATACCTTTCTGGCCAATGAAGATCTAGACTCTACTTTAAGTTATCTAGACCTTGAAACTTATTTCACCATTTAAAGGTCCAGCCAGATTAGTGCTCAGTTTAAAACAGATGAATTGTCAGACTCAAGGTGCTAATTACGACCTGGAGTGGGGACAAACACCTGTAATCCTAGCACTTGGGATGCAGAGCTGGAATGGTGAGTTCCTCGACTAGTTAGGGACTTCAAGGCCAGCCTAGAGTGTGTGAGATCCTACAGGAAACCCTCCAGTGCTACTCAACAACAGCCCTGGTGGAATAACTGAGGCTGGGCAGGGGCTTTGAGATGTGCATTTCCAATCACTTCCAAATAACATTTTTGCTACACCTTTGCTCTGGCACATGCTCTGAATGTTTTTCAATTCTCTCTTTTTGCTGTCTTGTGTTTAGCACTTGTGAAAATTCTCTCATTTCTCACAACGGTAATATTTTTTTCCACCTTTCAGATAGTTTTCTCTAGTATGGTAAGTTGATGAGTTGCATTTAAAGTCGGGTACCATTGTGGCCCTCACTAAAATTAAGGGGGAAATTCACACTTGCTAGAGACAGAATCATTACTTAAATCTTCGGTAGATGCCTGTGAAAATGTATAATCACATCTGTGTTATTTTTGTTGTTTTCACTTCAGTGTTCTTAAAATTCAAATTCTGAAAACCATAGCATTTGCTACATAAATATTTTATATTTTAAAAATATAGATCTATGTGCTTGCTAGAGTTTTAAACACTGCTGGTTTTTTTCTAGACCTTCTTTCTTCCCTTCCTTCGTGCTGTTCCTCTCCTGCTCATCTCTTGGTATCTTAGTCAGGGTTTCTATTCCTGCACAAACATCATGACCAAGAAGTGAGTTGGGGAGGAAAGGGTTTATTCAGCTAACACTTCCATAATGCTGTTCATCACCAAAGGAAGTCAGGATTGAAACTAAGCAGGTCAGGAAGCAAGAGCTGATGCAGAGGCCATGGAGGGATGTTACTTACTGGTTTGCTTGCTTATAGAACCCAAGATTACCAGCCCAGGGATACCCCCCACCCAGATCACCAACTGAGAAAATGCCTTACAACTGAATCTCATGGAGGCATTTTCTCAACTGAAGCACCTTTCTCTGTAATAACTTCAGCTGTGTCAAGTTGACACAAAACCAGCCAGGAAACTTGGGTAATTGTTTTCAAACATTCTCAGTCTATAGCCCAGACTGGACTTGACTCTAATATTAAGCGCAAGCCGGGCAGAATTAATGTACCTGACTTGGTATTTATTTCTATATTTAGGTATTTCTTATGACCTTTTATTCCCCCTCTTTTAGACATGTAAAGCACTTTGGGCATATGCTCCATCATCTCGAGGGTAGACTATCAAGGTTCAATACTCACCAGTGCTTGCCTGTGTGTCCCAAGGTCAGAAACTATATCAAGGAGCATAGCCTTCGTCAGCGGCCTACAAGGGAGGCCTGGAAGAGAAGCAACTTCAGCTGTGCAAGCACCAGCGGAGTGAGCGGTGCCAGCGCCAGTGCCAGTGCCAGTGCCAGCAGCAGCAGTGCCAGCATGGTCAGTTCTGCAAGCAGCAGTGGGTCCAGTGTTGGAAACTCTGCTTCAAACTCCAGTGCCAACATGAGTCGAGCACACAGTGACAGCAACCTGTCTGCAAGTGCAGCAGAGCGGATTCGGGATTCAAAAGTAAAATATCTAATTAATACACAACTTTACCTTTCCATAGTAACATTAGTACTCTTTTGCTTAAGTTTTTTGGCAACTAAGAGTCGTCTGGTCCACTGTGGGTTTTGGTTTTGATTGGATAGGTAGAATGCTGTCCTGTTGAGCAAAGCATTCTAAGCGAGGGCTTTCAAATACTCTTAACCCACAACCATGTCGCCTTCAACCATCTCTGGTGTTTATGTTCATTTTCATTAAGCAAGATTGGAAATAAGATTGCAACTCACTACTAAGCAAATCTCACTATGTTGCTGATGTTACTGTCAATTAGATCCTAAAACTGTTGTATAGGTCTTTGGGTGTATGTGTGTGTGTGTGTGTGTGTGTGTGCTTAGTGTTTTCTTGGTGTTTCAACCTTAACTGCTCCTCGACTAATCAAAAACTATAATAAGACTTTCCATAATTCTGTTCTCTTCTTCCATAGTTGAAACTTATTTGTTGAGCACTTGTAAAAGAAAGTTGAAGTGTACATGGATTGGTTATGTGGCTTAGCATGGGAGTATGTCGGGTTCCTTGCAGTGGCACACACTAGAGCAATTTAAACATGAAAGGAGAATTTCTTTGGGGACCCATTAGTGATCAGAAGATACACCATGATTCCTTCCCCATTTTGCTTCATTTTGTTTGTTTATTTTTGTTTTGTTTTGTTTTTGTCAAAGTGGAAGAAACAAAGGCATCCCTTATTATTTGCCAAGGAATGTCACTGGATATGTGGCAGCTCTCTTTTGGTTTTGGTTTACTAGTGATGAGGGTTGAATATCCACTGGGTTCCTAACAGGCTTTTAAGATAGCATTTGCCTAATATGAAGGCATGATTTTTTTCACAGCGACTGGAAACTTTTTAGTCCTCTGGGGGTAAAATGTACCTTAAAAGATAAGCATTAGGGATTTAGGCAATGTTTTCTGCATTTTATATTCAGTTTTGTATCTAGTAGTTTATTTTTGCTGTGTTGATACCAGTACACCCTATTTTGACTTAAAAATACAATTTTTCAGAGTATCTTGTTATCCGTAGCTAGCCCAAATGATTAAATTATACTAGCTCTTCCTAGCCAAAAGGGTCACCAGTGAAATGCCACAAAAATAGAATCTTAAAGTTTTGGGTTTTTTTTTTTTTTAACATTTAAGCCAGTGGCTTACTTATTGGTTTTAGAACCACCAGTTTCTGTAGAGAAATTTGAACAACTTAATATTTCAAAAGTAGAGAATTAGATCCACCAACCCTGGGCTGCATACAGCAGTGTCTAAACTTTCCTGACCTTTTATCTCTCTCTTTAACAGAAGCGATCCAAGCAGCGAAAGCTCCAGCAGAAGGCCTTCCGCAAGAGGCAGCTGAAGGAGCAGAGGCAGGCGCGGAAGGAGAGGCTCAGTGGGCTCTTCCTCAATGAAGAGGTGCTCTCCTTGAAAGTGACTGAGGAAGACCATGAAGCAGATGTTGATGTTTTGATGTAATAGGGTGAATCCATCAGTGTTCCTTTGAAGCGTTATTCTCTCTTCATTAGTTTACATTCATCTTGACCAAACTTTTGGTTAGGGTTGTGCTGATGTACCATTAATAATTTAGGCCAGTGGTTTTCAGAGAGTAGCCCCAGCACCCTCAGCTCTCAGCATCCTGAAAAGACCTTAGAATTGTGTTTGGGCCCCATTCCAGAGCCACAGGCAGTGTGGATTTGGAGCAGCACTGTGGTTTAACTAACGCCAGATTATTCTCATGCACATTCTCATTTAAGGACCACTGGTAAATGTCTTAACTACTTTAACTTTATGGTGATTAAGTAGGCTTTTCAAAGACTGCTATATTTACAGTTTGGGAAACTTCAGAGTACTGACATCAAGGAGTTCATTTTGTCGGTCTACATTTAGGGCCCGTAATTCAGTTGTCTTCTTAAGGGTAAGATTTTTTAAGTTTGCTTTTTCAAAGGGGCCATGGTATAATTCTTAGTTCCTAGGGGCAAAGCTGTTTCGAGGTGAGGGTGCACACAAGGTATGCATTGCTGTTTACAATAGTGCCTTCATTAGGTTTAGTTCTCTTTTCACGAATTATGAATGCACAGGTATAAAAAAGGGCCCTAATCTTTTTCCAATTAGATGTGAGTTGCTTTGTTTTTTTCTACTTTATGTCAAGTGAGAATCATTTCCGCTACTACTGAGAAGTAATGCTACGTTAGTGAAATTTTAGACTTAACGTTGTGTTGACTAAGTTTCAAGTGGAGATTCCAGTTAGGCAATGATACCAATCAAACTTTCCTGTTGTAGCCTTAACGTTAAGGCTGTCAAAGAATCTCCAAACTAGAACGTTTATCTGTTCCTCTCTATCAAAAATTTTTAATGTAGTATATCTCAATTTTATATGTTTGACGTGTGGACAGGTTGATGTTTCAAATTAACTGACAGACCACTTGGAGTGCAACAAACTTTAGAGACTGCTGTGGGTATATAAAGCAGTATGCTATAGAAAACACCTTTGTTGGTGCCTAGTAGGACTCTTAAGTCTAAATGTGAAATCATGGAGTTTTTGAAATCATGTTTTCAAAGAATTCGTTACCATGACCTTTTCTTGTATGTGTCTTTGAGCATTGGCTTGGGCTAGAGAAGATACAAACTGAGACTACTGACAATCAATTTGTTTTCTGACTTTCATGATTTTCACTTTTACTCTTGCATCTCAGAAGCAAACTACAATCTTTTGAAAAGGCCACAGAGTTCAGAGGTTAATAGAGTTTCAACATCATTTAACTTTAGTTCTTCAAAGAGATTAACAACTTAAAATTCTTAATTTTTAGTTGCTGTAAGGGCTTAAATTTTACCGAATTAAAAAGTGAAGTTTTAGTCCTGGTATGTTGACAGACACCTTTAATCCTAGTGTTCTGGAGGCTGAGGTGAGGATTTGTAAGTTCAAAGCAAGCCTAGGCTACATAGTGCTACTAAAATTTTCTATACATTTAAAATTTTTTAAATTTTATTTTGTTTCTTTGAAGGTTATAGAATTGAAACTGAGGGTAAAAATTAGTACCTTGCAGCATTGCTGAGGCCTGTGGTCGGGCTGTAACTTTTGAATGCCTACTAAGATCAGAATTTAAAATGCTACGAAGATAAAAGCGTGAATATGTGTGCTTTCAGTTACAGTAGTATTTCTGACTTTCCTCCTACCTCCTTTGGTACTCCATCTTAGTTTAAAGGGACCAAAGAGATTTTGGGGTCAGATCCTAGAATACTTAATAAAGAATGTACGCAGTTTTCCCTTTAAGTACAGAAATAGAAAAAGAAGAGAAGCAAATACATCTAAACTGTCTGCCTTCCCTTAGTCATAGCAAAATCCCACAGAGGAAATAATCTGCATGTTCTTCCTATTCTCTACGGAAGGTGGGCCACATTGAGATACAGGGCAACATTTATCCATCACCCACTTGCAAACTATTTGTTTGTTGATGCTCAGTAAAAGAAAATCCAAAACTGGTTCAGGATGTAACTTAAGACTAGTGTCTCTATTCTCCCAAAAATCACCAAGTCTTCTTAACATAGATTTAACTTAAGTCACCATTGAGTAAGTTTACCAAAGTGCCATGGGCAGATTTTAAATGTCTATAAAGGTTTGAGTATTTATAGAAGTATGACATGAAATTTTCTGTAAGTCCAGATTCACTCTATATGTTAGAACTGGAATGTAAAGTGTCGATTTGGTGGAGTTTGAAAATACTGCTTTCATTTAAAAAAAAATGTGGGACTCCTAGAGTTGTTTATGATCTAAGAGAGAGAGAGAGAGAGGAAGAGAGAGAGAGAGAGAGATTAAAATCTTTCTCCTTCCCTCCAAAACAAACTATCGCAAAAGGGCAAAAGTCTCTTTGAGCCTTTGTTATCAGTGCTCTGTTATCTGTTAGGATGTTTCATGTAGATAATCCAGAGAGAATTGTTGAAATAGGTAGTAATTTATTAAATCTGGTATCTCCACGAGGTATATTTAAAACAACTTCAAGTCAGCATCTTTTTTTCCCTTTTCAGTGGAAAACCTACCTAATCAGTTAATTAAAAGGAAAAATCAGGGAAATGCAGATCAAAAGTGTTGAGTCGGTTCTACTCCAGTAACAATGGCTATCTGTCATCAAGAAAAGCAAAAAAAATACTGGTGAGAAGAGAGGATAGAAGGAATCTGTATGTACTGCTAGCGATAGTACAAACTGTCTGTAGCAGTGGATACCTGTATGGGAGTTCTTTTTAAAAAATAAATTACAAGTGGAAGTATCTTATGATGGAGCTATATCATCCTTTGGTATATGCTGAAAGTAAACGAACTCAGCATATGACAGGGATTTGTGTGTGCCCTTCCATGTCTATTACAGTACTGCTCCCAATAGCCAATAAATGAATACCCATCAGCAGGTGGATAGATAAATAAAATGTAACATAGATACATAGCAGAGCTGTATTCAGCCATAATGAAGACAGGAATTATGTCACTTGCAAGAAAAGAGATGGAACTAGACAGAGATCATGTTAAGCAAAGCAAGGCAGATTCAGAAACACAAACATTGCATTTTTTGTACAAGTGGAATCTAGATTTAATAAAATGAAACACATGAAACTAGAATAGGATACTGTGTGGGAAGAGGAAAGGCTCTGGTGAAAAGGGGAGCAAAAAAATGGTGGGTGTAGATGATGGAAGTATAAATATGTATGGATAAATAAATGGAAGAATAGAAGTCCAGATTTTGTTCCAGTGTTGGTTATCTTCTGTCCACAACTGACAGTGGAGTGAATAAGTCTCCTTTTCATAGATTTATCCAGAGACATTTTATTAGAGATCTTGTAAGAGTGTGTCAGTCCTTATTACAGCTTTTAAAAGCGTGAACAATGAATTAAGCAAAATGGCATGTATTTTTATACAGTTTTGCAAATGTTTAAAGGAAGGTGTTGTTTTAGAATGTCATAAGTTGTAAAGGGCTAGTTTATTCTATCTTTCCAAGTACTTAAAGTCAAATGACACTTTTTCTTCATTCTTTGATAGATAGTGACAGTTTAGTTGACTTCCTCTGTTGTTTGGGTAAGTTAGACATTTCTGAATTAAGTCCCAGAAGCTGATTTATAAAAAAAAAAAAATGACCTATAGAGTGGGTAGATATCTCATTTTTCCCTAGGTTTTAAAAAGTGGTAAATTCCCTCAAAAAGGAAAAATTATATAAAACTATTGTATAAAGGTATCCTGATTCTGATGAGCTTTAAACATTGTAAAATTTATTATATATCTTTATATTTAAGCCAAAAATGTTACAACATAAACTCTATAGCAGTCTTTTTGATTTAGGTTCTCTTAGCAGGCTTTTTTTGTTCATGGCTTCTCTGTAGCCTCATGTGCCTTAATGGTGGTGAACGTTGCCATTTGCATCTATATAAGGCTTTCTCAAAATCAAATAATCAGAATGTTATCATTTGGTTCATATAATGCTCATGGTGTTTGGATATTAGTAAAACTTATCAATCAGTAGTAATAGGTATAAAACAAAATAAATACCTTCAGATCTTGGACTCATTTGCTTAAAACTAGTTTTGATCCACCAGATTAATGAAGGGCCTTGCACTTACATAAATTTTGCTTAATATATTTTTCCCACTGAAAAAATATCTGAGTCAAGGATACTCTTTTATTTCGTTTTTCTTTTTGGAACAAGGTCTCCCTATACGTTCTAGGCTAGCCTTGAACTTGTTGCCCAGGCTGATCTGGAACTTGTGATCTTTCTCCTTAGCTTCCTGGGTTTTGGGGACCCAGACGTGCCTGGGGAATATATCTTTTTAAACTGATAAAACCTGAGTTTTATCAGGAAAGAAAATGTTTAGGGTCTGTACAGAAACACTTGAAGAGCCAAGATTATATAGAAAGGTGTTTCTTCTGTTAACTTTAAGGATTCTTCGGATTCGTTTTGTAATCGTTGGGGCACCCTATTCTGCTTGGTTTAACAAATTACCTCTTTGTACTGTCTTCAAGAATTCTCGGGAATTGATGGAGGGTAAAGTTAGTTTGGGTTGCTGATAGTATAGTTCGTTTGTGTTCAATAGTAGTATTGATGTTGAATGCACTGGCATTTGACTTATTTAAATTAGAGATAAATTCCATATTTAAAGAGACTATTAGGAAATAAATCATTGAGCAAAAATCTAATAATGATAGCTTTGCAGTAGATTTAAGTTTGGTAAAATTTATCTCAGATTTGAACGTTATTAGGTAAGAAGCCTTTGAGGCATTTTGAGCTAGGCATTTCTGTCAGTATATAATTTGGAAGATAGTCCTTGAAACATTTGAATTTGGTCTCTGAAAAATAATTTATGTTCTCTATGAGACTTAAAAGGAACTCTGGCAATTCCTGTAACTGGCTGTTAAGAATGAGGAAGCTGCACAGCATAGCTCAAGATCACTACAATTAAATTTCCATTTCTTAAATACAAAGATTTGCTTGCAGCTCACTGCCCAAATATTTTTTGAATTGAGGTTATTGATATTTTAGCTTAAACCAGACAATGGCAAATTGCATTTTAATTTGACATTCATTGCCAAACTCAGAAAAACCAGTGTGATCTTTTCTGATGTCAATATGTAGTAATTTTTCTCTATTGTCAGCTTTCTTCAATTACATCTTGGTGGTGAATGGAACTTGTGGAAATCTGTGTTCTTTTTTGTGGGAATGGATGGGATGGAAAAGGGAAGAATTGCTTAATTAATGAATATCCGTTTTGACTATGTCAATGTAAATGTGGAATTACCGTGTGCCGATGACAGGTACACACTTAAGTTAGCTGAATTGTTCAGAAGGACAGCCATGGCTTGTTCTGTGCAGTTGCTTGTTTAAATTGAAGCTGATCTCTTGTGTTCGTTTACGTTGAGATTTCAAGGCTTTTGGAAAATGGGGCTGATAGTGTCTCTTCCTGTAGTAGGTGAATTTAATTTCCTGTTTTCCTGTTTAGATTTAAAAAATACATAAATCTTTGTGTTGGCAATTTAATAGTACTGTTACCAAAAGAAGTTAATAATAATCACAAATACACATAAAACACCTCATAGATGGTTAAGAGTTGCAAATTGTGGGACTTTCTGCTCCCCTTCTTTTCAAAAAGTAGTTCTGTAGAATCAATATAACCAAAGCAAGTAGGAAGTTGACTGGTTTGGAGGATCTACAAGTAGTCTTAGATACTGTAAAGTATCAGATTGTCAACCAGGACTTTTTTCCTGTATTCCTGTGAAACGTATTCTGAATTACTGCACTTTTGTATATACGACAGTCCCCTGTACATTCTCTAATTCCCTACAGTGTATATAAAACCTGGCTGGTTTTTCTTGAAGCTGTGTGAGGGGATACCAATAGTTATAATACAATTGGTTTCTATTTTGAGTTTCTTTTTGCACATGAAAATATTTTAGCAGGTATATCTAAATGAGTTTGGGTGGTTGTAACGTAAGCTGGCTATGTGATGGAGCTGCTTTTTGAACCTAGTGTCAGAATTAGGAGTCACTTTAGTTATTAAGAATTTTGGTACTCATACTATACTGAGTCCATCTCTTTCACTGCTCCTTATAACTTTATACTCAAAATCAGCTTCTTTCAAAGTTTCATCCCAGAATAATTACTACTAACAGAGAATTGCCGTTTTCTTTGGTTCACAGTTTGATTAGACTTTATAAACTTGTTTTGTGAGGGTCTCAGTTTCCCAGAAGTCATGAGCAAAACTAACTTTCTGAAGAGATCAGATTTCTAGAGAGATTATCATTCACACAGTAAGTGAAAATTAGGTCAAAGTTTTGTTGACAGAAATGATGTATTTTCCTTAAAAGATTCTGCTGTAGAATCTTTTAAAGTTAAGTTTCCAGAAATGGAATGTCTATGATTGGTTGTATGTATAGATTCAGGTGCTGTTCTGGGTTTTGTGTGTAGGGTTGTTTTTTTGTTTTGGGTTTTTTCTTTCTTTCTTTTGTTTTTTGTTTTTCTTGGGCTTTGGGGTTTTTTGATCACCAATTTTGGTTTTGCCGCTAGAGGGACATCAGTGATTCTTCTTTGGAAAAATCTTAGCTGTTTTTTGGTTTTTGTTTTTGTTTTTTACTTTCATAGATTGGCAGGACTTATTCTCAAAATGTTTTGTGTGAGTAAATATGTTCATTTATTAGTCAACGGTAGATTAATTAAGCTTGTTTAATGAAGAAGGCAGTCATTCTTGCAGTCTGTAACCTTTTGTTTTTAATAAATGTGAGTTAAATACGAAGTAAAACATGCATGTGTGTGTTTCTTTTTTTAAGGTACTGCATAGCTGTAGTGTCCTTCTCGTAGGCACCAGACATATGTGACTGTGTAAATGAATTGAAAAATATTTCCAGAGTCCAATAGCCTCATGTGGCTTTTTTGTTTTGGAAAGCACAGGATCTAAAAACCTTCCACAATGCTGGGCAGAGTGGTTCCTTTAATCCCAGCACTTGAGTGAGCTCTAGGGCAGCTAGAGAGCTATAGTGGTTCCTCCCCTCTCCTGTGTTTGTGTGTGTGTGTGTGTGTAATAGAGTATCTGCATGTGTGTTCATACATGTGAGTCAGCAAGGTACATGTGCTAATGCATACACACGTGGACGGCACAAGTTGATGCTAGGCTCTCCTTTGCCCACCTTGTTCTTGTTTCTTTATTTTGAGGCAATGTTTCACCTTATGGCCCTGGCTGGCCTGGAACCCCCAAAGTAGACCTGGTTGGCCTCAAACTCAGGGAGATCTGCCTGTCTCCACCTTCTCAGTGCCAGGGTCCACCTTATTTTTAGAAGTAGGGCCTCTCACTCAACCTGGAGTTCCATTTTATAGCTAGACCAACTGGCCAGAAAGTTCCAGGAATCTGCCCTCCCCAGTCATAGGATTATAATCATATGCCACCACTCCCAACTTTGTTGTGGGCACTGGGGACCTAAACTCAGGCCTTAATGCTCACACTTTACTCACTGAACCATCGACTGAGCTCCTGGTTCCTTTAATGTTGGATTGTGGTTCAGTACTATGTCATTTACTTTGTTACTCAAGCCTTTCCAGCATTGTACACCATATTTTATTTTATATTTTTTATTTGAGAAAGGGTCTCAAGGAGTCCCAGTTGGCCTTGAACTCCTGCCCCTACTTCCTGAATGCTGCAGAGTGAACTCAGGGCTTCATGCATGCTAAGCAAGTACTATACCAGCTGAGCTACATCCCCAAATTTAATTGAAATTTACAGATAAAATTGTATATATTTAGAGTACCTTGTTATGATTTGATATCTGTGTACATTATTAAATATTTAAATTGGGGTAAATATATATGAATCAAACATTTTTATGGTGAATACCAAGTCCTTTTTTTCTACCTTTCTGGAATGTACAAAATATTATTCTCTGTAGTAATCCTACTGAGCAATAGCATACCAGGATTTATTCCTATCTAACTTAGTTCTTTGATCAAATCTTTGGCATGCTGTGCCTCCAACTTTTTCCCACTTCTATCTAGTACAATCATCCTATTAAACATTAAATTCCACATCCAGCTCATGAGACCTTGTGATACCTGTCTTTCTGTGCTTGGATCTATTTCTCTTGACATTGTGTTCTATTTGCTGCTGCAAATGACAGGATTTCATTCTTTTGTGGTTATATAGTGTCCTGTCATGTGTGTGTACTTCACTTTCTTTATTCGTTCACTGATAGACACTTGGGTTATTTTCATTTCTTGAGCCCAACAGTGCTATAGTGCACACAGAAGAGAACTTTCCTGTTCAAAGCTTCAGGCGATTCTAATGCAGAAAAGGCCAATCCCATAATTAGAGTACATGCTATTTGGAGCCTTCTTTGTTCCATCCCTTCTGGTTCAATGTTCACTAAAACTGTTTGCTCTTTGTAAAATGCCAGTGCTGATTCAGTGAGTCTGTGGAAGGAGCCACGCCACTCTTAAACAAATCCGCAGGTGGTCGAATGCTACTGATCCACTGATCCAGGAGCAGGTGACTGACATCAAGAGGCAGAACAAAGTCCAGAAAACACAGGAGGTGGCTAGGTCCATCATCTGCCTGTTGCCACTCTGTTTCCCTAGTTTAGCTTCTGTGCATTTCTTTATTTCATGTTCAACCCAACAAATCCACTATACATTTGTCCTATGAAGTTTCTAGTATATTTTCCTGAAGATACTCCTGTTCCCTGGAATGTTTGTTGGACCTGGAGACTACTTCATAATCAAACACACACACACAAACACACACACGTTTGTAATCCTATACTTGGGAGGCTGGGGCAGGGAAATTGATACAAGTCACATACTGTCTTGAGTTCAGGACCTGTCTGGGCTACAGAACCTTATGTCTGCACAAAACAGCAAAAGTCATCACTCCTTGGATTTGACTCTGTGATTAGATTATTCTAGGAAGGCCATGACTGTTCTCATTCTCCAAAGGCAAACACAGATGTTGCTTCCTTATTTATTGAGCAATACTTGTGGAACACCTACTAAATGTCAGACATTGTGTTAAGCGCCAGTGGATGAGTGGTAAACAATACCAGAGTCTGCCTTTTGCACTGGTTTTTAGAGTCTCACAAAAACAACCAAGGCACATTTCATTAAACTGAAGACCTTTCCACACTGTCATTTGGCCTGTTTGTTAAAAATCAGTAAAGACTTCATTCCATTCTGGTTATAGCTCACATGCAGGTACTTCTGAAGTTCTGGTCTACTTTACTTTAAGGTGACCCTGATTTATATTAGGGTGTATTTCTTCCAGATACTGCTAAAATGTCCACTTTACATTTATTTACCTTATATGCCATTCTGCCTTACAGGTAGGTTTCCGTTTCTGTCTTCCCTGCTAGTCCTCATTTTCTTGTTTCTATACACATGGTGTGAAGAACACTAGTGATTTGATATTAATTAAACCTTGTTAATTTGAGCATTGTCACTATTTTCTCTTGTTTGGGGGATATATTTCCTTTTTGTTTTTCAAATACAAGTTAGTATTACATGACACATTTTCTTAATTTAAAAAAAAACATTTAATTTATTTTTTTATTTTTTTTTGAACAAAATATTGTAGAAATTTGTATTTTCAATATCTGAAAATGTCAGTGAAATAATTAAACATACTGAAATTGCCATTTTTACAATGAATTATTCAATTGTTTTTTTCCATTTTTTATTAGGTATTTAGCTCATTTACATTTCCAATGCTATACCAAAAGTCCCCCATACCCACCCACCCCCACTCCCCTACCCACCCATTCCCATTCTTTGGCCCTGGCGTTCCCCTGTACTGGGGCATATAAAGTTTGCAAGTCCAATGGGCCTCTCTTTCCAGTGATGGCCTACTAGGCCATCTTTTGATACATATGCAGCTAGAGATAAGAGCTCTGGGGTACTGGTTAGTTCATATTGTTGTTCCACCTATAGGGTTGCAGTTCCCTTTAGTTCCTTGGGTGCTTTCTCTAGCTCCTCCATTGGGGGCCCTGTGATCCATTCAATAGCTGACTGTGAGCATCCACTTCTATGTTTACTAGGCCCCGGCATTGTCTCACAAGAGACAGCTATATCTGGGTCCTTTCAGCAAAATCTTGCTAGTGTATGCAATGGTGTCAGCGTTTGGAAGCTGATCATGGGATGGGTCTCTGGATATGGCAATCACTAGATGGTCCATCCTTTCCTTGCAGCTCCAAATTTTGTCTCTGTAACTCCTTCCATGGGTGTTTTGTTCCCAATTCTAAGAAGGGGCAAAGTGTCCACACTTTGGTCTTCATTCTCTTGAGTTTAATGTATTTAGCAAATTGTATCTTATATCTTGGGTATCCTAAGTTTCTGGGCTAATATCCACTTATCAGTGAGTACATATTGTGCGAGTTCCTTTGTGATTGGGTTACCTCACTCAGGATGATGCCCTCCAGGTCCATCCATTTGCCTAGGAATTTCACAATGGAGTACTACTCAGCTATTAAAAAGAATGAATTTATTTAATTTATTTTATGTGTACACTGTGGCTGTCATTAGACACACCAGAAGACAGGATCAGATCCCATTATAGATGGTTGTAAGCCACCGTGTGGTTTCTGGGATTTGAACTCAGGATGTCTGGAAGAGCAGTCAGTGCTCTTAACCTCGGAGCCATCTCTCCAGCCTGGGGAAATATTTCTTAATGCCATAAACACATTTACTTTTTGTATCTCTGTTCCTTTCTAAAGTATTTGGACTATAATAATGATACCTAATAAATTTGTAAGCCCTAATTATCACAACATAAAGCAATAATTATATTCCTCACTAATTTTCTTAGAACATTATTCAAAATTTATACAAGATATTCTATTATTTTAGGTTTGCATAATACTTTATAAAAATGTGCCAAAATATAAAGACAGCAAAAATGGAGCATAAAATGTTGTGCAGTTTATGATTACTTAAGGCAAGAATGAACTTATGAGCTTATAAATGTAGAGCTGTGTATGTACCTGACAAGGGAAAAAAATGGTCTCTTTGTGAGTCTTTACATTAATTTGAGATTAATCAGTTTTCTTGGTGACTCATCTTGATCAAGTGTGTCCAGCAGTATTTATTTAGTGTGTAGCAATAACTATGAGAAACACCTAAAAGGAGACAGACCTCAGGTATTTCTTCCCCTGCAGTCACTTAAAAAGCTAGAAAATTTAAGATTGCTGCTATCATACTTAGAAGAAAAAGATGTAGCCAGACATAGTCAAACTGATTTCCTTAATTTCTTAAATAGTTTTAGCTAAAAATTCAAATTAACCGTGTATCTTTCCTTTGTTAACACATATGTTTCCTAAAATATTTAGTACTATCTTCAGGGAGTGGCTAGTCAGATCTAAGACTTCCAGTCCTTTTGCCGTTAGCTTCCTGAATGATTGGCGTTACCAGCTTGTGCCACCAGGCCCAGCTTATCCTCAGTTTTAATTTTTTTTACTTGTTCTAATTTGTGTGTGTGTGTGTGTGTGTGTGAATCTTTTTCTTTTCTTTCTGTTGCTATTTTGATACAGTATCTTGTGTTATCCAGGCTTGCCTCAAACTCCCTATGCAGCTGAGAGTTAACTTGATCTTCCTATCTCCACTTCCTGAGTATTGGTATTATAGGCATGTATTAACATTTCTACCTTAATTTTTGTTTGAGAATGATAAATGCATCCCTCTATTCCCTTTCCTCTAATTCTTCCCATACATGCCTCCCCCACTTTCCCCTTCAATTTCGTGAGTTCTTTTTACAGAACCCATAGAAAAGAAAAACCACCCTTAAATTTTGGTTTCAGCTCTTCTTGAAAATAAAAACAGTAAATGAAAAACAGTAAAAACAAAAAACAAAAAACAAAAAAAACCCCAAACTTACAGAGTACACCTAATGTTAGCTAGTTGTTCATGGGTATAGGAACATCATCTGGAGCCTGGGCAGCCTTTCAGGATCCTCATCCCTAAAACAAACAAGCAAACAAAACTGACTCTCTCTCTCCCAGAAGAGGTTGTCAGATCCACTGGAGCTGCAGTTCCAGGCACTTTAGAACTGGTATGGGTGCTGGGATCCACACACATTCAGGTCTCTGGCAGAGCAGCAAGTGTTTTTAGCCACTAAGACATCTTTCCAGCCCTGGAAAGTATGTTTTCATGGTCTAGTTTATATGTGGGTTCTCTGGTTAAGAACTAATACATATTTGATCAAGTTTGAATAAACTGAGATGAAGGAAAAGATAAAACATGTAAGATCCATAGTCAGAACTTCAACTGAATAAATGACTCAATTTCCTCAACGAAATTTTGAAGGGAAACTGGGAGACAACGAAGATTTTGTGGCAATGATTGTGGTCCTATTCATTAAGAGATACACTGGAACCTTATGTGGTGAAGCACACCTTTAATCCTAGCACTTGGGAGGTAGATGCAGGCAAATGTCTGAGTTTGAAGCCATTGTTTTCTATAGAGTGAATTTCAGGACAGACAGAGCTAAACAGAAAAACCCTGTCTCAACAAAACAAATGAACAAGATCCCCTGACAAATACAGAGGTGGATGCTCACAGCAGCCAACCATTAGACTGAGCACAGGGTCCCAATTGGAGGAGTGAGAGAAAGGACTGGAGGAGCTGAAGGGGTTTGCAACCCCATAGGAGGAACAACAAACAATATGATCTAACCAGTACCTCCAGAGCTCCCAGGGACTAAACCACCAACCAAAGAGTACACATGGAGCAACCCATGGCTCCAGTCACATGTAGCAGAGGGTGGCCTTGTCTGGGCATCAATGGGAGGAGAGGCCCTTGGTCCTGTGAAGGCTTGATGCCCCAGGATAGGGTAATGCAAGGATGGGGTGGAGGTGGGGAGCACCCTCATAGTAGCAGGGGAGGTGGGATGGGATAGGAGGGTTGGGGAGGGGGAAACCCCAGAAAGGGGATAACATTTGAAATGTAAATAAATAAAATATCCATTGAGAGAGAGAGAGAGAGAACCATGAGGAATGAATTAACTGATTTAGTGATGGTTCTATATTTGAGACCTGTTTCAAGGAAACAATCAGCACTTGTTCACACTGAAGGAATTGAACAATGATCTTAAAGAGTAAAGAAGCATGATTTTTTTCTGGTGTGGTAGTATGATAATCATTAAATGTTTAAGAGTTAGTATATTTTTAAAAAGTGTGTGTATATGTAGGTATGTATATATGGAAAATGTATTTTTTTAAAAAATAGCATAATGAAGCCTGTTGTTTTATGTATTAACTAAAATATAATAAAAATTAGCATGAATACATTGTTGAAGCTGATTTTTTTCTTGACTGGGATTGAATAGTTGGGATGAATTTAATGATAAGAACAAAATAAAAGCATTTTCAGAATCAAAAATAGAGATTACTAGAAATTCTTGCTAAATGAATAACACATTTGAGGAAGAAGAATGTCATTCCAGAAAGGAGTCTGACTCTGGGGAAGGAAGGAAGGGCAGGGTTGAGGAACATCTCAGTGGTAGGGTGCTTGCCTAGTATATGCAAGGTCCTGGGTTCATTCCTCAGCACTGCAAAAAAAGAAGAGAGAAAACGTGTACTTTAAGATTTGGGCAGCTGGACGTAGTGGCGCAAGCCTTTAATCCCAGCACTCGGGAGGCAGAGGCAGGCGGATTTCTGAGTTCGAGGCCAGCCTGGTCTACCCTATACAGAAAAACCCTGTCTCGAAAAACCAAAAAAAAAAAAAAAAAAAAAAGATTTGGGTATTTAGTTGCATGTTGATTACATTACAAAAACATTGGGGAAAAAATAAGTGACAAATTCTGAAAGGAAAATATAAGTGGAATCTAAAAGCTACAGAGATTTTAAAGTATCTACTTTGTGGGATAATAAAAACAAAACCAAGGCCTAATTTGATTGCTGGCCTTCAACCCCAGCACTTGGGAGATGGAGACAAACAGAAGTCTGTTCTGTAAGTTCAAACTTTGCCTCTTCTACATAGCTAGTTGCAGGCCAACTAGGGGTACATGGTGAGACCCTGTCTTTAAAAAAATAAAGCAATAACTTCATAGCTTAAAAATAGCCATTGGGTTGAAGGATGTGTGCAATATTGTTAAAACCCATTTAACATTATTGACTATGGCTGAATACATGCATATCTTAATGTTCCATTCTTGGACTTTGGGAGGGTTGTCACCTGTGATGCAGTGGGGCTTTTCTTCAGTGCGGTTTCAGAAGTAAGCCCAGTAAGTTCCTTGGCTTATCAATCGAGGCTTGGCTGGAATATTTGTGCTCTGTTTTTGTCACCCTTTGGATTAAACAGATGTTTGTTCGAATATGTCCAGGAAAGTTACAAAAGCACCCATCTTCAGAATACTCACACCACACACCATGGAGAATGCAAAGGACCACATGTATTGTCTCACAAAAAGGAACATATAGTGTAGTGTCCCATTTTGGAACATACGTCTTTCCAGGCACAACTCATCTTTGACTTTTTTTTTTTTTTTTGGTTTTTCGAGACAGGGTTTCTCTGTATAGTCCTGGCTGTCCTGGAACTCACTTTGTAGACCAGGCTGGCCTCAAACTGAGAAATTCGCCTGCCTCTACCTCCCGAGTGCTGGGATTAAAGGCGTGCGCCACCACGCCCGGCTCATCTTTGACTGTTTTACATCAGTTTTCTAGGTTAGCATATAAAAGATTGGGTTTTACCGTGTCATCTGCATACACAGTGCAGTTGACTGTGCTCTCCCTACACTGCTTCTTTGCGCTCTTCCTTCCTGCCTCCTCCAGCTGATACCCTTTTTCCCCCTAGTTAGTGCACCTTGTGATCTCCTATTATATGTAATCCATTACCTGCTGTGTTTTCACCCTCACCTAATCCTTCCCTCTCACTGTGTCCTTTCCAGCTTTGTAACCTACGACCTACACACACACACACACACACAGAGAGAGAGAGAGAGAGAGAGAGTGTTGCCTACACATTTGAAAATGTCTGGTACCCAAGAAGGACAGAAGAAGACAGACCCCCCTGGAACTGGGGTTACAGAAGGTTATGGACCTCTATATAATTGCTGGAAATCGAACTTGGTTCCTCTGGAAGAGCAATCACTGACCTATCTTTCCAGTCCTGGTCTTTTTTTTTTTTTTAAGATGAGGATGGTGCTAACCTTTGAATAACAAAGAAATAGTAGTGGTGAGAAGGAATATGAGGGGAACACAGTGGATGATATTGAGGACTATATGGTGCTTTTACAAATTTATAGCTTGTAACAATTCTGTGGCAAGGTATCCAACTGCATTTATTTCCTATGTAGGTGTGTGTGTTGTTGTTATTGTTGTTGTTTTTTTAAGACAGGGTTTATCTGTGTAGTCCTGGCAGTCCTGGAATCACTCTGTAGAGCAGGCTGGCCTCGAACTCAGAGGTTAAAGCCATACACCACCACTGCCTGGCTATGTGTTATAATCTTTTAAAAATATCTCAGTGCGGCATGATGGTACATGCTCCTACTCAATAATTCCGGACAATTGAGAGGCTGAGGCTGGAGGACTGATAGATCAAATCCAAGAATTTTGAGGCATGGTCAAACAAAACAAAACAACAGCAACAACAAAACGTAAGTCACAGCTGGACTTGGTGGTCCAGACCTGAAATCCCAGCTGCTACAAAGGCTGAGAGGGAAGATTGCAAGTTCAGGAACTAAGGAGGCTACAAAATAATTTCAAGGCCAGCCTGTGCAAAGCAGTGAGCTTCTACCTTAAAAAATGAAAAGAGGAATGTGGATATAGCTCAGTGATAGAATACTGCTTAGCATGTGTTAGGCCGTGGGTTCAGCTCCCAGTAACACAAGAAACAAAGCAAGCAAAAATAAAATATCTATACATCATTTGGCAATTTAAACCTACTTTTATATAATGCCTAAAATATCTAATTTTAATCTCCCTCCTATCCAAAGCCTTGTCTTCTCATAAAATTATTGGCTTTTTTTTTTTTTTGGTCCCTTGTTATAGCACTAATATATTATGCCTGTCTGGCATTTTGTGCGAAAAAAGAATGTAAGTTCCTCTCTCCCTTCCTCCCTCTTTCCTTCCATTCTTCCCACTCTCGCTCATTGAGAAGGAAGCTCATTTTGTGCTTAGGACTTATTCTGTAGCCCAGGTTGCATTCAAACTCCTGGCATCAACCTTCTGGCCTGAGCGGATCAGGGGCTGGGATTACAGGCATGTGTCACTAACCCTGCCAGTAAGATTCTTCAAAGCAGATTACTTATCTTTTC
Organism: Mus caroli; assembly: GCF_978045245.1. Taxonomy (NCBI): domain Eukaryota; kingdom Metazoa; phylum Chordata; class Mammalia; order Rodentia; family Muridae; genus Mus; species Mus caroli. The sequence continues at coordinate 33,141,950 of NW_028227260.1, read as the reverse complement.
ATCTGAACACAGAATACAGTGCTTAGCAGTTGACAAATATTTATCAAGAAAATATACTGTATTAGTTCTCACAGTTTTGCACATAATAAAGTATTCACAGCTGGAAAGTTAGATCAGCAGTTAAGAGTCAGGAGTGCTCTTGTGTAAGGCCCTGAGTTATCTAGCCCCTTTGTCGAATGGCTCACAACAGTCTATAACTCCACCTCCAGGAAGATTTGACCACAGGATACCTGTGCTCATATATACATGTGCACACAAAGATATACACACACATTATTAAAATTAAGATAATTTTAAAATTTTTTATTAGATATTTTCTTCATTTACATTTCAAATGCAATCCCCTTTCCTAGTTTCCTCTCTGAAAGTCCCCTATACCCTCCCCCCCTCCCCTACCCACCCACTCCTGCTTCCTGGCCCCGGCATTCCCCTGTACTGAGGCATATAAAGTTTGCAATATCAAGGGCCTCTCCTCCCAATGATGGCCGACTAGGCCATCTTCTGCTACATATGCAGCTAGAGACACGAGCTCTGGGGGTACTGGTTAGTTCATATTGTTGTTCCACCTATAGGGTTGCAGATCCCTTCAGCTCCTTGGGTACTTTCTCTAGCTCCTCCATTGGGGGCCCTGTGCTCCATCCTATAGATGACTGTGAGCATCCATTTCTGTGTTTGCCAGGCACTGGTATAGCCTCATATGAGACAGCTATACCAGGGTCCCTTCAGCAAAATCTTGCTGGCATCTGCCATAGTGTCTGGGTTTCGTAGTTGTTTATGGGATGGATCCCTGGGTGGGGCAGTCTCTGGATGGTCCATCCTTCCGTCTCATCTTAAAAACGGTATTTAAAAAGGTAAAATGTCCCACATACAGTCACACAGTGACTAACTTGCTCAGCTAAATTTGGAGTGATATCCATTTTGTTCTAATACTGATGCTCTCTCTTCTTATTTGGCAGCTTCCTATGCTAGCTTATTTAAACTTCACTCTTCAATATCTCAAGAGTCACACTGGGAATATCTGTTTAGTAGATAAGGCAACAGAGGCTCAGGGAGATTCTCTAATCTGGTCATCCTCCTTGAAACTAGCAGCTCTGAGATACTTCCACCACGGAGCCTCAAAACAATCTGGCTGCCTACAGTCAGACCAGAGTCCAAGGAATCAGCTTCATTTGATGCTGTGGTTCCCAGAAACTGTCCTATTCTAACTTGATTGTATGCTCCACCCCCTCAAGCACACTATGTAGCTGAGGCTGGTTTTTAACTTGATTCTTCTACAGTCCCTTTTCTAAACGCATTGAGTCCAGGGGTTGCTGAGAGTATGCTGGGCTAGGGCCATTTACTAGAACATGGCAGCCTATTATGGACGACATACAAAGAAAGCTAACACACCCTCTACCGATTGCCAATAGTTCCTCAGCTAAGAGTGGGGTCTTGCCAGGCAGTGGTGGCTTCCCAGCACTTGCGAGGCAGAGGCAGGCAGATTTCTGAGTTCGAGGCCAGCCTGGTCTACAGAGTGAATTCCAGGACAGCCAAGGCTATACAGAGAAACCCTGTCTCGAAAAACAAAAAACAAAACAAACAAACAAACAAACAAAACCTCCCCAATCTGTGCTCGAATTTAAGCTGGCTTGATAATGTGCATACTACTTCCTTGGAACATGCAAAATCCTCATCCCAGTGTTTGTGGCTTTCCATCCCACTTGCTTCATAGTTTTCCTGTCCGAGTAATGACAGTGCTTGTTTCCTAACCTGGCCCTTTAATTATGAGCAAATTTAGTTCATCAGCTCTTCTCAGAGCCCTTTCTGGAAAGCCATTTCCTCTTCAGATACATTGCTGTGACCTAGAAAATCTGATTCAAGACCCCCTAATCTTCCAAGTATCCCTTGTTAAACACATCTTGAATGTTAAAACATACATACATACATACATACAAGCAAACAACAACAAAAACCCAGATGTGTTTGACACTCTTTCCTAGAGTTTTCAGTTTAAGGGGGTGGGGATTGAAGAGAGAGAAGGGAGAAAAAGGAAACAAATAGACTAACCTCAGCAGTCTGCAGCCTTGTGAAGGGCCTGGGGGGATGGTTCCGAGGCTAAGGCAATTGCTACAAATATCTGCGGACATTGACCTCTGGTCTCTCCACACTTGGCTGCATGGGGGGACTAATTTGGTGGAAAATGATTGGGTAATGAATGAGTCATCTAAGAATGGGGAATGCTCAGGGCCTGCTTTCCCCAAGTGCTGTAGCAGATGAGGGAAAAGGGCCAGCTTTCCAGCTCTCAGGATCTGTCTGGGCCATCTCTTTCGCCTGCCCATGGTAGGGTGGATAAAAGGGAGAGGAGAGGATTTTTTTTCCCTTGATGTTTCCACTACACAGCAGGCAACAGCAGGGCTGGCTCTCTCATGCTTGTGCCCTCAGGGGCCAGCTCACCAGCAACCTCTATCAGGGCCACTTCTGTTGTGCTGCCCAGGCATGTTACAGGGCCCACTCACTTGAGTACTATATCAGGTGAGGGGCAGAGACATCTCTCCTGCTGCATCAGGTGAGGGGCAGAGACGTCACCCCTGCTCTTATGTTCCCAGGTGGTGAGGGATGTGGTGGGGAGAAGACTTTCTTTCCCTCATCCACATCACTAAAGATTTCAGTGGTAGCTAGGCCAGCTCTTTCAAACTCATCCCCTTGGGTCAACTCACACAAAGAGCAGGGCCCAGCACTGCAGCTGGATAGGGGTGGGGTCAGCTCTTCTGCTATTATACCCCCAGGGCGAGCTCTCCCAAGAAACCCAGGTGAGAATTGGGCCCAGTTCTGCACAGCAAGCAAACATGTCCCTGAGCCACAGCCCAGACCAATTAAGTCCACCTGGCTTTTGGTGCTAACAGATCCCTGTTAGGCAAGGCTCCCACTGTCAGCACAGGCCAGGACCCAGCCATTGTCCCGGGTGGCATCATTCGCTATGCACATCAAGCTGTTCCTCACTACCTTTGCTCCTTTTGGTGGCACTTGGGATCTCTCAGTGTCTCAGGTTGTCTCAGGAGTGCTGTTTTGTGCATTATGGTGCCAGACTGGGATCATCTTAGACATCTTCTCCGCCTCAAGCCCTGTGTGGCACCAAACTAGTGGTCATCTCAGGCTAACTCTCTGTCAGGGCCTCATGGAGCTGATCAGGTGGTTTTCTCAGCCTTGCTCCTCACCTACGCCTGCCCCAATGACCCCAGTTCAAGGGTTGTTTGTCTCTGACTCACTCCTGCCCTGGGCCTATGTTTCAAGGTGGGATTCTTCTAGATTCCTACTGTTCCCTACCCTGGGAACCATGTGGGCCTATGCAGCGTTGCTAGCTCCATGTCTGAGGCTCTTGGCATCAGAGTGGTGGTGGTCTCAGGCTCAGATTTTTCAGGGACTGTTAGGCTACTAATCATGCAGATGTTCACAGGTCAGAACACTGAGGCTAGATATAGCCTGTTTCCTCTCTGCCACCTCCAGCAACCGTACCTGCGAAGCCCATAGGGGCAGACGTAACATCATTTAAATGGCTGACTTTAGAATCTAAGCCTGAAACAAGAGCAGGATAGAGGCCTCGATTTACCCATCAAAAAGGATTAAATGAGACTGTGTGATTCTTTGTTGTTGTTGTTGTTGTTTTGTTTTGTTTTTCAAGACAGGGTTTTTCTGTATAGCCCTGGCTGTCCTGGAACTCACATTGTAGACCAGGTTGGCCTCGAACTCAGAAATCCGCCTGCTTCTGCCTCCCGAGTGCTGGGATCAAAGGCGTGGGCTACCACGCCCGGCTGAGACTGTGTGATTCTTAACTCTCTATTTCTCAAGCTCAATCTTCTAAGACATCTCATAATACATTTATAGCTGTTGAACTGGGTAAAGTGGGTAGAGAAACATGTACATTATTTAAAAGTTATTTAAATATTTTGCTGCCTAAGACACTACAATGACTAAGACAGAACTTGGGGAAAGTACACAGCTACAAGAAGTTACTGAACTAAAAGTGACAACCATCATCCTAATGCTTGCAGGCCCCTGTATGTAATTCACAACAACTTAAATCTGTGAATGATGAGGTATTCTATAATGAGTCATGCCATCTATTGTTATTCTTTCCAATATTAGTCAACTAATGCTGAATGAACTAAGTACAAAGTTCAACTGGACATAACAATTAGCATTTGTTTTTATATATTGATTAGTGGTTGTTTCATAAGACAGGTTGGGAGACTGCTTCAAGCTATGTATGGTGTTCACTTACTGCTGCTGCTGGTTGGTTCACGTTTTCTATAGGTATGTTCAATCTAGGGCACAGGGTAAAGAAGAACAGAATGTGGCCATTCTTCTGATAACTACAGCAGTGTCACTAGGGCTGTCTTTGAACTTTCTAGGTCATACTTGCCTGGAATTTAAAGAGATATGCTTGTCTCTACCTCCTGACTGCTGTCATAAAAGGCCTGAGACACCACACCCATCTGTACTCAAGTTTTAGAACATTTATTAGGCAACATGGCTAAAGAACTAAGATATTCAATAAAGGTTATTCCTGGAATGCACAAAAAGGGACACAAAAGAATATACTCACTGAACAGCTAAATTTCAGTCAGATGCTAGGAGCTAGGGAGGCCCCTATTAGGTAAGTGATGCACATTTCAAGCATTCAGGTGCTATGTGACATACAGGTGCCTGGATAAGTGAACCTGATGAAAGAAAATAGAAGGAGGAGAGGCTGAAAGAAAGGACAGGATTCAAACAGGCAGTTCCTGAATAATTCAGCTAGAAGAAGAAGGACAGAATGGTACAAAGTGTCCATCAAAAATGAACAAGGTGTGGTCATCTATTATAACACCATGGTGTCACAGACTCAGGCTGGAGACAGACTCCTTGCTAGAACAATAGATGAAAAGACTACTATTCAATTAGTCTGAATGTGCACTAAATCCTGCCAACATAAGGTCACAAAAGCTCAACACAGTGAGTGCAAAGAGTAACAAAAGCAAATAAATGAAAATTGAAATGTAAAAGGACAAATAAGAAAAAAGGAATCTCCTGGTGATTTGACCCCCTTTTTAAAAATAAAAAAAATATATACAATCCACATGAACCTGTGTTCTTGGCAAGTATGATTCTATTTAATTGAGATATTGAAGTCTAATATTAAATTGTACTCCACACAATGACAGTTTGATCAATGATGTATTACATGTAGCATAGTGGTCCTGTACATTTCTATCCCCTGCCACCTCCTGGGATGGGCTGGAAAATGAGGCATGGAGGCCTATGAGTCAACTCTCATTTTATCCTTTCTTTTGTTAAGCCCAGGTAGCCGGAGCTACCTCCCTGGTCTCCATTGTCTACCTCTGAGAGACACCAACCATATGACAATGAGCACTCATCACCCAGTTCCCTAAACCCAGCAACAGCACAGGACCCAGCCACTAAGATGAATTCCATTCTCTGGTGGGTCACTCTGATTTTCTGCTCTGGCCATCAAATTTTCTTTTGCTCTATTTATTTGTGTCTCTTTTACAAGGAGACCCGAATAGAGACTGGGCGGGGGTTGTTTGTTTGTTTTTGTTTTCATCTTTGTTGTTTTGTTTGTTTCTGTTTATCTGTTCTTGGTTTCCTAAAACACAATACAACATTTGTAGGCCTGGAATGGAAATTTATGTTCAAACATGACATTTCTCAGCTGGCTGAGTGTTCTGTGGTGGCTGTGTTTCTGAAGGGCCCAGGTGTATCAATTATGCTGCCCATGTCTTGGATCACTTGTGTCTTTTTGTGAAGCAACAGACTGTGCTTTCAGAAGGAGGCTTTTATGTATTTCTCCAGCCTAAAACTATTTGCATGGAAATGTTGGGAGTCCAGACAGTCTCCATAAGATCTGCACTTTGCTCAAGAAGCCACACAAACCGTTTGGGGGTACACTTGAAAATTCTATTTCCGTCCATTGTACCTTAAGTCTTGGCCGCACAATGCCACTGTGACATCTGAGCAGGAGAGACTGGCACTAAAGAAGGCAAGGCTTAGCCACGTGTTAAAGTGAATACAACTTGTATAATGACAGTTTACAAACAAAGACAAGAAAAAAAAAAAGTTAACTCAACACAAGCTCAGAGCTGGCCCGTGGCTTGTGTGGTGTGGTGCCAGTTGGCAGACACAGGTTTCCAAGGGGATTGGGAGAAGTGAGAGCTATTGTAGTGGAGGGTACAAACTACATTCCTGCTCTCAAGCTCCTGCTGTTTAGTGCTGGAGAGTGGACACCAGGATACTGCATATCTTCAGGAGCCCTAGCTTTCCTCCAGCTAAGCTTAGGGAGGAGATTCTGGTTTCTTTAAAGAAAGTCCTCTGGGCAGATGGACCGGATAAACACTGAGGGCTCATGGCTCCTCACGGGACTCCTCATGGGACAGTCTTAGGTTCCAGGAGAGTACATGATCACGTAGAGGATGGCCTTTGCTGCCTTTGCACTGTCCCAGCCCTGCACTCCCTCCTGTGTAAAATGAAGGCAGTGTACTGGGTTACTATAAGCTCCTGTAATCTTACCTTTAAAGTGGGTGTCTCCCAGGGGCCTGGGGAAGTACTTTGAAGAGTGGTGTGAAAGAACAGGGCTAGGTTCCTGTCCTCAACTCCCCCTAAGAGACACAGAAACATCCATCTGTCTCGCATGGGAAATTAAGGTAGTCTTGTATGAAGGTACCTCAAAAGAAAACAAGAATGTGTTCCCTTGGAGAGAGATGTTGGGCTAAGGGCTCATTCTCTTGCTGGTTTCTAACTACATCGAAAAATTGAAACAGTATGGAAGTCTCGAATAACTCCTCCTTCCTGCAATACTTTGCACTATTTTTTTTCAGCAAAGGAGGTATAGGATGAGATTTATATCAAGATAGCTGTTTCCTGCAGTGAGTTTGTCCACTAAAAGTTTCAGATCTCATGGCCAAATTGTAAGGGCCAATTTGTACCAAATTCTCACCTTGTCTCAATGAGAGATCATGGGCTAAAACAAAAACAAAATCAACTTTAACTATCAATCAGGAAGCACACAGTTAAGGACCGTGTTTGAACACTGTACTTTACCTTGAGGTCTTCAACAACTGTAAAAGTAATCAAACCGACCCCAAATGATGGGATAGAAGCCCCCAATACATCCACTTATGCTCACAGCATTCCCAATATTAGATACAATTGCATGGCAAGATTACATCACAAGGCAAATGTCTGTCCTTTGAAAACAGTCCAAAACAAGGTATGTCCCCTTGCTTTCTATGTATTTACAGTATTTTCCCTCCTTTTGTAAACAATTGTTTTCGCATCTGTTTCAAGAAAGGCACTTTACTTTTATTCTCTTTAACATTTATTCATTTATGTATTTATTTAGCATGTGCACATTGTGTGTGTGTGTTATGTGTGTGTGTGTATGTGTGTGTGTGTGTGTGAGAGAGAGAGAGAGAGAGAGAGAGAGAGAGTCATGCATGTGTACATGCCATAGCTCATAACTCATGTATGGATATCAGAGGACACAACTTGCAGGATCTGTCACCCTGTAGTTCCTGGGATTTAACTCAGTCCAGCTTGTCAGTAAGCAAGTTGGTTTACCTGTTGAGCTATCTCTCCACCCCAGCCAGGTCTTCTAGGATGTCTCTGGGTGGCTGCGAGGAGCTTGCCATGGCAGAAAGAATTGTGGCCACCTGAAGGCTAAGGCTGGCCCTTCAGGGCTTCTGAGGCCTGAGGCGGCTGCTCAAGAACCTGCGCAAGAACCGCAGGCCATCATAGGCAGGAGGGGACCGACTATGGAGGAGCACTCAGACCTGGATGAACAGAGGCCTTGAGGGGCCTGCAGGAAAGTGAGCGACCCAGAAAAGCGGCGAGAGGAAAGATTGATCAATCCGCTGGCTGGGCCGCGGGTCTCCCTTCTACCCAAGAGAACTGGTGAAAAGAGAACTGTCCCCTGCAAGTTGTCCTTTAACCTCCATATCTGTGCTATGGCACATGGACACTAAGAACAACATTTGAAAGCTAGACAGCAGGGAGCATCAATCCACTGAAATAAGTATGCTATTTAAAAGTAACATGCATGCGTTCTGGCAGAGAGTGCAGCTGTGAGCTAGGTAGTGAGGCCTCCTTCCACTGGGCCCTCCAAGGCCTCAGCTTGTGCCAGAAGAGCCTGGGGCAGGGTGGGGGAAGGGGGAAGGAGCCCCCTCGCAGCAGCCTCGGTCCCAGTCCTGTAGAGGCTAGAAGCGCGAGCCCTTGTGGCAGCCACTGGCAGGCCACACAGAGATTTTGCAGTGCCTCCTCCTCCTCCTCCTCGTATATTTTCTTTATTTACATTTCAAATGTTATCCCCCTTTTCCGGTTTCCCCTCTGCAACCCCCTATCCAATCTCCCCTCCCCCTGCTTCTATGAGGTTGCTCACTCACCTGCCCACCCGCTCCAGCCTCCCTGCCCTGTTATCCCCCTTACACTGGAGCATCTATGGAGCTGGCACAGGTCCTCTCCTCCCACTGATGCTCAACAAGCCCATCTTCTGCTACAAAAACAAACAAACAAAAAAACCAAAACCAAACAAACAAAACAAAACAAAACGGCAACCAACGGATTGGGAAAAGATCGTTCCTACAACTGATAGAGGGCTAATATCCAAAATATACGAAGAACTCAAGAAGTTTGACTCCAGAGAGTCAAATAACCCTATTTAAAAATGGGGGGCCCGAGCAGTGGTGGCTCACGCCTTTAATTCCAGCACTTGGGAGGCAGAGGCAGGCGGATTTCTGAGTTTGAGGCCAGCCTGGTCTACAGAGTGAGTTCCAGGACAGCCAGGGCTACACAGAGAAACCCTGTCTCGAAAAACAAAAACAAAACAAACAAGAAAAAAACAAAAAAAAAAAAAACCAAGAAAAAAAAGAACAAACAAACAAACAAACCATGGAGTACAGAGCTGACCAGAGAATTCTCAACTGAGGAATATGGAATGTCCAAGAAGCGACTAAAGAAATTTTCCGCTCTTTCTAAGCCGGCGCTCCGTCAGGACGAAGCCATGTTCAGCGAGAGCCAAGATCGTGAAGCCCAATGGCGAGAAGCCGGACGAGTTGAGTCTGGCATCTCTCCGGCGCTGCTGCTGCTCGAGCTGGAGATGAACTCCAATCTCAAGGTGCAGCTGCAGCTGCGGGAAATTAACATCACAGCAACCAAGGAAATTGAAGTTGGTGGTGGTCGGAAAACTATCATAATTTTTTGTACCAGTTCCTCAGCTTAAATCTTTCCAGAAAATCCAAGTCCAGCTAGTTCGTGAATTGGAGAAAAAGTTCAGTGGCAAGCACGTGGTCTTCATTGCTCAGAGGAGGATTCTGCCCAAGCCAACCCCGAAAAGCCCTACGAAAAATAAGCAGAAGCGCCCCAGAAGCCGCACCCTGACAGCAGTGCACGACCATCCTTGAGGACTTAGTCTTCCCAAGTGAAATTGTGGGTAAGAGGATCCTTATGAAACTGGATGGCAGTCGGCTCAAAAAAACTCACTTAGACAAAGCACAGCAGAGCAACGTGGAACACAAGGTCGGAACTTTTTTTGGTGTGTACAAGAAGCTCACAGGCAAGGATGTTAATTTTGAATTCCCAGAGTTTCAGCTGTAAAGAAAATGACTGAATAAAGTGTCATTCATAGAAGAAAAGAAAAGAAAAGAAAAGAAAAGAAAAGAAAAGAAAAGAAAAGAAAAGAAAAGAAAAGAAAAGAAAAGAAAAGAAAAGTTCCCCACCCCTAGTCATCAGGGAAATGCAAACGTGCAGCGACTCTTTCCCTGCCAACTTTGCTTCCACCACAGCCCCCCTACTCTCCAGGCTCGGATCCACAGAGAAGCCCCAGCCAGGCCTTCTGGGATGTCTCTGGGTGGCTGCGAGGAGCTTGCCATGGCAGAAACAATTGCGGCCACCCGAAGGCTAAGGCTGGCCCTTCAGAGCTTCTGAGGCCTGAGGCAGCTGCGCAAGAACCGCAGGCCATCATAGGCAGGAGGAGACCGACTATGGAGGAGCACTCAGACCTGGATGAACAGAGGCCTTGATGGGCCTGCAGGAAAGTGAGCGGCCCAGAAAAGCGGCGAGAGGAAAGATTGATCAATCCGCTGGCTGGGCCATGGGTCTGGGTCTCCTCCCTTCTACTCAAGAGAAGGCGCCAACCACAGGAGGGCAATTGGAAAAGCTAGCAAAGACTTAATATGAAAAAGCAGTTCTCAACCTTTACCCAGGCTGTTTTGAAACTCTTGGCTAAATCTGGACCTATAGCTGCAGAGATTGCCAAGGCAGGGTAAAGTAGAGGTAGGAGATCAGTGTGCAACCATTGCCATAAAAAGATCGTAAACACGTCTTTTTTTTTTTTTTTGAATCTGTCTTCCTTGCATCTGTAATATTTGGACATTAGTTTTAAGTTTGTGTATCAGCTATATATTTAAAATAATATTTCTTAAATCAGGACAAGATGATATAATGTATTTGACCCTTGAAGCTTGTGTTTGGAAACAATTCTTTTTTTTATAGTTATGATATGAACCTAACATTTTTTTATTAGATATTTTCTTTATTTACATTTCAAATGCTATCCCGAAAGTTCCCTGTACCCCCCCCCCACCCCCCGGTCTTGCAAACTTTATATGCTCCAGTACAGGGGAATGCCAGGGACATGTCTTCTACAAGTGACTTTGAAATGAAATTTTTAGGTCCTCTAACATACTGAACAAGCAGGGACAAGTGGGTCTTTCTAGAGGTGGCCTAAAAATTTTCGGGATAGCACAAAGCACAAAAGGCATCTTCTTCAGCCTCACTTTTTATCCTGTTGAATTGTGTATGCATTTTATTCCTCATGTCTTACCTCTCACCGTGTGTGTGTGTGTGTGTGTGTGTGTGTGTGTTTGAAAATGCCAAATTTTTTTGAAGATGTCTTTCTAGATGCTCTGAAGTGACTGACATGTTTTATAAGAAGTAGTAAAACGTTCTCTAAATAACTTTTTGTTCAGATTCATTTGAAATATTGTTTGGAGAGGAACAGCCAAACTTCTCCTGAGTTGACCACATTGTGTTTGTGCCCTGGTTCCCAGGAGAAGGAAATCCAGAACTCTAAGCCATTTGTGGCCCTTGGGTGGAAAGGAACCACTGTACCATTTTTTGCTTGGCTTTTTTGTGTACATAGTGTATATAATGGACAATGGGGGTGGGGTGGGGGTCCTAATTTACAACATCTAGTCACTGTAGATGTTAAAGAGGTTGCCAGTGTATGACAAAGTAGAATTAGTAGAACAATATTTTTTTTTTACATTTCATGTTAAAGAATTTTTAATTACCCTTGTTACATACATGTGTGCCCTTTACTGGACTGCTGTGTACATAATGGACAACAGTCTTTACTTGAAACATCTGGTCTATCTAGACATTTAGAAGTGCCCAATGTATGTTAAATGTAGAGGTAGTGAAATATCACTTTGCAAACACTCACTTTGGGGAGTGGGGTGATGAGCCCGTCTGAGCAGTACTGTCTTTACTTGCTCCAGGGTTTGGAGGAGGTGCTGGGAGGCAGTGACAAGGGCCATGCAGTAGTTGTGTGTATATGGAACCTTTTCTGATGCCATTTCTATTTATTTGCATCTTGTTTTGCTGTGTGTTTAGTGTGTATAATGGAGAAATATGTCTAAATTTTCAGCATCTAGACTCTACATGTTAAAGAGGTTGCCAACGTATGACAAAGTAGTAAAATTAGCACATAAGGTACACCGTTAGAATTCATAGAGAATTTTGTTCTGTAAATGGCTCGGGGATAGAAATTTGCTCAGCTGTTTCTAACCATTACACATGCCTATATTTGTCTACTGGTTTGAAGGGAGAAGAAAGTGGGTTGAAGGCCAAATGGTTATATTTAGAAGATGATATCTTAGATAGTATCCATTGCTTTGCATACAGTTTTATGTACCAATGGCATGTGAGTCGTAGATAAGTTCTTACATGAAACATCTAGTCTTTCTAGATATTTGAAAGTGCTTGACACACTCTAAAGATGCAGAGGTAGTACAATAATATTTTGTGTATATAGTGTTCTAAACTGGAGAAATGCTGTGTGTAGAAATAGAATTGTTAGCCTACCTCTGAGAACAGTGTACGGGCTGTACTTGTTCAGTGGATCGAGGAGGTGGGAGGGAAGGAACTACAAAAAGATTCCATTAGTGTGCTAGACATTTCTAGCTTACCCAACACCCTGTGTGTTGTATGCATCTCATGTAACTTTGCTATACTGTATATATTGTACATACTGGACAAACGAGTCACAGGACACAAGGCGGGCTGAAGGGGAAGAAAGTTCAGAGACCAAAATGTTCTCACAAGACACTTTGAGATCTAACCGTCCTTACATGTGTGTTTCAACACTACTATGTATATAGGGGACAAATTCATGTCCTCATCTGAAACATCTTCTAGGTGTTTAGAAGTGCACAAAATATGTTAAAAATAGACATAGTAAATAATACATTTTGTAGATTCTCCTGTTTAAACTCACCATAAAATGCTGTCTTTTGGAACTAGAAAGAGAGAACCACATCTGAGCATTGCAGCCTTGCTTTGGAGGGTCTGGGAGGGAGGAAGAAGGAAAATGAACGAAGGGCCTAATGCTAATGCAATTTTGGTAATGCAAGATAAGTCATTTTTCCTCATATTTGCAATGTATAGAAGTGTCCAAATTGGCAGCACCTAGTCTTCCTAGACAGTAAAGAGGTGCCAGTGTGTGACAAAGTAGAGTTAGTGACAAGGCATGTTTGGAAGTTATGTTAAAATTTGTAGGGAAAAAAACCTCTTTTTTGTATTTTAATATTTTATTTAAAGTTTGCTATACATTTCTGTAAAACATTCTTCAATCCATTATTTTAACATTATAAATTCCACTTGAAGTAGCTGAAAAAAAAAAAAAAACAGACAGACAGAGCAGGTACCAGGACTGACTACAGCTCAGGAGTCTATCTTATTACAGGGAGGCAAAGCCTCATCATTACCAGGACAACAAATCTAACTTACCAGGCATGTACACACTCTATTTTACTTTTGGTGATAGTTTTTGGAAAATTACACTTTCAAAGAACCAGCCTTACAAATAGATATTCTTTCCAAAAATAAAGCCCAGTATCTAAGTTGTGAAAAGTCACAGAACTCATTGAAAGCATGTGGTGGTGTCAGCTGCAGGCCACGCTCAAGCCAGGCTCTCACCACAGATGACTCTGACTGACTGGGGAGATGGAACCCACGCCCCACGGTCCCTCCTATGTTGGCAATTGTCTTATTGCTGAACTATACACAATTCTTTTTCTTTGGCAACATCACTAGCTAACACCAAGGAGGAAGTGTAAAGGTTTGGGTTGTCAGCACTGTGAGCACTATGTCCTGAAAGTGCACCACACCTAACATATGACAAAGGGCCTGGCTGCTCACAACCTACACAAGTGTGGAGTCAGTTACTCAGGGAAGACCAGTGTCAGCTCCTTCCTTCCCACATCTGTGAGAAAGGAAAAGACGATCATCCAGATACTCATCAACTCTTCAGGAAAACTGCTTCGTATGAATTCAAAAGGACCTAAACTTGACCTAAACACCTAAACAGAATTTTAAGTGAATTCTCATTATACCACCACCAAAACTTGCACTTTAAAAAACATTGATAACTTACATATTTAAATTGCTGTTTCACGTGCTAAGCCCACTTTAAAGGCTTGTCATGATACTGCTGAGGGACGTAAGCAGGAAGCTCGCTCCAGAAGTGTCACCACACTTTTCCCTCACCCACTTAAGACACTTCCTTCCACCCAAAATGTCACTCCAAGTTCAAAGTGAACTAAAGTAGGTGTGGCAGAAAGTGCAATCGGAAGCATGTTCACACAATAGAGCTAGCACATATAAACACTGTATGCAAATGCGCATGAGTGTAAGAAACGTCTCTGTGGACAAACTTATATACAGCTGTTTACAACTTCAAACTAGTACAACTGGGAACGTCTACAGAAGCCCCAATAAACTCAGATGCACACTCAGAACAGTCTCACCAACTGGTCGCCCAGGAGCTCCTTAGAGAGCAGAGTGGGGCTGCTTAAGAAATGCTCTCTTCCTGATCAATCTTGTCTGTTTTAACTGAAAACATGTCTGCCAGCATGTGCTTAGGAATCTCGGAACCCCGGACTTTCAGGGCATAGCAAGCGTTCTCCACTTTGGCCAGGCTCTGTTTCAAGGTGTACAGCATAGTTGCCAGTGTTGCCAATGAACGAGAACCCATCGTAAACCTGGCGTAAAAACGGGCTCACTTCAAAGGGGGTGTGGATGTCCCCATTCCCCACACTGTTAATACACATCCGCATCTACTCTCCAGTTAAGTTGGCCACGCCCAGCAGGTAGTCAACAGGTGTGATCTTCAGTCTGCTTCTCTTGTCCATCAGTGGGAGGAGTCTTGCTCTCTTTCCCACTGCCTTCTGCTGTAAATGTCAATTGCTTGTTAATCTCTTCCATACTGATCAGTGAACGAGTTTTTTTTTTTAAAGATTTATTTATTTATTACATGTAAGTACACTGTAGCTGTCTTCAGACACTCCAGAAGAGGGCGCCAGATCTCGTTACGGATGGTTGTGAGCCACCATGTGGTTGCTGGGATTAGAACTCTGGACCTTCGGAAGAGCAGTCGGGTGCTCTTACCCACTGAGCCATCTCTCCAGCCCGTGAACGAGTTTTGATGAAGTGTTGAAAGGAGACAGCCTCCACATAATTCCTGCAGTCCTGTGGTGACGGCTCAATGGAACTGGTGCAAGTCTTCTCCCGAGAGCTCTTGGGCTACCTGCAGGATTTTCTGTCTGACACCATCCAGCTTACTTTCTGATTCAGTCAGTATCTCCTCCATATCAGGAGCACTTGTAATCCTATGGAGAAGAAAAATTGTCCTCTTACTTTCCACAGTAATATCCCGGCTTAGCTTCACGAGTCTCTCATATTTGTCGTGCCTCGCGTCCAGCTCCTGCTGAAATGATTTGAAGGCCTGCATCACCAGCGAAGACAAACTGGCATTCTTCCCCTCTCACCTTTGGTTATGTGGGAAGTTGTCATGCTTCCTCTTCCCGAACCCTCCTGGTCCTTCTTTGCCGTTCATGGCCGCAGAGCCTCGGCTTGCACGGCTTGCACGGCTTGCACGTGGGCCAGCTTAGCGAAAGGCCTTTTGCCAGACACCGCACGCCCCCGCTGAGCCCGCCTGAGCCCGTGGGTGACAGCGCAGACCACCCTGATCGCAGTAGGCCGCCGCCTGAAGCAGAGCCGAAAAAACTCTTCTTAAACCCACTTAGGAAATGAAATTGTTAATCTCCCCACAAAAACATGATAGATGCAAACACATGGCCACTGGGTGGAGAGAACTGGAAGAGGGGCTAGACCAGAACCTTGCTGTTTAGAAGGCAGTTTCTGACCACAGACTTTGTTAGGTGTGCAGTGTATTCACTGTGGTGTACACATGCTGGGGAAACCGAAGTGCTTACTGGGAACATCTGGTCTCTAGACTTTTAAGTGCATGATAGACCTGATGTGGTAATGCATGCCTTTAATTCTAGGCCGAGGCAGGTGAATCTCTGTTCTGGGTCAGCCAGGGCTATATAGACTTTGTCTCAAAACAGTAAGAAAGTTTGGACTGGCAGGGTGGCTCAGCATGTAAAGGTGCTTGCCACCAAGCTGGTGACCTGAGTTTGATTTCCAGGATCCACTTGATAGGAGAAAAGTGATTCACAGCTTGTCTTTTAGACTCCACACAAGTGCAGTGGCACACGTGTGCACATGTACATACAGTATTATATAAATGTAAAAAATGCACAGCATGGTAAAAATAGAGGGCTGACACCACTTTTTAGGATTACTCTGTTATGTCATAGGAATGGTCACAATGGTGAAATGGAGGTTAAACTTGGCTTATGAGCAGACACTGTTACTAGGTGGTGGAGGTGGGCTAGGGCAAAGCTAGAAAGAGGCACTGTAGCTGTTGGTTGGTTCAAGTTGTCTAGCCATTGGTTAGGTGTGCATTTCAGTTAATGTTGCCAGGCATTGGAGGTAAAGCCCAGTGCCTAAAGGATGTTAGAAGTAGCAAAAGAGTCGCTAAAGGCCAGGCTAATCTTTGGGGAGGTCTGTCTTCTGGGCATGACCTCTGTTAATCCTCTCACTAGCATCATCTACACTTAAGAGTTGTGCAGAAAAGAGGATGGATGAGGGAAAGACCGCTAGTGCCACTATGTCCAGAGGACAGCTGTACCCAGGGACCCTATGTGTGTGCATCTTGGTAAAATACTTGTGTTCATTTTGCACAGTTCATTCCTTGTCATCTGGACATTATGTCCTAAAGGAGAGCATGTGGTTAAAGGTAGAGCTATGGTAGAATTGACAAAAGGGTTCCTCTTGAACATGGACCTGCTAAGCCAAGTCTGTTCTGTGTGGAGAAATTCATGTTGCTAGGCTGACTGGAGAGGCAGAGAGGTTCACAGGCCAAGTTCTGCAGCTGTGTTGAGGCTGACGTCCTGAGAGTGGCCGCTGTACAGTGGCCGCTGTAGGTGCACCTCCCAGCTGCTCCATGGGAATACATTTCCTTCCTTCCTTCCTTCCTTCCTTCCTTCCTTCCTTCCTTCCTTCCTTCCTTCCTTCCTTCCTTCCTTCTTTCTTTCTTTCTTTCTTTCTTTCTTTCTTTCTTTCTTTCTTTCTTTCTTTTTTTCTTCCTTTCTTTTTTTTAAAGATCTCATTAAAGATGGTTGTGAGCCATCACGTGGTTGCTGGAATTTGAACTCACGACCTTAGACCTTCGGAAGAGCAGTCGGAGCTCTTAACCGCTGAGCAATCTCTCCAGCCCAGGGATTACATTTCTTGAGCGATCGGGAACTACCCTTCTTCTACAAATGAACTTAAGAATGCTATACTTAGTGTGGTCTGCTGCTTTGTGTTTCCTTGCACTGAATGATTGCAGAATTTTATATAACTTTGCCAGTACATTATGTGAAAGCGTACTAGCATTCCTAGCTGGAGAGAGAGAGAGAGAGAGAGAGAGAGAGAGAGAGAGAGAGAGAGAGAGAGAGAGAGAGAGAGAGTTTTAAAGTTTGTGTGTGGGTCAGCTGGTCCAGAAAAGAACACGTTAGGCAGTTCCACGGGACTCACTATGGGGCCAGTGGCTCAGTTCGTTCTGTTGTTCCTTTGTGTTTGAGAGCCATTTGCACTCACTGCTCATTGCACTCACGCGCTGATCCCCAAAGCGCCAGTTGCGGCTGAGCGCGAAACCGAACGAACGCAGAGTTTAATTGTAAGGTTGTCCGTCTATCTAGAGGCCTGCTCCCCCCCCCTTTTTTTTTGTCTTCTATGAAATTTCGGTTGCCAAGGAAGACGGGATTACAATTTTGTCTGACAGATTGAGATATCAAAATTCTCCCTCCTCTAGTGTGGGGTTTTTCGTTGGTGAATATTCATAATGTGGGGAAAGCGTGGCGTGGTACAGACCTAGAACGACACATCGAGCTGAGTTGCTTGTGACTGGGTGACTTTGTTCTTGCCTTGTTTGTTTTGTTTCCTGTAATGCACATATTAAAAAAATAAACGAAAGCTTCTTTTAAAATATGTTTTTAAGAAGTAATATGCACGTCTCTTGAAGCCCTCGTACAGTGAAAGCTTACTCAAATTCCTAGCTGCAAAGAGAAAAAAAATTGTAAAAGTTTGTGTGTGTCAGCTGGTCCAGAAAAGAACGTGTTAGGCACTCCCACCGGACGCACTACAGGGCCCGTAGCTCCATTCCTGTTTGAGAGCGATTTGCACTCACTGCTTCAACTGGAAGCGCCAATCCCCAATGCACCCTTTGCGTGCTGGCAGTGCGAAGCAAAGGAAGGGAAGGGCCCAGCCCCCTCGTCCACGTGGGCCTCCAACAGATCACACAGCGCCCTAGGATCAAATCTAATTTCTAGGTTCAGACCACCCCTAGCTTGGAGGTGATCACTATATCCCCCAACGCAGTGCTACCCAAATGGAGGTGGCGGGGAGAGACCGGGGGTGGGGGGGGGGGAGGGAGGGAGACGCCCACCAAGAAAGAGCTTCAGAAAGCCTGGGCTCTGAACCTTTTTGGTGTGGAGGAAGCCAAGATCCTCAGGCTCAGTGGAAAACCTCAGAGTGCCCCAGAAGGTTGCCTACCAGAACAGACTGAAAAGACTCTACAGTCAGAAAGCCATGCCTGGCTTCAGCTGGAAGGCTTGCAGATACATTCCTTTCCTGCTAGACAGGAGTCTTGATGCCCCTGAAATCCGGAATGACTACTACCTGAATCTTGTGGATTGGAGCTCCGGAAATGTTTTGGCTGTGGCACTGGACAGCAGTGTGTACTTATGGAATACTGGTTCCGGTGACATCTTGCTCTTGGCTGCGAATGGAGCAGCCTGGGGACTACATATCCTCGGTGGCCTGGATCAAAGAGGGCAACTACCTAGCTGTGGGCACCAGCAATGCTGGGATGCAGCTATGGAATGTGCAGCAGCAGAAACGACTTCGAAACATGACCAGTCACTCCGCTCCCTCAGTTGGAACAGCTATATTCTGTCCAGTGGTTCCCGGTCTGGCCACATCCACCACCCTGATGTTCCGGTAGCAGAACACCACATGGCCACACTGAGTGTCCAGTGGCCAAAGCCAGGAAGTATGTGGGCTGCGCTGGGCCCCAGATGGATGACATCTGGCAAGTGGTGGCAATGAAAACATTGTCGATGTGTGGCCTAGTGGTCCTGGAGAAAGTGGCTGGGGTCCCCTACACTCAACATCAAGGTGTCCTCAAGGCTGTTGCATGGTGTTCCTGGCAGTCCAATATTCTGGCAACACTGGTAACTGGAGTTACCAGTGACCGACACATTCGCATTTGGAACGTCTGCTCTGGGGCCTAAGTGCTGTGAATGTACAGTCCCAGGTGTGCTCCATCCTGTGGTCCCCCCACTATAAAGAGCATATCTCAGGTCATGGCTCTACCCAGGATCAGCTGGTTATTTGGAAGTACCCAACCAAGGCCAAGTTGGCTGAGGTCAAAGGTCACACAGCCTGGGTCCTGAGTCTTATGATGAGTTCGGATGGGGCCACAGCAGCGGCAGCAGCGGCTGATGAGACTATGGTTGTGGCTCTGCTTTGAGTTGGACCCTGCCCTTTCTCAGGAGCGGGGTGGGAAGGGGCCTGGGGAGGGGGAAGCCAGTGTAGCTAAAAGTAGCCTTATCCACCAAGGCATCCATTGAAAACAAACCTTTCCTTCTTGATTTTTGTTTACTTTTTAAAAAAAAATAAAGTTCATATCTTCTTTTTAAAAAGTTTGTATGGGTCAGACTAGGTATGAGAGTCAGCTATGGGAATTCAATTCATTAATTATTTGTTTTTATTTGCATAGATGTTTTGCATGCATAAATATCTGTGCACTATGTATATACTTGGTGTCTGCAGAAGTCAGATCGCCTGGAACTGGAGTTACAGACAATTGTGAGCTGCCATGTGGGTCCTGGGAATTGAACCCATAGGAACTAGGATTCTGTTCAAGTTGCTTAATGTAAAAAAACATACATGGTGAAATTGTCCGCTTTTTAGCTGGGAAATCTATGACAACTGGCTCTTCTGCCTGTAAAGAAAGGAAGCAATATCTTTTAATGGTTCTTTAATAATATTTCTTCCTTCCTTCCTTCCTTCCTTCCTTCCTTCCTTCCTTCCTTCCTTCCTTCCTTCCTTCCTCCCTTTCTCTGTCTCTGTCTCTCTCTCTCTGTCTCTCTCTCTCTGTCTCTCTGTCTCTCTCTGCCTCTCTGTGTGTCTTTCTTTTAAAGACAGGCGTTTACAAGCAGGTCACCTCTCTTTTTAGGGCTGTAACCAGGAAGGCTGTTCCAGAGAAGAAAAAAGGCTTCCTGCTGTGCCAGAAACCCTTAAGGAATTTTACAGGGTTGAAAGTGAAGCACCTGCGGAAGAAGTTTGCCCTGAAGATATTGATAAGGCAAGGAGGAAGCTCATCTAGGAGAAGACAAAAGCACTATCACAAGGAGTGCAGGCAGGTGTACTGAACTGAGATATGGATGGCCAGGATGGCCTGGAAAGCTGCAAACTTTTAAGTACCCCCAGAAGCAAAATTGTTTGTCATCAGAATCTGAGGTCTCAGTGGACTGCCCAGTACTGCAACTTCTTAGTCTTCAACCGATTTTCAAGGGCACCTTTGTTTTAAGCTCAACAAGGCATCAGTTAACATGCTGAGGATTGTGGAACCATACATTTCATGGGGCTACCCCAACCTGAAGTCAGTAAATGAGCTCATCTACAAGTGAGGCTATGGCCAAATTAATAAGAAGAGGATTGCCTTGACAGACAATTCTTTGATTACTGGATTTCTTAGTAAATTTGGCATCATCTGCATGGAGGATCTAGGTCATGAAATCTATACAGTTGGGAAACGCTTCAAGGAAGTGCATAACTTCCTGTGGCCCTTCAAATTATCTTTCCCACGAGGTGAAATGAAGAAGACAACCCAGTTTGTGGAAGGTGGAGATGCTGGCAACAGGGAAGATCAAATAAACAGGCTTAACAGACAGAAGAACTAAGGTGTCAGCCATGGTATTTTTGTAATTTGGTCAGTTAATAGACAGTCAGGGCTTGGCAAATCAGGAAAAAAAAGGCAGGGTCAGTATGGTCGTTATTATTATTAATAATAATTTTATTTATGTGTGATGGGAGTTGAAAGCTGGTGTGCATGTGCCACAGTGAATGTGTAGATGTCAGAGGACAAGTCTGGGGGTGTCAGAGTCATTTCTTTCCTTCCACTGTGAGTTCCAGGGATGGCCAGCCTCTCAGGTGGCCAGCCTTGCAAGGCAAGGACTTTTACGCCCGAGGTATTTCCTTTTTCCAGGTTTGATGGAAGGGTATAAGGATCAGAATGGCTCCAATCACCACCTCCTCCATGAAATAGAAAGCATTTTACAAAACTGGGGCCTTGGTCAGGCGACTAGCTTCTATCTTCCCTTAGAGCGGTGAGTAACCTGGAGTGTTTCTCTTGAGTCCAGAACTTGGCATGGGTTCCTTTAACCACCATGCTTAGAAATGATTATTTCTTTTCCAGAAATACTCCCCAAACCATCTGGCACATACATGTGTTCTCACCTAGACAAAATAGTAATGTGAATGGAGAGGGTGGGAGGTAGAGTTACAGCGTGTTACTCCATGTATATTTTATTAATCATTCCATTTGTTTACATCCCAAATGATATCCTACTTTCTGGTTACTCCTCCATAAGCCTCCCATCCCACAACCTTCCTCTCCTCCCTGCCCTTTGCCTCTGTGAGTGTGCTCCCCTACCCACTCACCCTCTCCAGCCCCACCACTTCAGCATTCCCCCCACCTATGCTGGGGCATCAAACATCCACAGGACCAAGGGCCTCCTCTCCCATTAATGTCTGACAAAGCCATCCTCTGTTGCCTATGTATCTGGAGCCATGGATCCCTCCCAGTACACTCCTTGGTTGGTGGTCTAGACCCTGGGAGCCCTGGGCCAGCTGATGGGGTTGCAATCCCCTCCCCCTCCCTCCTCCAGTCCTTTGGCCAACTCCCCTACCAGGGTTCCTGAGCTCAGTCTGATGGTTGGCTCCAAGCATCCACACCTGCATTGGTCAGTTGCTGGGAGAACCTTCCAAGGAACAGCTACACCAGGTTCCTGTGAGCAAGCACCTCTTGGCAACAGCAATAGTGTTGGGGTTTGGTGTCTGCAGACAGGTTGGACCCCCAGGTGGGGCAGACCCCTACATCTCATCTATACCCTTAAATTGGTATAACTCTCAAAGCCAATATGCTGCTAATCCAAACTTTTATTGAAAATCAAAACAAAGAAGGCATTAACTTTGTACATTTCGTTTAACAGCTTCTTGACAGGTAATGCGCGATAGTGTTTACAAACGATATAAATCAGATTGAAAAACACTTTTGGAAAACTGATGTAGACTTCAGTATCTGTATCTGGGACCAGCAAAGTTTTGGTTAGGGTTGGGGTTGGGGTTGGGGAATGGGTTGGGATGGGGATTGGGGTTGGGGTTGGGGAATGGGTTGGGGAAGGGGTTGGGGTTGGGGAAGGGAAAGGGGAAGGGGAAGGGCAAGGGGTTATATTCCCTCGCTGCATTGGGTATGTGCACATCAGGTGGTACAGGTGGCCAGGGAAAAGGTGGTAGAGGGGGTGGCCTAAATGGTAGAGGCATTCTGAATCCTGGAGGGGGCCTGGGTGGAAGAGGCATCATTTGAGGATGCATGGGACGAGGCACCACTGGGTAACATTTCCAAATAACCTCCACAATAGGAATGGGACCATAATGATCATCAAGATATACACCCACAGGGGGACTCATGGCGACTGGAACCATGTTTCTGAATGCTTGTGCCCGTCGAAG
Organism: Mus caroli; assembly: GCF_978045245.1. NCBI lineage: Eukaryota > Metazoa > Chordata > Mammalia > Rodentia > Muridae > Mus > Mus caroli. Next base: position 33,119,513 of record NW_028227260.1, on the reverse strand, counting down.
TCGTCTCCACTTGGCCCTTCTGTTCTGAAACCAAACCTTCAATCAGAGGGGAAAAAAATAATTGTTTAGGATATTGGACCATGAATGTCATAATAGAAAATAAAACTACATGCAACTCAAATTACAAATAGCAAACTAAGCTTGGGGTAGAGCTTGAGGTATTGCTGTATTTCCCTTCTCTCCCTTTACTATTTTTAAACTATTTTCTGGGCCATAGATGCAGGTGAACTGTACCAGGTCCTTTCTGGTAATGTGTCTTTCTGGATGCTCCACAAATAAGTATACAGTTATTCCCACCACAAACCCATTGTATGGCAAAAGAAGCCTGTCCTAATTTTCTACTAAATAGTTATTTGATGCACTTATGTTTTAAACATTTTCCCCACAACCTTAAGTAGTCACCTTTTTATTTCCTGAAATAGAAAGTTTATCAACACCTAAATAAATGAAAAAGGAATTTTACATTAACGCAGATAAGAAGGCAGCATGAGAAGAGCATTTCTCAGTGAGATTCCAGAAAATATACATTAAAATACTGCTAAAAAATAGGAAAACAAAATCTTAGATGTAAGAAAATGTCCTTTTGAGAATCTTCGACCATATGATCAATTGAGTTACCATTAAATTAAATGAACATTACAATAAAATAAAATAGAAACATCATTTGGACTTACTCTTAATAGTTAGCTCTTCTGGCAACTTAGAAAATAAAATTTTCTTTAAACTTGGAAAAAATAAATTTCTGATTAGACAAGTTACTTGAACTCTAATTGTAGCCTTATAACATTGAAGTTGTATGGAATTTGAAAAGAAATGCCTATGACAGATCACATGTTTATAACATTTTGATCCTTCATAGGTCAGTGAAATTATAACCTGATGTGTGTTTTAGAATACCTGTCCCACACTTTTCGAAAAAGTACTAACCTGCACTCTAGGTTCAGGTAAGCCCAGGCGTCGGGCCAGCTCCACTCTGATGGGAGAAAAATAGGCAATGGTGAGTATTTGGAGTTGTGGCTAAAATGAAAGACAATGTTGTAACCCTACCTTCCAATGCCTTTTTCTATAATACAAAGGCTTGATTTAGGCGGTGGCTTCCTATTCACAAATTATCTGTTCAATTTAAATATTTTTTTTTTAAAAGGGAAACACGTGAAAATGTCTGGTAGTTAGCTAAATATAACTTTTCTGTCTGTGAAACAGCAAAGAATCCTAGAAATCTTTTTCTTTAGACTGCTCTGTACAAATTATCCAGAAAGTACCCCATCCCTGTTCTATAGTTGGGGCTCAACTCAGTACTCCAGCCTTCCTTGGCAAAATACTTAGCTAAACCCTAACCCCAAATATGATCATGTTTGAACCTGAATATTTTTGTTTATTCTAAGACAGCGAAATACACTTTCAAAGAAGGAAGTACAAAACTACTTAGGATCGAGTGTGCCCAGGGGAAATTATTTTTTTCTGTTTCTAAATTGAAGGCTGAGTGCCACGAAGTCAGAGAGGGGCTCTGTCTTCATTGCTTATGCACACCATCCGATTCTGGTCCTTCATTTCACCAGGGCCAGAATTGGAAGGCCCACAGCGAATCCCAGGCTTAGGAAATTTTAGCACTCTCAGGGGCGGGGTGGGAGAAGAGCTCCCGGTGTAGCCCTGCCCTACCACAGGGGCACTAATTTTGCGCGCAAAATCAAAGTTTTTAAAAGTTCACTAAATGCGGAAAAAACACTATTTTGCTATGATATTTTAAAGCCAAACTGCAATAGCTCATTCTGAATTCACTACCAACATTTTAAGTAAATCAGGTTTCTCGATCCGCTGCGAGGTAGCTCCTCCATCGGTTCCCTCCTGCTCGACAGGCCACCGGTGCCAGCTTTTGCACGCTCCGCTGGCCCAGAGCCTGCAGGTCTAAGTTGGACCCCTGGCTCTTCGCGCCCCCTAGCGGACCCCTGACTCAGGTGTGCTACCACCCAGCAAAGCCGGGAGCCCGCCTGCCACATGGTCGCCACCCCAGGAAAAAGCCACTCACCTAGCAAACAGGTCCGGGTACTGGACGCGCTGGAAAAAGGCCTCCAGCTCCGCCAGTTGGATCGGGGTGAAGCAGATGCGGTAGCGGCGAGGCTTCGGCTCCTGTTGGGGTTGCTCCTCCCCCGGCTGCTCCTCCTCCTGCTCCTCGGGCTGCTGCGGGGCCTGCAGCGGGTTTGCCAGCAGGGGTTGCGGTGAAGACTGAGCAACAGGCTGCATCAGAGGACGCATCAGGGACTGCGGCACGGGGACGGCATCCGCCTCCCCCAGCTGAGCGTTGGACTCCAGGAAGCCGCCTCCAAGGTTTTCATTCCCATTCCAGGCTTGCCGTGCTTCTGCAACCGGCGTTGCTGCTTCTCTTCTTGAGGGTTCGAATCCCTCGTGTTCCTGGTAGTTTGTTTCTTCCAGAAACATGGAGTTGAACAGAGAGTCTGGGAAAGGGGAAAAGCACAAACAAACAAGACCAGCTCGTTGGTGCCCAAAAGAGTTGTGGAAAAGAGTGGGTGAGCGGCTCCATCTAGAGGGGTGCGCGCCCAAGAGGCGCGCGGGGAAAGGGAGGAAGGGTGGCCTTTGACTGCAACGGCTCCCCGCCGCCCCTCTACCTGCCGCCTTCTCCCCAGGCCGCGGGTCGCGCGTCTCGTGCCGCCCCTCTACCTGCTGCCTTCTCCCCGGGCCGCGGAACGCGCGTCTCCGCGCCGCCGTCCGTCCCTGCTCTCCGCCGCCCCTCTACCTGCTGCCTTCTCCCCAGGCCGCGGGTCGCGCGTCTCGTGTCGCCCCTCCTACCTGCTGCCTTCTCCCCAGGCCGCGGGTCGCGCGTCTCGTGCCGCCCCCTCTACCTGCTGCCTTCTCCCCGGGTCGCGGAACGCGTGTCTCCGCGCCGCCGTCCGTCCCTGCTCCTCGCCGCCCCTCTACCTGCTGCCTTCTCCCCGGGCCGCGGAACGCGCGTCTCCGCGCCGCCATCCGTCCCTGCTCTCCGCCGCCCCTCTACCTGCTGCCTTCTCCCCAGGCCGCGGGTCGCGCGTCTCGTGCCGCCCCTCTACCTGCTGCCTTCTCCCCAGGCCGCGGGTCGCGCGTCTCGTGCCGCCCCTCCTACCTGCTGCCTTCTCCCCGGGCCGCGGAACGCGCGTCTCCGCGCCGCCGTCCGTCCCTGCTCTCCGCCGCCCCTCTACCTGCTGCCTTCTCCCCAGGCCGCGGGTCGCGCGTCTCGTGCCGCCCCTCCTACCTGCTGCCTTCTCCCCGGGCCGCGGAACGCGCGTCTCCGCGCCGCCGTCCGTCCCTGCTCTCCGCCGCCCCTCTACCTGCTGCCTTCTCCCCGGGCCGCGGGTCGCGCGTCTCCGCGCCGCCGCCCCGGCTCCTCGCCGCCCCTCTACCTGCTGCCTTCTTCCCACGCCGCGGGTCGCGCGTCTCCGCGCTGCCGTCCCGGCTCCTCGATGCCTCTCTACCTGCCGCCCGCTCGCTACGGCGCTGCCACCCCTGCGCCTGCTGCCCCCTTCTCGCCGCCTCGGCTCTCCTCCCCTCGCGGCCCGCTTCCCTTGCCGCCGCCCCTCCACACAGTTCCCCTCCCGGCCGCCCCCGCCCCCACCCCCACCCCGGGGCTCCCTTCCCGCCGCCCTGCTTCCCCCAAGCGCAACCCGGGAACATCAGGCCGAGCCCAAATTAAATTGCCTGTTAAGAACCTATCCCTGTCCAGGTACTGACTCTCCATCTCCAGTTCTTCCTCCTTCTGGCTGGCTCCAAAGTCAGAGTAGAAAGTTGTTTCAGATTCCGCGTTTTCCTGGTAGTTTGCTCCCTCCAAAAGCGTTGAGCTCAAGAGAGGCTGTGGATCTGGAGAAGGAAAAAAAAAAAAAAAAAAAAAAAAAGAAAAAGAAAAAGAAAAAAAAAGCGGTTTGGAGCCTAGGTAGGGCTGGGAAGAGCGAGGCGCCACTCTAAAGGAGCGGCGGAGACTGCGAAGGTCGGAGAAGCTGACCGCACTTCGTCACTTTCTGTGCGCGCGCACGCGTGCGCGCGCACAGAAAAAAAAGTTGTCCTCCCGAGTTCTTCTCGAATCTAAACGCGTCGAGGCGGCACCGACTGACCCTGAAGTGTTTCCTCCTCCATTGCTTCAACAAAGGTCTTCAAGTCAGTGCAGTAACAGCAGCGGCACTTTTTGTGAGATTCCATGACCGGAGCGCGGTGGGTTGTTAAGTCACCAGCTTCTGCGGACTTCTTGGCTTCCGAGCTAGTGCGGAGGTCGGGGCCAGAGGTGGTACCAGCTGCTTCTCCCGTACCCGAGTGGCGCTCGTCGAGGAGTCACGCCCCTTTTATAGCGTGGTCAGCCCTTGTGCCTCTTAGGGATCAGTAGTGTGCCTCCGCTCAAGCCCCCATTAGAAATAGTGTTTCCATTCGGAATGGGTGGGACTACGCTGTAGGGTGGGACTACATTGTAGGGGGTGCTCTGATGACAGGGAGAATGTTTGTTAAAGTGCCGGTCGGACTTTGAGCTCCCTACGCGCGCGCGCGCGCACGCACGCGCGGAGACCCGCTTCCACGTGCTGTTAACTGCCTTTTCAACTCTACCTAGGCGTCCCAGAGCATTAAGGGGCTGCACGAGACTGTGAATCACAATTTAGCAGCTCCGAGTTCGCACCAGCTCGCACACCCTCAAATATTATGTTCGGAAGCATGTAATTTTACGTCCCCCAAGGAAAAATTTTACGTGGATTTACGGGTTGGGAACGCGCAGTCTAACAAAATGGGTTCCCCCTCCCGCCACCCTTTGGACACTGGACTCGACCAAGGACTCGGTGACTTATGACTAGGGCTTTGTTTGTTGTTTTTGTACTCTCGCACCTACAGTCTGAATTAGAGCCCTAATATGTTTAGGTAGGCAGGAAGCCGGGTTTTGTAGTTTTGGGGGGTTGTTTTGTTTTATTTTGGCTTTTTGGGCTTTTTTTTTGGTGGCTTTTCGAGGCAAAGTTTCTCTGTGCATCCCTAGCTGTCCTAGAACACACACCGTAGAGTGTACTGGCCTCGAACTGGCTTGCCGCTGCCTCCCAAGTGCTGGAAGCCACCAAGGCCAGCTTTTCGAGCTTTGAGTTGGTTCCTGAAGCTTTCCCAGAACGAAGCGAGTTGGCTTTGCCGACGAACTCAGCAGCGTCTTCGGGGTGACACGGGCGCAAGTAGGACGGACACCTTGCAAGAAACCCTTTATGCCTCTTCAAATACTTCTAGAGCGTTGTGATTTTTAGGAATGAACCGGCTTGTAAAGGACTCTGCCAAAATCTTAAGAGACCCAAAAATGCCTAAGTTACTTGAGTTTGGCGCCTTTGCGGAGTTAGATAGCTTGCTCTTAGTACAAAATGCATCGTAGAAACTTGCGCTGCCTTGAACCAAAAGCCCGCCTAATTCTGGGGTATCTAACCTCAAAAGGCGGGAGAACGCTCTGCCTCCACATTCACGCCCCTCCCCCTTCCTTTTCCTGGGACTATCTTGCCTCCCCCCATCCCCCCGTCTAGAAAATGGCGAGTCAAATTTAAAATGGCTGTATAATTTTCCAAAAGATGTTCTCAAGTGTTAATATCCTTGTTTTTGTGGTCCTTGTGTTTGGCACTGCACGATTTGTTCTACAGTTTTGCCTTTACAGGCCTTTGGTTGGCATTTCACTTTTGTTGCGGGGAGGGGGGCGCGGGGTACGTGTTCGAGACAGAGTTTCCCAATGGCACCAGCCCTAGCTGTCCCGTACTCAAAGTGGCGGGCCTTTTTGCAGGAGGCCAGGCAACTTGGCAGTTTCACTACGAAGTCCGTGCACTTTTTACTTTATTACTTGTGTCTTAATTCGAAGGATGTTCCAGGCAGTGGTGTGTGTATGCATGTGTGCATGTGCGTGTGTGCGTGTGTGTGTGTGTGTGCGCGTGTGCGTCTGTGTGTGTGTGTGTTGCGGGCGTTAATTGAAGGAAAAGACCATTGGACGGGGTCTAAGGCTCTGAATCTGCTTCTCGTGAGACCAGGCCGCGTCCCTTCGCACCAGACTGGATTGCTTTGAACAAGAGGAGAGTTGGGATCCAGAAGTGCTGAATTTCTAATGCCCCCCTTCAGTTTGCTCAGCAAATCAAAAGGGCAGGCTCGAAATGCGCCCGAGGGAAGAAAGAAAGGAAGGCGGTGTGTCGTCTCGTCCCGTCGTGTGTGTCGTCCCCCCCCCCCCCCCCCCGCCCCGGGCGTCCAGGCTTTCTCCAGGCTTTAGTTGCCTTTGGTCATCTCCAGCAGAGATGAGAGTTGAAAGTTCTAGAACTGCTCATAAATTCGAACTTCTGTGTTACGCAGAGAATTGTGAGGGCACATTAGGCTGCTGCTGGCCAACCGGCCTAGGAAGTAAATTATCTCCTTGTGGCCCGTGGCCCGTGGCCCGTGGCCCGTGGCCCCAAAAGCCTATGGGCTGAGTAGCAGTCGTTTTATTAGACTGATGGTTGTGATAGCTCGGTGCTTATGTTAAAGTGATCCTTACAATATTAAGTAATGGTCCTAGCGAACAAAGAGTGATGTTGGCAGTCCTCATATGCTAAACAGAATCCCAAAATACATTTTATAGGTTAAAAAACTTTTTAAGAGCCGGGCAGTGGTGGCACATGCCTTTAAATTCCAGCAATTGGGAGACAGAGGCAGGCAGATTTCTGAGTATGAGGCCAGCCTGGTCTACAGAGTGAGTTCCAGGACAGCCAGAGCTATACAGAGAAACCCTGTCTCACAAAACAAAACAAAACAAAACAAAACAAAACAAAACAAACAAACAAACAAAAACTTTTAAAAATGACAAGTATATTTATTACATTTTCTAGATTATATACCCACATGAGATTTAGCTATAAAATTCCCCCAGACATTTAAATAATTGGATCCGAAGAAGCCAATTCAAATGTCTTGTGAGTAGATGTGGTATGGGAGCGAATGTCTGTAATTCCAGTATTTGAGAGGCAGAGACAGGAGGTTCCAAAGTACCCAGTCTCAACTACTACGTAGTTGGTTCAAGATCAGTGTTTTGTGAGAGCCTGTCAGAAAGAGTCTTTTAATTCCCAAGTGCCACACACACACACACACACACACACACACACACACACACACACACACACACACACTAAAAAGGCCATTTTCACTTCGTTACAGTCACATGCTTCGACGGTAGTTAAAAGGGTACTCCTGTAGACTCTGTACACTACTTACACTACCTTATACAGGCATTCTGTTAAAAACTCGAAGGTGCCTTCCCAGAGAAAATCCTTGGAGATTTTCTTCCTTAGGAGACCTGTGCAGGGAGAAAAGGAGCAAAGATCTTAGAAAAGGAGCGGGGGGGGGGGGGGTATGGTGTGGTAGTGCCTAGGGCAGAGACTCCCAGGCCTTTCGAGCCAGAAGAATTTCAGGACCATTGGTTTCCGTGGCTTCGGCTTCGTAGACTTCTACAAAGCCGCAGCTAGAAAACAGCAACCTAGCTCTCCAAATGTGCCAAATGCTAGGAAACAATGGGAGGGTTCCCAAACATTTGCGGGGGGGGGGGGGAGGGGGAAATAAATATTTCTTTACGCACGCTCTGCTGCGAGTTTATTATTTTTTTTAAGGCTCGCCGATTTTTTGCTTTGTTTTGTTTTTGCGCGGGTGCAGGCCGGAATGGCTTGGCTCCGTCGTTTTGACTACAAGCTTGCACTCAACTCCAAGGAAGCTCCCCGAACCTAGATTTTGTTTTTGAAAACTGCAGCCAGCCACCTCCAGTTTAAATACTGAGGCAGGCTCCAGCCCCAGAACAGTCCAGCCTCCATTAGCAAGTGGCAACCTATATAATCTCCTTCCCTAGGTGGGAAATGGGAAATACTGGCAACCTCTCTGGGCTGCCAAAGCCTTGGCCCTTTCCCTAGCTCAATTCCTCTCCCGTGGATGGTGGACACCGGCCTGTTAACATTCAGGTTTATACTGAAATTAAAAGCACTTTGTTTTCCTCCTTTACATTTTAATGGTCCCTTCTGTCCTTACTAATGTTGGATCCTTTCTAAAGAAGGGTAGTAAATGAAAAACAAATATTTTGAGCCAGCATCTCGCTCTTTGGCCTGTGATTGGCCAGGAACTCACTATGTAGAGTCAGGCCTCAACTTCTTATCTCAGCCTTCTGAGTGCTGGAGTTTCAGATATGTCCTGCCACACCTGGCAGAAGAATATTTTTATTGTTATAAAAGGATCTCACTCTATTACTCTGTCCAAGAACCCACACAATCGATCCTCCTGCCTCAGCCCCCTAGGCACTGAGATTACAGGCAAGGACTAAACTGCTCAGCCAGACATGAGACTTCCACTTTTAAAATTAGTCTTTTAAATTAGCATACAATGTACTGGTTTTCATTTAGGAATTCTCATATGTGCCTCTCTTTTTATATTGCCCGCCCAACACATAACTTTGATCTGCTGGTCCACAGGTGGGAGGAAAGAACTGGTCACTCCCAGTCTTCCTCTAATTGCCAGCCCTGCATTGATGCATCCTGTATTTTATTAGCCTCTCCCTCTCTTTTTTCTTTCTTTCTTTTCATTGTCCTATTTCTGATTTTAGCTGCATGAGAATTCTTAGCCACAGTTTTAGACTTTTTAGTACTGAGGGTTGAATCTCGAGGTAATAGTTTTTCAAAATTCTAATGAATGTAAGTATATTCCATTATTTTTAAATTTAAAAAGGTGAAAAAAAATTAAATCTTAATTTTATTAAGATTTAGCACACATACAAGTGTTTTGCCTGTCTGTCTGTCTGTATACCACTTACATGCTTCCTGCCCACAAAGAACAGAAGATGGGCATGAGATCTCATAAACTGGAGTTAAAGTTTATCAAAGCCACCATGTGGGTTCTGGGAATCCATCTCAAGCACTCTGGAAGAGCAGTCAGTGCTCTTAACCACTGGGCCATCTCTCCCACCCTGTAGTGAAGATTTCTGAACTAAGAAAGAGCCTGTCTGCTGAGGTTGTTGAGATGGAGGCTAAAAATTCCTTTTCTATGAAATTGTAGAGAAAAAAAAAAACCAAAAAACAGCGATTCACACTAGTTGTGTGACCACCACTCAAATTATAAAAGCTACAGACAGCTGAACTGTGTGTGGAGCACTGAGGCTGGCTGGCCATGGCATTAAGTTTGTATGTGGAAAGTGCACTGCATTAAAAAAAAAAAAAAAAAAAAAAAAAAAAAAGAGGATGGGTGTCTAGATTCAGGAGTAGATTTCCACTGAAAAATATTGATGAACTACTGGAGAAGTTGATGATGAAGACAGGGCCATATTCAGGCAGAGTTGAAGAATTAATTAAGGACTGGCAAGGCAGATGCTCAGTGGGTAAAATGTATGTGCTGCTCAGGCCTAATGACCTGAGTTTTATCCCCATGTTCCAAGGTAATAGGAAAGAACTGACTCCAAAAATTTGTTCTCTGATGTCTCCATATATAATATATATACCTATATATATACACACACACATATATATGCAACTCATACATATATACACAATAATAAATATATAAATATTAAAAAAGAATTTAGGGTGAAAAGATGCCATTCAAAGGGAGACTTCAATTGTGATGAAATCATAAATACAAAACACTCATGCATTTTGAAAGAGAGCAACCTGTCCACATAACTTTTGTTTATGTATTGCCATAATTATTTTATTATTATATTAATTTATTTATATTTTATTATTATCATTATTAACCCATTACCATGTCTAATTCATAAATTAAAGGTATCATAGGGTATGTGTATATATCATAGGTTCATGTGTGTATTCAGAATACTTGTTTGAGAATTATTTGTATAATATTCAACTTCTGGATTATCTGATAATTCCACTTATTTGAGAAATTGCAAGATTGTTTTGCATAGTGTCTGTAACATTTCACATTAGCAGTGATGGGGATGTATGTACCTCAGTAAAACTACCTGCCTGCTGAATCATGTTAAACCCATGTTAAAAATTCAAATCAGGGGCTGGAGAGATTCCTTAAAGACTGAGTACTGGCTGCTCTTGCAGCAGCCTGAGGAGCTTCAATTCCCAGCACCCATGTGGTGGCTCTTGACCCTCTGCATCTCCAGTTCTTGGGGACCCAGTACTGTCTTCTAGCCTCTGCAGGCACCAGGCACTCATGTGATGCAACAAACAAAATATTCATACACATAAATTAAAAGAAAAACCAAACTAAAATCCAAATAGTGTCTGGTGTAATGCTATAATCATAACACAAGAGATGGGGAGGAAGATGGCTGCAAACTTAAATCCAGCCTGATTTCCACATATTAAAATTAAAACAAGCAGCAACAGCAAACTCCAAGGCATTTCAGTCAGTATTGGTAAAGGGTTCTTTAAAATTATTATTATTATTATTATTATTATTATTATTATTATTATTATTATTATGTGTGTGTGTGTGTGTGATAGCCTGGATGTGGAGGTCAGAGTTGGTTTTCTCTTTCACAATAGGTGTTCTCAGGATGAAAGTCAGGTCACCAGGCTTGTAAGGCAAGTGCTTTTCCCTGATAGGCCATCTGCTAGCCCTTTTGATGGTGATTTGATCTATTTGCATTCTTTTAATGAATAATGAATTAATTGATTTTGTGTGTCTAGGAGTGGATATGAGTCTGGAGGTCAGAGGATGATTTCTGGGAGTTGTTCCATTCTACTTTGTTGAGGCAGGATCTCTCTCATTTCTGCCAGGATGCATACTCCAGGCTAGCTGGCTCATGAATTCCAGGCTCTATCCTATGTCTGCCTCCCATCTTGTGACAGAGTACTTGGATTCCAGGTCTGTATCCTTGCCTCCAGCTTTGTACATGGGTGCTGGGGACTCATGTAGTCAGACGTGGGAGGCTAATGCTTTACCTGTTGAGCCTCTCCCCTGGTTCCTCTTTACATTGTTGGCATTTGTTATTTTCTATTTTTTTAAACTAATGTAACATTAAATAAATTATTTTTGAGTTAGGGTCTCTCTGCAGTTCAGGCTGGCCTCAGATTAATGATTATCTTGCCTTCTGATAGTAGTAAAAAAGATATCAGCTGTCCCAGCCTCCAGATTATGATTTAGTGCACAAATAGTTTGGTTTCATGGAATGAACCTGCAGGGGCCCTGTGCTCCAAGATAGGACAAGAAATGGAAAAAGAAATCAGTTTTCTTGCCACATCCAATTGCTAGCAGGAACGTTTCTATGCTATCTTTCTTTTCCTTCCTCCTGCAAGACTATATATATATATATATATATATATATATATATATATATATATACATATATATACACACACACATACTATTACATATATAATATATCAAATATAAATTATTAGTGTGAACATATAATATATGCATGTATGACTATATATTTATATAATATATACACACAACACACATGTAACATACACATACATATATACATATGTAATATATACATGTATACATGTATACATACATACATATATACATACACACACACACTCAGTTTCTTTGCCTCTCTCCTGCTCTTTTCTCTCTCTCTCTCTCTCTCTCTCTCTCTCTCTCTCTCTCTCTCTGTGTGTGTGTGTGTGTGAGAGAGAGAGACCTCAATGAATTTTTGTGTCCCATCACTAGTGCAGGAAGATCCTAGGAGTCCAAAGGAAACAAAAATTGTGGTTCTCCAAAGGATGGGTAAGAGAAGTCTCCTTATGCCTCATACATTTTTTTTTTAAGAAATTGTGTTGACCTTAATAAGTCAGGGCTAACAGTATATGCCTGGGGTGTAGTGCTTGCCAACCGTGCACAAATCCTTTATTAAAAATGAAGGGGGTTGTGGGGAGGGGGAGGGGACTTAGAAGCGCAGGCTGCACCTTTGTGGAGTGCGGAGGGCGCTGGAGTTGGTGCAGTCTGTCAGTCAGTGTAGCAGCCGGCAAGCGGCACGGGGCGCCTCCCCAAGATGTCCGCGGTGGTGGGCCCCACGTGAGAGGCAACAAGTTGTGCTAGTGCATCCGTATAAGTAATTCCTGAAGTCTCAGTGTAACATGGACATTAACAGTGATGACATAAAATACAGATGCTTGGAAATTAAGTACTAGGAGAAACACTTCAAAAGTGAGGCGTTTAAGAGGTTCTAGTATTCTCCGAGGCTGAAGCCGAGAGTCTGATATCCCGAAGCTTAAACTTAATCGTAAATCATAGCTCCATCTCCTTCAGGATATAAAGAAATAATATTTCCACAATGATAGCTCTTTGGTTGTACAGGTTTCCCAATGAGTGTGGATCGTGATGGCCGTATTGTATTGTAGTATCGTAGGGACTTGCCATAGTAGGGCGCTTCCTGATCTACTGTTCCGCGGGAGGTTAAACGCCTTGGATGAATCTTTTTATGGTAGAACTTTAAGGAATTATAGCATCGCTCACCCAGAAGAAATCTCTTCTCATTCTCAAGTACAATCAAGATCACCAAAGAAGAGACCAAAGCCTGTGCTAATTCAGAAAGGAAATAATAACTGAAGAACTTCTGATGTAAAACAGCAGAGTGAGCGCTCGAGAATCTTGGACAATCCCTAGGAAAGAAGACTTTCTTCTTCGGAAAAGGATGACCTAGAAAGGCAGGCCCTAGAGAGTTGTGAGAGAAGGCAGACAGAGCCAGCTGCCACCAGTCTTTTTTTGTTGTTGTTTGTTTGTTTTGTTTTTGTTTTTTGGGTTTTTTTTTTTTTTTTTGGTTTTCCGAAACAGGGTTTCTCTGTTATAGCCCTGGCTGTCCTGGAACTCACTCTGTAGACCAGGCTGGCCTCGAACTCAGAAATCCACCTGCTTCTGCCTCCCGAGTTCTGGGATTAAAGGCATGCACCATCACCGCCCGGCCTTTTTAATTTATTATTATTTTATTAGATATTTTCCTTATTTACATTTCCAATGCTATACCAAAAGTCCCCTATACCCTCCCCCCACCCTGCTCCCCTACCCACCCACTCCCACTTCTTGGCCCTGGCATTCCCCTGTACTGAGGCATATAAAGTTTGCAAGACCAATGGGTCTCTCTTCCCAATGATGGCCGACTAGGCCATCTTCTGATACTTATGCAGCTAGAGACATGAGTTCTGGGGCCACCAGTGTTAAAGAACATTAAACAACAATGTCTTAGAGCTGAAGCCACAAACAGTTCAGAAGATTTGCCTGTAAAACCAGACAAGGAGCCAGTAAAACATAGGAGGACAGTAGTGGACCATGATGCAGACTTTTAAGGGGCTAACTGAGCTTGTCGATGTCTTCTATCAGATGATTGTGAGAAAAGGGAAGTTAAAAAGGTGAATGTCAGTGCAGCACTTAATGCTGCATTATTAGTAGAAGAAATCACAAGCTATTTGACTGTCAATAGTGTTGATCAGTGACTCAGGTGCTATAAACTGTAAACAAAATACCCCTGGTTTCTGTGTGCTGCAGGAAGAACCAGTCGCTGGAAATGGGGATTTGGAAACCCAGACTTCAGTGTTCTGTGGCAGTAGGAAGCAGGAAGGTTGAATAGACCATTTCGTGCCTTGCACAAAGTCAGATGTGCAGGTCAAGTTGGAGAACCACAAACTAGTAACTGCCTGCCTACCTGTGGAACGACGAAATCAGCTGGCTGCTTAGTTAGCTTCAGGACCTGTTTCTGAAATTCAGTCATCCTTAAAGAGATTCTGAGGAAGAAGTAGATGTGGTGGGAGATAGCAGTGCCTCCAAAGAGCACTGTAATGAGAACAGCAGTAACCCTCTGGACACGGGTTCTGAACGCATGCCAGTCTCTGGAGAGTCAGAGCTGTCCTCTATCCTAGACTATGTTTCAGCTCAGATGCCATCTTTATCAGAACCTCAGGAACATCGATACACCCTGAGAACTTCACCTTGAAGGGTGGCCCTGACCAGAGGTAGTTAGTTCCACAGTGCTGATGACAAAAATGATGACCTGATGTTTATTACTTTGAATCAGATTATGTGGCACTGAAATACAACAAAGAGTATGTGTAACCATGGTAACCATGCGTTCTGCTTTGCTTATCACTTCCCAGGGGTTCAGTATTCATTAATAGAGGCCCGTACTTAATGCTTTATTACAGATGAAGTTAACACTTTAGCAATATGTTTAGATTTAACATACATTTTATAACTCAAACTAAGAGACTTGATGTTTTGACACTGAACTTCATTACTCGTCTCTGGTAGTTGAAATTTTCTAGGGCTGGTATCCCATGTGTCTAAATGAGAAAGGACTAATGGAAGCCTGAGTGGCGTCTCAAAAAGATCTGGGTAGACCGGAGTGGTGACATGAGTGCTTTCAATGCTGAACCATGCCACCTCACTCTGCTGTGTACTTGTAGAGCTTTGTAATGTCTGCCTTTCCAATGTGGGTAAAATAAATAATGTGCATGGAGCTGTCAATCAGGTACTGGGAATCTAGCAGACTAGAAATTATTTACACTTTATTCCCCATTAAAGCTTTTTTTTTTATTAAAAAATGAAGGGGTTAAATAAAATGATAATTTTGGATCCAGAGATGAATAAAACTATATTTATGATATTTAATAAAAACTATCTATCCGTGAATCTTGTGGTTAATATTTGGGGTGGCTATTGGGGGCCTGTAGTGAAAATGTTTTAAGTGTCTGGCTACAGAGGATGCTTGTAGGCAAAAGAATTAAAAATCACAAGGTATTGTGAATGGGCTGCTGCTGGCCTCTTCAACCTGCTGTTCTCTGATGACCACATAACTCACACTCCAGTTGCAGGAGACAGTAAAAGTCATCTCGAAATTGCCTTAGTTTGTAAACCATAATAAAGACATTTAGTTTGGAGTTAAGAGTTAATTGCAAGCCAGGCAGTGGTGGCACATGCCTTTAGGCAGAGGCAGGCGGATTTCTGAGTTCGAGGCCAGCCTGGATGGCTAGGGCTACACAGAGAAGTCTATCTCCAAAAAAAAAAAAAAAAAAAAAAAAAAAAGAAAAGAAAAAAAAGAAAAGAAAGAAAGAAAGAAAGAACCTCCCTGCTCCCCCCCCCCCTTAATTTAATTGCAGCTCTCTTCTCCAGCTGAGCAAGTTGCCCAAAGGAAAGAAGGTCAAGGTGAAGAAGGTGGCACCGGCCCCCTGCTGTAGTGAAAAAAACAGGAGGCCAAAAAGGTTTCTTTGAGAAAAGGCCCAAGAACTTCAGCATTGGGCAGGACAACCAGCCTAAAAGAGATTTCACATGCTTGGCCTCCTTTCAGGGCTCAGGTGGTTCCCGCGGGGCTTGGATGGTCCCACAGCTCAGCTTGCTACAGGCTGCAGCAGCAAAGAGCCATCCTCTAGAAGCAGCTCAAAGCACTCCCTGCCATTAACCAGTTCACCCAGGCCCTGGCAGGCAAACGGCTACTAGGCTGCTTAAGTTTGCCCACAAGTACAGGCCACCTTGGTGGAGAACAGGAAGGCTCAGCTGGTGGTGGTTGCCCATGATGCAGATCTTTCTGAGCAGGTGGTTTTCCTGCCTGTGCTGTGTGGAAAGATGGGGGTTCCCTACTGCATCATCAAGGGAAAGGCCAGGCTGGGGAGCATGGTCCACAAGAAGACATGCACCGCTGTTGCCGTCACACAGGTGCTCTGGCTAAGATTGTGGAAGCTATTAGGACCAAGTACAAAGACAGACAAGATCAGCCGCCACTGTGTCCTAAGTCTCTGGCTCGCATTGCCAAGCTGAAATTTCAGCTGGCCTAGGTGGCTTATTGTAATGAGCGACTCAGACCTTTACCATTGTGAAGACTGAGTGCCTACCACGGAAACTTTCACAGGCTGTCAAAGATATATTTGTAATATGATTTATTGTTCAAAATAGAATATAAACAGATTTCAGATTAGCATGTATTTTATATATCTATATATATCATGACAACAGTACATACACAAAAAGAGATGAAGTTGAATGAAGATTATATATATACATATACATATATATGATTGGATTATAAATTTTTCTACAATAAGCATGTAATCAAGGAGGAAAAGACTATGTTTTCTAAATTAACTAGGCAGTATATTTTTTGTAAGCATTTGTTTTCTGAATTCAGTAATCCCCTAATGGTAATTAATTCAAATACTTTATCTGATTAGCCTAATAGGGTCTGAAAGTTTTATGGAATTGAAAACCATGAGGAAAGGGGCAAGAGGAAAAGAAATGTTTCCTTTAATGTGTGAATGAGGTCCCATCATCCCACCTCCTTGGGCTGAATGAGAAATCAGTCTCGAAGCCTTACTCGGGTTTCTGTCAGATGGGAGCAGACTTTGGGCCTGGTACCATAATAAGTATGAACCATCTTTCCCTCTTTGAATCACGTGCCATGTTCTTCATTTAGGGGCAGGAGAGAAGTGATGGGTACTGAGTCTACTCCAATGGAGAGCATTCTCTCCACCACCTCAATGAATAAGCTTCCCGTGGCTAGGATTTCCACTGTTCAAATGTTCCTCTAGGTGTGAGGAAATTATAATTTATTTATTTATTTATTTATTTATTTATCTATTTTGGTTTTCTGAGACATGGTTTCTCTGTATAGCCCTGGCTATCCTGGGCTCACTTTGTAGACCAGGCTGGCCTCGAACTCAGAAATCCACCTGCTTCTGCCTCCCAAGTGCTGATATTAAAGGCATGTGCCACCACCGCCCTGCTGAGGAAATTCTAAATATGATTTTTCACAAAGACCTTCTCCCAGCAATTTTTTCTTTTTTATAAAATTTATTCAGTGTGTGTGTCTGTGTGTCTGTGTGTAGGTCAAAGGACAACCTCTGGAAGTCAATTATTTCCTTCCATCATGTGAGTCCTGGGGCCTGAACTCTGGACATCAAGCTGGCAACAAGTGCCTTTAGTTATTGAGCCGTATTGCTGGTCTGCAATTTAAAAATTTTTCCCCTTTTACCATTTATCTTTGTAAATCCTGTGATGTCATCATTTAATAAATATTTTATTTCAATTTATTTATATATTGATTGATTGATTGAATTCAAAAGATGGCTCAGCAGTTAAGAGCACTGGCTGCTTCTCCAGAGGACTCAGGTTTGAGTTCCATCACCTACATGGCATCTTACAACCCTCTGTAACTCTAGTCTTGGGGTTCCAATAGCCTCTTCTTGCTTCTGCAGGCATATAGATATTCATGCAGGCAAAATACCCATACCTATACATTTTAAAAAGAACTTTAAAAGTTAAAAAGTAACCAATAAAATGCAGTTTAGTTTTTCCTTTATTTTTAACCAATATATAAAAAGTTGTACTATTTTTTGTTTGTTTTTTTTTGAGACAGAATTTACTGTGTAGTTTTGCCTGTCCTGAAACTAACCCTGTAGACCAGGCTGGCCTCAGACTCACATACATCTATCTGCCTTTGCCTCTTGACTGCTGAGATTAAAGATGTGCACCACTGCTACCTTGCAAAAGGAGTTGTACATAGTTTTGTGATACCTGTGATATTTCTTTTTTTTTTTTTGCAATTTTTAAAATTATATAATTTCTACCATCCCTCCCCTTCCTTCATCCCTTCCATGTCTTACAGTTTCTCAAATTCATGGTCTCCTTTATTAATAATATTGCTATACATATATATGCATAGATATACACATACAAACCTGCTGAGTCCATTTATTGTTGCTTGTGTGTATATTATTTCAGGGCTAACCACTTGGTATTGGATAACCAATTATGGGACTCATCCCTGGGGAAGACTAATTCTCCCTCCCTCACCAGTCATTATTTGTTAAGAGTGGAGCCCACTTTACTATATATAATTCCTAACTGTATTCAAAGCATCCTTATATCCAGAGTTAAGTGTATTTTTCAGTCCTCATTAGAGAAGCTTCTCTCAGCCGGGCAGTGGTGGAACACACCTTTAATCCTAGCACTCGGGAGGCAGAGGCAGGCGGATTTCTGAGTTCGAGGCCAGCCTGGTCTACAAAGTGAGTTCCAGGACAGCCAGGGCTATAACAGAGAAACCCTGTCTCGAAAAACCAAAGAGAGAGAGAGAGAGAGAGAGAGAGAGAGAGAGAGAGAGAGAGAGAGAGAGAGAGAGAGAGAGAGAGAAGCTTCTGTGTGCGAAGGACAGAGACCATTACAGAAAATCACAACTGGTCAAATGCAGAGAACAACTGCTTGTGGGGTGCCCAGCCTTAATTAAAACATCCACAGCAAAACCGCTGCACTTTAGCTTGTCTTAGGGTTTTAGTGTTAAGAACAGGCTCCATGACCAAACTCTTATAAGGTCAACATTTAATTGGGTCTGACTAACAGGTTCAGATGTTCTGTCTATTATCATCAAGATGAGAGCATGGCAGCATCCAGGCAGGCCTGGTGCAGGAGGAGCTGAGAGTTCTATGTCTTCATCTGAAGGCTGCTAGCAGAATACTCACTTCCAGGCAACTGGGATGAGGGTCTTAAAGCCCACACCCACAGTGACACACCTACTCCAAAAAGGCCACACCTGCTACTCCTTGGGCTGAACATATACAAATGATCACAACAAGAAGGACCATCACAACAAACCATCAAGGAATGACATGAGAGGAAGGAGTGAAAAGACTGTAAGATCCAGAGGACCAGTAAGTATGCTTCAAGATTGTGTCTCCTACAAATGACAAGGAAACTACACCCAAGAATACCTCAACAGTATAGCTACCTAAACATGATCTGAATAGTAAAAATACCAATGGACATGCTAACATGGAAGGAGACAATAACATGAGAATTATCTTTTAATTGCCCCCTGCACTAACTCAGATTCATGGTATCACAATTTGAAGTGTCAGTTTTAATTTGTCAAATGTGTCCTAGGATTCCTTTTTCTTTTTCTTTTTTGGTTTTGCAAGACAGGGTTTCTCTGTATAGCCCTGGCTGTCCTGGAACTCACTTTGTAGACTAGGTTGGCCTCAAACTCAGAAATCCACTTGCCTCTGCCTCCTGAGTGCTGGGATTAAAGCCATGCATCCGGCTTTTTTTTTTTTTAAACAAGTTTTATTAGATATTTTCTTTATTTACAATTCAAATGCTATCCCAAAAGTCCCTTATACCCCCCCCCCCCGCTCTGCTCCCCAACCTACCCACTCCCACTTCCTGGCCCTGGCATTCCCCTGTACTGGGGCATATGGTCTTCGAAAGACCAAGGGCCTCTCCTCCCATTGATGGACTACTAGGCCATCCTCTGCTACATATGCAAGTAGAGACACAAGCTCTGGGGGGGTACTGGTTAGCTTATATTGTTGTTCCACCTATAGGGTTGCAGACCCCTTCAGCTCCTTGGGTGCTTTCTCTAGCTTCTCCATTGGGGGCCCTGTGTTCCATCTTATAGATGACTGTGAGCATCCACTTCTGTATTTGCCAGGCACTGGCATAGGCTCACAAGAGACTGCTATATCAGGGTCCCTTCAGCAAAATCTTGCTGGCATATGCAATAGTGTTTGGGTTTGGTGGCTGTTTATGGGATGGATCCCTGGGTGAGGCAGTCTCTAGATGGTCCTTCTTTCTGTCTAATCTCCAAACTTTGTCTCTGTAACTCCTTCCATGGGTATTTTGTTCCCCATTCTAAGAAGGAATGAAGTATCCACACTTTGGTCTTCCTTATTCTTGAGTTTCATGTGTTTTTCAAATTGTATCTTGGGTATTCTAAGTTTCTGGGCTAATATCTACTTAACAGTGAGTGCATATCATGTGTGTTCTTTTGTGATTGGGTTACCTCACTCAGGATGATGCCCTCCAGGTCCATCCATTTGCCTAGGAATTTCATAAATTCATTCTTTTTAATAGCTGAGTAGTACTCCATTGTGTAAATGTACCACATTTTCTGTATCCATTCCTCTGTTGAGGGGCATCTGGGTTCTTTCCAGCTTCTGGCTATTCTAAACAAGGCTGCTATGAACAGAGTGGAGCGTGTGCCAGAGCTTTTTGGGATAGCCTCTCTAGCAGAAGCAGTGGGCCTTGCATGCAGCTTCACCAAAGTTCTCTCATTTTCATCAATGCTGCAGGCCAGGAGCCCTGGAAATACATATTCCTAGGCGAGGTTTGTTGCTTAGTGTTTATATCAAGCTCCACTCAGAAATGGGGCAGGGACCAAGAATTATACAAAACCCAGCTCTGCTCTAGGTTGGGGTGGCAAAAGCCTCTGCTGACCCTCAATGTAATTTCATCCACCTCTATCCAAAGGTCTAAGCTAATCATACTCCCTTTGATTCAAGACTTGTTTTAGATCTCTATAACTAATAAAACATAGACAGCATCATCTGTGCTACTTCCAAGAAAAAAAAAAAGCCTCTACTTGTGACTTTTTATTCTGCTCCGTTGTTTGCAGGAGTGGTTATGTAAGGCTTTGCAAAATGCCTTCATGGTGGCCGGCCCTGCTTAGGATGATAGAAGGTTCTTTTCCTTGGTGTTCCTCTTCTCTATAAAGAATTGACTACGAATGTGATTTAGACATCTTGAGGTGACATGTATAGCAGAGCACTTACTTATCCTTTGAGGCCATAGAGCCATAACAGCTACTGCCAGGCAGGCAAAAGAGGACAGACACTTCTCTTCCTCAGAGAGCCGAGCTTAGAAACATCTCTGTGGCTCTCACTGGTAGGAGAAGAGGGATCCAGCGTGTATAGCCTTTGAGAACGGCAATAATTTGATTGTAAACTTTTCCGATTCACTCATTTGTGTGTGTGTGTGTGTGTGTGTGTGTGTGTGAGAGAGAGAGAGAGAGAGAGAGAGAGAGAGAGAGAGAGAGAGAGAGAGAGAATGTGTGTGGTCAGAGGACAATTTACAGGAACGGTTTCTTTCCTTCCACCATGTGGGTCCTAGGGGTGGAACTCAGGTTGTCAGGTTTGGCATCAAATGCCTTTCTCTTTACTCACTGGGACATCTCACTGTCCTTGCCCTTTAGCAACTGTAAAGATTCTCCTTATTAATATTAATGAGTTCTTTGCATTGACATTTGTAAGCACCCTTGGCATCAATTTCCCCATAAACAAACAAAGATATTGTGGGAATGGAGCAATTTGGATCCCCAATTAAGAGCTGTGAGACTTTCCCTTGCTGCCCTGGCTGTCTGAGCAAAAAGGACTGACAGTCAAATCAGCCAGCTGGGCTTCCTTTAGGCTCTCAACAGCCCTCTTGGATATTCCAAGGATACCTTGAGACAATTATGCAAGCATATTTAGCCAAGACTATTTGTATCAGACTTCTCGCTATTACAAGCCCCAATGGCTTCTACTTGACCCTGCAAGTATTTTCACCTTGGCTGGGGAGAAACATCTGTCCTGGTTGCTTCACAGAGTGACCGCTGTGACAGGTGCTAAGAAACAGGACTCTAGCTGGGTGTGGCAGTGCATGCTTTAAATGCCAGCACTTGGGAGGCAGAGACAGGAGGAGTTCTAGGTCACCTGGAACAAAACAAAATCGCAATAGATAAAAATCCGATTTTTGAAGGACTGTAATTAGTGGAAGAGTAAGGCCCAAAATATGCCTTGATGTTTGGTATGTGGAGGCAGGACTGCAATTAATCTAGAAGAAACTATGCTAATTGGTCCAACCCCCTCCTTTTTCAGGCTACAGGAACAGGCTGCTCAGGCCCATTTAGTGAGCAGGATGGGTGGAAAAGTTCTGGTTTCCTCTGGTTTATTGGGAAGACAGTTTTTAAAAAAGCTAATTTAGTTTACTTGATAGCACAAGATACATGACCTTGCTTCATTCTTCCTAGTGCTGGAGTTACTTTTATGCCACAAAGACTGCCTAAAATATAATATAACATAAATTAGTTTTAGTGGTTCTTTGAGAGTTTTGCACAACTTGTGTCTTAACCATATTCATCCCTATCAATCAACTGTCTCTCCTTTAAAAAATACCCTCCAGACAAACTTGTGCTGCCCAAAATGTTTATTTGTGCAGTCTTTCAGTGGACATGGTTGAACAATTAGGAGCCACAGTCTCAGAGAAAACTAATCCATACCTTCCCGTCACATAACAACCCCCATGTGCTCAGTGGTTAGGGGTGGTATTGTATGGTATTGTATGCCCAACTCCCCTCTACTTACAAGGATTTGGTCTGGCCTGGGATTGCAAAGGTTTTTCTGAATGCTGTCATAAGCATTGTTAATTTATATGTACAGCTGCCTTGATATATGCCGAAGATGTTTCTTACAGTTCTTCTCCTCCTCTGGCCCCTACAATCTTTCTGCCCCATCTCTTAGCCTTGGGTGGAGCAGTGCTATATTTTGCCCCTGTATGCTGAGCATTCTACCGTCTTTTATTCTCTGCATCCTGGCCAGTTGTGGGTCTCTGTGATAATTACCGTCTACTGCAAATAAAAGCTTCCCAGATTAGAGCTGAGAGATGCACTAATCTATGAACAAATATTGTTTTAGGCATGCAACTTCAAGGATTGAGGGGATAGTTCAGTGGGTAAGAATGCTTGCTGTGCATGTATGAGTGTGTGAGTTTGAATACCTAGCAAACACACAAAAATCTAGGATGATTATAAATTCCTGCACTGTAGGGTGGAGACACGTGAATCTCATGAGCTCATGGCCAGCCAGCTTAGATAAAACGGTGAGCTTCAGGTTTAGTGAGAGGCCAGTGTCTCAGGGAAATGAGGCAGAGAGTGGTAGATAGAGCAGGACATTTGACAACCTACTCTGGCTTCACACACACACACACACACACACACACACACACACGCACCATATACCACATACACCACATACCACCACACACACACCACAGATCACACACACAAAACCACCACACATACACCACACACACACACACTACACACCACACATATACCACAATACCACACACACACACCACAACACACACCATACACACACACACAAAACCACCACACATACACCACACACACACACTACACACCACACATATACCACAATACCACACACACACACCACAACACACACCATACACACACACACAAAACCACCACACATACACCACACACACACACTACACACCACACATATACCACAATACCACACACACACACCACAGCAACACACACCACACACATACCTACCACACCCACACCACACAGACATACCACAAAGACACCACACACACAACTGCCACCACTCACATACTACACACATCACACACACACCACATACCCAAAACACCCCTCACGCCCCCACACACATCAAATATACAGACGCACACTATCATATACACAAGCATAATGAAAATACAATTTTAGATGACAAGTTTTCTAAAAGTGTGAACCACCCTTTAACTAGCACATGTTGTTGTATCCTATTTGCTCATATTTCCTGTGATTTTTCTCCAGACAGGATCTCACAGGTTGACCCCAAGCTCATTGTGAAGTTCAGGATGTCGTAAAACTCATGTGTGGGGTTTTGTTCTACTCTGCTGCTGGGCATGGCTTCTGGGGAGGGGAAACTTGGGGAGCTTGACTGCCTATTCCAATGTGGCTGCTGGGCCTGTGCTTGGCTGTAGGGAAGTGCCAAGATACTGCTCAGGGGGGTGTGAAAACACAGTCTGAGATGTGGGAAACCAAAACTGGTATTCCCTGACCCCCAGACCTCCATTCATCACTAGAGTGCTACACAGAGGAGTCAGGAATGAAGGATGGAAGGATGGGGGGGGGTGAAGGGGGGTCCACAGCCCGTGACAAGGCTGGAATCATTGGGGGCCTGTGGGCTAAGGACAGCATCTAGCTGGGGGGCCCTGGGCTGGTTGCTCCAATCTAGCTTATTGGGGAAGATAGCAGTGGTTGTTTGGAAGTGCAGAGAGGCCTTCTACTGAAGCCTTAGGTGGGGCGCAGCTCTATAGGCAAAGGCCTTCTCCATGCTCTCCATGGCAGTGGTAGGTGAAAGAGACAGTCCTTGGTTCCAAACTGCTTATTAGTTGTTCATCGTGGAAGAAAGATGTGTGCCAACTGCTCAGGGTGGGCCAGAGATTAAATAACTTTTGGAGGGAGGAATGGCAGGGCATGGGAGGTTATTGGCTAAACTCTCAGGGCCTTGGGGTCTCCTTTAGCACGGAGACCTATGTTCTGGACCTATGGGACCACAGGTCACGTTTCTTTATGTGAGAAGTGTGGCACATGTCCCAGGCCAGGACTGCCCACTTTTCCTTTCCTCCCTCCAAACCTTTTCCATCTACTGCAAAGAAAAGTTTCCTTACTTCTCTGTGGGAATAAGGACAAACATTTAGAGTGTAGACAGGGATTATGCTGGTTTGGTCATACTACTTTTCCAAGGCCCATGACGTCACTAGCCCTGGGTTTCCAGTACCAGGACTGGTTTCCCTCTTGTTATGTGAGTCACATTTATGATTCTTTAAAAAATTTAAACTGCATCCATGTCTTATCTTGTCTGCCAGCCTGCCTGCTCTTCCCTCTGTATGCAAATGTGCCCGAAGCATAGGTAGAGAGGTCAGAGGACAATGGGTAGGAGTCGGTTCTCCCTTTCTACCACATGTGCCCTGAGGATTGAACTTTGTTGTTCAGGTTTGGTGGAAACACCTTTACCAGTTGTCTTGAGGATGGAAGGTGGCCAGGCTTTATACCCAGTAAACCATCCTGCCGCCCCACATTTACTATCCTCATCTCTGTTGCTGTTTTTATACAAAAAATGTAGTAGAGCGCACTAGACACGTGTGGGGCTCTCATTCAACTAAGATAGATTTCTTATATGAATAGAAAAGTTTTATCAGCCTCTTTGAACCTCTGTGAAGGAGAGGCGGGGGGATTGTGGCTTCTATACTTTTTCAGAAAGTTTAAGCAAAGGTAAACCACTTGCCATAGGGCTCACATCAAGTATTTTATAATTAGAACAAGAATTATTATTTTGGAGGCATTTGGCACCCTGATTAAATGCTTGCTGCAGAGACTACTATCTTTCTACTGTTTCTGCATCTTAGATTATGAACTGAACATATATATATATATATATATATATATATATATATATATTGTTGGAAAGGATACCTGTAGCTGGCCATGTACTGTCACTAGTTATATCCAGTTATTTGTGCTGGCATTGAAAAAACAAACAAACAAAACCAAACAAACCAGGTTTTCTTAAGAAGTAGGAGGTAGTGTTTGGTAAGGCTGAGAGTTGGCCTGCAGTTTGGATCCATTAGCTGCCAGACTCACCCTGCACTGATCAAGAGCGCCCTCTGCTGGACAACTAGGCTTCAAGCATCCTCTTCGGTTTTAAGAGTGAGTGCTTTAACTTCCTCTGGAGAATCAGCTGGAAGACTATAACTAAAAGGAGAAGCATGCTGGCAAATATAACATACAAGGAGGAACACATCCAAATGTAAGACATGTTCCAAGGGATCTTCGGTTATCAAATGCTGAGCTAAAAGTTTAAATACAGTCAGGATCTCTTGCAGAAGAGAGTGGTGAAATAAAGGAGCAGACAAATATGACCAAGGATGCTCTGGGCATGGCTGATGTGGGTAGTAGCGCAGCACGGGCCTGGGCAGAGAGACATACTGGAGGAATCTACTGATTGACAGTATGTCTCTAAAGAGAAACGTCGCATGGGAAATGGAAGCCCTTGGATTTGTCAGTTTGAAGTGGCATCTTACTTTATATAAAAAAAATCCTTCAGACTAACTTCCAATTCATAATTATAAGTTTACTTATTCAAAACTTATTAAACATGAAATGTGCAAATATCATGAAGTCAGATGATAGCTGGTATAGGCTTCTTGATGAAAGACACACATTCCTTACCTTACAGGTGGTGTGACTTAGAACATGTTACCTCTACCCTCAGTTGCAGGGAGAAAAAAAATTAGTTATTTTGTAATTACACAAGTAGTCAATTCTCTTAAAATAAAGGGTAGGCACAAAATGTTTTAATTCTATTATTCTGAGAGATTAATAGTTTTGGTAGATTGTGGTGGTTTCAATATGCTTGGCCCATAGAAACTTGTACTGTTAGGGGATGTGGCCTTGTTGGAAGAAGTGTGGCTTTATTAGAGGAAGTTTGTCACTGTGTAGGCAGGCTTTGAGGGCTTCTGATGCTCAGGCTCCTCTCAGTGAGGAAGAGCGCCCCCTCCTGGCTGCCTGTAGAAGACAGTCTCCTCCTGGCTGCCTTCAGATCAAGATGTGGAACTCTCAGCTCCTTCTCCAGCACCATGCCTGCCTGGATGCTGCCATGTTCCTGTCTTGATGATAATGGACTGAACCTCTGAACCTGTAAGCCAGCCCCAATTAAATGCTGTCCTTTATAAGAGTTGCCTTGGTCATGGTATCTGCTTACAGCAGTAAAACCCTAAGTAAGACATTCATTTTGATCTTCTTGTAGTATCAATTGTCCTAGGAGCCCTAAACCATCTTTCATTCTGCTTTTTTTAAAAACACAGAGGAGAACGCTTTGGGGAGATGGAGTAAAGGCAGTTACAAAAGAATAAGCAACTTGCTTTACAATTGTGCTAATGTTTTACTTTATTTTGAGACAGGGTTTCACTGTACATTCCAGACAGGCCTTGAGTTCGCTGTGTAGCCCAGGTGGTCCTTGAATTTGGATCAGCCAGCCTGCCAGGTACTGGGCTTATAGATGTATTCACACATCCCCAATTCACTGAACCTTTTCTTAGGCCGTGGTAACTCTGATGACTTGGCAAACCCCTTAAGGTGTCTGCTCTTTTTCATTCCGTTTGCTTCACTCACTGCCTTTCAGCTAGCACCTTTCTAAACTTTAGTGTTTAGTTCTGAAATGCAAATTCTTCCCAATTCTGCTTCCTTACCTTCTGGGGTGGGGGGAGAGCAAGCTCCCGTTAGGCAGTTTGTGTGATTTCAGAAGAGTGATGAAGGCTCTTATCTCCTCCTTCACCAGTTTGGAAAGGCATACATTCCTACTAGTACTAAAAGTTTCTAGGAGAGAGGTGACATTTCTGCCAGCATGAGATTCTCACCACAATTACTTTCTTACACTTCCATGTTCTTGAAAAAATTTTTATGTATTTTATTATTATGCAAATATTTTGTGACTTTTTCTCATGCACCACCTGTGTACCTGGGGCTCCAGGAGGCCAGAATAGTGCATCAGCTGTCCTGGGGCTGGCTTTGCAGACATTTGTGAGCTGCCACTTGGGTGTTGGGAATTGAATATTGGTCCTTTTCAAGGGCAGCAAGTACCACTGAGCCATCTCTCCAGATTGCATTGCATTGCCATATTCTATTTCTGTGGTTATCACTCACATCAGCCTGACTCATGAGTGAGAATCCTAGGTTTTGCGCCAAAGCATTGGAGGTCAAGAAGAACAAGAGATACGGTGTATTTGGAAGCAGTTCCCTGATAGGGCAAAAGGGACTGGGACTGGCAATGCATGCAGCCCACACTGAAGCTGGATTTTTGAAGACAATTCTAGTTTTGCTAAGTCCTTCTATTTCTGTCCAGTAAGGAAGCTTAGGAGAAACCTGAGGATAGATATTTCAGATATCCCACACATTTTCCTCCTAAGGTGCTGGAAATTTGTGAGCTAAAGAATAAAGTACTCACAGCAGCAAATACGGAGACAAAGTGTGGAACAGAGACAGAAGGAATGACCATTTAGAGACTGCCCCACCTGGGGATCCATGCTATACACAGACACCAAACCCAGACACTATTGTGAATGCCAAGAAGTGCTTGCTGACAGGAGCCTAATATGGCTGTCTCCTGAGAGGCTCTGCCAGTGCCTGACAAATACAGATGTAGATGCTTGCAGCCAATCATTGGACTGAGTGCAGGGTTCCGATGGAAGAGCTAGAGAAAGGACCCAAGGAGCTGAAGAGGTTTGCAGTCCCATGGAGGGAGCAAAAGTGTCAACCGGCCAGACACCCCAGAGTTCCCAGGGACTAAACCACCAACCATAGAGTACACGTAGGGCGACCCATGGCTCCATTTGCATATGTAGCAGAGGATGGCCTTGTTGGACATCAGTGGGAGGAGAGGCCCTTAGTCCTGTGAAGGCTGCATGCCACAGTGTAGTGGAATTTGAGGACAGGGAGGCAGGAGTGCGTGGGGGAAACACCCTCATAGAAGCAGGGGGATGGAATATGGGGTTTCTGAGGGTGGAAACCTGGAAAGGGGATAAAATTTGAAATGTAAATAAAGAAAATAGCCAATTAAAAAAAAAGTAATTTTAGTACGCCCTCATGTGGCCAAATAGCATACTGCAGCACTGACTTAAAAAATTTTTTTTTATTTATTTACATAACAAATGCAGTTTATCCCTCTTGGTGCCTCCTCATAGAGTTCTTCCACCATCTCCCCTCCCTTTCATCCCTGAAAGCGTGCTCCCCAGGTATTTCCTCACACTGTGGCATCAAGTCTCCCGGGGATTAGCTGCATCCTCTCCCTCTGAGGGCGGACAAGATAGCCCTCTGCTATGGACCAAACCATGTATGCTCTTTGGTTGGTGTCTCAGTCTCTGGAAAGTTACTTAGTACTGTTGGTCTTCCTGTGGGGTTCCTATCCCCTTCAGTTCCTTCAATCCCCTAACTTTTCCATAGGGGTTCCTGACCTCCATCCAAGGCTTGGCTGTATCTGCATCTGTCTCAGTCAGCTGCTGGTAGGGCCTCTCAGAGGACAGCCATGCTAGGCTCCTGTCTGCAAGCACAACATAGCATCAGTAATAGTGTCAGGGTTTGGTGGCCACGCGCATGGGATGGATCCCAAGTTGGGCCAGTCACTGGTTGGCCATTCTTTCAGTCTCTGCTCCATTTTTGTCCTTTCATTTCTTTTAGACAGGAGCAATTTTGAGTTGAAAAATTTGTAGGTGAGTTGGTGCCCCCATTTATCCACTGGGGGTCTTGTCTGGTTTCTAGAGTTGGTCTCTTCTGGTTCCACATCCCTATTGTTGAGCATTTCCACTAAGGTCACCTGCATTGACTCCTGAGAGCCTCTACCATCCCAGGTCTCTGAGACTTCCTAGAGATTCCTCCTACACTCCAACCCACTGCAGCTGAATATTTTCATTCATTCTCCTGACTCTCCCCATATCTGATCTTGTCTCCCTATTCCCCTCCCTGTCCTTCGACCTAGGCCCCCCTCCCTCTGTCTCCCATGACTATTTTGTTCCTTCTTCTAAGTAAGATTTAAGCATCCTCACTTGGGCCTTTTTACTTGTTTAACTTCTTTGGGTCTGTGGGATATATTTTGGGCTTTCTGTACTTTTTTGGCTAAACTCCACTTATCAGTGAGTGCATACCTTGTGTGTTCTTTTGTGACTGGGTTACCTCACTCAGGACGATATTTTCTAGTACCATCCATTTGCCTAAGAATTTCATGAATTCATTGTTTTTAATAGCTGAGTAGTACTCTATTGTGTAAATTCACCACATTTTCTGTATCCATTGTTTGCTTGAGGGACACCCAGGTTCTTTCCAGCTTCTGGCTATTACGAATAAGGCTGCTATGAACATAGTGGAGCACATGCCCCTGTAGTATGGTGGGGCATCTTTTGGGTATATTCCCAGGAGTGGTATAGCTGGGTCTTCAGGTAGAACTATTTTCAATTTTCTGAGGAACCACCAGATTGATTTCCAAAGTGGTTGTACCAGTTTGTAATCCCAGCAACAATGAAGGAGTGTTCCTTTCTCCACATCCTCACCAGCATGTGCTGTCCTTTGAGTTTTTGATCTTAGCCGTTTTTACTGGTGTAAGGTGAAATATCAAGGTCATTTTGATTTGCATTTCCCTAATGACTAACGATGATGATCATTTCTTTCTTTCTTTCTTTCTTTCTTTCTTTCTTTCTTTCTTTCTTTCTTTCTTTCTTTCTTTCTCTCTCTCTCTCTCTCTCTCTCTCTCTCTCTCTCTCTCTCTCTCTCTCTCTCTCTCTCTCTCTCTCCCTCCCTCCCTCCCTCCCTCTCTCCCTCCCTCCCTTTCTTTCTTTATTGGATTTTTTAAAATTTACATTTCCAATGTTATCCCATTTCCTGGTTTCCCCTCTGAAAAAACACTCCCCTATCACTCTCCCTGCTCCCCAACCCACCCACTCCCACTCCTTGGCCCATTCCTCTATACTGGGGCATGGGGCCTTCACAGGACCAAGGGCCTCTCCTCCCATTGATGTGTGTGACAAGGCCATCCTCTGCTACATATGCAGCTAGAGCCATGAGTCCCACATGTGTTTTCTTTGGTTGGTGGTTTAGTACCAGGGAGCTCTAGGGGTACTGGTTAGTTCATATTGACGTTTCTCCTAGGGGGTTTCAGATCCCTTCAGCTTTTTGGGTACTTTCTCTAGCTCATTTATTGGGAATCCTGTGCTCTGTCCAATGGATGACTGTGAGCATCCACTTCTGTATTTGTCAGGCACTGGCAGAGCCCCTCAGGAGACAGCTATATCAGGGTCTTGTCAGCAAGCTCTTGTTTGTATCCACAATAGTGTCTGGGTTTGGTGTCTGTGTATAGGATGGATCCACAGGTGGGGCAGTCTCTGGATGGTCATTCCTTCTGTCTCTGCTCCGAACGTTGTCTCTGTAATTCCTTCCATGGGTGGGTGTTTTGTTCCCCCTTTCTAAGATGGATAGAAGTATCCACACTATGGTCTTCCTTCTTGAGTTTCATGTGGTTTGTGAATTGTATCTTGGGTATTCTGAGCTTCTGGGCTTCTGGGCTAATATCCACTTATCAGTGTAAACATTTCTTTAAGTGCTTCTTGGGCACTCAAGATTGCTCTGTTGAGAATTCTCTGTTTAGCTCTGTATCTCATTTTTAAATTGAGTTATTTGGTTTTTTGGTGATTAACTTCTTAGGTTCTTTATATATTTTGGATATTAGCCCTCTGTCAGATGTAGGGTTGGTGAAGATCTTTCCCAATCTACAGGCTGCTGTTTTGTCCATTTGACAGTGTCCTTTGCCTTACAGAAGCTTTTCAGTTTCAAGAGATCCCATTTATCAATTGTTGATCTTAGAGCCTGAGCCAAAATTTTCTCCTATGCCAATGTGTTTAAGGCTATTTTCCACTTTCTCTTCTATTGAATTCAGTGTATCTGGTTTTATGTTGTGAAAATTGACTCAAAAATACTCAATAAAATGGCCACAAACTGAGTCCAAGAACTCATTCACCATGATCAAGGCTTCATCCCAAGGATGCAGGGATGGTTCATTATATGAAAATCCATCAATGTAATCCACTATATAAACAAACTCAAAGAAAAAAAATCACATGGTCATCTACCTTATTATATGCTGAAAAAGTCTTTGATAAAATCCATTACCCCTTCATGTTAAAAGTCTTGGAAAGATCAGGAATTCAAAAGCCCATACCTAAACATAATAAAAGCAATATACAGCAAACTAACAGCCAACATTAAATTAGATCGAATGAAACTTGAAGCAATTCCACTAAAATCAGCATCAAGACAAGGCTGCTCACTCTCCTCCTAGCCCTAGAACAATTAGACAACAAAGGGAGATCAAGGAGATACAAATTGGAAAGGAAGAAGTCAAGATACCACTATTTGTGGATGATATGATAGTATACATAAATGACTCAAAAATTCTACCAGAGAACTCTTACAGCTGATAAACAACTCCAGCAAAGTGCCAGGGTATAAAATTAACTCAAACAAATCAGTAGCCTTTATACAAATGATAAACAGGCTGAGAAAAAAATTAGGGTAACAACACCTTCACAATAACTACACATAGTATATAAAATCTTGGTGTAACTATAATCAAGCAAGTGAAAAATCTGTATGACAAGAAGTTCAAGTCCCTGAAGAAAGAAACTAAAGAAGATCTCAGAAGATGGAAAGACTTCTATGCTCATGGATCAGTAGGATTAACATAGTAAAAACGGTCATCTTACCAAAAGCAATCTACAGATTCAATGCAATCCTCATCAATATTCCAAATCAATTCTTCATAGACATGGAAAGAGCAATCTGCAAATTCTTTTGGAACAACAACAACAACAACAAAAACCCAGAATAGCAAAAACTATTCTCAACAATAAAAGAACTTCTGGGGAATCACCATCCTGACCTCCAGCTGTACTACAGAGCAATAGTCATAAAAACTGCACGATATTAGTACAGAGACAGGCAAGTAGATCAATGGAATAAAATTGAAGACCCAGAAATAAACCCACATATTGTGTATAGTAATATAAAAAACAATCCATGCTATCACCAGCTTAGCACTGCCTGGCAGTCTCAGTCTGTTCCCAGTCTGGCACATAGCCCAAGACTACATGTTTCCCCTTGCTAAGGCCTCTCCTGCCAATGCTGGCCTCTGCCTCTCCAGAGCTCTGAGATAGCTCTCTTGGTCCCAGCTGGCAGCTGTGGGTGTGCTCTCACAAGCCAGTGCTCAGCTCTCTACCTTTCCGCTGGAGCTCAGTCCTTGCCCAATCTTCAGGTCCCAAAGCCTGGCTGAATTCTGCCTCCGCTTGGCCATGTTCTTTCCCTTTGGCCTACCTGAGTCACCATGGAAGAAAAACACCATACAATCTTAGTTTAGAAGCAACAGTCGCTGGGCGCGGAATCTACCATCTTAAATTTATCAACTCTTCTATGTTAGAAATCTTCCGGTGGTGGATCCTGGTGGATTCAGTTACCAGATCTAACAGTCCCTGGCCTACATTTTGTCGGCTTCTCTCCCTTTGACGTCCAAAAGGAAGTGCCCTCCTCCTGCCTTCCTTCCTTCTTCCTCTCTCAGACCCGAAGGCCCGCCTCCTCCGTGTCCAGTGATTGGCTTCTTGCCGTCATTATTATTCAATTAATTAGGGGAGAATTCTGCTACACCCACACACCTCTAGTCACTTGATTTTTGGACAAAGAAGCCAAAACCATACAATGGAAAAAAATTATCTCCAACAAGGAGTGCTAGACTAACTGGCTGTCTGCATGTAGAAGAATTCAAATAGATCCATATTTATCATCCTACACAAAGCTCAAGTTCAAGTGGATCAAGGACCTCAACCTAAAACCAGTTACACTGAATCGAAGAGAAACAACTTTTTAAAAAAAATTAAAAAAAATGTTTTTGAAACCAGGTCTCTCTATGTGGTCCTAGCTGGCCTAGAACTCATTATGAAGACTAGGTTAGTCTTGAAGAGTGTTGGGACCAAAGATGTGTGCTACTCTACCCGACCTGGCAATGACTTCTCATGGAAGTTGGCATGCTTTATGGGCAGTGGCGCTTGGCACAGCTAGTGGGGAGATGTCACTTTTCTCTTTATGGCATTGTTCTTAACATGTTTGCATAATCTTGCCAGGTTTATTAGTGAAATCACAGTTAAAGTACTTTTTTTTTTAGTTTAAAATCTTTTTTTAAAAGATTTATTTATTTATTATATGTTAAGTACACTGTAGCTGTCCTCAGACACTCCAGAAGAGGGCGCCAGATCTCGTTATGGATGTTTGTGAGTCACCATGTGGTTGCTGGGAATTGAACTCAGGACCTTCGGAAGAGCAGTCAGTGCTCTTACCCACTGAGCCATCTCTCCAGCCCCTCGTTTGAGAATCTTATTGTGTGCTCTTTAAGGTAAGTGCACCAAGCAGACTTGAGCACAAGGAGGAACATACATAATTTGAGATTTATAGAACATTTGCAAAGGTAGTGAAAACAATCTCTAAGATAATCTTCGCACACATTTTTCTCAATTTAACATTTTATCGCATTTGCTTTATAATTGTCCTTAATTATAACTGTGCATATTTGATCTGTTTGAAAATTAGTTCTCCTTTATCCTTAAATTAGTATGTGTTTTTCATAAACAAGGACATAGGCTTATAAAACCACAGTATAATTATCTAAAATGAACATTAACACCACTCTTTTCTAATCTGCAGCTTTTAATCAAATTTCTGAATTATTTCTCTAACATCTTCCTTTACAAATATAAATCACGGTCTGGTCTAGCATTATTCATTGTCCCCTTCTCTCTGTACATGCTGAGTATGAACCCAGGGCTTCAGACACTCACAGAATCTGTTAAAGTGTTCTAAGGGTGTTGGTTATAGCTCTAGCTTCTTTGATATCACTCTTTTTTATTAATATTTAAATAATATTTTATTTATTATCTGAAAATCCTAACATGTACACAATTGTTATGTCTCTCTGACCCTTCTTTAATTTGAAATCTTCTTTCATGACTATGACATTTTAAAAATTTCAGTTACTATACAACTGAAGTGTTTTATTGCAGTTCCCTCTGCTTAAAGCACTTGATACATTACTATCTCAGCCTAGCTCTCCCATAGCAAGACAGAGACACTTGGCTTCAAACATTTTTCCCTGTAGTAGTAGCAGCTGAAAGTCTACACAAAAGAAACAGATAAAGACAAGCATTTCTTAAAATAAAGTAAACTCTTCAGGTGAGCTAGGTAGATGGCCCAGTCGTTAAGAGCACTGGCTGCCATTCTAAGGACTCGGGTTTGATTCTCAGTGCCCATATGATTGAGAACAGCTGTCTGTAATTCCAGTCTAGATGTGACACCTTCTTCTCATCTTTGTAGGCATCAGGCATGCTTATAGTATACAGATATACATGCAATCAAAGCACACATACACATAAAATATTAAAATGCTTTCAACTTTTCATGTTTAAAAATAGCAGGTTATGTTCAAACATCACTTACCAGATGTTTGAAAATGATTCCCTGGAGATTTCACCCTCACTACTAAATGTGGAAAGCCTTGGGTAAGAGTTGTCATGCAGATAATACTAGAAATAGGACCATAAAAATAAAAAAAGGAAAATGTTAAAGAAAGGGAAAAATAAAACAATAAAATGTAGAAGGGTCCAGGCTAGTTTTTTTTTTTGAAGAATATCACTGAATCTGACTGTTAGATATATACTCATGATTAGAATACTGTTATTCATTGTATAATATCACAAAAGTGACATTCTTTTCTTCTGTTAATTATGTTTGCTATACATATATACATACATATATGTATAACATATGTATATACACATACACACACATATATACACTGAAGATTTGTTTTTATTTTATGTGTATGGGTGTTTTGTCTACATATATCTCTGTGTACTTCATGCATACAGTGCTCACATAAACTGGAATAGGGAATTGAATCCCCTGGAATTGGCATTACTGATGGTTGTACGCTGTCAAGGTGGTCTTGGGAATTGAACCTGGTCCTTTGCAAGAGCAGCAAGTGCTCTTAATTGCTGAGACATCTCTACAGCCCCTATATTGGGTATTTTTTGAGAGACTGTCTGATGCTGTGGATTTGCCTGGCCTAGAATTTACTGCAGTCCTTTTGCCTCAGCCGCCCTAGTTCCAGGATAACAAGTGTTTTGTGCTTCTCAGTGTACATAATGCCTTTTTGTTTGGAGCACAGGTTAACTGGTAGATTTTTGGAAAAATTAATGTGGAAAACTACAAATGTAAATACTGTTGCATTCTCTGTGGATTTGTGGCTTTCTAGTTATGGTATAAGTCAAAAGCAAGACACTGGAGAAAGCACTCGCTGCCCTTTATGGAGGGTAGAGACTTTTAGAAAATTTCTGGTGAAACAAGGTGGGATTTGGGGTGAGAGGTGTTTTCTTTGTGAAGTTTTGGGCCACAGGCGTCTCCAGGAGCTTTTATTCTAATCAGTTTTTGCAAATCTGGGGTTTTGGGGTTTTTGTGAAATTGCCCTGTTACCCTAGAGGAGAGCTACCAGTTCCTCTGCTGATTGTACAGTGTGAGAAGTGATGGTCAGTCACAAGGGAACAAGGGTCGCTAAAAAGGTCCACAGTCACTATGCTGCCTAATTGAAGTTATTCCTTTTTTTGTATTAGATATTTTCTTCATTTACATTTCAAATGCTATCCCGAAAGTCCTCTATACCCCCCTGCTCTGCTCCCCAACCCACCCATTCCCACTTTCTAGCCCTGGCATTCCCCTGTACTAGGGCATATAATCTTCGCAAGACCAAGGGCCTCTCCTCCTATTGATGGCCGACTAGGCCATCTTCTTATGCATCTAGAGTCAAGAGCTCCTGGGTACTGGTTAGTTCATATTGTTGTTCCACCTATAGGGCTGCAGACGCCTTCAGCTCCTTGGGTACTTTCTCTAGCTCCTCCATTAGGGGCCCTGTGTTCTATTTTATAGATGACTGTGAGCATCCACTTCTGTATGCCAAATTCCTTTCAGGACAGGAAATCTACTAGAGTCAGCCTAACGTGTTCGTCTATCCTCCTTCTGACTAGAAACTCACGAGTCAGTGCTAGACAACTCACAGATGCATTAATTTGCAATGAACTTGAAGATGACACCAGTCATATGTCAGTCACTGAGAGCAAGGATTTTAAACTTTCATTGGGCAATCCGAGAAATTCTATGCTAGATGTCCTAGAGATGTGGAAAGATGGTTTTTAAAGTGACAGCACCAGTTAATGCATGTGACATTTTTATTTATTTCATGTTCAGTTTGGTTGTCCATTTTTAGGTAATGTAAATTCTGAATCAATTAAAACTTTAATTCCAGGCTGGTGAGATGGCTCATTGAGTGAAAGTGCTGAATGATCTCAAGTTGTTCCCTGGAACCCACAGTGGAGGGAGAAACTGCCACACACACACTGGGACACTTCCCTCTTACAATAATAATAAATGGAATGATCAAAAATTTCATTTCTAGTATCTCTTCTCAGCTCTATTTCTGCAATATGATTATGGTGACAATTATCTAAAGATGTGTCATGCTTCTGCCTGCTGATAAAGTGTGAAAGCACTCTGAATGGATATTTGGTCTCTTATTAATATTTCTAACAGTATATTTATAATCTCACACTTCTTTTACTTTGATGACACTATGCAACGTTTAATCAGGGTACACCGTCACAATGAGGCAGTGTGCTTTTCCAGTATTTGCACAAATGTTTTTATGGTTTAAATAGGAAATATTATGTCAATCTAGAAAGGAAAATTTTGCATCAGTACAGGACTTGATCAAAGTTTCAGCACATTAAAACAAAGAAATTTCCACAGGATAGCCGGTAAATGTGATCCTGATAAGGGACCTGGTTTATATAGTTAGTAAATTTACTCAATAATAAATATGATGACTATCAAAAATATAGTGGATCATCCTTATTTTTATTTTATTTTATTTTATTTTATTTTATTTTATTTTATTTTATTTTATTTTATTTTATTTTATTTGAGAAAGGGTTTTTCTGTGTAGCCCTGGCTGTCCTGGAACTTGGTCTATAGACCAGGGTGGCCTAGAATTTAACTGCCAGACTGTACCTCCAAAGTGCTGCGATTAAAACTGTGTGTCACCACCGCCCATTTTTAAGTTCTTATTTGTACATTCCAAATTCACACATTTCAGAAAACTTAGGGTCATAATATTAGAAAACAATAGCCTATAAACTAAACCCATATAGACATTCTATTGTCATAAATTCTATCCAATATGGTTCAACAATTATTTACATAGTTTTTTTATAATGCACTAGGTATTTTAATTAATATAGTGATAATTTAAAGTCTGTGGAGGAATATACTAGATTTATATATAATACTATACTATTTTACATAAGGGACTTTAGAATTAAAACATTTTAGTAAGTGTTTATAACATTTATAAGAAGCCCTAGAATCCTGACCTAAAGCTCTACTACAGAGCAATTGTGATAAAAACTGCATGGTACTGGTATAGTGACAGACAAGTAGACCAATGGAATAGAATTGAAGACCCAGAAATGAACCCACACTCCTATGGTCATTTGATCTTTGACAAGGGAGCTAAAACCATCCAGAGGAAGAAAGACAGCATTTTCAACAAATGGTGCTGGCACAACTGGTTTTTAACATGTAGAAGAATGTGAATCGATCCATTCCTATCTCCTTGTACTAAGGTCAAATCTAAGTGGATCAAGGAACTTCACATAAAACCAGAGACACTGAAACTTATAGAGGAGAAAGTGGGGAAAAGCCTTGAAGATATGGGCACAGGGGAAAAATTCCTGAATAGAACAGCAATGGCTTGTGCTGTAAGATCGAGGATTGACAAATGGGACCTCATGAAACTGCAAAGCTTCTGCAAGGCAAAAGACACCATCAATAAGACAAAAAGGCCACCAACAGACTGGGAAAGGATCTTTACCTATCCTAAATCAGATAGGGGACTAATATCCAATATATATAAAGAACTCAAGAGGGTGGACTCCAGAAAATCAAATAACCCCATTAAAAATGGGGCTCAAAGCTAATCAAAGAATTCTCATCTGAGGAATACCGAATGGCTGAGAAACACCTGAAAAAATATTCAGCATCATTAATCATCAGAGAAATGCAAATCAAAACAACCCTGAGATTCCATCTCACACCAGTCAGAATGGCTAAGATCAAAAATTCACGTGACAGCAGATGCT
The DNA here is from genome assembly GCF_978045245.1 of Mus caroli. Lineage (NCBI taxonomy): Eukaryota > Metazoa > Chordata > Mammalia > Rodentia > Muridae > Mus > Mus caroli. The sequence continues at coordinate 33,081,173 of NW_028227260.1, read as the reverse complement.
GGTGAGGATGTGGAGAAAGAGGAATACTCCTCCATTGTTGGTGGGATTGCAAGCTTGTACAACCACTCTGGAAATCAGTCTGGCGGTTCCTCAGAAAATTGGACATAGTACTACCGGAGGATCCAGCAATACCTCTCCTGGGCATATATCCAGAAGATGTCCCAACCGGTAAGAAGGACACATGCTCCACTATGTTCATAGCAGCCTTATTTATAATAGCCAGAAGCTGGAAAGAACCCAGATGCCCCTCAACAGAGGAATGGATACAGAAAATGTGGTACATTTACACAATGGAGTACTACTCAGCTATTAAAAAGAATGAATTTATGAAATTCCTAGGCAAATGGTTGGACCTGGAGGGCATCATCCTGAGTGAGGTAACCCAATCACAAAGGAACTCACATAATATGTACTCACTGATAAGTGGATATTAGCCCAGAAACTTAGAATACCCAAGATATAAGATACAATTTGCTAAACGCATGAAACTCAAGAAGAATGAAGACCAAAGTGTGAACACTTGGTCCTTTCTTAGAATTGGGAACGAAACACCCATGGAAGGAGTTACAGAGACAAAGTTTGGAGCTGTGACAAAAGGATGAACCATCTAGAGACTGCCATATCCGGAGATCCATCCCATAATCAGCTTCCAAACGCTGACACCATTGTATACACTAGCAAGATTTTGCTGAAAGGACCCAGATATAGCTGTCTCTTGTGAGACAATGCCGGGACCTAGCAAATACAGAAGTGGATGCTCACAGTCAGCTATTGGATGGATCACAGGGCCCCCAATGGAGGAGCTAGAGAAAGTATCCAAGGAGCTAAAGAGATCTGTAACCCTGTAGGTGCAACAACATTATGAACTAACCAGTACCCCAGAGCTCTTGACTCTAGCTGCATATGTATCAAAAGATGGCCTAGTCGGCCATCACTGGAAAGAGAGTCCCATTGGACTTGCAAACTTTATATGTCCCAGTACAGGGGAACACCAGGGCAAAAGAATGGGAATGGGTGGGTAGGGAAGTGGAGGGGAGGGTATGGGGGACTTTTGGGATAGCATTGGAAATGTAATTGAGGAAAATACGTAATTAAAAAAAAAAAGAAAAAAAAAGAAGCTCTAGAATCAATACTTCATGACTACTGAGTGGTGACTTTAATAAATAAATTACAGAGTACTTATTCTGAGCTATGCATCATACATGCCATGGACTTTTGTATGATGTGTTGAAGAGACAGGAAAAAGACAAATTAATGACTACATTACAGGGTGTGTTCCTATAGGACAAACATGAGGTGCTGTGACATAATCCAAGATTGGGGAAAACGCAGAATACTTTGGGGAACAAATGGTTTGTTTTTCTTTCTTTAAAACTTTATTTAGTTTTGTCAGCATACATTTATATATATAATATATAATTAATATTATATATTATTAGTTATATATAATAATAAGTTCCATTAGGATGTTTATTTCTTGCGGGGGTGAAGGATATAAAGTTTTTATTTTATGTGCATGAACGTTTTTACCATGTATAAGCTGGTATCAGCATGGGCCAGAAGAGGGAACTGAAAGAGAACCAGATCTCCTAGAGGTGGAGTTATGGAACTGCCTCCAGGTCCTGTGCAAATGCAGAAAGTGCTTTTAACTGCTGAGCCATCTGTCCAACCCCAGGGCTTCTTTTTTAGACAGAGTTTCATGTAACCGAGGCTGTCCCCAAACTCACTATGTAGCTAAGGG